>NC_133401.1:64314069-64939069 GCF_047511655.1 Castor canadensis | reverse complement strand
TAATATATCAGTGGAGGCTCCCTTGATGAAATAATGAGTTGTGAGCAAGGTCACTAAAGGTCACAGTGCCTTGGCCACTGTCCAGTGAGTCACAATGGGTCTGCCAGGCATCCCACACTGCCCAAGGTGGATGACATCCCAGGTTTCCCTAAGTCTCCTGACACTGCCTGTGTGGAGAGAGCCGCACTGGATTCAGCCTACCAAACAATGCTAAAAGCACCCCAGATTCACAAAATGCCCTTTGCAGTGTACATGTGAAGTGGGGAATGGAGGAGTGCTGGGAGTGACTTCATTAAGAAGTTCTAGCAGGAACGTGATAGACTGTTCCAATCTCCTTGTTAGTTTCTGCTACCACCAATGGAAGGGCCTCAGAGCCAGATGGCAATGGATACATGGACCACAATCACTTCTGTAACCATCAGGACTTCTCATGCTATTGGTTCTGAAGCTGGGAGGCTGGCAAGGGAGGAGGAGCTTCCAGGCTGTGATGACTTCCCAGGTTAATGCTCGCCTATATTTGCAAATTATATCTGATAAAGGTTTAATACATAAGTAACAAAAGCATATAATGAACTCCCATAACTAATAACAACCATAAAAAATACCCATACTAAAAGGGGAGTTGGAAAGTAGCTCAGAGGTGTAGTGGTTCCTTAGCTTATGCAAGCCTTGTGTTCCATACTCAGTGCCACACGGAAGAAATAAAAAGAGGGAAGGACCTGAAGAGACATTTATCCCGCCCCCCCCCAAAAAAGCCCACAAAAACGGCTAACAGATACATGAAAAAGATGCTCACCATCACTGATCATCAGGAAAGTCATACCAAATCCACAATAAGACATTATCTTAAACCTCTTAAGATGGCTGTTATCAAAATGTCAAAAGACAAGTGTTGTATTATGTTTAGTTTGCATTACGCATATTGAAAAAGGATATAAAAATATAATACTGTGTGCGCTTGGAAGCCCTACGATATAAACACATACCACATGGTGCCTGATATGCTAATCAGCCAACCCTAAGGTGGTGCCTATACACACATGAAGCAACCCTAAACTGGCTCCAATAAACTACTCCTCTACGAATATTTAAACTCCACTCGCCAGGAGACCATAGCCACTTCCTTCCCATAGGCAACACTCATCGTGTCGGTCAAGAGCAGAACCGGACAAGGTAGACCCGGACTCTTCGCACTGCCTGTCGGATTCCTTGAGCGTCCTGGAGACCTATGGAGACTGAGAACTAGCC
This sequence comes from Castor canadensis, assembly GCF_047511655.1. Classification (NCBI taxonomy): domain Eukaryota; kingdom Metazoa; phylum Chordata; class Mammalia; order Rodentia; family Castoridae; genus Castor; species Castor canadensis. The sequence continues at coordinate 64,937,821 of NC_133401.1, read as the reverse complement.
AGGACCAGTTTGGAGCCAGCCGAGGGCGGATTAAGATCAGATCGCAAAGTGAGCACAGTTTGGGGAAGTCTGAGGCACTATTGGGTGTTAGGTTGTAACTCCCTGCAATAAAGTATATGTATGAGGAACTTAGTTCCTGCCTAAGTTAATTTATTTAGCACCTGACTGGCGGTCAACTTCACACTATCGCCTGCTCCAGACCAGTGTGAAGAGGCGGTAAAGGAAAGAGAACCTTTGCATAGTGTTGACGGGAATGTAAACCGGTACAACCTTTATGGAAAACAGTATGAATCTTCCTCAAAAAATTAAAAATAGGGCTGATGGAGTTGCTCAAGTGTGGAGCTCCTGCCTAGCAAGCGCTCTAAAAATAGAACTACTATGTGATCCAGCAATCCCATTTCTGGGTACATGTCAAAGGAATAAAACAACCATCTCAAGGGCATATCAGCACTCTCATCTTCATTGGTATATTACTCATAATAGCCAAATATGGAAACAGCAGAAGTATCCATTAACAGATGAATGAATTAAAAAAGTCACACTTGCCAGGTGCAAAATGAGCTGGAGATGTGGCTGAAGTAGTAGAGTGCCTGCCAGCAAGTGCAAAGCCCTGAGTGCAAACACCAGTACGGCCCAAAAAAATCTGTATAGAGTTAAGATGTGTAACTTGATGCTTTTATATATGTATATATCGTATAATGATCACAAGTTAATTAACATATGTATTATTCACATAATTACTGTGTGTGTGTGTTGAGAACACCTAGATCTACCCTCTAAACAATTTCTGTATAGAATACAGTAAATGTTAACTATGGTCACTACCCTGAACATTAGATTAGATTAGAATCTATTCATCTTGAATAACTGATACTTTGTACCTTTTGACCAATTTCTCCCCACTTTGCCCTCTCCTCAACTCTGGACTGCCACCATTCTACTTTCTTCTACGTACCACCATTTTAGATTCCTCATATAGGTGAGAACATACAATATTTGTATTTGTTTCCAGAGACAATTAGATCATGAGTGTTCTAACCTAACCAATAGATTAATCCCTTAATGGACTCATAATATGATGGAAATATTAGGAAGACATGAGAGGAAGGAGGTGGGGCCTACTTGGAGAAAGGAGGTCACTAGAGGCATGTTCTTGGGGGCGGTGTATCTTGCCCTGGCCCCTTGCTGTATTTCCTTTCCTTGCTACCTGGCCACCATGATATGAACTGCTCTGATCCACCATGCCCTCCCTGTCATGATGGATGACACCTCTGTGAGCAAAAATAAATCCTTCCTGCCTTAGGTTGTTTAAGGTCACAGCTACACAAAAGTAAAATAAACAAATTGGTCTTTCAGACAGAATTGGGACCCTTTCCACTTGTCTTTATTGAACATTTGGGTCAGTCATAAGAGGTTGATACTGCTGCTGGAAGATGGGGACACCTGAGAGAATGGCAGGAAGAAGTGCTGGTGGAGGGTTCATATTCCAGGGCTCCCATTCAGGAATCAGAGACTCTTCCACAAAGATCAAAGATGGAGGGACACATGGCTGCTCCTCAAAGGGAATGGGAGTCCCACAGTCCTGGGGCTGGTATGCAGGGGGGAAGCCACTGATGCCTTCACAGAGAAAACCTGAGAGAGAGCAAGGCACAGGGACAGCTTATAAGCACATCACCCCCCCCCTTTTTCCTGAGCCCTTGTCTACGAAATTCCCTGCCCCCAGGTCCTATCCATTCTGAACAAGTACATGAGAAAGTCCCTTGGGGTCATTGCTTTGGGACTAAACAAGTAGAAAAAATGAAAGAGGAGCAGGTGGAGCTGCAGAGCAGCAAGTCCTTTGTGCTGTGGGCAGAGGGGACATGTGGGCAGGGCCTGTCCCAACATTCTCTGCCCTGCTCAGGACACAGTGAGGACTAGGCCAGCAGATACCACTCACTAAAGGTCTTTGAAGGTGAATATAGAAGAGACAAACCTGAGATGTCATTGTCCTTCCATCTGCATCCCAGGATCCTGTGTAATGACCCTCCATAAGGACAAGCCAAGGGTTCCCTCCTCCTCTTGTTGGCCTCCTGTATACTCCAGTACAAATCTTGCAGACTCAGCAACATGTGCAAACATTTTTTCCAACTCTTTTTTATGCCCCATTGATTGAGACACCAGGCAATTTCTCTTGCCATTACATGATTCTTCACTCTGAGGTACATGTTGCACTTAAGAAATTCCCATACCTCTAGGAAACTCTGGATTTCATGGTTACTCCATGGTTTAACTGCTAACTGACCTGCGAGGGACAGAGCAAGGCAGATGTACTTTGCTATCACTCCAGGACTGGCCCAAACATGTGATAAGTCCTGGAATTCAGCATCTACCCAAGTCCTAACACCTAAGATATACAGTTACTGGGACAAGTCTCAGGTGTTACTCAAATTCTATAAAATATACTTCAGAGAATAGAAAGGGCTTTAACAGTTTATTTGGGAAGTCTCCCCTGATATAGGGTTCATATATTCCATGTCTATTTCCCTCCAGTGGGAGGCTTTCACAGCCTTCTGGCCTCCAAGGCCATGGGCAAGAAGAGAGATCCCAGAATGCAGAGGACAGCCCTCACATCTCCAGAGCTGTCCCCATCTGGGCACTAGGATGAACAAACACATCAGACTCAGGAAGATGGAGATGACATAGGAAGCTTCCTCTAGTACAGATAGGATTCTGAAAACATTGTACCTGTGGGCTTTCCTGGTTCCTGGTTTTCATTTCCCTCCTTTAGCGCTTGGGTGTTTCTAGATCTTCTGGTTTGAGGTATCGCTTTCTAAAAGAAAAAACAAAAGATTAAAACTGTATTCATGACTGGCAATGTAGCTCAATTGTACAGCACTTGTCTAGCATGTAAAAGACCTGGCTTTGATCCCTAGCACCACTAAACAAACAACTGTATTCATATGAGGATCTCTTAGTGAGTTACCTGTAAATGGATTAAGAATTAACCAATCAGAGCACTGGAAATAAAAGCAGCTCTTAAGTACTGATCTAGAGGTATATATATATCCTAAAATAAAGGAGGACCTCAGTTTCAAACTATTAAGCAGGGAATTATCTCAAATCGATGTTCCCTCCAGTCCTCTTGCATTGAAAAAAAGTAAGATGCCAGATGAACTACATGACCCAATGTTTTTCAGAAACTGAGCAGGAGCACAGGACAGTGCTCAGAAGTCAGGAAATAAATGAGGGTGCCCCATTAGTTCTCCAGCATAGGTCTACAGTTCCCAGGCCATAGAGCAAGGAAAAGGAGTCCAAGCAGAGTTGCAGGTTTTCTCCCAAGATGAGAACTTCTAGCAGGAATGAAATCTGTTAGATATCACAGTGGCAAGTACTGGAAAAGGAAGTAGTACCAGGGTGAAGGGTAGGAAGAGAGAGAGAGAGATTCTGTCCAAGTACAGACTAATGCATGAATGGGAGAAGCTGTCTAGGCTGGATTAAGAACCTCCAGAAAGGAACAGTCTGGACTATTCCTGGGGTCACTCGGGGCCTGTTAGAATCTGTCACCAGGAAAAAACAAACAAAAAAAACCCTAATCCAAGGGGCCTTAAGGGTCTTGACAAATTATCCACAGGTTAGAGCTTGCTCCTGTTCCAACTAATGAAGATTCAAAACAATCCTCCGCAGCTGAAGTCACAGCACCTAAATTCAAACTATACCACAAAGCCATGGTGCTGACATAAAAACAGAGATTAATGACATACAACAGAAGGCCCAGAAATAAGCCCACACAGCTACATTAGACAAATGTACAAGCCCAAAGCTACATTAGCTTTGTCTAATTTTTGACAAAGGCTTCAAAAATATATTGTGGAGAAAAGATAGCCTCTTCCAACAAATGTTGTTGAGGAAACTGGATAGCCACATGTAGAAGACGGAAGCTGGACCCTTATCTCTCACTCTGTACAAAAATCTATTTTTGTAGATGTTTGATCAAAAATTTAAATGTAAGGCCTGAAACTTTGAAACTCTTAGAGGAAATCAGGGAAAACCCTTGAAGATACGAGCATCTGAAATGACTTTCCAACTAGGACTCCAGTTGCTCAGGAAATTAGAGCAAGACTTGACAAATACGATTGCATCAGATTAAAAAACTTCTGCACAGCAGCAAAGGAAACTACTAGAACTGAAAGATAGCCTACACAATGGGAGAAAATGTTTGCCAGCTCTTCACTGCATAAAGGATTAACATTGGCTGGTGGTGTGCCTCAAGTGATGGAGCGCTTGCCTAGCAAGCATGAGGCCCTGAGTTCAAACCCCAGTCCTGCCCCCTCAAAAACAAACAAAAAGAAAAAAAGAAAGAATTAGTACCCAGAATAAATAAAGAGCTCTGAAAGTTAACCACCAAAAGACATCCAATTAATAAATGGGCAAATTAATTGAAGAGACAATTCTCAAAAGAAGAAACATGTTTGAAGAAATCCTTAGCCATAAAGAAAATGCAAATCAAAACTAAGCTGAAGCTGATGCAGGTGGCTCACACTTGTAATCCTAGCTACTCAGGAGACAGAGATCAGGAGGATCGAGGTTCGAAGCCAGCCTGGGCAAAAAGTTTGAGAGACCTTATCTCAAAAAAAAAAAAGAATCACAAAAATAAGGCTGGTGGAGAGGTTCAAGGTGCAGGCCCTGAGTTCAAGCCCCAGTACTGGGAGGAAAAAAAAAAAAAAAACCTAAGCTGAGATTCCATCTCACTCCAGTCAAAATGACAATCAAGAAAACAAACGGCCTGTAATCCTAGCTACTCAGGAGGCAGAGATCAGAAGGATTACCACTGGAAGCCAGATCCTATCTTGAAAAAACCCTTCACAAAAATGGGCTGATAGAGTGGCTCAAGATTTAGGCCCTGAATTCAAGTCCCAGTACTAAAAAAAAAAAAGAAAGAAAGAAAACAAACAGCCAGGCGCCAGTGGCCCACACTTGTAATCCTAGCTACTCTGGAGGCAGAGATCAGGACGGTCGAAGTTTGAAGCCAGCTGGGGCAAATACTTTGAGACCCTATCTGGAAAATATCCAATACAAAAAACAGGGCTGGTAGAGTGTCTGAGTGGCTCGAGTGGTAGAGTGCCTGCCTAGCATGTGTGAGGCTCTGGGTTTGATACCCAGCACCAAAAGAGAAAAGACAGAAAAAAGAAAAAATAGAACTATCCTAGGATTCTGCTTTAGTTCTCCTGGGCATACATCTGAAGAAATGTAAGACAGTATACAACACAGATACCTGTACACACTGTTTATAGCAGCACTATTCGTAAAAGCCAAGCCATGCAATCAGCCTAAGTGTCCATCGACTGATGAATGGATAAAGAAACAATGGAGTGCTATTCAGCCATAAAGAATGAAATTATTTCATTTGCAAGAAAATGGAAGCTGGGCGCAGAAGGTTCACGCCTGTAATCCTGGCTACTAAGGAGGAAAAGATCAGGAGAATCATGGTTCAAAGCCAGCCCAGACAAATAGTTCAAAAGACCCTATCTTGAAAAAAACCCATCACTTTAAAAAAGAGCTCATGGAGTACTCAACATGCAGGCCCCGAGTCAAACCTCAGCACTGTAAAAAAAAAAAAAAAAAGTCACGAGGCCTCCTAGAACAGCTGTTAAGATTATGGTCTCTATGGAAGACTGCTGGTTTTTCCCACCTCTGAAAATTACAGGTATGGGTCCCTGTTCACTGTAGTTAGCCAGGTTGTGCTTCAGTTTCCTTTGCTGAGAGAAAAACAAGATAATAACACCTTCATCAGGCTTGCTATGAGATTCAAATCAGTTAATATTTGTAGAGAACTTAATGCTTGTAACTGTTATTGTCAGAGAAAAAAACGACAATCCAGCCATTCTCCCATAATACACAGAAGTAGCAGGAGGCAGAGATCTGAAGAGCCATGTTTAAGGCCAGCCTTGGACAAAAAAGTGAGTGAGACCCCCATTGCACTCACGCCTGCAATCCCAGATAATCCAGAGGCCTGCTAGGTAAGAGGATCTTGGTCTCAGGCCAAACCCAGTCAAAAACACGAGACTCTACCTGAAAAATAACAAAAGGAAAAAAGGGCAGGGGGCCTGGCTCAAGTGGTAGAGCACCAATCTAGCAAGCATGAGGCCTTGAGTTCAAACCCCAGAACTGCAAAACAAAACCAAAAAAACCTCCACAGCAGTAGGTTCCCTCCAACTTACCTCCATCTTTACTGTTGAGTTTTCTTCTGAAATTCTTTCACTGCAGCCACAGGGTCTGCAGCAGGGAACCCACAAATCCCTAATGGGATCCAGCAGAGTCAAGAGGTCCCAAGTATAGAGTTGTGCTGCTGCTGTTGGCTTCTACTAGTCTCTGAACCCAGTGGAGATCTGGTCGCTTATAAATGTTTTGAATGTAACTGAGTTAGACCCACCCTACATAGGTGTGTAGGGCAGATTAACAAAAGGTAACTAGTTTAGTGATTTCATCACATTTGCAAAATCCCTTTACTCAAACAAAAATTTCCTTGAATAACTCGGATGAAAAAAAATTTTAATCCTTCACTTTGCACTTTTTTTGGGGGTGGGGAGGAGATGGGTTTGAACTCAGGGCTTTGCACTTACAAAGGAGGGGATCTCTCTCCCTCCTTCCCTCCCTCTCTCTCTCTTTTCTTCTCTCTCTCTCTCTCTCTCCCTCTCCATTGCTAGGGCTCAAACTCAGAGCCTCCTATATGCTAGGCAAGCACTCTAGTACAGAGCTGCATCCCCAGCCCATAACTTTTCTTTTTTCCAAAAGGACAAATGAGATTTGTATGTGCCAGAGGAGGGAATCAGAGATTAGAGTCTAACTAGAAGACATGATGACGGGGACAGAGTAAGATGGTGTTGAGTATCTGGGGTGAGCAAAACCATTGGGGACACACTGTACATATTGCTTTGCTGGTTTCAGAATCTCAAGTGCAGTCCAAGATTATGGACTCTGCTCAGAATAAATCTCAAATCTTCACTCTACCCATCCTTGAAATGTATGGCCTTTATTTCATGATGGAGTCTGGAAGACAAGGAAGGGGCTCTCCAGGGAGTAGTCCCTTCTGAAGCTAGAACACACTCAATGTGTATTGGCTCAGAAGTAATCTGGATCCTTTATACAGTACCTAGAAAAGATCACTTTCTCTTCATTTCCACAGACAGATTTCAGTCCGCTATTTCCAGATGCCCATATAGCCCGGAAAACCTAGAGCTGTACTCTGTGCTTTCCACTGGAAAATATGCCCCCACACTACAGGACCATCTGAGACAAAAATCTAAGAAAATCACTGTACACCCAATCTTCCTCTCCAAGTTAGAGCCCTTTGTGTTGTTGCAATGATAGGTTTCAGGCACCTTTCACCTCCACCTTCCACTCCACGCACAGCAGGAGCCTCCAGGCGGAGGATCCACACATCAGTCCCGTACAACTTCTCCCTTGGTGAAAATGGCAATTGCATCCAGGCTGTTTTGAAAGCAGCACTTCAGAAACAACTCCTGAATTCTTTTTCTCCTCCAATAAAAGCTTCTTCTCAAGCAGAAATTACTGAAATCCTATCTTCTAAACACACGTGGCATTAACTGGCTTTTTATTTATGCTGGAATTAAAGCAGCACAGGCATTAAGATGAGCGATCGATCAGGCACGTTCAGGGTGGTATGGCCGTAGGCAGTGCAGGCATTAAGGATCATAGTATGGGGCTGGGGGTGTAGCTCAGTGGTAGACCATTTGCCTAGCATATGTGAGATCCTGGGTTCCATTCCCAATATTACCAAAAAAAGAAAACCTAAAACAAACAAAAAACATCATCCATAGATCACTGTCATGGACAACAGCCAATACATCTAAGGAGAGACTCTTGGTATTACGCCCTCAGCATGCAGCCAACCTGTTCCTGTGACTCTTCAGGGCAGACATTCTTCCTTCCATTTATACTTAACAAATTCAGATCAGATTGATATTTCTCAATATCCAGGCTCAAGCCACACTAACCAGCGCATTCTCTCTCTCCCTCTCTCTCTTATACAATGGGCACAGCAAAGGTTTTCCTCTGGCCCTTTGCTGCTTCTTTCCTTCTATCACCCACCAAGGCCATCATCAGGATGGTGCCTATTCTTCCCTCAGACCCTAGTCACCCTGTACACAGGGGCCTTCTCACACTGTGACCGCTTCATAAATGCTGCCTGTAATTCCGTCCTCCTCCTCCACCAATGCTCTATTTCAACATAACTCCTGGGTCAAGCCTAGCTCTCCTCGTGGTCTAGAAAGTTCAATGGCATCATGGATTCTTCTGGAAGCGGAGCAGCTTCCCAGCAATTGATTCTACAATGAAATTAGCTGGAAACCTTTTTCAAAGGCCACTCTCGGTCATTCAAATTTAAGTAGACTGAGCCAGGGCCTAGGTGGTTTGTGTTTGTGAAAAGTTCTTTGGATTAAAAATTAATTTATTTATTTTGGTGCTGTGGATTGAACCCGAGCCTCAAACATACTAGGCACGTGCTCAATCTCTGAACTACACTCTTAGCCCTCTTTGAGTGGTGCTAACACACAGCCTGGGTTGATATCTGTTGCGTTGAATGTAGGTGTGGCCTTGGTTGTTCCTTGCCATGCTGTGGCCCAGGAAGGCTGGATGTAGATTGGATTGTGACTGCCCAGGCTGCAAACAGAGTTACCCAAGATGAGTTTCACCTGAGAGTCTTTCCCTGTGATGATACAGGATGACGCCCAGTGCTGAAATCCCCAGGTGGTTCTGATGCACCACCAAGGCTGAGAAGCTCAGCTTTAAGAGATCTAATGGCCAGGAGTCTTTTCACTTCTGACACTAGATGGAAGCTCCATAGAATTTCTGGGGCCTGATGCCTATCTAGATCCCTATCTAGACAGATATCTGTAGGGAAAATGGATTCAACATTTTAGTGCAAAAATGAGCTAATTTATTGTATATTTCAAAATAGCTAGCAGAGAGGATTTTGAATGTCCCCAACACAAAGAAATGATAAATGTTTGAGGTGATGCATACCTTAATTGTCCTGATCTCTCATTGCACATTGTATCCATGTATGGAATTATCACACCTATGCCATAAATACATTTCATTCTGTGCCAGTTTAAAATGAAAAGACTAGTATGTGAGGTTTCTTGGCTGAATCTTTTAAATGAGAAGGTCAAAGGGGTAAAACGCCTCCACAGATTAGAAACACGTGACTAGGTAATCCAGGGGTAGTTTCTAATGTGCAATAAATTCATTAAATTAACCCTTCATAAAAATAGGGCTGGTGGAGTGGCTAGGTGAAGGCTCTGAGTTCAAGCCCCAGTACTGCAAAAAAAAAAAAAAGTAAATGGAAGGCCAGGCATGGTGACTCAATCCTAGCTTCTTGGGAGGCAGAGATCAGGAGGATCCTGGTTAAAGGCCAGCCCAGGTAAAAAGTTCTCAGACCTAATCTCAACCAATGGCTGGGCATCATGGAATACAACTGTCACCCCAGCTACATGAGGAAGCACAAATAGGAGGATTGTGGTCCAGGCCAGGCAGGTGAATAAAGTGAGACCCTATTCAAAAATAATGAAAGCTAAAGGGCTGGGGCGTGGCTCAAGTGGTAGAGCCCCTGCCTAGCAAGTGTGAGACCCTAAGTTCAATCCTCAGAACTGCCAAATACACACGCACACACACGTGCGCGCACACACATATGTATATATATAGTAAGTTGAAATGCATTTAATATACTTTTTTTCCCTTGTTTTGGTTTTTTGCATTTAATATACTTAACCATGGAACATCATAGTTTAGCCTTAACCTACCTTAAATGTGCTCAGAACACTTATATGAATCCATAGTTGGGTAAAAATATCCAACAGAGGGCCTATTTATAATAAAGTATGGAATATCTCATGGATTTTATTTATCTGAGAGGAGGGCTCATTATTTTGCCCAGGCTGTCTCCAAACTCCTGGGCTCAAATGATCCTCCTGCCTCAGCCTCCCAAGCACTGGGATTTTAGGTGTGTGCCATCACACCCAGCTAGACTTTGTTTCAGTGAAATTATCTGAGGCTGAGTCTCGGCACTTTCAATTGCTCTTGATCTTGGGGACATCGTTTGCTCTCTCTGGGATCTGAAATCTCACTTACAAAGGAAGAGAACACAAATATCACCCATCTGAGTGAATCAGATTCAATTTAAGGATTCTGGACTCAGATTACATCTGTCAAGTCCCTTCAGGCTACCACCTCAGCTAGCTTTGATGGGATTCTTGGAAAGGGTGTGCCTGGCCTCAATTGGGTCATTCTAGAATCCTTTTTTTTTTTTTTTTTAACTCAGGGCCTACAACTTGAGTCACTCCACTAGCCCTTTGTTGTGAAGGTTTTTTTTTTTTTTTTTTTTTTGAGATAGGGTCTCTAGAACTATTTGCCCGAGCTGGCTTCGAACCGAGGTCCTCCTGATCTCTGCCACGTGAGTAGCTAGGATAACAGGTGTGAGCCACCAGCACCCAGCTTCCTGCTACCTTTTACGTGTAATGGGGATCCAAGTTCAAATTATCTTTAAGTCCAGGACTTGGCTTAGATCAGGAGAGGTGAACCACTGCTGCTAGGGAGTGGGGTCAATAAGGGAGAAAGACAGGAAATAGACACAGAGGACCTAAGGTTCTTAGGCCCATCTTAGTCTTTGGGCATCCTCAATATAAACCATACTGGGAGATCTAGAGAAGACCCTGAGAGGAAAGATGCCCAGGCCTAGACGTGTTGGGAATAGACACCTTCAGAGCCGGGTTAGGTCACTCGAACTTCTCCCTGGACCTCTGCCTCTGGTTTGTCCTCTCTAAGAGCCATGCCCATTCCAAACAAAGCCAGAAGCAGCAGAGTCCCTCAGGGGCATTGATGTGCACTTGAGTGGTTAAGCAGCAAAGACAAGAGGAGGGCAGGGGCAATCTCAGAGTTCTCAGTCATTTCTCCTCTTATCAAGAAGAGACCTTGGGCACAAGTCTGTCCCCAAATCCTCTGCGCTCTCAGGATTGTGTGATGGGCTGAAAGCTGATGCAGTCGCTTAAGGACCATGAAAGGGAACATGGAAGAGACATGCCTGGGAGACATATTCTTTCTGGTCCTGGACAGGGTCTGCTGCAGGGTCTCTTCAGAAGGATAGAGACAGGGTAAGCTCTGGGACCTCTGGCTAGCCTTCTGACTAGTCCCAAGAAGTCTTACAAGCTTTTCAGAATCTGGATATTTTTTTGACCCATTTTAATTATTTAAAAAGAAAAAACACTTTTGTAATCCCAGTTACTCAGGAGATGGACAGTGGGAGGATTATGGTTTAAGGCCAGTCTAGGCAAAAAGTTAGTGAGACCCCATTTCAAAAAACAAGCCAGGGATGGTGGTTCACAGCTGTAATCTCAGCTATGCAGGAGGTGTAAGAAGGAGGATTACAAAGCCAACCCAGGGTAAAAAGCATGAGACCCTATTTGAAAAATAACTAAAGTAAAAAGGGCTGGAAGTGGCTCAAGTGGTAAAGCACCTGCCTGGAAAGTGCAAGGCCTTGAGTTCAAACTCCAGTGTGACCAAAAACAAGAACACATTAAATTTCTTTTCCCATCTACATTTTCATTATTTCTGAACATTCTAAGACCAACCCATCTTCCCTTCACAGCAGAGAATTACCATGAGATGCTGAGAGCACACAAGGCAAATAACGAATCCACATTCCAGCTGTAGGTCCCAAAACTTCCACTCAAACACTCCAAGGCAGTCAATTTGTTTGTTATGGAAAGCATATTATAGGAAGTTCTTTAAAGCAATTTTATTCTACATACCAGGCGTCTTCATCGACACAAGGCTTCATGAAAATTGTTTCCATTGGATTTATCCATTGGAAAATGGATAGCCATGTCCTATTTCTCTAGAATGGATAGAAAATTCATTGCATGATTGCTGTAGTATGCATGACGCCATGGGGTTCTCTACGGGTTGATCATGGGGAAGGTCCTTTGGACTTCAGCCCTCTTTTGCAGTGTCCCTTCTGAACATTCCCCTACAGTTTCTTACCCAGGAAACTCTACCCCATCAGTAATGCATTGCTTAATCTTGGTCCTTTGAGCTGCCACTCACTCCCACTGAGGTCTTCCTGACCAGGGTCTGTTACCTGGGGATTGCCCAACTGCCAGGGGTCAGGGATGACATTCACTTCTGGCTCATCATTGGGACATGGCATCATGGAGTTCCATTCAGAACAGGGCAGACTTGTCCTTTATGGGAAGTCTCGTGGCAGGTGGGAAACTGGGAGTTCCTTCTCAAATACTCCTGGCTTGCAGATGAGAACGCTGTTAGAACTATGCCTCCAGTCCTTGGTGTGCCTCAGTCACTGTGTCTGCACTGTGCATTAGCGCTTCGGACTGGTTGGGTTCGTTTGGATTCCTGGAGGCCTGACAGACACAGACTGACTCTAGGGGAAAAGGGTTATTGAGGCCTAGGTCACTAGGTTGGGACAGTCAATCAGAGTCAAATGTATCTAAACTCATACCTACAGGTGTATGATCTGTCTTTAGATGGCTCATACCCAAAGGAGCCTGGTAGAACTTCTTGTGATGCCTGGGATTTCACGCACAAATTCTACCTTCTTGAAGACTCTTTTCTAGAATGGGCCCTAGTGAATGGGGGCCCTCTAGTGGCTTGACAGCCAACTATTTCTCAAATATACTTTCCAGGACACTTATTTTGAACTAAGGACTGCAATGCAATTCTCATCATTTAGTTGTATTTTAGTTTTTTCTTTTGTGGTACTCTAGATTGAACCCAGAGCCTCACACATGCTAGGCAAGCACTCTATCACTTGCCCTCACACCTACTCATTTTCATAAAAATGATAAAAATGTGTGTGTGTTTGTAAATAAAATTTGCTCAAGAGAAAGTTTTGTGAAAGCAAGATCTGCATAGAGAAGTCAATTCAATTTGAATTTTTTCCCCTGGAAATGCACACAAAGTGCAGAGATGCCATGTACCTATTTTGTTTAAAAGACATCTTGAATGGATCAGTGGCTGCTGACACATCACAGGGAGGAAATGGAAGCTCAGTAATGTTAATGCAAGGCTAGATAATGCTAAGTCAAGATCAAAGCCTGTTGTCTCTGAATCTAACAGTTTCCTCATGATGGCAAAAGATCCTCTAAGCACTAAGAATGAATGAGAAAGCAGTAAGAGAAGAATGGTGGATACTCAGGTTTGAACATGTGCCCAAAGCTCATGTGTTGGGAATGTAATCCCCAATGCAACAGCATTGGTCATGCTGTTAGGGGGGACTGAGTTAATGTCTGAGAGGGAATTTGTTATAAAAATTAATTCAGTCTTGCATTCGACATGGCAAAAAGTCCAGATATGGTCCCTGGACTTCTGAGTCCAGTTCTTCCAGAACTGTAAGAAATATATTTCTTTCCTTTATAAATTACCCAGTCTATGGTATTCTGTTAGAGAAACATTAAGTGGACCAAAACAACAGATCCCAAGTTTCCCAGGAAGCTAAGCACCCTCTCTGCCCCCTGGCCTCTCTGCATCTGTATCTGGGTTCCCTCCAAATCTAGCCACTCAGATAAAGAGATGAGGATCATCTCATTTGCTTCAAATTTCATGTTGTTTTGGGGAAGAGAACAAGTTACATCGGTGCTTGTTAGTTTAGGCAATTGATGGGAAACAGGTGCCATGTAGTTGCCAGAACTGTGAAGTGCTGCTTGACCCAAGACAATTGCTTTACAATTCACGGTTAGATTCTCTGGGTCTAGATCAGCAAAGTCCAATACAACTTTCCAGAATGATGGGAATGTTTTCTGTCTGCTCTATCCAATATGGTGGTCACTGACCACGTGTGGCTGCTGAGCATTTGAATTGAGGGACTGAATTTTTAATTTAAAATTGTAAATATAAATAACCATATAAGGCTAGTAGCTACTATTATCACTAGCACAGGTCTAAACATGTTCCTTTTGTGAGTTCTTTCTGTATGACATCAAGACCAAAAATAATTACTTTGGTTTTCTCCTTCATTTGAAACTGAATTTCCAACAAAGATAAACCAAATAGTTATTATCATTATTACTTCCATATGCTGAATACCTACAAATTACTGTACTTTTTATTATTGTTAATTTATTTTTGCAGTGCTGATGATTAAATCCAGGACCTTCAGCATGTTAGGCAAATGTGCTTGTGTTTTATGTAATATCTAGGAGATTTGCCTAATTCAAGGTCATGCAATTTCTCACCTATGTTTCTTTCTAAGAGTTCTATAGTTTTAGCACTTAAAATTTATGTTTTGACTCATCTGAAGTAAATTTTTGTACGCAGTATGAGGCAGGAGTCCAGATTCATTCTACTGTACGTAGATAACCAGTTGTCCCAGCACCATGATAGCTGAAGAGGCTATCCTTTTCCCACTGAAAGGAATTTACATACTTGTCAAAAAACCCAATTGATCATAAATGTGTAGGTTTGTTTCTGGGCTTGCATTGATCCCATTGAGTAATATACTAGCCTTATACCAATAGCACACTGTTTTGACTGTGATAGCTTTTTAGTAAGTTTTGAACTTGAGAAGCATGAATCCTTCAATTTTGTTCTCTGAGATTGTTTCAGCTGTTTGGAACCCCTTAAAATTCCATCTGAATTTTAAGATCTGCCTTTCCATTTTTGCAAAAGGACTATCTGAATTTTGATAGTGATTGCATTGATTTTGTAGATCACTTTGGGAGTTTAACCATCTTAACAATATCATATTCTCCAAATCACATCTTTCCATTAACTTACATCTTTACTTTCTTTCAACAATGTTTTGTAGTTTTCAGAGTACAAGTTTTACACCTTATTGGCTAAATTTATTCCTACTATTTTTTGATACAATTGTACATGAAATTACTTTAATATCCTATTCAAATTGCTTACTATTAACATATAGAAATGTTTCTTGCATATTGATCTTGTATTCTTCAAAATTGCTAAGCTCACTTATGAGCTCCAATCAACTTTTTGTAGACTTAGGGTTTTCTCATATGAAGTCATGTTACTTGCAAACAGAGGTAGTTTTATTTCTTCCTTTGCAATCTGAATGCCTTTTAAAAATCCTTTTCTTGCCTAATTGATCTGGGTAGCACTTCCAGTAGTGTCAAAAATGGGCATTACTGTCTTGTTTCTGATCTTAGGGTTCAAGCTGTCAATCTTTTCTACTGAGCATGATGTTAGCTGTGGGTTTTATATAAATGCACTTTATTATGTTAAGGAAATTCCCTTGCATTCTCAGTTTGCTTAGTGTTTTTGTTATGGATAGTTGTTGCATGCTAAATGCTTTTGCTGCATCCAGATGAACATGTTCCCTGCCCCTTCATTCTATTACATTGCATTGATTGCTTTTCATATTTTGACAAACCTTGGATTTCTGGGATACTCACTTAGTCATGGTATATAATCCTTTTGATAAGCTGCTAGAAATGTACTAACTAGCTAGGAATTGGCTAGCCACAGGTGTCAGAGGCTTCAGATTCCTCTAACATCTTTGTTTTTGCTTTTGTTCTTAACTTTGAGCTTCCCTAAATACTCCTTCTCTGGGAGGGTCTGTACCTTGTGGCTCTTTCTGCTGTAACCCAGTGTTATTACAGTGGTGCCCTACTAGTATGAGGGCACCTTGTGGCAGGGGCATTCTGTATCTTCCAATTGAATCTGAGTCTGTGTCCAGGGGCTGGGATCTGTTTAGTGCTTTTCCAGTGGTAGCTTTTTGCCTTCTTGCCCTACACTCCCTTTCCTGGTTGTAGCATTCCCAGTCTATTTCCTTGAAGCGTTGGCCCCTGTGGACTGTTTTCTATCCCTTAGGTGAGACAGGAAGGTTAGAGAGAGCTAGAGTGGAAGCAATGTCCTTCCACAAGTTAGCATAAGTCTCTGTCAAATGCTTTTCCCTGGAGCGTAGGCTTCTTTAATGGTGAAGAGCCTGGGTATTATTTCATGACAGTTACTCTGAAATATCAGAGCTGGTATTTCTCAGATCATCGCCATGTGAATCCAGTTGGATTCCTGGAACTAGCTGGAATCCAGTGTGTGGGGGACGCCTTAAGACTATTGCCCCAGCAGGTCCTCACACTCTCAAGCTAGTCCACGCTCATCCTCCAGCACTTTATGAAAATGTTCATTTAAACTTTCCTACCAGTTTATGGCTCCAGAACATTTTGCTTCAAGTAGTCAGAGCTTAGCTGTGTCTCTGAGTATGCCTGTTTCACAACACTGTGTCAGCGTTGTGATCTTAGTTCTTCAAAAAGATAAAAGTCATTAATTTTCAGTGTGACCTATTTTTTCTTGTTGCAAGAATAGAATGATTTCCAAGCCACATTCCCAGCTGAAACATGATGTCCCAACAAGTTTTTGAATGCTAGTGAGTTGAAGAATACTGAATGCCAACAAAATCACAAAAATCTTTCAACTGCTCACTTCAAACAGTTTAAATGCTGAGTTAAAGAAACGATTTTAGGATGATTATTCCAGGGTAATAGAAGGAATAGCAGCTGTCTGTGTAGCATTAGAAGAATATGGGAAGACTGGACAACTTCCATGGCATTTTTATACTTTAATCGTGATTAAGAATTATTTGCATTATATTCATGAGAGCAATACAGTTTTCATTAACTCAATTAAATAAATTTCTAAAAATTTTTATATTGTTCCTAAGTCTCTTCTGGAAGGGATGAAATAATGAGTTTTCAAGAGGAAAATATTGCATAAACCAAGGAAAGTATTTTTTTTCTTCATTCTGATTGTTTGCACCTCGGACTATGTTATAAAAAGATCAGGCATTTTAGATTTTTGATAATCTCTATAGTAGTAAATGGAATTATTATATTTTTATTATTGCAGGTTTTATCCAGCGCTTGAAAATTCTTTACCAATTTTAGAATCAGAAAATGCTTTTGGTATATTCAATTGATCCTTTGAACTGAAAAAATTGGTGATATTGTGTGGAAGGTCATTTCAACTTCTGCTGGGTTTATTTTCATCTGAATTATTTTTAACGGAAAATTTGTTACTTTATTATTTCTTTAGTATGAGTTCAGGAAATCACATAACTCGTAGGTTTAGCTGTTAATAAAAGCTGGTAAATATCTAACTGCATTGTTTTCAATACTTTGCATTCTGAGAAAAGAGCTTCAAAGAACTTTTCCTTCACTTAATAGACCTAAAAATCTAAAATAGATACTAGGGGAGATCTTGAGTATTCTTACCATAGAATATAAAATAGATTATAGCAATTGCTTCAGTAATTGAAAATACTGAATTTGAGAATCTCATTCACAAGGATGAAGTATAATTAGCAGTAAATTAGGGTTGAACTGTTGAAATGGTTGCAGACTTGCAAACTCACAGTAAGTTGGACTTGATATGTGATACAGTCCTTATTTGCTATAGTAAGGAGCGTGGAACTCTATGTGTGCCTTTAAGGGAGAGCTGTATTTGAAATAACAAACTCCCTGAGAGAGCCAGAGCTCATTCTTATTCAAGATTTTAGGATGTTCAGTGTCCAGGATTGGTGGATTTTCAGAAGCAGGAGTGTTTACAAGTTGATGGATTTTTTTGTTAGTGTAGTCACTGGGATTGGCTAGTATTGATGGTGTGCCTTCAGAAGCATGGTTGTTGGAGTGAGGCACTTGCTGACTGTTGACTAGAAACATGAGTCTGTCACTAATGGCTGACTTGAAGAAGCTGGAGGCCATCTCTTTAACTTGTTAACTTTCAGAAGCATGGCCACTGGAGTGAGACTATCCTTGATCTTCAAAGCGTGTGTACTGATCTGAAGATCTAATCATCAGTGATAATTTGCTTACTGACTTGGGACTTTGGCCAACAGAACAGTCTTATCCTTTAATATAGAAAACAAGTACTTTCAATTCTCAAACCCCTCCTCCCCTTATCTCCCCCCTTCACACAGGTGAAGCCATAAGGGATAGTTCATGTCTGTATTTGTATTGATATGATTTCCAGATTGTGTTGCTACTAATACAATTTAAGGACCAATTATTGAAACAGAAAAATAGCTCTAATGGATGATTTTTCATTAATGAGGGGAACTCCTGAAACACATTTGGGGTATTCTGTCAAAATCAACACAGGATGCAAGATGAAATCATCAAATACAGGAGTGTCTGGCAACCTAACCTGTGGATCAGCTTAGCTTCCTTCTCACTCACCCTGTCTTGTTTACTCTAACAAGCGATTATCTTTTATGCACCATCCACGATGTCTGTGCTTGAGTATGAACTCTTATCACTTGAATTACAACAGCCCAAATTTCCAGGCATCACATCTATCTAGCTTTCTTCAACTACCTAAATTTATCATAAAACAGATATCCTATAATAAAGTGTTATTTTGTTTAACATCAATTTTAGGATAAAGTTCAAATTCCTTACTATGGCAAATAAGGTCTTTTGCATTTGGCCTCTGCCTTCCACTCAGGCTTTAACATCTCAATCTCCTGCTCACCAACTCTGTATTTAAAAAAGTTTCCCAAATGTCTCATATCACGCATCTGTACTTTTCATATGCAGTTTGCTCTTATTTGGAATGTGCTACTCTTAGAAGAGTTCCTATTCTTCCAAAATTTGGCTCAGGCATCACTGTTTCTGTAGGTTTTTTTGTTTTTTTTTTTGTCTCCAGGCCTCCTTGTTTTGGTCTCTTTTTTTCATCCTGTGCAAAACTTTGTAACATTCTTGTATTGCAACAGTTTGTCATAACTATTTGGCAGTTAAAACAACTGCATTTACATACTGTGACATAATACCTTGCTTACTCATTTGCTAGTTTCTCAACTTCATCCTCATTCCCCCAGTTCATATCTTCTTGAATGAAGGCCTGTGTCTCTCTTAAAATTTGCCATGTGTAGTGTAACACTTACTCTGAAGTTGGATTAAAAAGCCACTGAGTTTATGGAAAAATGATGTCGTAGTCCATTTGGGTTGGACTGGGTAATTTATGAACAGAAACTTACTGCTCATGGTTAGATGCTGGAAAGTTCAAGATTAAGGGGCTGGCAGGCTAATGTGTCTGGTGAGGACAATCTTACGTTTCAAAGAAGGCATTTTTCTGTCCTCAGGTGGCTGAAGGGCAGAACAAGCTCCCTTGGGCCTATTTTATAAAGGCACTAATCCCATTCATGAGTGCTCTATCTTCATGACTTATTAACCTCCTCAGAGGCCCCACTTCTTAATACCGTCCCCTTGGAGGTTAGGATTTCAACATACGAATTTTGAGGGAACACAACCACTCAGACCATGGCAATGTCCTCATAAAGATGTTGCTCTAGGCACTAAATCTGCTAAACTTTTGCATTTTGTTGTGGATTTAAAAACATTTAGTAGCTTTAAATTTGAAATAATTGCCTGTTTTCATATTTAACTACATAGACGACAGCTCACAGGATAATAGTACATTCTCATAATAATTTCAAAGCAATAAAAATTTTGACAACAAAATTAGGAACTGAGTAGAAAAACCCCCTATTTCACAGCAATTACTGGAACAACAAAGAGAACAGATTTTTATTTTTCTTTTTAAATGAAATCCATGCAGAACATTCGAGATAAGGTTAGGAAAAGGATAAACTCCAGAGACTGAGAGGTAGTTTATAGTTCATTTTTATATTTGGTTTTGGTCCTTTTCTCTAAAAATGTATATATTTTTGATCCCTTCTTTAATATGCTATTAAAATGTAATAAAAATGTTATCAGTGTAGAGTTTGGTGCTTTTCTAAACAAGAAATCCAGAGCATATCTCCCTAACCCACTCAGATGTTTATCACAATTACATATGATATCTAGCATACACTGCTGTAGAGAGGAAAAACAAATGCCTTTTACTTTACAAATGCTCAGTCAATGTTTCTGATTGTGAATTCTTCATCTCAGGTTATTACTATTTTTTAAGTGGGGTCTTGTCATGTTGCCCACACTGGTGTTGAATTTGCAGGCTCAAGTGATCTTCCCACCTCAGTCTCCAGGAGTGTATCATTCTGCCCAGTTCTCAGGTACTTTTTAAAAGTGTCTGTCAGGCACGAACACTTTTCTCTTATTTATTACATAGTTTTCCCATGGGGTTTAATCTCTGATGAGAACTAAGTGATTATAGGGTTTTCTTTTTCATATCCATTACATTTAATATACCACTCTCAAGTACATATTTTCTGATGAACTTTGGCTTAAGGCTTTCACACATGCAAATCTGATTTCTAGGAGTCCTCTTCCACATGAATCTTATAGTGATTAGTAAGGGATGACCTGTGGTTGAAGAGTTTCCCACATGTGTTACATTCATAGGGTTTCTCTCCAGTATGAATTCTCTGATGTGCAATACGAGATGAGCTTTGTCTGAAAGTTTTCCCACATGTATTACATTTAAAGGGTTTCTCTCCCGTATGAATCCTCCGGTGCTGGATAAGAGCTGAACTTTGACCAAATGACATCCCACATTCCTCACATCGATATGGTTTCTCTCCAGTATGAATTCTCTGGTGGTTACTAAGGGAGGAGTTACACCTGAATGTTTTCCCACACTCATTACATTTATAGGGTCTCTCTCCAGTATGCATTCTCTGATGTTGAATGAGAGCCGAACTTTGTCTGAAGGCTTTCCCACACACTTTACATTTACATGGTTTCTCTCCGGTATGAATTCTCTCATGAATAATAAGTGTTGAGTGGGAACTTAGGGCTTTGCCACACTCATTACAATTATAAAACTTCTCACCAGTATGAATTATTCGATGTCTATTGAGTCGGGAAATAGAAGTGAAGCCCTTTCCACATTCATTACATCTATAGGGCTTTTCTCCAGTGTGGATTCTTTCATGTTGAATGAGTGATGCACTCTGACTGAAGGCTCTCCCACATTCACTGCATTTAAAAGGTTTCTCTCCAGTGTGAATTCTCTGATGATAGCGAAGGGAGGAGCTAGACTTAAAAGTGTTGCCACATTCGTTACACAAATAGGACTTCTTTCTGGAATGAATTCTTTGACCAGGAAGGGATGTGCTGCAACTAGATGCCTTCCTACCTGGATTATATTTATACGGATTTTCTCCAGCATGGATTTTCTGATGTATAAAAAGGCCTGACCTTCTGCCAAAGGATTTACCACATTCCTTACACCTATAGGATTTCTCTACAGTGTGGGTTCTTAGATGTTTATAAAGGGATGTGCTCAGAGTAAAAGCTTTCCCACATTCTTTACATATGTAGGGTTTCTCTCCAGTATGAGTTATTTGATGTTGAATAAGAGCTGAACTTTGGCTAAAGGCTTTTGAACATTCTTTACATTTAAATAATTTCTCTCCACTATGATTTTTCTCATGTTTACGAAGGGATGAAGTATTAATGAAAGTTTTCTCACACATGCTACATTTATAGCGTTTCTCTGTGATTTTTGGTTGGCTGGGTAAATTTGAATTCCGTTTGAAAGCATTTCCTTGTTTTTCACATTTTGGTGGTGTTTTTTCTCTGGGAATTATCTGTTGCCTAACAAGGACTGACTTTGGGCTGAAGTTTTGGCTAAATTCATTGTTTTTATGGCTTCTTTCTATGATCAAAGCAGTCTTACCCTGCTTTTTATCTAATTTGCCTTCATATATGCAAAGTTTTTTGGATTTCAAGTCCCAGGGTCCATTTCTTTTGGCTTTTTTCATTATCAGTTCCTGAAATGAAGAATCTGGTGTTTGTGTTGACTTTGTGGTTTTGTGACTGTGCATCCAACCTGAAGAGGGGAAAAAAAAAAAAAGAAACTGAAGATGTCTCATGTGATATAGAATTTGGCTACTGAGGCTAAATGTGTAGAATGACTGAATCTTTATGTTATTTAAATAAGGTCTTGGTCTCCAGTCAAAAAATAGCAAGAAGGGAAGAGGGAGAAGAGTTAGGCAGTATAAAAAATTAATCAATGGGGGAAGAAGTAGTAGAGTGAAGAAAACAAAGCAAACCCATTTAAAGAAGGTTGACAGAGAAGAGATTAAAAAGGGAGCAGGAGTTGGTAAATGGTATTAGAATCCAAAGCCCATGATGGACTCTAAAATTATCATTCTGAAGTTCCTCTTCTTTGTGTAATCATTCTTAATCTGTGAAGTCTGCCCTCTAAAGTCTCATGCCCCAATTCCTTTTTATCCTTGAGATTCAGTTCAAAAGTTAACTCTCTCTGAATCATTGCTTGACTCTTAACATCCACAGTCCTTTTCTCTTACTATAGCACTTACTAGAGTGTTAAATATATATTATGTACCTTTTTAATGTGCATATGTAGTGTATTATATTTATGTATCTTTCTTTTAAAAATTCGCTAGCGTATTATAATTCTAACAGGTACATTGTAACATTTCCAAGAGTGCTTACAATATATCTTAGTTAGATTCACCTCCTCCATCTTTCTCCTTTATCCCTCCTCACTCCCTTCTAAGGACAGTTTCAACAGGTCTTACTGTTTCATGTTCACACATGAATACATAGTACTTCCACCATATTTGCTCTCCTTTACCCTTTCCTTATGCCCTTCCCTCTCCTGCTGGTACCAACCCTGGATGGGACTTGTTTTAACTTCCTGTCCTTAGCCGGGTGCTGGTGTCTCACACATGTAATCCTAGCTACTCAGGAGGCAGAGATCAGGAGAATAAGGTTCGAAGCCAGCCCAGGCAAACAGTTCATGAGATACTATCTTGAAAAAACCCAACACAAAAAAAGAGCTGATGGAGTGGCTGGAGGTGTAGGCCTTAAGTTCAAGCCCCAGCACCACAAAAAACAAAAACAAAAACTTCCTGTCCTTCATTTTTAAAGAAATTTTTGTTTATGATAGGTATAGGGAGTTCCATTGTGACATTTATTTATTTATATATATATATATATATATATATATATATATATATATATATATATATACACATATATACATATTATACCCCAAATTGGTTCATCTCCTCCATTATTGTCCTTTCTTAGTCTCCTTTTTATGGTGATTTCAACTGGTTTGAATGTTCCATCTTCATACTTGTAGAGAAAATGCACTAACCATATTCATCTTCTTTACTTTCTTCATTAATCCTTCCCCCTTCATTACTGCCTTCCCCTTATCTTTCTACATATCTATTTCACTTAACTCTTCTAATGAACATAAATACTCTTCCCAAATATACTAGTGTGCATTAGCATCCAACAAATCCTCTTGATGGCATCCCAATTATATAAAAAAACTATTTTGTAAATCTTTCTTCATTGCTTATATATTCATAATTTGAAAAATGTCAAATAGCCTTACTTACACATTAATTTGTTTTACACACACACACACACACACACACACACGTCCTTATAGAAGCTGCCTTTCAGAACAGTACATCGATGATTGGGAGGTTTCAGAGCCAGTTCACACAGGAAGGCATTACTGAATTAATCTATACAGGTGCCACAAGGTAGGCATGAAGCCAAGAGTTGTAAGCTGGGAAGATAGCCTACTTATGCATCAAGGGAGGTGCTATGGTTTGAATCTGAAATGTTCCCCAAAGGCTCATGGGTTAAGGATTAGCTGCCAACTGATGGGCTTTGGGAAGTGATTGGATCATGAAGGCTCTGACCTAGCCAATGGATGAATCCAATGGGTTCATCATTTGATGGCATTATTGGAAGGTGATGGAAATTTTTGGGAAGGGGGTGTAGTTGGAGGAGTTAGGTCAGTGGGGACATGACCTGGGTTTCCTCTCTATGACAAAAAGTAAATAAATAAAAACCACAGAACTATCTTAAGAGCTTCCTAGGTAAACAACCAGGAAACACAAACGTGTGGTTGACTTCTGTGAACAACATTAAAAAAAAAAAAGACTTGGCTAGAGTGCAGTGAGCAAGAGGGAAAATGGTAAAATAAGACTGGAACATGTGGTGGGGACAATTCACATAAGGCCTCCTAGGTTGGACTTTGGAATATTATTCTAAGCATGATGGGAAGCCTCGGGGGATTATGTGCTCATTTGTACTGGCAACTGTTACAGACTAGACTGTACTCAGGCACAAGTGGAAGCAGGGAAAGGAGAGGCACCTTAGGAAGCCACTCTGGTTGTCTAGGTGAGACAAGGGGTGAGGTACAGATGACTTTATCAAGACACATTACAAAGAAAGTTGCTAATAGGACTGAGACTAATGGACTGACAGAGTGCTGAGAAGGAAAAATAAAAGTTAGGGATCATGCCTAGGTTCCTAAACTGAAAATGATGAATACTGATGCCAGTCATAGAGAAGGCAAAGACTAGGAAAAGGGCAAGTCTGGGTGGTAGCCTGTTTCAGATATTTGTGATGGTTGAGGTGTCCCAGTAGACACTGAGGGAAGACATTGAAATAGTCAGTTGTGTGTATTATTCTGAAGATCCAGGGAAAGAGTAGAGCTACAGATAGGCATGTGGGAGTCATTGGCATACAGATTTTATTTGAAGCCAAAGAACTGAAAGAAATCACTTGATCACTGCAACATTTAGGGTTATCAGAAGAGGACGGTGTTCCAGAAGCCAAAGAGAGAAAAAAAGAGCACCTTAGGGAGGAGTGAATGTTCAACTGTGGCAAATCTCTGAGGACTAAAAACCCTGACTATAGCAAATTAGAGGTTGCTTGAGACTCAATAATGGTGCTTTCAGTGAAATACAAGGTTTAATTAGTGGGCACACAGGAAACAAGGGGAGGTAGGAAAATAGAATCATCAAATGGAACATGCATTTGAAAAGTTTGTTTTAAAGGAGAATAAGGAAATAAGAAATGAGAGTTTTTATTTGTAATGGAAGTGATTACAGCTACAAGGGTCCATATCAGCTCTGATAAACTCATCTCAACTCTAAAGTGCCAATGTCTTAGTCCTAGTTGTGTTTTCCGCTAAAGCAGACATGTGTTATAGATTATGGACATCCTAACTGACTTCAATCACAGGTCTGAGCTACCCTGTGAACTAGGTTAAGACTTAAGTCAGAAGTTTATAGCCTAGAATGATCTTGCTAATAATGGCCAACACCCAATGAGTGCCTGCCATTAGGCCTAGATTCGCCAGGTAACAGCTGTTACTTCACTCAAGAATCCACTCACAGCTTCCCTCCATGACTGTCCTCAGAGCTGAGGAGGTGAGTTGATCAGGAGCCCCAGCCCCTCTCTGGACAGCTATGGACCTCAGTCCTGCTTCCTACTCATCTACTCTCATCCACACTCAGGAAAGGAGACTCACACATCCATCAGAGGCTTCCCAAGTAGGGCCCAGGGAAGGATTCTTTCTCATCTTTCTCTCATCTTTCCTGACAGACTCTGCTTCCCTACTGCCTGGTTCTGTTTACTTTGGAGTGGCCTCTGGCAGTTTCTATGCAATTAGTGTATTTCTTCCAAGTGAGGGTTAAGAAGATAGGACAGCTGTGGTTCCCACCTCAGAAACTCACTTTAGACACACAGAGCTCTCCCAGAAAGGGGGCCGCTGTTTGTAACACACTCCTACCTGGGCCTAGGTGTGAACAGCTATAGCTGAGGGTCTGGACCTGAGCCCAGCTCCAGGCTACTCCCAACACCTCAGCCCTGTGCAGGGTCTAAATTCCTGAGGCCAAATCCCATGGTGGGGTCTGGACTCA
The DNA here is from genome assembly GCF_047511655.1 of Castor canadensis. Classification (NCBI taxonomy): domain Eukaryota; kingdom Metazoa; phylum Chordata; class Mammalia; order Rodentia; family Castoridae; genus Castor; species Castor canadensis. The sequence continues at coordinate 64,912,191 of NC_133401.1, read as the reverse complement.
GCAGAATCTGGTCCTGCTGCTGTCTCCTGCTGACTTTTCTACACTTTTCCTGGTATTCCTTCTTCTGGGCCTAGAATCATTCTCCACATGCTCAGGCCTTCCTTGGGGAAGCCTCGGCTGAGGCTGCCTTCCTGTCCCGGGCTCTCTCAGTACTTTGTGTCTTTCCCTTTGGTGCTCATTAGAATTTGCAATTCTGTGTGTATTTGGTGTCCTCCAGTTCTCCCAATTGGACCATGAGCTCTACAAGGGCAGGACTGGTCTTGTTCTGGTGATGCCCAGCAGAGTATTTATGAAGGCATGGCTAAGGGGCAGACCAGGGTCTGAGCCTAGGTCCTCCAGTGAGGGCCTCTCCCACTAAACAAACTTCAGTTCCCAGTGGCCACCTCTCCCATTTCTCTCTGCTGACCCTTCATCTCAGGCTCACTCATGGATTCTCTTCCTTAAGCACCTTGCAAATGCAGTTTCCAGGGATTCTGTCCTCTGCTCTGTTCCCTCACCTGGTCAGCGCAAGGCTGCAAATGCCACTTCCACCACGAGCGCTCCCCGAGCTCCAACACCATCTACCTTATGTGATTGTCAACAGCGATGTCTACACAAGTATTTCATTCATGTCTCAAATGAAAACAATCTCACACCAACTTCCCTCTATGCCCTTATCAAACTGGCTCCTCCTCATTCCCTTTGAGACCTGGGGCCTTGGTCCAGGCCCTACTAGCTTCTTGCCTACATTCCTGCAACAGTTCTGTGAGGCTCTGCACCTCTAGCTTTGCCTCATTAAATCTACCCTCCTGATGCCCCCAAAGTGACTCTTCTTTACATTCACATCACATACAGATTTCAGGAATATAATATGCTTTACAGGCAACTAAAGTCCTCTTTCATTGGACTCAATTCTAAAAGTAACTTAGTGTTACTAGCTAAAGTGTGTCCTCCTCACCTTTCTCTCTGTGCTCACATGCATATTACACATAAAAACACACATAAAACATAAATGGTGCTCTGTAACTTGTTTTACTTCTTAACATACCTTGGAGCTCTGTCCACATTTAGTGTTCTTTCTTTCTTTCTCTTTTTTTTTTTTTTTTTTTTTGTGGCACTGGGGTTTGAATTCAGGGCCTCATGCTTGCTAGGCAGGCACTCTACCACTTGAGTCACTCCACCAGCCTGTTCTTTCATTTTAAGTTTGGTGATGTAGGCCAGAGTAAGGACATATCAACTTCTCTAGCTGTTTTATTAAAGGACATTTAAACTGTTTCTGATTCAGATCAGTGTCTCTAAATTACCAAAGATTACATAATGCTATATTTAAATTTCTCAAGGGCAAAATAGTTTCTGCCAGGTACCAAGGGGGTTGGGGGGGAGAGGGAGGGCGTGGGGTGGGTGGTAAGGGAGGGAGTGGGGAGAAATGACCCAAACATTGTATGTACATATGAATAAAAAAAAAAAATTCCTCAAATAGTTCCAGTTATCCATGGGACAGTTCAAATCTCTTAGAACTGCACTGAAGCACTTACAATGTGGCCCTTACATAGCCTTCCAATATCACTCCCTTTCTCATCTCCTTTTTCCATACAGATCCTGAGCTTCAACCAGAATGAATTACTTGAAATCCCTTCACTACATTATGTTTTTTGAATGACTACATAAAAATGCAACCTTCCTCAGAAAGAACAAGAAAACAGATACTGAGAGATGTATTTGAGAAGTGGTTATGAGAGAATGAGAAGCTCATGTCTAGGAGCCTGGGCTTTCCCTTCCCCAACACTTTTTTTTTGTTTTGGTCAGTGCTGGGGATTAAACCTAGGGCCTTGCACATTGCACACATCTCCAGACTCCATCATTTCTTCTTTTTTGCAGTACTTGGGGACTGAACCTAGGGCATCACACTTTCTAGGCAAATGCTCCACAACTTGAGTCATGTCCCCAAGCCCTTTTATTTTTGAAATAGGGTCTTGCTAACTTTTGCCCAGGCTGGCCTCAAACTCATGATCCTCTTGCCTCTACCTCCTAAGTAGCTGGGATTTCAGGCATGTACCCCCATCACTTCTTGAGGGCTGACAATTTGAGGAAGTTTCGCAACCAACTCACTAATGAACCAGACTGGCGCACCCTCTCACTCACCGAGAGTGGAATCTCCAGGTCTTTCCTTCTCTGCCCTCCAGGGATCTTCGCCTTGTTGCAACAGGGAGATCACCTTGGGTTTGGTAAATGGGAGTCCTCCTCATAGATAAAATAAACAAATAAAACCCAAAAGACTAAGAGTTATAGAGATCATATGTACTCTGCAAAGCCTAAAATATTTACTACCTGGCCCTTCATAGAAAAAGTTTGCTGACTTCTAGAAAAGGCAAGTGGGAAAGGTAAGTCCATAGGCTGAATGTAGCCCTCTGCAGACAGATGAACAAACCAACCACAGAACAATACCACGTCTCCCACTTCTGTACATGTGGCAGTTCCATGCTTATAAGCTGTATGCTTTCACTATTTTTTTTTTTTAAAGAGATCTGATTGGTATAATCCTAAGGCAACATTCAGCTAAACTCTTATGATGACCCACAGCTTTTGTTCAGGGAAGGAGGCGCTGACAGCTCCCATTTCTGAATTCTGTATCTACAGGGGAATTTCCTTACCTAGTGCAGCCAGGTGACTGTAGTTCTCCAGCATCACCTCCCGGTACAAGCTTCTCTGAGAAAGATCCAGCTTTTTCCACTCATCTCGAGTGAAGCACACAGCCACATCTTCAAATGTCACTGACACCTGCAAAGATAAACTATTCCAGCTCACCCAGAACCAGTCCTTATATAGTGGGGGAGGTGGACAGGCTACCATGAAATGCTGCTCATGACATTCAAGATGCTGAAGGGTCCCGGTCATTGTTTAACGAATATTTGACCAGTGACAAATACACACTGACAGCATCAAACATAAAAAAAAACTGGCTATTAGAGTTTGGACCTGGAGTGTCTCCTAAAGTTCTGTGTATTAAAGGCTTGGTCCACAGCCTATGGGACCCTGGATGGCGGTGGAACCTTTAGAAGGTGGGACCTAGTGAAAGAAAGTTAAGGGGTGTGCCCTTGAGGAAGATAGAGACCTAGCCCCTATCTTTCCTGTACGTTGCTTCCTGGCCATCATAAGACGAACAGCTTGCTCTGCTGTACACTATCTGCAACAATGCACTGCCTTAGCACAGGCCAAAAGGCAACAGGGTCAAGCAACCCTGGACTGAAATCATGAACCAAAATAAACATTTCCTCCTAAGTTGATTATCTCAGGTATTTTGCCAATGTGATGAAATGACTAACCTTGTGTTAGCCATTATGACATATGAGTAGGGGGGGTTCTGATGAAGATTTGGTAATATGTATTATAAGGCTTAGAAATGTATTTTTTAACTCATCAATGGTAACCAACAATTCCTAAAATTACATGTACAATGATACTTATGGTATTTGTAACAGTGAAAAAGTCACTTAAATACTCACTAGTTGAAGATTAGGTTGAATAACTTAAGACATTGCTTCCTCAGGCTTGAGGACAGTAATTATGAACATTAAAATGGAAATCAGTTATTGAATGCTAATCTTCGGTGTATAATCAATTTAATCTTCACCATAATCCTATGAAGAAGGTGCTACTATGGTCTACATTCTACACAGGAAAAAAACCAGAATCACACAGGAGTAGAAATCTGCCCAAGTCACACAGCTGGCCAGTGTTAGCAGTGGACTCTCATTGGTCTTCCTAGGTCCCATTCTGTGTGTGTGTGTGTGTGTGTCTGTGCATGTGCGACTAGGGTCTGAACCCAGGGCTTCCATTTGCAAAGCAGGTGCTATGCTTGAGTCACACTCCCAGTCCATTTCACTCTGCTTATTTTGGAGATAGGGGTTCTTGTGAACTATTTGCCAGGCCTGGCCTCAAATTGCAATCCTCTTGATCTCAGCCACCCAAGTAGCTAGGATTACAGGCATGAGTCACCAGCACCCATTCTTAACCAATCTGCAATTTGTCTCGCAATTCCTACTTCATAGGTTCATATATAAATGAGGTAATGTATATATGGAGCTGAAGTTCTCTGAAGAAGTTGCATTTGTATTAGAGATCCTGCAGATTGTCTGACCTCAGTTCAGTAGAACATCATGATTGTGGGAAATGGGCCTTTACAAAAATGGCCATTTACTTTACTTTTGTATGTGACCTAACATTCTCCTATTAGGAAAGCCTCTTGGAATGTACAGCTAAGCTAACAGTATTCCACCTCCCACCAACCCCCAGGCTAAGAATGCTGTAATATAACATCTGCTATCTACAGAAAAGACTTCCCTCCTTGGCTATAGTGTCTACCTATGTATTCATTATGTTTTGATTTGTGATGTCCTTTGTTCTTTGAGTAAAAATTCATGTAACGACTTTCACAGCTGAAGCACATCATTAAGGGTAACTTGAATCTATGTTCCAAGACCACGATCACCCAAATTTAGCTTAGAAAAAACTATTTTCTTCTTTCTCTTTTTCTTTTTTATGGTGGTACTGGGGTTTGAACATAGGGTCTTGCACTTGCTAGGCAACTGTTCTACCACTCTTCCACTTGAGTCATGCCTCTGGTCCTATTCTCTGATTTCCTTTAAAGTAGATTGTTATTTTGTGCTACATAAACAATGGAGATGGATAGCAATGGTGGTTGCTCAATAATTAATGTGAATGTATGTACTTAAAATGCCACTGAATTACAATCCAAAAGGGGTTAAAATGGTAAGTTATAAGGTATGTACATCTTACCACAATAAAAAAGTTTAAAGTGACAAAATACACACATACATATACACATGAATAAATATATATAGAAAGTGATTCTGATGGATACACACCAAAGGACTGCCAGTGATCGTCTCCAGATGTTGCAGCAAGGGTAATTGTACTTTGTTTTTTGCACATGTGTATTGTGAAATACGTATTTGTTCTTCATTCCATTTCACAGCACAGCTCCTAAAATCTTTATAGAGTGGTGTCTTTTTGTATGCTAATGCCGGGGCTCCTAGATAAGCTCAGGATATGATTTGCTCAGTCATGCATCTGTAATGAAGCCTCCATAAAACCCAGACAGACAGGATTCTTCTAAGAGCTGAACCCATGGATGTTCTTGAAGATTCACATCATATAGCCAGAAAGGGCTTGGAAACTCTGCTCCTCTTCCCCCACACCTCACTCTATACATCTTTTCACCTGTGTCCTATATAATATCTTTTATAATAAGCCAGTAAATGTGTTTCCCTGAGCTGGAATGCGTTCTGTGAGCTACTCCAGAGACGGCTGTGGGAATCCTGACTTACAGCCAGTTGGTCAGCCCAGACTTGCAACTGTTGTCTGAAGTGGGGGCAGTCTTGTGGAGCTGTGCCCCCAACCTGTGGGATCTGAGACTGACTCTACTTGAATTGAACTGAATTCAGTTACAGGATACCAGCTGGGGGTCACTTCTGCAGCATTTCTTGCTTGGTTGATGAAGAAAATCACCCACACTCCTGCCAAAAGACTGTTGTGAGAATATAGTGGTAAAAAAATGAATTTGTTTTTCTATTCATATGTATGTTTTTAACCTCTGAAATTTTTACCAACAGCGTACAATACATTGTGATACAAAAGATAATTTACTAGCTATGAAGGGAATGTAAGAAATGATCTTTGCTCTCAAAGAATTTGCAGTCCAATTGGCAGTTAAGGAAAATGCATGAAATTATTTGAGTGATGAAAGATAGTTTTGCAGGGGCTGGGAATATAGCTCAGTGATATAGCATATGCCTGGCATGCAAGAGACCCTGGGTTTGAGGTGTAGGTGGACAGGTAGAACCATACACTATCTATTCAATTCTCATTTTAGAGACAAGGAACAGAAACAAGGGTAGGCAAGACACCGGCTTACATGCTTTACAAAGCAGCTGTAGGACCATAACTGAAGTTTTCCAATCCTGACCCCAGCACTTCTGTTTTCTCTTTCTGGTCTTAAACTTCGCATCATTGAATTTTATACTCCAGGCTGCATGGTACTGACACATGGACAGCAGACACAGATAGAGAGATGAAGGGTCTGGGCAGGAGAGCAACTTGGCTCTCTTGAATGGAATGGGAAAGCCTCAAAGCAAACACAGCAACCTAAACATGCATTTGAGTGGCTATGGTCTCAAAAAATCAAACTGATCCAAAGATAATACTGCTTTGCTAATGTGCCTTGGGAACATGTGCCCAGGTCCACGCTCTGAAAGATGTAGTAGAGGAGAGCTGGATGGTCTAATAATGGACTGAGGACCAGATGCACCTGAACATGAACTTGGGTTACTTGACTTCTTGGAACCTTGGTTTCCTCGTATGTATGTAGAACGAGTATGTTTTATTCACCTTTTAATTACTATACCAAATACCTGAGATAATCAATTTATGAAAAGGTTTATTTTGACTCACAGTTTTGGAGGTTTCAGTCCATGATTGGTTTGCTCTGATGCTTTAGGCTTATGGGGAGACAGCACATCATAGTGGGAGTGTGAGGAAGAAACACATTTACCTTGAGGCTGGGAAGCTAAAGAAAAAAGGATGAGGCTAGTATCCTCTTCAAGGACATACTCCCCAGTGACCTAATTTCCTCCTACTTGGCCCCACCAACTCCCTGTAGTGCCATGGGCTCAAGACCAAGCCTTTAACACACTGGCCTTTGGGGGACATTTAAATCCAATCACAGCAGGGACACTGCCATGCTATTGTGAGAAAGAGCAATAACAAATAAAAAGCCCTTAGTGCATTCCGTGCATGCTGGAGGCTCACTAAACATTCAGTGTCAGTGTTAGATGAAGAACAGTAGAGAAAGGACAAGTATTTTCTGGGTCCTGGAACACTGTAAAGTAGTTTCTATTTGTTTCTGTTGTATGTTTTTCTTTTGCCATGCCAGGGATTGAACCCAGGATCCTGCATATGCTAGGAAAGCACTCTGACACTGAATCATACCTCCAGCCCTTAGCAGTTTCTATGAAATATTAGTAATATAGTATCCTTCAATCACATGTTGCATGTTGAATGGTCACTATGTGCCTGGCCCTGAGCTAAACACTTTCCATGCACTAACTCATGTCATTCCCTCATCTACCCTAGGAGATAGGCACTGATTTTTATAGGTGAGGAAACTGATAGACAAAGAAGTGGAGTTATTTGCCCAAAGGCCACAAACAGCAACAGAGGAGAGGGGTTAAAACCATCTGTCTGACTTGAGAGCCCCACTTCCTAACCACTGTGTGCACTGCTTCTCTGCCATTGACAGCTCATGAAATCCTCCTGTGCCTTCCTGGGGAGTCTTCTCTTTGCTCCTGGAGTAAGAGTCCTCTCCTATTGTGTCCCCTGCTATCATAGGCCTACTCATCGTCTCACCTGGATGGGGCGGCCTCCCCAGTCCCCCAACATAAAGATGAAAATGGCAGATCAAAGTCATTTTTTACAAGAGTGGCAGAGGCAAAGCATATGATCTATAAAGTGAAGTGGAGAAAAAACTAAAAACTAGGGGCTGCAAAACCTGGGGGCGGCACCACGAAGATTCTCAGGAGGAAAGAGAAAAAGAAAAGCATTCTTGCCAGGGGCACAGAGAGACATGGCTGAGTGAAGGTGGCAGGGTCAGAATGAAATTTTCCCAGGTGTTTATGTTTGTCTGTCCATAGTGATGAAAAGACACCTGACATCTTACCTGTCAAATTAGTAATGACACAACAGATTGAGATTAGCGAACAGAAATGAACACTAGACATGGGTATATCCCATGCAGAATCCACCACCTAGGAGGGTGGACCAACTCTTCCTCCATAAAAAAGATGGACTCCAAATGTTGGTGAAGGTTGTATTGGGTAGACAGCTTCCAATAAGTTGAGAAAAAAAACTCCATCTCCATCCACTAAGAACTGAGAAGGCAATGAGCTCACCTGAGACTGTGCTTCCCTTTGCTCAGGAGCCATGTCCTCTGAGCTCTTCCCCCAAGGATGACTGCAGTGTCCCTCAGAGGCTGGATCTAAGAGAAGAAAAAAGGATCAGGAGGAAGCCCTTTTTGCTTTAGGCCACTCAGGATCAGCAGCTGTCAAATCCTTTTCATCACCCCAGAATGACTCCAGGGGACTTCAGAGAGGAAGCTGGGAGTGGACAGGACCAGGGAAGGGCTACCCATGCTGGCCCAGGCCCCCACTCTTCTGGGCTCAGGGAATCTCCAAGAGCAACACTAGGAGGGGACCCTGGACTCCATCACTGAGACTCACCCCAAGCCAGGCACTGCCTTACACTGTTTGGCGCCCACACTTTATAGATCAGGAAACTGAGAGCAGAGTGCCGTCACCTGTCCCCATGGTCACAGCCAGTGAGAAGTCACAGGACTCCAAGCCCGCACCCTGAGCAACGGCTTTAGTCTCACGGTCTTCCATGCCACAATCTTCCTCAGCCTCAAGCTTCGCCCACCCAATTTCTCTGCCTCCTGCAAATGAATCCATTTCCAGGATTTTGAAGAAAACCCTCCCAGAAACGGGGAACGGTGGCTTCCCCATGCCCGGCGGGGACCGGCCCAGAAAAGGAAGACCTGGTTCTGGTTCTGGTCCTGGCGCCTGGCTCCCCGGGGAGGACCGCGTTTCCCACGCGTGACCGCGGCCGCGGCCGCTCCAAGTCGGCAGCGCGGGCAGGGAACGCGCCGGGACGGGGCTCAGGAGGCGGGAGGCTGCGCTGGGGCGAACCGGGACCGAGCGCCGACCGCACACGTCCAGGCGGCGTCGCGGACGGCGAGAGCTCGGGGTTCCACCGCGCCCACAAAGGCCTCTCAGCGCTTCAATGGGCCGGGTCTCCGCCCGCATCCTCCCAAGGCCCGGGTCCGCCTCCAGCAATCCCCCGCCCCGCCACCACTCACCTACCTGGGTTCGGGGGTCCGAGTGGCCGGGACTCGGCGGTCGGACTCCACAGGCAAGAGGCTCTGAAACTGCGCCGCCCGCCGGTCTCCTGGTGTCAGGGCTCTGCCTGCGCGACCTCAGGCATGGGAGCCGCACCCTCGAGGCGGACACTTGGCGGCCCTGGAGGTACACGAGGGGTGGGTCTGGCACCGGTAGGGGGCCGCTAAGGCCTCTGGGAAATGCAGTCCACGCGAGGACCAGCGCCTTCTGGGAAGTGTAGTTCCCCACATTTGCCTGGAGGAGGTGGGGGCGGGTTACTTGCTCAAGCCTCGGGAAGGCTCCTCCTGAGTTTGTGCACTTGAGCCACTCCCCTAGTCTTATGTATATATATATGTGTATATATATATATATATTTTTTTTTTCTTTTTTTGGGCGGTGGTTTTGAACTCAGGGCTTCTTGTTTCTTGTTTGCCAGGAAGGCGCTGTAACATTTGAGCCATTCTGCCAGCCTTGCAGGTGTCTTTTTGAAGATTGTTCTCTAAACGTCCTTGAACTTGAATTGCTGGATTAAGAAAAGGTAGAGCTGTCACACATTTAAGTACACTACCGGATTTTCTTCCTGAAAGATTTTTCAATTTCTGTTTCCATGACCGCTTGCTGGCGATATGTGCCTCGTGCTCCCACCCACTCTGCATTTTCTTTTAAGGCTTTTGTTTAATGAAGCAAATAGTTACTTTGTTTGAATATGTTATGTTAAGAACTTGTGAAATTAGATGTAATAAAAATGTTTTTATATGTAGTTTTATTTACTTGAAAAATTAAATGTGCTATATATTTGTTCATCATTTACATACTTTCTGACGTTTAATTGCCTGTATAGGTACTATGTTAGTTTTCCATTGTTGTAATACATGCTTTGAATACATACTTTGGTTAATTAACTTACAAGATAAAAGTTTTATTTTTAGGTCTCACAGTTTTGGAGGTTCCAGTCTGTGGCCAATGTCCCTATTACTTTTGGTCCTGTAGCAAGGCAGCACAACATGGTTGGGAGCTTGTGGTGGATGAAGCTGCTCAAATAGTGGCTAGGATGCAAGAGAAGAGACCAGAGTCCCTCATTCCTCTTCCAGCACACCCCCCCAATGATGGGAAGATCTCCTGCTAAACTCCATGCCTTCTAATACTGCCTGAAGCTGGGGACCAGGCCTTTAACACAGGGGCCTTTGGAAGACATTCTAGATCCAAGCTTGTTATGGTTTGGGTATGAAGAGTCCCAATGGTCTTCCAATGGGCTCTGTATTGATAGTTTGGTTCCTGGTTCGTGGAACTATTTTGGGAGGTGGTGGAAACTTTAGGAGATGGACATAGGGAAGGAAGTAGGTCACTGGGGATGTGTCTGTCATTGGGGCTGCACCTTGTCCTGGGCCTCTCTCTGTCTCTGCTTCCTGTCTGAAGTGAACAGCCTCTGTCACATGCCCTGCCTCACCACAGACCCAGAATCAATGGCACCCTGAGCTATGGACTGAAACCTCTGACACCATGAATCAAAACAAATCCTTCCCTGAAGTTGTTTATGCTAAATATTTTATCATAGTGATGACAATTCTGACTAACACAAAACTGTAGCAGATACAATTCCTACTGAAGTGTTCAAATTTGAATTTTCATTTTGAAATACTATGTATGTATAATTTTTAAAAGGGAATAGTCCTTTGTTGTTTACTCTATGAAAATTATGTATGTATTCACTTTAAAAAAAACCTTGCACAAATTGTAGAATGAAGAAACATGTAATAAAGAAATAAAGCCAGCATTGAATCATAAATGCTCATTTCTCATACTATTTAAAATGTTAATATATACAGAAAGCCAATAAGAACATAGGGTACAATATAGCATATGATTATAAAGAGAAAACCCATCCACCCAAGTTGAGAAGTAGACTCATATTATTAACGCTCGGTATTTCCTTCTAATTTTTCATTTTTTTGAGGTATTGGGGTTTGAACTGAGAGCTTTATACTTACTAGGTAGGAGCTCTGCTGCCTGAGCCATACCTTCACCCAGTTCTTCCTTCTAATTACAGCTGATGTCACAACTTGCAGTCTGGGGTTGGCCTCACACAAAAATGCAATATCCTATCCAAAAAATACCTAAAACAAAAAAGGGCTTGGGGCTTAGATCAAGTGGTAACGCATCTCTCTGCCTGGCAAGTGTGAGGCCTTGAGTTCAAATCCCATTGCCAGCATAAAAGGAAGAATGAAACAATTTAAAAATAATATTGAACTAAATTAAATAGAAAACAAAAATAATGTCAATGATAAAAGCGAGAGCACACAAGGGAGGGGTGAGGATAGGTAAGACACCTAAAAAATTAGCTAGCATTTGTTGCCCTTAACACAGAGAAACTAAAGCAGATACCTTAAAAGCAACTGAGGCCAATAGGAAAAGGGGACCAGGAACTAGAGAAAAGGTTAGATCAAAAAGAATTAACCTAGAAGGTAACACACACGCACAGGAAATTAATATGAGTCAACTCGCTGTATAGCTATCCTTATCTCAACCAGCAAAAACACTTGTTCCTTCCTATTATTGCTTATACTCTCTCTTCAACAAAATTAGAGATAAGGGCAAAATAGTTTCTGCTGGGTATTGAGGGGGTGGGGTGGAGAGGGAGGGGGTGGAGTGGGTGGTAAAGGAGGGGGTGGGGGCAGGGGGGAGAAATGACCCAAGCCTTGTATGCACATATGAATAATGAGACAATAAAAAAAAATAAAAAATAATGTCAAAATTGACTGTTACATATTTAGACACAACATGTCTGTGTTTAAAAAACAAAACAAAGCAAAAACAAAACCATAAGGCACACAAAAAAGAGAGAAAAACAAAATCTGGAGAGACAAAACAAAACCAGACTCAAATATGACACAGATGTTGAAGCTATAGGAAGAAAATTTAAAATAAGTATAATTAAGATGTTAAAAGATTATAATAGGGAAACATACAAGGTCAATTTCAAATAGTAATTCTAGCAGAGAGATGGAAAACATTAGAAATGATCAAATGGAAATGTTAGAAAATAAAGCCACAGAAGAATCAGAGTGTTTCAAATGGGCTTATCTATAGCATTGATACAGCCTAGGAGAGAAACAGTGAACTGGAAGACAGAAAAGTAGAAATGACTGAAACACAAGGAGCAAAAAAGAGTGGGGAAAATATCCAGAGCAGAGCATCTACAATAATCAGCTGCTTACCACATGTAATTGGAATGCTAAAAGGGGAAGAAAAGGAATGGGGCAGGAGAAATGGTTGAAGAGGTGTAGTTGAGACGGCCAAAATTACTGACAGATCCAAGCAGCTCAGAGAAAACAGAGCGGGAAAGTTACTTCCACCTTAGCCACACTACTATAAACTAAAGACAAAGATTAAAGCTCAGTCTCAATCGCATTATGAACCATGTGGTGGACTAGGAAGCCAACAGACCTTGTTCTTCCCAGACAAGGGAGAACCTATGGTTCAAGAAAACTTTATGAGAATCCAGGAAGCAGTTAAGAAGTTACAGTGTCCTGGGGAGAAGTACAAAGGCAGGAACAGCCAAATCGACCTAGGTCAGAAAAACCATAGCATTTCACTGGTGATGGCTTGCCCCAGGACAGGGCAGTTCAGAACAATTGGGGAAAACATGCAACTTGAGGGTTTTCCCTCAAGAAAGGAATGAAACAAACAACCAACATTTTGTGGGAACTGCCTAGGCACTGGCTTCTATCATGTCTGACACAAAGCACTGAGAGGAACTGGCATATTTTTCCTTAAGGGCAGCTGAGAACAAACAGATTTCTTTTGTTGTGGCACCTGAGATTACAATACTGCAAAGAGACACCAGGAGTACAAGATATTAAGAGTGCCTGCAAAACTAAGGAACCTGCTTTGTGAATTTATACAACACAGGGCAGGCTCATCTCCAGACAACATGAGCGAGGCCCCCAGAATCTCTATTCAGACTGATTGAAGATGGCCTGCTATATAAAGCCAGTCTGTAAGACTGGGAGAGGTAGATGTTTCTTCAAATATCCAAATTCCAACAAAAACATTAAAGCATAAGAAGAGACATCAAAACAGCCCAAATTGCTCAAACACACAGAGAATGAAACAGTGGTTACCATGGGCAGGAGAGGAAATGTGGAGATGGAGGTCAAAGGACACAGAATAGCAGATGTGGAGGATGGACTTGTACAACATGAGGATGAGTTACTCCTGTATTTTATGTGTAGATCACAGCTTCTCTTGCCACAGGTGGGGAAATGGGTAACTGTGAGATGACTGATAGGTTGGTTCATTCCACTACAGTAACTATTTTACTCTACTATTGACCCTTCGACAATGCAGGAGTTCAGGACACTCATCTCCCTTCAGCTGAAAATATTAGGACAACTTTGTACTCCCCTCAAACTTAACTACTTCATAGCCTGCTGTTGACCAGAAACTGAACATCAACAGTCCACTGAAACGTATTTTGCATCGTATGTTTTATAAGAGCTTCGAGACAATCAAGAGAAAACCTTTTACTGGGGCATACATTACCAGAGAGGAGCTGCTGGTTGAGGTGATTCTAGCGGAACAGTTCCCCACCCAATATCATGAAGCTTTTCCCCAGATGTCTTTTTCCAAGAGTTCTATGATTTTAGTTCTTAAATTTAGGCCTTTGATCCATTTTCAGTTAATTTTTGTGTATGGTGTAAGGTAAGGGCTCAACCTCACTCTTTTGCATGTGAATATCCATTTTCCCCAAACAATTTCATAAAGGAGCACAGTGGAGAAGACAAGTGCTCTTGGTCCAGCTGGCCACCACTGGACCTCAAGGTAATGTAGTGGCAAGGATATGCATTACTGGGGAAGCACCATGAGGGACAAAGGTGCTACCTGTCCAGCCTATGGTCGCCACTGGAACTTAACAGCTCTTTGGAGGTTGATGCTAGTCCACCCTTCCCTGTTACTAAGTTTCAATAAATCTTGTATCTCGGAGGGTATTCTCCCTTCTCCTGGCAACCTACCCTACTGCCCTTGGACAGTTAGGTTGCAGGTGAGGAAGTTTAATTTCCACAATTTTTCATTTTTCCTCCAAGATTTCTTATTATTGATTTCTGCCTTCTTCATTTTATGATTGGAAATGATATTTTGAATGAGTTTTTTCTTTTATTCCACTGAGCTAAGCTTATTTTGTGGGCTCGTATATGGTCTATCCTGGCAAAAGTCCAACGTGCACTTGAGGATATGCATTCTGCTGCTGTTGGGTGGAATGTTCTATGGAAAGCATAGGTCTAATTGCTCTACAGTGTTGTTAAGTCCTCTCTTTCCTTATTAATCTATCTGATTGTTTATCCATCACTGAAAATCATGTGTTGATGTCTCCAACCATTATTGTAAAACTGCCCGTCTCTCCTTTCAGTTCTGTCACATTTTGCTTCATGTATTTTGGTATGCTATTGTAAGGTTCATATAATTTATGCCTTTTTATACTTTCTTGCCAGCTGAACCTTTTATAAATATTTAACATACTTGCTTTTCATCTTTTTTTACTTAAAACATATTTTTCTGACAATAATACACACACTCCATCTCTCTGTTAGTTACTGATTGCATGGAATATGTTTTTCTATCCTTATACTTTCAACTTCAAAGTGAGTTTCTTATAGATAGTATATAGGTAGATCATACTTTTTTTCTAATCTGCTACTTTCTGCCTTTTAATAGGAGAGGTTAATAAATTTGCTGTTTTTTGAGACAGAGTCTCACTGTGTTGCCAAGGCTGTTTTCAAAATTGTGAGCTCAAGTGATCCTCCCACATCAGCCTCCCATGAATGGGTACCTAGGTGGATCTGTAACTTGACTATGGAACACTGCTGCAGTAAATGTGAATTTTCAAATATCTCTATTATAAGCTTCCTTTCACATTTTTGAGTTTGAACCCTGAAGTGATACATCAGGATCAAATAGTAGTTGACTTTTTTTTTTTGAGGAAACTCCATACTGATTGTCATAGTAGTGACACTATTAACATTTCCACCAACAGTGTATAAGGGTTCCTTTCTTTTGCCACATCTGCACCAGCATTTATTGTTTTATTAATATATACCAATAAAAAGAAGGCAATTACATTTTAATCATCTTGCCTGGGTATCTCCTTGGCATAAATTTGTTATGATACATAAACTCGTTAGATATATTTCTATATTCAGTATTGCCACAGATGAGCTGGGTATGGCAGCCACACTAGTTACTCCAGTACTCAGAAGGCTGAGTCAGGAGGATCGCAAGTTCAAGGCTAGCCTGAGCTATATAGGGGATACCGTAGGACAGCCTGGGCTACATAGAACATATCTCAAAAAAAAATATTGACACAGATGATAGATATTACTGCCAAATATTGCACCACTAGGTAACCCATATTTCTCATTGTGAAGCAGTTAGCATTTTCTTCACCGTTGTTCCTGCCTCCATCAAGAGGCTTCTCACTGCTCTTTCTAACTTTGGCCTGGTCTCAAAATCAGCTTTTGAGGTTTTTGTGATAGCAGCATTCCATTTTGTACCACTCTGGGTTTAGTCAGGGCAACAGAAATGCCATGATCTAAGAGATGTATTATAGGAATTCAACTTTATGTACTTGTGGAAGGAGCTTGAGAAGTACAGGTTTGAGGAGTTTGCAAATTGGAGGAATCATCAAGTCACCAAATGAGGAAGCTGAAGTAGGACCATGCTGTGGGAGCTGGTAGAGCAACAGGAAGCTGGAGCTTCTGTGGGGACCACAGAAAGGCATTTGGTGATAGACCTGGGACTGCTATTAAAAAAACAAACAAAAAAAGGACTTGCTATAGAGGAGAAGAGAATGAGGACAAATTGGAACTCACCACACTTATGCATCTATTTTTCACCATAATAACTGTGATGACTTCAGAGTATAATGGCTACCACTGCACTTCCACATCGTGTATCATATGCAAGCTCACCTACTAGCCAACAGGGGAAGAGACCTGGGGAAGTACAGTTCCAGATTAACAAAGAGTAATTTTCCCTAAGTTTGAGGTTTTTATTTTTTACATTTAGAACTCCAGCCTGTGAAATATAGATTGAATTTTAACTTTCAACAAAAGACTATCTATTTACTAAAACTTTAATTACTCCCCCCCACTGACTTAAGATGCCAACTCTGTCATATAATAAATTTGTATATGCATTTTTATTTATTTTTGGGTTTCTTATCCTATTCATGGACCAAAGGAAGAATCACATGATTATCCAATAGGTTCAGTAAAACAATTGACAAACCCTAACATGTTTCCAACGATAAAAAACACTCAGCAAAATGCAAATAGGAGCAAATTTCCTTAATCAGATAAGTGTATCAGTAACAAAATATCCATTTTTTGTTATTTTAAACATCCACATTTGATGGCAAGAGAATAAAAGTTTCCTCCTAAGATCAGGGAAGAGGTAAGAGCAGGATATGGAAGGAGGATGCAGGGAGAAAATGGTGGTGTGGAAATTCTCATTTTGGGGGGTGGTACTGGGGCTTGAACTCAAAGCCTGTGCTTCCTAGGCAGGAGATCTGCCACTGGAGCCACACCTCTGTCTTCAAATGTGAATTTTTTTTTAGTTAGTTGGAGGGATCATAGGGCTCATTTTGAAATTGTGTGTCAAAATTGCATATATGTTGCAGATATCATTCTGTATGTATTATGTATACTAAGTAGAAACAGTTCTGTCCACCCTTCAGGAGCATCAATTTTATTATAAGATACTTGAGAAAGAAATTTATTAAGAACCATCTCCACTAACCTCCAGAAACATGGAGGAAAGTATAGATGAGTAGGGAATGGGGAAGAGTCCCAGGAAAAATAGACACAGGTTTCCCCCAGGAGTTTGGACGGGGTTTCTCCTCTCCAGGAGGCTTCAGGTGACCTTTCAGCTCACTGCCCCCACTCTGCACAAGATGCTTTGGAAGGCCATCTCAGTGGCAGATGCTACCTGACTGGCATTCCATGGGGAGAGGCCTATGGCAATTTGCCATGCACCCAGAAAGATAGTTTGCACACTTCACTTCTGCGCCAGCCTTTGTAGGTAGTTTGTGCACACAGCATTGTTTACTTCCTACCCAGATCCTTTCTTTAGCTGGTCAAGACTACCCCAGGCCCAAACCTCATAACATGGTGTCGGGATCCATAAAGCCCAGGGTTCTCTGGCTCTCCATTGTCATTGTGTCTTTCTCAGCTTCCCATGGTTTCTTTGGAGCCACTTCTAAAAAACAATTTTTATTAGCATATACTAGTTGTACAGGGGGATACATTGTGATATTTACATATGCTTACAATATATATTAGTTGGATTTATCCCCTCCATCATTCTCCCTCTTCCCTCCTCCTCCCCACCCCCTTAGAATGATTTCAACAGGTTTCATTCTTCCATTTTCATATATGGATACAAAACATATCCACCATATACATCCTCATCCCCCCCTTTCCCTGTGCCCATCCCCATCCCACTGGTACCCACCCCAATAAAAGACTTATATTTTCCCTCCTGCCCTTAATTTTTAAAAAAGTTAAGTATATATTGATACTCCAAGGGGTTTTGGACTTGGTACTTTAGGTCTGTGTGTATATATATATTTATATATATATATATATATATATATATATATATATATATATATATATATATCATGCTCGCTTTGACTCTGTGTGTGTGTGTGTGTGTGTGTGTGTGTGTGTATGATCATATGTTTCTATATATAAATTAACTTATAGGTCTAACTTCCACATATGAGGGAAAACATGACTTACTTTGCTTTACATGAAGTTCTTCAGTTCCATCCATTTACCAGCAAACAACATAATTTCATTTTTCTTTGTGGCTGGATAAAACTCCATTGTGTGTATGTACCGTATCTTCTTAATCCATTTATCAGTCAAGGGGCATTGGAGCTTCCAAAGCTTGCCTATTGTAAATAGTGCTGCAATAAATCATTGATATATAAGTGACTTTATCATATCCTGGAGGACATGCACTCAGAGGACATGCCATTCTTCATCTGCCCAGGAGATGGAGGATCCACAAGACCAAGTTGGGTACTATGCCAGGGAGGGGAGTCCACCTCTGCAGGAAGCAGAGGGAAATGTTAGGTAGGCTGGCTCTTTTTCTGTTCCTCTGCCCTGCCTTCTTGTCATCAGAGGACAAGAAAAAAGTGTGAAGAAGGGCCGGTGCACTGAATATTCTCCTTTTGGGGAGAGCGAAGTGGAAGGACCAGTTGGAGATAGGGAAGAATGTATGGATACTTGGGGGGGCTTAACGTGGACAGTGTGCTAACTCCCTGGCATGCCTGCTGTCTCAGAAGGAGGTATATGGCCATTGCCTCATTGAATATGCTGTCTAGTAGAGACTCACAGATTTCACATGGGTTGTAACCCACAGCAGAAATGGCTGCCAGGATTGTAGTGTCTGGGTGTCTAGGCAGTATCTTGATAGAAGGACTTGGTGAACTTTCCTTACCTGGGCTGAGCCACGGGTGCCCCATAATATGCTCCAGAGTGGACTTACTAGGGTTAAGGGTAAGCAGTTGAAAAATGATGTTTCATAATTCCCTAGAAAGGTATGATGATATGTCATACCTTGGGTGCAGGAAGAGTTAGGGGGCACGGTATGTGAAAGGACCACACATCTCTGTCAGCTCCTGCCTGCCCAAGAACCAGGTACTAATGCCAAAGTCGCTCACCTTGTGTTTCCTTAGGCATCCAGCAGGATATTGCTAGATTTTTCTGTGATGCCTTTCTTGACAGTATAAATGGCACACACTATAAGCTTGAAAACTCTGGGGCCTGTTAGCTATACTGCAGGAGCTTCCTCTACTGGCGTGTTTCAGTATGATTTAGACGTCGTCAACTGTTTCCATCACCTTCAACAGCTCGACATGTTTTGGTGGTGCAGTGTCTGCTTCTGATCACCTCTGGGTGGTGCAAAGACTGCTGAGAGTGACAGGGGCTGCCTTTGATGATACTGAGACAAGAGGCATAAACTTCTTACCCCTTTCCTCAGGTAGTGTACTCTGTCTCTTTTTCACTCTCAATTGAACTCTGCTGCTATTTGGCAATCTGTTCATATCCATCTGATTCTTTGTTCAGGATGCCAAGGAACTGAGATCTTCTTGACTAGGGTTTTCTGACACTACCCTCTGGTTACAGTTTTGGTTACAGGAGGTAAGCCATCTACCATCTCTGCTGCTTGCTTTCATTGATCCAGATTTCTTTATTTACCACTTTAATTTTCCTTATTTGTCTTGATCACCTGGCACAAATCTCTGACCTTGTACTACCAAGATTGTGTTACACCACTCTTTTCTCCTTTATTCTTTCTGCAGATCAGAATGGGGAGAACTACATCTGTCCCAATGGATTTTCCACTGGCTGTATCCTTACCACTGGGATTTTTTTGACCATGATAATCTGAAAGAGGAACACCTTGTCTTCTAATGTAATGTAGCCTGGCCCCAATACAAATTGGGGTCATCTTACAATTATATTTGTTTTGTAAGAGACAAAGAAAATGGTCAGAAGTGCCATATGTCCAAGCTTTCATGGCCTTATGTCAAGACCCTTTCCTTTGTACAGTGACTTCCAGACCCCAAATGGGGAAACCAAATGAGGATGATGCGATGTCCTTGACTCCCTGCTACATGGAGTGACACCTGTCTCTCAGGGGAACTCCCATCTCCTTGCCATAATTCTCCCTCTGCACCCCAACTATTCATGAGCTCCCTCATATACTCAAAGCAGAACTCTTTACTTGGAGATTCCCCAAGCTTTGTTCCCACTGCAAGAGGAGAGGTAGATGGGCCAGAGGGCCCAGTTCAGTTACAAGTTCCTTTTTCCACAGCTGAAACCAACAATGCAAAGAAAAACTAGGCAGATATTGTGAGGACTCAGATAAATTTGCAGAATTGTTTTAGACCCTGACATTGGCTTTCAATTTGTCCTGGAGAGATATTAAATTCCTGTTGACCAGTTGTTGCACTCCCATAAAAAAAAAGAAAGAATGACACTGTTGCATGTAGGAAAATAAGCAGGATCTTTGCTAGGGACTTGCAGGATAATCAGCTACAGCCTAATATTGTCCCTGAAAATGAGCATAACTGGGACTACAATAACCAGGGAGGTTATGAAGGACAACTATCATGGTAGAAGCAATCTTTTGGGGTATGAAATCAGGAATTGCTAAAACCATTCATTATGATAAGGTTAGAAGAATTACTCAGGTAGAAAAAGACAATCCTGTATCATCTTATGACAGGATAGATGAAGCCTTTAGAAAATATACTGCTTCCTCCTCTAGACAGGGACTAGCCCTGCTGGGCCAGCATTTTATTACTCATCCCACCCCAGACATCAGGCAGAAGCTTCAGAAGCTACAGCTGGGACTTCAGACTAATAATATCCAGTTGCTGGATGCTGCTTTCTGGTCTATAACAGCTGTGATCTGGAAGAGGAGAGGAAAGGACAGAGTAAGGAAAGAAGTCAGGCCAAATTTATGTCCGCCATGATTGGGGATGCCCTCAAGACTTACCCTTAAGACATCCTCAAGTAGGAAATATAGCAATCCTGAGATGTCAACCTGTGAATGATGCGAGAAGCCATGCCAGGGATTACCCAGAGCCACCCCCAGCCTTTACAGCAACTCCTCTGAAAAAGGAGGGGATTCTTGGCACATGAGGTTTTGACTGTCTCTATTCCCAGAGAGGTTCTCAGCCAGGTAAGACTCTGGCTGAATCAGCACAAGCCAAACACAACTGAGGAGGTCTGAGGCACTCTCGGCAACCCCCATCTAAGATCATCACTCTCAAGGAATCTTGGGTAGTCTTGATTGTCTTGTATAAGCAAATTCATTTCCAATTGGATACAGGGTGATTTACTCTGTTCTTCCTGCCTACTGAGAAAGCCTTCCTACTAGTCCATGATTATAGTAGGGGGTCAATGGGAAAAATAGGGTTAGAAATTTCAGCCAGGTAGGTGCTGGTGGCTCAAGCCCATAATCCTAGCTACTCAGGAGGCAGAGATCAGGAGGATCATGGTTTGAAGCCGACTCAAGGCAAATAGTTCATGAGACACTATCTTGAAAAACCCAATACAAAAAAACCAGTGCTGGTGGAGTGGCTCAAGTGATAGAGTGCCTGCCCAGCAAATGCAGCAAGCATGAGGCCCTGAGTTCAAGCCCTAGCACCGACAAAAAGAAATTTCACCCTCCTCTTGCCATGCTGTATTGAGACACAAGTCTTCATGCATAGATTTCTCATAGTCCCTGGATGCCCTGCTCAGCTCCTGGGCCAGGATATGATGGGAAAAACTGGGCATGGTCCTGCTAATGGACTAGAGAAACAGATGATGCCAATAGGGCCCTTTAAAAGCCTCACTCTGGCCATAGGAATTCCCAATTTGGCAAAATCTTTTCTGTTATACATATCAAATAAAAGGGAATTGCTGGAGGGGTACTAACCCAGAAGGTTGGGATGGACCCTCATCCAGTGGCTTATCTTTCTAACAGGATGGATGGTGTAGCCCTGGATTTGCCAGGATGTCTAAGGGCAATTGTTGCTATTATCTGCCTAGTACAGGAGACCACTACTCTGGGTCAGCAGCTAGAAGTTCTTACCTTACCCCCATCAGGTAAGGGCCACCCTAGAACTAAAAAGCCACTTGTGGATGTTTGGGAGTGATTAACTAAATGTCAAGTCATCCTTTTAAATTCCCCAGAAATGACCACAAAGACTTGCAGCATTCTAAATCCTGCATCTTCACTGCCCTCTGAACTAATGACTGAGCACACCTGTGAGCAGGTGATCAGTTTTCCACTTTCACATATATTACATCATTTTCTCTTCCTCCCTCCCTCTCTCCCTCCCCCCTCTTTCTCACTATGGTGGTTGAACTCAAGCCTCACACTTGGTAGATAAGTGCTCTACTACTTAAGTCACTGTGACAGCTCAGTCCTTTTCTCTTAATGGAGGCCATTTTCCAACTCAGAGTCAGGCCTTAATGACCAGGGACTCTGGTTAGAAACTTGGCAGACCGTACAGGGGAAGGCATCTGCTGACATCTTTTACATTCAGTACTCCCAGGCTTTTCTCTTATTGGCCCTGGACAGCCCCTGAAGCTATGAAATCTAGTTTTATTTTGGGACTCTTTCATCCTAACCCTTTTTGCCAGTGTTGATGGTGCTTGTTTGAGAAAAGTGATTGCTTTACAGCTCAGTTTGTTTCTCTGGTAAAGTCTTGCTGGATGTGCACAATGGGTCTCATTCTTCTTTTGTTTCCTCGTCACTTGTGGATTTTTGTCAGTTTGTGGCCTCTTGTGAGCATTCAGGGGTTCTTTTTAACTTTGTATATATATATGGGGGACAGTAGTAGGGTTTGAACTGAGGGCCATGCCAGGTGCTTACCATTTAGCCATGCATCGAGCACCTTTTGCTTTAGTCATTTTTAATAGGGATTTGCAATTTTGGGGGGCATACTGAGGTTTGAACTGAGAACTTTGGGCTTGGTGGGTAGGTGCTCTAATGCTTGAGCCACAACTCCAGTGGGTCTTGCATTTTTGCCCAGGCTGGCCTTGAGCTCGATCCACCTATTTGTGTTTCCCACATAGCTGAGATGACAGGATGGGCCTCTATGTCCAGCTATGTACTGGCTGAGATGAGGTCTTGCTAACTTTTTGATTGGGCTCCTTGAACAGCCATCCTTCTTGAACACTGTCTCCTGATTAGCTAGGATTACAGGTATAAGGCAATGTGCCTTATACTACTGCTATAAAAATTTGTTTCAAAGTTTGCAAATTTTGAGATTCAGCCATATAACCAACTGGCCTCAGCTTGTTTCAGTTTGTCATAACTGTAAATTGGATTGAACTGGACGTCCATAGACCTGGTAAGTTTATATTACCAATTGCTTTGTCTTATGCTAAGTTTCAAATACAGAGATTTTTGGGGTTTTTTTCCTTTGGCAAATAAAGGACTTAAGTAACTTACTACACTTGTCTAATGTCTTAACTTTCATGGGTAACCTAAAAGTAACTAAAAAAGTGAAATAAAGGTGGGCAGGGTGGAGAGTGCTGTAATCCCAGTACTCAAAGGCTTGAGGCAGGAGGATCACAGCCTGGGGGGGCTACATATCAGGTTCCAGAGCAGCCTGGGCTATCAGATCCTTTTGCAAGAAACCAAAACCAAAACCAAAAAAAAAAAAAAAAAAAAAGGAAATATACAACGTGATAAATATTTCATCTGAGTCATTTGTAAGTAAGTTAAAATGCTAAAAAGTTGCTAAGTATGAGTTCAAGTCCTGGTCTTTTAAATTTTTTAAATTTTATTTTGACAGTACTGGGGATTGAATTTAGGGGCTCACATTTGCCAGGCAAATAAAAGCTCTACCACCTGAGCCCACACCCCAGTCCTTTTGGTCTCAGTTTGTCTTTCAGTCTGTGCTTTTGCTCAGGGCACTCTCCGATCCTGAGCCTCCTGTCTCCACCTTCCGAGGAGCTGGAATTAAGGACATGCATCATGACACTTCACTTTTGTATTTTCTCAGTATTGGAGTTTTAACTTAGGTCTTCGTACTTGTGAAGCAGGTACTCTACAGTTTGAGTTATGCCTCCAGTCTTTCTTGCTCTTGTTATTTTGGGCTTTTTGCCCAGGCCAGCCTCTACCATGATTCTCCTGTTGTAAGTTTTGCTGTCACTAGGGTGACACGCACACAATATACCTGGCCTTTTCAGCTTTCTTCATTGGAATAGGTTCTCATTTCTGTTCACGCCTATAGTTCATGAGCACTGCGTATAGCAATTCATTGAATATGCAATTTACTAATCACTGTCCCAGTGGGTTTTTGGCTTGTTTCCAGGGTTTTTGTTTATTTTTTTTTCCTAAATTACAAAGTAACTTTGGGGTTCCTTAACCCTGTCCCTTAAGCATATGACTAGGGTATACACTGAGAAGCAGAACACTGAAATGAAGAGAATAAACTTGGTCACCATTTGTCACAGCAGCTGAGGAATTTACACTCCAGTGAACAATGCTGAGACCCAGCTGAATCACAGGATGATGATTTTTTATTTCATGTTGGAGACAGAACCCAGGGCCTTCTCATGCTAAGCTCACGCTCTGCCACTGAGTACATCCCTAGTCCTAATTTGACTTTCTTTCCTGAGAAAGCTCTTGCCATACAGAATAGACTGGCCTTGAATTCTCCATCCTCCTGCCTCTGCTTCCTAGTGCTGGCCTTACAGGCTTGCACCACCACATCCAGCCTTGCTCATTTCATATTTGTGTTCATCTCATGAGGATGAACTAGTTTTTAATTATGCTTTTTTGTTTTGCTTTGGGATAGAGTCTTGCTATGAAATTGGCCTTAAACTCCCAATTTTCCTGCCTCAACTGCCAAATGCTGAGATTATAGATATACACCACCAGACCCTACTATAAGTATGCCTTTAATTTTCATTTTAATGATTATGAAGTTAATAATGAATTTTTTCAGGTTATTGGACTATAACCTGGGAAGCCGACTATCTATTCTTATTAACAGGCATGAGCTTTGTTGTTTAGAAGCAAGTATATTCTGGACTCTTCTTCACTATTTATGTGTGTAGCACACAACTCCATTCCCAGTTTGTAGCCTGTCTTTTCATTTGCACTGTGCTGTGTGTGTGTGTGTGTGTGTGTGTGTGTGTGTGTGTGTGTGTATTTTTACCTCAATAATGTTTTTATAGAGAATTTCTAGCATGTGAGTAGGTTGACTAAGATGATAGACTCCAGTGCAGCACCACCCATCATCCACTCCACCAGCCTACAACCCATGACTCATTCTTACTCTTCCACCACACCCTCACCAATTCTTTCCTTCTGTGCTTGGTTTTCTTTACTTTTTTAATACAAGGTCTTCCTATGTTGCTCAGTCTGCCCTCTAACTCCTGGGCTCAAGCCATCTTCCTGCCTCAACTTTGTCTCCCAAGTCACTAGAACTATACATGTCCAGCTCCCGTGTTTTTTTTAAACTGTAAACATCATGCTTTCATATGTAAATATTTGAAAGGATATGCCTCCTGCCTGGATGCCTTCCTTACCTCCCATGGGCACAAACACCCCATGCCAGCTGCCCAACCTCCAAAAGGCCCTCCTCTCCCTCTGTGGCTCCAACGCTGGTGCTGGAGAACCATCCCATGGGAGCCTTCAAACCCTGCCCCTCCCCACTGTGGGCCTCAAGGTTCTCACCTCCACCTCCAATGTGGTGACCTTACCTTACTTCTTCACACCTAACTTTTCAGTAAGTTCTTGATTTATGATGGGGTTGTCTTGATAAACCCAATGTAAGCTGAAAATATGCAAGTCAAAAATGCATTTAAACACCTAACCCAGCAAACACCATTGCTATAGCCAGCTTACCTTAAACATGATCAAAACACATTTGACCATAGTTTGGAAAATACTAACAGAATAAAGTACTGAATTTTTTTGAAGATATGGGCGTTTGAACTCAGGGGCTCACACTTGATAGGCAAATGCTCTACCACTTGAGCTACTCAGCTAGTCCTTTTGTGGAGTGTTGGGATCAGAGTTGGTCCCTGTCCCTCCTCAGCTGTGGAGCCCTGGGTTCCAGTCAGTGAAGGCAGGCAGGCTGAGGCCTGTGTCATCACTGTGTATTTATGTAACTGACGGTGGGGTCAGCCAGTGGTGCCCCAGAGCAGACCCATGTTTCCTTCAGTTCTCTGCAAAGGGATGTTGAGCACCTGCTGAGGCAGGCACCATCAGAGTCCCTTCTGAAATACCTTAATGGACAAAATGAACAACATTGTTCTAGATGGAGTAGGTTTTATAAGGCAGGGAGCAGACAAGAAGTCACAGAGATAATTGCACAGCACTTTAGAGGATCCCTGTTACCGGGAAAAGCAAAGGAAGCACAGGATTGGGGTTTCTGGGGACAATTTGGGAATGTGAGCTGGGTGGCCTGTCAGGTGAGAAGGAGCAAAAGTTCCCAGGCAGCTCGGGAAGTCGGGGCCTGGGGAGATGCATTCCATCCAGGTACTGGGAACCAACAGACAATTTATTCTTAAGTTAATACTTTGTTACAAGAAAATCAGAAGGTTTAGCAGAGTCCAAACAGTTAAAAGAAAATGGTGCCATTAAACAGAAAATTAGTGATAAATTTTTATTAACTCTTTGTAACAGTTCCTTGAGTTCTGCATTAATATCAATCACTGTCACTCTCATTTTAATATAATAGAGGATTGTACAGAGCATTTGTCACCTGTCCTGCTTTTCCCTCACTGAGAAATATGCCTTGGACATTTGAATTTGCCAATTAACATTCTCTCAGCAGTGTTTTAAGAGCTTCAGTGTATTCACTGCATTTAATGTTTTAAAAGCATTTCACTAAAGCTCATTCAATATATTTTACTGACCCCCCTTTTTCTTCTTACTTATATTATTTTAAGATTATTTTTTGCACTGTTAATATCCTTGCATCTATATGTTTGAAGATTATTTTCTTAAACTTTCTGAACTTGACCTACTGGATCAAGGATTGGTAGAACTCTCACGCATTTGAGTACACTGCTGGATTTTCTTCCTGAAAGGTTTTACAATTTATGTCTCCATGAGTGCTTGCTGACAATATGTGCCTTGTGCTCCCACCCACACTATGTTTTCTTTTATTGCTTTAATGTAATTGGGCAAATCTTGTTTGAATATGTAGTTTAAGATTTCTGAAATTGCTGGCAGAATGCCTCAAGTGGTAGAGTGCCTACCTAGCATATGTGAGGCCCTGAGTTTAAACCCAGTACTGCAAAAAAAAAAAAAAAAGAAAGAAGAAAATGAAACAAAACAGCAAACATTTAAAATAAAAAAGATTTGTGAAATTGGATGTAATAAAAATATTATCTTGTTTTTATATAGTTTTAGTTACTTGTAAAATTAGATGTATTGTATATTCCTTCATCATTTAGATACTTTCTGATTTTTTAAATTATCATATCATTGTTGTACTGGGGGTACATTGTGACATTTACAAAAGTTTTTACAATATATCTGCTGTTTAATTGCCTATGTAAGTACCATGTTAGTGTTCCATCACTGTAATAAATACTTCAGATAATTAGCTTACAAGAGAAAAGGTTTATTTTTAGGCCTTACAGATTTGTAGGTTCCTGTCTAGGACCAACTGTCCCCATTGCTTTTGGGCCTGTGGCAAGCCAGCATAACATGGTAGGGAGCTTGTGATGGAAGAAGCTGCTGAAATCATGCCTGGGATGCAAGAAAAAGAGATTAGAGTCCTTCTATCCTCTTCCAGTGCCTACCTTCAATGATAGGAAGACCTCCCAATAGGCTCCATCTCTTCAAATTCCTACTACTTCCCAATAGTGTTCAAAGCTGGGGACCAGGTCTTCAATACAGGGGCCTTTGGATCAATTTTGGATGGTCATACATGTCTAGAAATTTCTCCACTTCTTCTAGAGTTTCCAATTTATTTGAATATAGGCTTTCTAAGTAATCCCTATTGATTCCCTGGATTTCCTTGGTGTTTGTTGTGCTCTCCCCCTTTTTTTGTTTCTAATTTTATTAATTTGAGTGTTTTCCCTCCTCATTTTAGTCAGATTTGCTTGGGGTTTCTCAATCTTATCTATCTTTTCAAAGAACTAGTTTTTTGTTTCATTGATTCTTTGTATGGATTTCTTTTTGGTCTCTATTTTCTTTTTGTATTTCAGCCTTCATTTTTATTATTTCTCTCTTTCTGCTAGTTTTGGGTTTAGCTTCTTCGTGTTCTTTTAGGAGTTTGAGATCCAGCCTTCAGTAGTTTATTTGACATCGTTTTTCATGTATGAGCTCATGGCTGTCAGCTTTTCCCTTAGCACTGATTCTGCTGTGTCCCACAGGTTCTGATAGATTGTAGTTTGATTCTTATTAAATTCCAGAAACGTTTTGACTTCCTCCCTATTTCTTTGCTGACCCACTAATCATGGAGCAAAGTGTTGTTCTGTCTCCAGCTATTTGAGTATTTTCTGTTTCTTTTTTGGTTGTGTTTTAGTTATATTCTGTTGAGGTCAGATGGTAGACAGGGGATTATTTCAGTTTTCTTATGTTTATTAAAACTTGCTTTGTGAACTGCCCAGGAACAGGTCAGCAGTGTGGATGACTCCCGTATGCTCGGGCTCCTCCCCAACGCCTGTGGGCTCTGATATCTGGATAGATCCTGGGTGACATGGAGCACAGAACTGGGCCCAGAACAACTCAGGCAGTTTCAGAACTCATTCTGCAGTTCACTGCATTGAGTTTTTACTCTTCAGACAGAGTCAAAAATAAGGAAATAAAAAAGGAGAAGCTGCTCTTCAGCAGGCTTGAGTAGCAGTTGGCAGGCACAATGCCTGGGCTTCCAGGACTGTTAAAAGCTATAAAAAGTTAATTTAAATGTCAATTGTATATTATGTACCCCCCCCATATATTGGCAGTATCTCACCCGGCAAAAAAAACCAGGATACTCAATCCTTGCTACCACGAATCTGAAGTTTTCTTTGAGACTGCTAGTTTATTTTTTCACAGAGGGTTTCATGGTAACTTTGTCCAGACTGACCTTGAACTTGCAATCCTCTTGACTCTGCCTCTTGAGCAGCTGGAATTTTAGGTGTGAACCCCCATGCCTAGCTGTACCCCCTCTCTTAAAGGTTGTACCATGTCAACACTACCACACTGAGAACCAAGCCCCCAGCACATGAACCCTTGGGGACAAACTATGTCCAAACCGTAGCACCCGACATAGACTGGCCAGATACACCCCAGTGACCACCTCTCAGTGAGGACATGACTCCACAGAACTTGTGTCTGCTAACTCTAAACAAACCAATTAGAACTCACCAAGGGAAACCTGCTTGGGGAGTGCCCTGGCCACCAATAAAAATTTTGGTTCACAGGTATTGTGTCATAGCAAGAGGAAACAGATTAAGTCAGTAGCAAATATAGCTCATAAATATACCCATGCATCTTAACATTCAGAAAATCTTGAGACAATGGGTAGACCTTATGTCTCAGATTAGATAGGCAGAGCTTTTCAACCATCCTCCAAGTATCTTCTGGATCAGGAGTCCTCATTTCCTCCACACTCACACTATTACATTGTTTTACTCATGTCGTAAGGAGGTATGAGGAGAGGGGAGTCAGCTTGTGGTGTCAGACACTTCCTTCAGAAGTGCACACAGCTGTTCAGCAGCTGTTTCCTCTGATGTTTCAAATGGCAGCTCAGGTACAAGGAAGCAAGCCTCACACTGGCTTTGGAGCCCTGAGCCCTACCAGAGCCAGTGTCTCTTAAATAGCTTAAGACCATAGTTTAGTTTTCAGTGTCCCTTCATGGGATACCACCCAAGTACAACTTACCAATCAGGAGTCTTTTAATCATGAACAATGTTGCCTAGTAATGTAGCTGTTGAATCTTTTTTTTGTTTGTTTTGGTACTGGGGTTTGAACTCAGGGCCTACACCTTGAGCCATTCTACCAGCCCTTTTTTGTGATGGGTATTTTCGAGATAGGGTCTCACAAACTATTTTCCCAGGCTGATTTTGAACCGTGATCCTCCTGATCTCTGTCTTCTGAGTAGCTAGGATTACAGGTGTGAGCTGCCAGTGCCTGGCACAGTTGTTGAATCTTTTTAGCAGGTTACCAAAGAAATCAGAATCATAAATAAGGTTGCTTAGGAACCCAGTTGACATACTTTCCTGGTAGGTTACCAGAATGGAGCTAGTAAAGTAATCCAAGAGTAAATTCTTTTGCACAGAAAAAGAAAGGATTTTGTTACCTCAGAATCTATCTTGTACCCCTTTGATCTTTGGATAATTTGTTTCTTAAATTTTGGTTTTTGAGATAATTGTTGATGCAATGCAGTTTAAGAAATAATCAGAAGTTCCTATGTACCTTTTGCCTAGGTGTTCCCCATGGCGATACGTTGCAAAGATGTACAAAAGAACACATTGGAAAGGGTTTTTGTTTTTGTTTTATTTGTTGTGGAACTGGGCTTTCAACTCAGGGTTTCACTTGTGAAGTGGGTTCTCTGCTGCTTGAGCCACACCTCCAGTCCATTTTGCTCTGGCTATGAAGATGGGGCTCTTGATACCTCCTTTCTCCTGTGATCCTCCTGATCTCAACAACTCAAGTAGCTGGGATTACAAGTGTGTATCACCAGAGCCTGACTTCAACTAGTTTTTGAGTATTGACTTTGTATCATGCAACTTTGCTGAATTCATTTATTCAAACAGCAATTTTTGAGTGTGGAATCTTTAGGATTTTCTGTGAAGAGATAAATTTATTTCTTACTTTCCAGTTTGGATGTCTTTCATTTCTTTTTCTTGACTAGTTTCTTGGCTTTGGCTAGAACTTTCAATAGTGTGTTGAATTGGCATAGTGTGGTATGATTGGCATCTCTGTCTTGCTCCTGGTTCACAACATGGGCTACTTAATAGCATCCACCTTCTTTTTCTTTAGTGTTTTTAGAGTACACATGAACAATTACTGTTATGTGGTGACAGAGGCCTTCTTCAGTGACAGACATTGTTGATTATCTTTATTCCTGTTTGAATGAATATCTGACACTTCTCTGTTCTAATCTTCAGTAATCCCTGTTAGGCAGGCAGGGAAGGTCTTGCCTTGACACTACAACTGGGGTTCCCATAGGCTCCTAATTGACCAACACAAAGCTAAGAGCAAGGGCTGGGGTGTGGCTCAAGTGGTAGAGCTCCTGCCTAGCAAGTGTTAGTCTCTGAGTTTAGTCCCCAGTACTTCCATAGATCTAAAGAAATTACCAACATTTGTTAATGTTTCATCTTTCCCTACTGTCACCCCAAAAGGTTGACAGCAGAACTTTGCCACACAAAAACTTCATGTGTTAATGAGCAAAGGGTCCTCATGTGATAGCAAAGCCCACTTATATCTGCAGCTCAGGCCTAGAAGTGTTGCGGAATCTCAAGCTGAGATATGGGACACTGAGGCAGTTTAGCAGGAAGCCTTGGGTTAAAATACCATCCGGGCACTATACACATTGGATACAAGTGGGCTAAGACTCAGATGTCCTTGTAAGAAATAGGATTTTGGTAGCTTCTAACATCTACAAGAGGACCTCTGGCTGGGCAGCATAGGGATTTCATTTTAAACATGGACACTCCTACCAAAAGCAACTATTCTGCTACTTCCTGGGAAAGTGGGGGTTCTGTCTTATCTGGATCCCCCAGCTTGGGCTCATGGCTGAACCTCTATGGGGCTTCACATGTCCTGAGGAGGAGCCTGTACATTGAACTCCAAAATGGGCCAAGGCCCATCATTCCTTAAAGCAAGTCCTTACTGCAGCCCCACTGTTGCCCTGCCTCACTGAGAAAACCATTTTCCACACATGTTCTTGAGAGAAGGGAGAGTGCCTGTGAGTCCTCATGACCCACCAGTCACCCTAAAGCATACCTAGAGGTCAGGGTGGCCCCCATACCTCAGGGCATTAGCCCCAGTAGTTCTTTTGGTTGGAGAGGCTTCTAAATTGACTCTGGGACAAGAGAAATAATATTGACCTCCACCCAGTAACAGATATTTAAACTCAAAGACATGTCATGGGATATTGGATAAATTATTTTCAAAAGTACTATGGTCTCTTTTGAGGGATCTCTGACCTCCAAATTCAGTCAGGTCAAACTCTAAATCCTACTATATTACTACCAGACCCAAACACTGACCCCACTCTCCAACACTCTTGTCTGAAGTTCTCGCTTTGTCCTTCCAATTCAGGTGGAACCACCAGGACACTTCCTTCCCTGACCCTGACACCACCTGTTCACTGATGGCAGCAGGTATATGATTGGCAGGAGACAGGTTTTTGGTTATGCAATTGTTAGCCTCTCAGAGGCCCTTGAGACTAGCCCCTTGCCCAGTAGCTCTGTTGGAGCCATCTTGGCCATTTTTCTGAGATTTACTGTATGTCTGGAATTTACCTTGGTTTCTCCACTCTCAGGCTGCAAGCAGCTTTCTGCTAGCTCTGCAATATTGCATGCCCCCAGCTAGCCCTGCAAGATTTCCTGTAACTGTACCCACATTCTACAAGGAGGTGTGTGTGGGGGAACAATTCTGTAACCAACTTGTTTTCCTGTAACTGACCCATATACTGCAAAAACCCCCTGGTTGCCTAACCCTCCTGGAAAATATGTAACCCATCGCCTGACACTGATCAAGGCTCAGGGCTTTTGGAACTTATCTCCACTGAGTCTGCTAGTGTAATAAAATCCCTGCTTCCTGCAAAGTCGTCTCAGTGACTTTGCTTCCCTCAACATTTCTGGTGCATTGCCTGGGAATTGGAGAGATCAAAGTAGGCATTTTTGCCTCCCTGGCTGTTGGGCTGTGGCCCAACTCCTGGGGACACAACCCAGCCAAGGCACCACTGGACCCTTAGTCCAGATGGCTAGGGAAGGCTCCCATAGAGACTGAGGCCTCAGGTCTATATGTGTCAATGGAACCCAGGTAGAGACCTCAGGAACCAGGAAACTTTGGAGCAGCACCTGTCTGAAACAGGTAGGACCCAAGTCCATCAGAATAGGCCTGTCCATGAGAGGATGGAAGAGGGGCTTGATCACCCCCTAGATACCCACTAGTACTCCTGAATCTGGTTTTTTGGTTTTTGTGATTATTCAGGAGGAAGCTGGGATACCTTCCAGACTAGGTTTGTTGGGTTGGATGAATGTGTGATGTGCAACTGAGAGCATAAAAAGAATGTGACTTTGGTCACCACATGGTGTGCAGAGTTCATTTCCAGAAGCCAGGGATGTTCTCATTTGATCTAGGGAGAACCCCCCCTTGGGGCACTGGTCTGGGGTTTATATGGACTTGCTACAACTATGAGACATCTGAAATATCTCCACAAGGAGAACAGCTAGAGACAGACGAAGCAAAAATTGTCTGTCTTCCCTTTGTGTTGGAAATTGAGGACCCCATACCTCATTTCCAAACACCCTGAACCTCTTGTACCTTGTCTCAATGTGGGTGGGAGCCAAAGTAAAAAGACTCCTTTACAATGTATGCTTGACAACTTCAAGAAAGGGTACACAGGTGTACAAGGGCACACCTTCCAGAACCTTTGGAAATCCTATCAAATAAGTTGGGTGTTCTTTAAGGTTGGATGGTCTTCCAAGGGATCTCTAGATTGAGAAAATACTTGTAGGGTCTATTAGGTAGTGACAGGGATACCAGGTCATCCTGACCAGTTCCCCTACATAGACACATGGCAGACATTGACAACTCATCCTCCTCCTTGGCTTAAGAAGTTCTTTAAGGACAATTGTGAGATTGTGATGGCAAGGACAAAAAATACTGGGGCTATTAAAAGAAAGGAGAAAAGGCTTTTCCTTTTCCCCCAGTGCTCCAGGCCAAACCTGACCTGTATCCACCACCATGCGCCCCTGTGCCTTGGCCGCCCCTGCCTCTGGTGGATTCCATAACAGACTCAGAACCTGAGTCAGGAGACCACCCCCCCTTCTCCTCCCTCATCAGGAGTTTCAACCAATCCCCTTGCACAGTCTGGAGCTCACCCAAAAACCCACTTAACAGCTCAGGCAGAATTCCAGATGCCCCTCAGAGAGACCAGAGGGCCCATGTGATATAATTCAAATGGAGAGCTATGGGGAGGTGGGCCCTTGTTCATTTATCAGCCCTCACCACCATGGACCTCTTAAGTTGGAAAAATCATACTCCCTAGTGCACTGAGAAGCCACAGACCATGGTTGACTTGATTCAGTCCATCATCCATACCCGTAATCCAACCTGGCATGACTGTAGACAATTGCTCCAAATGCTCCTCAGCATGGAGGAATGGAGATGAGTCATCCAAAAAGACCTCCATTGGCTTGAGGCTCATGCCCCTAATGGGACAAATGATGTGTAAGCCTATACCCAGATGGCTTTTCCAGAAGCTGAACCTGCATGGGACCCAAATGAAGCAGAAGACCAAGACAATTTACATAGATATAGAGAGGTTCTGATGGTAGGTCTAAGAGAAGGGGGAAGAAAGGCCATAAACATGAACAAAGACTCAGAGGTCTTACAGAAGTCTTATGAAAGCCCAGCACTGTTCTATGAAAGACTTTGTGAAGCATACGGTCTATATTCTCCCTTTAATCCTGAGGCTCCTGAAAATCAGTGAATGATCAATACCACCTTTGTGGGGCAAGCCCATGGGGACACTAGAAGAAAGTTACAAAAATTGGAAGGCATGAATTCATCCCAGCTCCTGGAAGTGGCAACTATGGTGTTTGTCAACTGAGACCAGGAGGTCCAAAAGGAGGCAGAATGAAAAATAAAGAAAAAAGTAGATCTCCTGGCAGCTGTATTGAACAGATGGTGAGGGCACAGTTCCAGTCGGGATAGAGGCTGAGTAAGAGGCAAAGGGGGTCCCCCAGGAAACCCCCAACAAGCATGGCCCCAGGAATCAGAACTGCTAAAGAAGAATCAACCTGGCCCAAAAGACCAAAAATCGTAAGTTCTCCCTCATATGTGGACATTAGATCAAGGGCAAACACAACATGGGGATTGGACTTTGATCACATGATAAAGCGAGAGCACACAAGGGAGGGGTGAGGATAGGTAAAACACCCAAAAAACTAGCTAGCATTTGTTGCCCTCAACACAGAGAAACTAATGCAGATACTTTAAAGCGACAGAGGCCAATAGGAGAAGGGTACCAGGAACTAGGGAAAAGCTTAGTTTGAGAAGAATTAATTTAGAAGGTAATACACATGCACAGGAAATCAATGTGAGTCAACTTCCTGTATAGCTATCCTTATCTCAACTACCAAAAACCCTTGTTCCTTCCTATTATTGCTTATACTCTCTCTACAACAAAATTAGAGATAAGGGCAAAATAGTTTCTGCTGGGTAGTGGGGGAGGGGCAGGGGGGCGAGTGAGGGGGAGAAGGAGGGGGTGGGGTGGCTAAGAGAGGGGGCGGGGGGAAGGAGGGAGAAGTGACCCAAACATTGTATGTACATATGAATAAAATTAAAAAATAATAATAATAAAAAAGAAGAATCAATGTGCTTTCTGTCACCAAGATGTGTCCACAGCCCCAGCCCAGGGGAAGAGAGACAAAAGAGAAAGAGGACTTTATGGGGCTCACAGGCATTGAGTGGGCTGATGATAGGGCTGATGATTAGGGCCAACTGGACTCTTTTCTCCTTTGCCCCAAGAGCCCATTGTTGGTATGTCAGTAGGGAGCCAACCTATAGATTTCATGGTGGACACTGACGCTGACCTGGCGTGTGGCACCAATTTCAAATAGACACCAAACAATTGTGGGGGCTACGGGGACCCAGACCCACCACCTATTTCTCTAGCCCCAAGAATGTACTCTGGGAGGACATCTCATTACTCATCAGTTTCTCTATATACCAGAAAGTCCAGTGGCACTGATGGTCTGAGACCTGCTAAGTAAACTGCGGGCCCAAGTCAGCTTTCAGGAGGATGGACAAATAGCTTTGAGCTTCAGCTCAGGGCTCCCTAGGGTCTTAGCCCTGGAAAAAAAGGTGGAGATTACATTCAGTAGAGCCTGCCTTAAAGGCACAAGAGATGCCCTTTAAGGTCCTGCGAGTATGGGTGGAAGACAAGCTTTTGGGGCTGGCGTCAACATTCCTCCAGTGATAATAGAGATAAAGCTGGGAGTCATCCAACTAAGAGTGGAATACCCAATACTGATGAGGTCTCCAAAAGGGATATCTCATCACCTCCAGAGACTCTTAAGCTATGGAATCCTGAGACTTTGTCAATCTGCCTGGAACACTCCCTTGCTGCCAGTTCAGAAGCCAGGCACCAATGATTACTGCCCAGTGTAAGATCTTCAGGCAGTCAATCAAGCAGCAGTAACCACACTCAGTGGTTCCAAAACTGTACATTTTGTTGGCCCTGATACCAGCAGAAGTAACCTGTTTCTCATGTTTGGAATTAAACGATGCATTCTTTTGCATCCAGTTGGCAGCTGTGAACCAACCTATCTTTGTCTTCCAATGGAAAGACCCCAATGCGGGGGGGGGGGGGGTAACAGCAGCTAACCTGGACTCGTCTCCCACAGGATTTCAAAAACTTCCCAACCATCTTTGGAACTGCCCTGGCATCAGATTTGTGGGCATATCCATCAGAGGAAGCTGGCTGCACTCTCTTACAATATGTGGATGACCTCTTCCTTGCAGCAGCTAACCACCAGGACTATCTTAAAGGGACAGATCTCTTACTCCATCTTTTATGGGAAGCTGGATACAACGTATCCTTCAAAAAAGGCTTAGACCTGCCAAGACTGAGTCAAATATTTGGGATTTCATATCTCTCAAGGCCAGCAGAACCTCAGTGCAGAAAGAAAACAAGCCGTCTGTTCAATCCTGACTCCAACTACAAGAAGACAGACCTGTGAGT
Organism: Castor canadensis; assembly: GCF_047511655.1. Lineage (NCBI taxonomy): Eukaryota > Metazoa > Chordata > Mammalia > Rodentia > Castoridae > Castor > Castor canadensis. The sequence goes on along the minus strand of NC_133401.1, from coordinate 64,875,813 downwards.
TCTTGGGAGTGGCTGGGTTCTGCTGGATTTGGATACCTAATTTCTCATTGCTAGCAAAGCCTTTGTATGAAGCCACAAAGGGGGGCAAAAGGGAGCCCCTAATATGAGAATCTGAACAACAGCAGGCTTTTCGTGCCATCAAGGAGGCATTAGTCAGTGCCCCTGCTCTGGGACTCCCAGATGTGAGAAAGCATTTCTTCCTTTATGTACATGAGAGAAGTGGCATGGCCATTGGAGTCCTGACCCAATACCTGGTCTCATGGCATCGGCCAATGGCTTATCTCTCCAAGCAATTGGATTCAGTGACAAAGGGATGGCCTGCATGCCTGTGAACTCTTGTAGCCACAGCCTTGCTGGTATGAGAAGCAGAAAAGCTAACAGTGGGAGGGGAAATAACTGTCAGATTTCCACATTCTGTAGTGACTCTAATGGAATACAAGGGACAGTATTGACTGACAAATGCCAGGACGGTCAGATACCAGAGTGTGCTCTGTGAAAATCCACAAGTGAAGCTAGAAGTTGTCTGGACTTTAAACCCGGCGACCCTACTCTTGTCAGCTGCGGGGCCTCCAGACCATGACTGTGTTGAAGTGATTAATGAGGTCTTCTCAAGGTTCCCTGACCTCTGTGACCAGCCCCTAACTCAGTCTGACCTTGAGCTTTTCACAGACGGGAGCAATTTCCTTAAAGAAAGAACAAGATATGCTGGTTATGCAGTAGTATCTCTAGACTCAGTCTTAGAAGCTCAGGCACTGTCTCCGGGCACATCAGCACAAAAAGCAGAACACATTGCACTGGGAGCTGAGAGGACTGTTAACATATACAGACTCTAAATATGCTTTTACCACTCTTCACATATATGGGGCCATATACAAAGAAAGAGGACTGATGTCAGGAAGAAAAGACATAAAGTATGCATTGGAGATTCTTGAGCTCCTGGAGGCAGTATGGGCCCCCCAAAAGGTTGCTGTTATGCATTCTCCAGGGCATCAGAAGGGCAAGACTCCAGTGGCAGAGAGAGAGTAGATCCAAAATCTCGTGCAGCAGCTCTACGTGCTCCACCCACTCGTAGTTACCCAGTGGCTGTAACTGGCACACTTCTCCCGATCCCACTGGCAAAATGGGTTCCACATTACTCCAGTCATGAATGTGAGTGGTTCACTTAAGAGGAAGAAAAATATTGCAAAGGGGGATGGTATCAGCTTGCAGATGGGCAAATAGTGATTCCAGAGACACTAGCTTCCATTTTTGTAAAGAATGCTCATCAGGACTCTCATATGGGGAAGTCAGTCCTTGAGCAGTTGCTGAGCCAACATTTCCGTGTCTCCTGCCTCACCAGTCTTGCCAGCAATATTTATAAGCAATGTGAAACATGTGCCAAAAGTAACCCCAGACAGGGGCCATTCCCTAAACCCAGAATCCAGGGACAGTTCCCCTTTTAAAGACTTGAAAATAAACTTCACTGAGCTGCTTCAAACCAGAGGCTACAAATGCCTTCTGGTGATTGTGTGCACCTTTTTTGGGTGGGTAGAGGCTTTCCCCACCTGAACAGAGAAGGCCCAAGAAGTGGTCCGCACCTTACAAAAGGAAATAATTCCCAGGTATGGGATCCCCATCTCCATTGGGTCAGACAATGGACCAGCTTTTTGTGGCAGAAGTTGTGAAACGAAGGGGCTAAAAGTAACCTGGAAACTTCACACAGTTTACAGGCCTCAGAGTTCAGGTAAGGCTGAAAGAATGAATTGGACACTAAAAACTCAGATGAGTAAACTCTGTTAGGAGACACACCTGACTTGGGAACAGATCTTGCCATTGGTCCTACTTAGTGTCTGGTGTAGCCCCACCAAACAGACTGGGTTCTTGCACTATAAGGATTCTCTATGGAAGGCTGTCCCCACTAATAAAGGACATTAAGGAAGATCTAAAAGAGATAGGAAATCTAACTTTGTTCCAACAGATGCACAGTTTGGGAAAAGTGCTCAATGACCTACAATGCTAATAGAGAGATTCCCTATTAGCTTAACCACTGATGTACATTCCTTTAAGCCAGGTGACCAGGTTTGAATAAAGGAGAGGACTTGTCAGCCTCTCCAGCCTTGGTGGAGAGGGCCCTACTCAGTGATCCTGACTACTCCCAAAGCAATCAAGGTGGCAGAGATCACCCCATGGATCCACCACACCCGAGAAAAGAAAGTAGCTCCTAAGTAGAAGAGTCAACTGGACCCCAGTGAGCCACTCAAACTGACCCGAGGAGGGGCCCTTCAGCCTTGCCCTAGTCACAAACCGGAAGCTGACTAGTCTACACACGGCAGAAGCTTGAGGAGTGAACTGGACAATTTATGGACTGTTGTTTTTCATAGAAAGTGTTTTGGAGTGATGCTTGAGTTCTTCCATCCCTTACCTATCTCTCATTTTGGTATTGTAACCTTGCTTTGGTCAGTAGGAATAACAGTAACTGCCCCAGCAGGATGGCGCCAAATCAAAAGGCTCTTTCTGGCAGTCCTTTTCCTTCTGCTGACAGGATGTGGCATTGTTTTTGGTTGTTTCTGTCCTGGGTTCCTTCTGCAAACCTAAACCCCTCATCCTGTGAGTTGTGCTTATGTACTACTCGGACTAGGAATGCCATTACCAGAACCCTGCTGTTCCATAACTATGACTCCTGTGCAGGTACTGTTACTGGGTCATGTTTTCACAATGGTACTACTTACTCAGTGTGCTCTCGCGACAATCAACACAGGTGTGATTTGACCCTGTGTGTGCTCTCTCAGAAGAATGGCTAGAGGTCTGACACACGAGAAGACCCCTAATTACCCGGACCCAGAACACTAGCCCCCATCGGCCAATACTGGTCTATTTTGATGCTTGTGTAACAGCTAGTTATAATGGTGATGCCAAGGTCTCTGGGTGCACAACCCTCTCATGGGTAAGGAGCTATACTACAGAGAACAAGTACATGTGTGAAGAACAGCCAACTAGATATAAATATGGTTGTTATGGGAACGCACCTTTGTGCCCTTTTTGGGAATGTGTAACTTGGGCCATATGGACTGAAGCCTGTAAAAACAATAAGTCTTCCATTCTGCAAAAGGGAGTTGCCCCATCTGACTCTTCCTGGGGAGCCTGCAATCCTATCAGTTTCATTATCCTTAACTTCACAGACCCCGGGTAGAACTGGGAAAAAGGCCACACGATAGGCATCCACATAGATGGCCTATAAAATGACCCAAGACCAAAGTAGTTTTTAAGAGGGTTGTAATCTAATGCAAAACCATATCCTACTGGGTTTTTCATTCCTTCTATGAGGAGATGGAACAAGGCCTTCCTCCCATTTCCTCCATTACCAGAAATTTGTTCCTGTCTTTAGCAGAGACAACAGTTCAGTCTCTTAATGTTTCTTCTTGCTATGTGTGCAGGGGAGGCTCCTGGGGGATCAGTGGCCCTGGGAGGCCAAAGAATTAGATCCCCCCAAGACCCCCAATGGGATAGGATGTCCTTACCTCAAGACAGGAAACTGGCTCCTAAAAACTTCCATTATTGGTAAAAACTGTCTTGCCCAGCGGGGAGGGAACTTCAACAACCTCATCGAAAGCCTGACATGGTTGGGTCAGAGATTTTAAATGCTACTGCCCAAGAAACTCAGTGGTGGGGGTCTTCAAACCATTCTGAGCCAAGCCCTCACCCCTTGTCCAGTTTCCGCCACCTCTGAACAAGATTGACACAAACATGGAATGGTGGGCCCCAGGAGGATTGTACTAAATATGTGGAAGGACCGCCTATACAAGGCTGCCCTGGTTCTGGGCCAGAGCCTGTGTGTTAGAGACAATACATCCCTCGTTTTTCCTCCTTCCCTTACCTCAAGGTAAACAGCTGAGAATTCCAGTCTATGAGGAAAAAGGGCACCCAAGGAGTCGGAGGGCTATACAAAGGAGTATACAAATTGGAAACTGAAAAGATGATGAATGGCCCCCAGAGCACATAATTCAGTATTATGGGGCAGCCACCTGGACTGAGGATGGCTCTTGGGGCTACTGAACTCAGATATATATGCTCAGCCATATCACATAGCTCCAGGCAGTGGTAGAGATCATAACCAATGAAATTGCAAAAGCCGTCAATATACTAGCTAAGCAGAGCACCAAAATGCACAACACAATTGATCAAAACCACTAAGCTCCAGACTCTCTCTTAGCCTCAGAAGGGGGAGTTTGTGGCAAATTCATTTTGAGCAACTGTTGTCCTCAGACTCATGACACGGAAAAGGTAATAAAAGAGATTGCAGATAAAATAAAAAAGATTGCTCATGTTCCAGTTCAGACTTGGAAAGGGTGGAATCCTGACGATTTGCTTGGAGGATGGCTGTCTACAATAGGAGGATTTAAAACAATGTTTGGGGCTGTAGTAATTATCGTGTTGGGCTGTCTTGTACTCCCATGCATGCCCACTGGTTGTGTGGTCCATATCAACCCTAATAGAAGCCACAGTAAAACGGAAAATGGCCACACAATTATATCTATTACAAGGCTACCAAAGAGTAAATCCCATCTCTGAGGACAGAAGATGATGCATTCTGTCAAATAAAATGTCAAAGCATCAAAGAGGGGAATGTTGTAGCCATCTTGACCATTTTTCTGATATTTACTGTATGTCTGGAATTTACTTTGGTTTCCCCACTCTGAGTGCAAGCAGCTTTCTGCTAGCTCTGCAATATTGCACACCCCCAGCTAGCCCTGCAAGGTTTCCTGTAACTGTACCCACATTCTGTAGGGAGTGTGGAGGGGGGAACTCTATAACCAACTTGTTTTCCTGTAACTGACCCATATACTGCAAAAAAAAGAAAAAGAAACCTTGGTTGCCTAACCCTCCTGGAAAATATGTAACCCATCTCCTGACACTGATCCTGGCTCAGGGCTTTTGGAACTTATCTCCACTGAGTCTGCTAGCATAATAAAATTCCTGCTTCCTGCAAAGTGATCACAGTGATCTTGTTTCCTTTGCCGTTTCCCACAATAGCTCTATTTCAGCCCAAAAGGCAGATCTATTTGCCCTCACTCAAGCTCTTTAATTAGAGAAAAATAAAACAGTCAATGTATATACTGACCCTGCCTATGCCTTTCAGTAAGTGTGCACACACTCAATCATCTGGAAAAAGGGGACTTTTAACAGCTAAAAATACCCCAATGAAACATGTTCATGAGGTCATAATCCTAAGAGGCCATGAAACTTCCAATACCGGTAGCCATGATTCATTGCCAAGCCCACAAGAAAGCTATAGACCAGGAATCTTTGGGTAACAATTGGACTGACAGACAAGCCAAGGAGGCAGCTAAACTATACCTGGAGGCAGCTTTACTCTTTCACCCTTTTCTACCCCCTCTCCAATATAACTCTAGGGTAACTGAGGAGGCCATGGCTAAAGGACTCTCAAGTGACACTGAGGATTGGTTACAGGCACCAGACCACCATCTGCTCCTGCCTGGATCCTCCCAATGGAAGGTTTTATCAGGCTTTCATAAGATTACCCTTTGTGGAACCAATACCCTGCATAGCCCATGGGGGAACCTGTGCTATGCTTGTGGAAGACTGCTGCTTTGGGGTTAATGAATCAGGTCAGGTTCAGACTAACATTCATAAACAAACCCAACAAGCTTCTCAACTTAAGAAAGAGTCACCCAAGGATGGCTCTCAAGGAAACTATCTGGCCAGGGTTATCCCAGGGTTTCTTCCCTTCTTGGGCTCTCTATATCTATTTTATTCCTTTTGTCATTGGTTTATGCCTTATTAATGTTCTAAACAAGATTTATTTCTTCTTGCCTCCATGCCATAAATTATGCTACAACATGGGCTCCATCCTTACTGCCTGACCCTCAAATGCCCCTTTGCCCCCTGGACCATACAATTTTATTTCATGTTCAGTTAGACTCTGTCATGTCCCCATGGCCTGCACTGTCACCCTCTGCCAGAACAACAAATATATAGGCAATGACACCTCTACCACCCTTCCCAGCTCAAAGAGTTACAAGAAGACATTCTCCCCACTAAAACCAGGATTGGTTTAGTTGTTCTCTCGGGGTGGGAGGATGTAGAGGAGGCCCCCACTTTAAGGAAACGTGGCAGAGAAAGGAATATTGAAGAACAAATGGTGTCGGGGGGTGGATCATGCCAGCTGCAGGGCCCAGATGAAGCACGAAGTAAAAGCCAAGCTTGCAGGATGTCTGCCCTTGCATGAAATTTAAACCATGATCTAGGGAAGCGACAACCCGTAAGTTGTACAAAACAGAAGGCAATCAAAAGTGGCCTGATCAGAGGTATAAAATCTATTCTTCTACTCTGTGTCTCGGTAAATTCTTTTATCAACCTAAGGCTCCAAAATCCCTGACAGTAAGTAGTCAATGTTTCTCAGTAAAAACAGTAAAGCACCTCTTACACAAGTAGGTCCTAAGATAACACTAAGTACAATGTAGCACACATATACCAGGAATGTAGTCATTTGTCATTGTGACCTTTATGTACTGTAAATAACTGTACATGCTACACTTTTACATGACTAGAGCACACTGTTTATGACAGCATCAAGGGAGTAGTGCATTCGCACTCCACCCTTAGGATGACTACCACGTCATCAGACAAGAGAAATTTTCAGCTCAACTGTGATCTATGGGTCTATTATGGTGGAAGAGGTCTGTGTTGGCAGACACATTGCTGTGAGGCCTATGACCACACATTCATAACGTGCAAACATCACCACCGTCCATCTCCACAACTCTTTTTTAAAGCATTTTTTTTTCTCAGTGGTTGGTACAAATCCAGGGCCTTTTGCATGCAAGGCCAGAACTCCACCACTGAGCTAGGCTCGTAGCCAAGGAAAACCAAAACTGTATCCATTAAACATCAACTTCCTATTTTCCTCTTCCTCCCTCTCCAGCAACCACCATTCCTGTTTAAATTGAGGGTGCAGATGGAGCCCAGGGCCGTGCACATGCTCACCTGGTGCTCTAACACTGCACTACATCCTCACCCACAACCTTCAGGATTTTTACCATACTAAGCACCTTATATAAGTGGATTTCCCTCCACAGGTGCAGATTGGTGGCAGTGAAGGTGTGGCCAGGTTTGCCACCTATGGCTCAAACTCCAGAGTCCCCATCCAAAGGCAGACCTGCCCCTGCACTGCCCAGACCTGTTGATCATGAGCACATGGGGTCCTTTGGGGGAACCACTCGCTCATGATGCAGTTTTGAATGAATTTTGGATGCTGGATCCCTCCCCACTCTCTTCCCGAGCCACCATTCCCACGGCTGTAGGGTGGGAAATGAAGAGAACCTGCACCCTGACAGGTGGAAAGGGGTGCAAGCTGGAGCAGGTCCAGGCTATGTTGATGCCAGGAAGCAAAATGGAGGCTGCAGAGGAAGGCGCTTGTGTCCAGACCTTCTGCACACAGCTCACAGGCCTGGAAATGTGGAAGTGCAGGAGCAGTGTTTTACTGAACAGCCCAGAGAGTTCTGTTTTAGGTGCTGATTTCAAACCTCAAGGGCACTTGAAAAAGTACATGCCTGGTCTATTCTCAGCCTTTCCTCATTTTTGGTTTCAGGTAAGATGTTCCTAGTGGAGACATCCATGTCTCTTCTGTCTGACATGCCAGCACTCACTATTTCCCTTCTCGGCCTTTTCTCCTTTGTACTTATGAGCCCTTTGCTTGCTGAATGACCTAATTTTATTATCACTGACTGAAATGCAAGCTATCCGAATGCAAGTGCTGTGTTTTGTTCGCTGCTGCAGGTCCTGGATGAACATGAGCTCACAGAGGGATCACTGACTCAGGCCCAGTAGGCCCAGTGCTGAGGGCTTTTGAGTCTTGAGGCCAATGACAATGTTCCCATTTTGGCTTCTCTTAACAAATCATTACAATGTAATCCTGAAGCCATTCTACATTATAGTCTTCCTGCCAAAATATATGGTTGCCAGAAAAAAACAGTCTCTGAGGTTTCCCCCATGGATTTGGAAGGGATTTCTCCTCTCCATGCAGCTTCAGGTGACCCTGCAGCTCACCACCCCACTCGGCAAAGAATGCCTTGGAAGGCCATCTCGGTGGCAGATGATACTTGACTGGAATCCCATGGGGAGAGGCCCAAGATAAGTTGCCATTACAGGGAAAGATGGTTTGCACACCTTACTCCTGTGCTGGAGAGAGACCTTTGCTGGGCTTGCTGTGCACACAGCAGCTTGAACATCCCGCCTGAATCCTTCCTGCAACTGGTTGAGTCTACACCGTCAACCCCCACACCATGGTAAAAGGATCCACAGAGCACAGGGTTTTCCGACTCTCCATTGTTACCTTTGTTTTTCTCAGCTGTCCACAGCTTCCTTTGGAGTTACTGTGTTGTGGAATTCAGGGAGTGAATTTTGGGCCCGCACACAGCAACACAGACTTAAAATAGAGTCTATGATCCTCCTTCTCACTCTCTGCCAGCCTCGGATATTGCTGGGGAGAGAGGCTGTGGCCATGGTAAACTCAGGACCAGGCTGGGGGACTTTGTCTGTGGTGGGGGTTCTCCTTGGCAGGATGCAGAGGGGGATATAAGGGAGGCTGGCTGTTCTTCTGCCCCTGTTCCTGTTTTCTTGTCATCAGAGGACAGGGTGAAGGTCTGAAGAAGGGCAGGTGCACTGGCTCTCCTCCTTAGCGGGGGAGCAGAGGTCGAAGGATCTGCAGGGGGTGGGGTGGGCAGAATCTGTGGGCGCACGGGGGGCTTGAGGTGGGCACTTAAGTTAGCTCCCTGGCACACCTGCTGTCTCATCATGAAGTAGGTGGCCATCGCCTCATCAAATTTTCTCTGCAGTAGAGATTGGCATACATCACCTAGGTTGTAACCAAGGTCACACATGGCTACCAGTATTGCAGGGTCCAGGTGTTTTGGCAGAGGCTCCACAGCAGCACTTGGTGATTCCTGTTCACCTTGGCTTAGCCAAGGGTGCCACATAATGTTCTCTAGAGGGGGCCTCTTGCTAGGGTTTTTGGTGAGCAACAGAATAATCAGGTTTTGCAAACTCATGGAAAGGTATGATGGCAAGGCATACCTTGGGTTCAGGATTGCCTGCCTCAGCTGCATAAAGGTCTCCCCTGTAAAGGGCAAGGTTCCCATTACCATAAAGTAGAGGAGGACGCCCAGGCTCCAGACGTCCACTTTGGGGCCATCATAGGGTTGTTCCAGGAAGAGTTCGGGGGCTCGGTATACAAAAGCACCACACAAATCTATCAGCCTCTGCCCAACCGAGTACCTGGTACCAAGGCCAAAGTCGATGACTTTCACATTGCCGTGGGCATCCAGCAGGATGTTGTCAGCTTTTAGGTCTCTGTGTACGATGCCTCTTTCATGACAGTAATTGATTGCACACACGATCTGTCTGAATACACTGTGGGCCTCGTCCTCACACAGGCGCTGGGCCTGTTTGATACGCTCGTGGAGCTCCCCTCCGCTGACATATTCCATGATGAGGTAGACTTGATCCACTGTTTCCATCACCTGAAACAGTTGGATCACATAGGGGTGGCACACTGTTTTTGATATAGACACTTCGGATGCAATGTAGGAGTCTTCCTGTCCCTTCTGCTGTATTTTTACTGCAACTGGAGTCCCCGTGAGGCGATGGTAGGCAAGTTTCACCTGGGAATGGCCACCTATGCCTATGGTCCTCATGACCCTATACTGAGATGTGAGGATCTCAGAGAAGCTGGCACTGAGAAGGTACTGTGTTGTCAGCTCCTGACTACTCTCACTACACAATGATCGTAGCATCATTACTGAATTTTAAAAAAGAAACAAAAAGAAAAATTAAAAATAACCAAGAGTAAAAACAAAAAACAATGCTACCTGAGTAAAAAAGAAAATGTAATGTAAACAAAGTAAAAATAAAAGAAAAAAATCAATCAAAAAGTACATAAAAATGAAAAATATAAGCAAAAAAGAGAGAAAAACAAAGACCAAAACAAAAATCCAAAATCCGTCAACCAAGCTTTGTAGTTGTCCAGCAGGTCACCAACCAAGAGCTTCCTGCGCTATATGGACAAAAATTCAGTCCAGGCAAACTCCTCATATACTTGCTGGATGGCAGTTGGCCTTCCTAACAATGACCCCTTGGTGAGGTCAGAGAACAAATGGCCCAATCACAGTTGGGCACAACCCACAGTGCTAGTCTCACAGGTCCAAGTAACTTTACAGATTTAAAAAAAAAGAAACAAAAACAAAGCAAAATTTTTGATTAGGTGACTCATGGAGACTGGTATTTACTCCTGAGAAGTTGAAACCAGTGGATGCTTCAATGGCCTCTTCATTTGGATTCTGAAAATCTGTGATAACTTTTGGCTTTTAAAGACCTCATCCTCAAGGTATTCAATTCCTTTGTCTTTAAACCTGGAGTGATTGATGTCAAACTAATCCTTTTGTAGCACTTCTCAAACATTGTGCTGCTGCCACACACGCACACAAAGCTGTTCCCTAAAGCACCATGGCGCACTTTTAAATCTATGGGGTGGGGGTAAGAGAAAGAGAAAGAGAGAGAGCTTACTTCACTATGATTTCCCTCATCAGAGTTCTTATCAGCAGCCTTGGAACTCAGAAGGAAGTGGGTGGGTATTTTCAAAACGATGAAGGATAAAACCATCAGCCAAGAATTACAGCAGAGAAAGGAGTGAGAAATGGGGGCATTTATGGGTGGGTCAGCCCCCTGGTGCTGTGTAACAAAATACTTTAGACAGGGTCACTTGTAGCCAAAAGAAATTTATTTCTCACAGTTGTGCAGGTCGGCAAGTGCTTGATCAAGCCTCCAGGAGCTTCAGTGTGCCAGAGAGCTTGTTTGACTTTCTGCCTCTGACTGCTACCTTGTTACTGTTTCCTCACAAGGTGGAAGGGTAGGGATATTATTTGAAAGAAAACAGTGTAGCAGACACACTTGCATCCTCCATCCAGAGTCAACAGATGAGATTTTATTTGCTTCAGATCTCTTGTTGCTGCTGTTCTTCTTCATGGGGTGGGGGATGGGTTCCTGGAGGAAGAGTCTCAGTGTGGAGCCTCAGCTGACCTTAAACTCTCTCCTTTCTTATTTCTGCTCTTGCTTTTGGTGCTACAGGAGTTTGAACTCAGAGCCTCACACTTGCTCATGTTGCAGGCTCGTGGTGAAGGTCCTTGCCTTCGCTAATCAAATTGGCCAGTGAGACTGACTCACCAGACGATGACAAGATCAGCATTCAAGTAAGATTTATTAGAGAGAAAGGAAAAGCTGCCCTTAGAGATGGACAGGGAGCCCAGAAAGTCATAGCTCCCTGTCCTTCACAGAGGGTTTTAAAAAATTTGGTCCTTTTTATTGGGGAGGGGAGTTAGGAGTCAGGGATGGAGTGGCCTTTTGATATATCTTTATAGGAACACACTCTGTTGGGGAGAGGAGGTGCAGGAGTCGGGAGTGGAGTGGTCTCTTAACATATCTCTGCAGGAACATATACACAGCCCTGTGAAAGCCTCCTGCTTATCAGCCTTGTGAAACCGTCCATCCCTTTACAGGATGTGGGGCCCACAGTGCTCTCATGGGAGATGGGGACACTGGCTCATTTTGTCTTCTGATCCCCCAGACCCAACAAGTTCCCCCTCTGAGACGAACACCTAACTGCTGTTGGGGGAAAACAGGTGATGACTCATCTAGCTGATTCCTGCTGACCGTGGGGTGGAAGAGGGAGAGGAGATGCAGTGGGCACTCATCTCAGGGGTTGACCCGTGTGGCCTCCAGGGGACTCTTAAAGAACTGGACGGAGGGTTCATGTGTTGGCAGAGGTGAGTATCCTTTAACTAGGAGCTGGAATTTTACCTTTTGTACATGTAGAGATATAAACTTGGAAAGAGCATTTATTATACAAGGCCCAAATAGGAGTATTAGAAGGAGCGTTAAAAAGGGGGCCAGCCAGAGGTAGAGCCCAAGGAGCCCAGCTCCATATTTTGCTCCAGAAGGACCACAAGTTGGTTAGCTCTTGTCTCCTTCTTGTAATGCGTTCTTTTAACTGTTGGGCCATGTCTCTGACCACCCCAGATTTGTTAGTATAAAAGCAACATTCCTCCCTTAGGAAAAGGCATGTCCTACCCTTTTCAACATTTAATAGGTGAAATGTGGATCTACTTTGAAGCACTGCAGATGTGAGTGAATGTACCTGGTCTTGTAAAGCCTCTATGGACTGTGAGACCCATTCTGTGTCATTAAACTCTGTTGACAGCTTTTGGTAGGTGTAGACCAATGAGGAGATGCCCCCAATGCCAGTACCTATTCCAGCTGTGATCCCCATGGCTATCAGTAGGGGAGTGATTTGGACAGCCCTCTTTGGTCAAGTGTAGGCCACTAGAAGAATAGGGAGGGATTGGTTGTTAGGGATAATATTGATTTGTGGGGTTAGAAGGGCTAGAGTGCAGATTCCCCTCCAATCGGGAGGTAGGCAAGCATAGGCTGTGGTTCCACAAACAAAATAAGTTCCAGGATAGGGTGAACACTGAGGACGAAATGTTAGCTCAGTTGTATTATTTTGACATAAAGCTCTTTAGGAATTTCTCCTAGTGGCCTTGACCCATGTAGGCTTTGGAAGCACTGGAGGGCTGGATGGGTCAGTTTCATCCTGGCAACATCGGGTCTTGCCAGGGGAAGGTCTGGTATTTTACCTGGCAAGGTTCCAAGTGAGTCCATGTGGCTAGCCAGTACCTGTGAGAGACTTGGTAAAAGGCATAGCCATCAGTTTTCAGCTAAAGAGAGGTTTGTATCATTTAGGAGATTATGGGTGGAATCAAGTAGTCTGTATGTCCGGGGGTCTAAGATGTAAGTCCTATTGGGTTGAGGGGGGCTTTCCAGCCCATCGTTGGGTTAGACACCCAGAAGACAGGGCCTGTCACCATAGGACAAACTGGATCTCCATAACCGCAATGGCTGTTAGTTGTTAAGTTTCCAAATGAATATTTCCTCCTGTTTGTATAACAGGAAAGGACTCTGTTTTGTAACATCTTTGAGGCATATGGGGACAGGCAGAGGTGCAGGGACACTGTGGCAGTGGTAGGTCTACAGGGGCTGGAGTTAGACTATCAGGAGATGTGACTATAACTGGAGGAGAAGGGAGGGTCATTATATGTGGATGAAGAGGGACAGGGGCCGGAACTGGACCTCCAGGAGGCATGGCTGGATAATGGATGTAACAAGAGTCCCAGTGTGGTCCCTTTATGTAGGTTTGTCCCTTGTGGAGGCAGAAAGCGGGTCCTTGTTTGACACACAAATCAAGTCGATTATCCCAAGAGGGGAGGTGATACACTTTGCGTCTACAAGGGGTGTAGGACTCCATTGTTCCAGGGCAGAGCGAGGCACAGATTATAAGAATCAGTGGAGCATGAGGAACAGGGCACACAGGAGAAGGTACCCGCCACTTAAGGCCAATCGCTGGGGCCATGTCCACTCAGGGGGAGAGGTCACCCACAAACCAATACTCAAGATAGGAGAGCCAGAATGTAAACAACACATAAAAAGAGGGAGAGAGGGAACGTAAGTTACTTGTCCGACATGGTTTTTTTGAAGAGGTATTTGAGGGTTCCCACTGTTTCTCAGGAGTAGGCTAGAGAAGCTGCGTGTGGTTTTGGGGTGGAGCTGCATGTGGTTTTGGGGTGCACTCATCAGGCTCCCCAGGCTCTGGCCGAGGAGATATGAGTCCAGGAATCCAGTCCAGCAACTGTAATTCCTGAGGGGATAGAGAACAGGATCAGTTATGGCCCCTCTCAAGGAGCTTCAGAGAGGCCACGAGAGGCATGAGGAAGTTTAACTAAGACCATATCGCCTGGGCAAAATGGAGGGGAAGAGTCTTTCCTTGGCTCTTCTCGTCCCAGCTCAGAAAGAATCTGTTGGAATTTGGTGTGGGATGCCAAATTGGCAGTCTCAGTGTCTAAGAGGAGATCATTTCGAAGAAATGGCCTCCCAAAGAGTACCTCAAATGGTGTCAGGCCCAATGAGTTTGGGGTATTTCTGAGTCGGGTTAGGGCCAGTGGTAACAGCTTTGGCCAGGGGGAGGTGAGGTTCTTGAGCCAATTTAGACAAATGCCTCTGAAGCAGTCATTGGCCCATTCCACCCTGCCAGAGGATTGGGGTCTCCAGGCACAGTGGAGATGGATTTGATTCCCAAAGCCTTAGAGATCCCCTGGGTGACTTCGGCTCAGAAGCCACTCCATTGTCACACTGGATAGTCTGGGGAAGTCCAAATCTAGGGATAACCTCACTAATTAGGACCTTAATTACCTACCAGGTCTTTTCAGAGGAACAGGGGAACACTTCTACCCATCCAGTAAATGTATCTACCAAGACCAGGAGTAATTTAGAAGTTGGGCTTCCTGGCAGATGGGCGAAGTCAAGTTGCCAGTCTTCCCTAAGATCTGTGCCTCACCTCTGGGTCCCAGGGACAGGCAGGGCAGAGTTGCAGGGATTGTTGCACTGGCAAATTTCACATCCTCTGAACTGGAAACAGTCCTGAGTAGGCAAGCTTAGGGCCAGAGCTGATTGAAGTGCCTGTTTGAGAGTTTAGAAAGCCTTTTTGCTCTCTGGGTCTCATTCAAAATAGGACTGAGAGTTTTGTTGAGCCTCTTTAGATAGCCAATATAAGGGCCTGGCTAAGTCTGCATATCCCAGAATCCAAATATGACAGAACCCAGTAACTCCCAAAAAATCTCACAGCTGGTGCAAGGTCTGGGGCAAGGGACACCCCAAAATTGGCTTAATCCATTCAGGGCTTAAGAAGATTTGCCCCTCCAGTATCATGCCAAGGTAGGTAAGCCAAGGAAGGCATATCTGGGCTTTTTCTCTAGAGACCTTGTAGCCTCAAGAGGCCAAAAAGTTTAAAAGGGATTCAGTTGCTCTGGAAACAAGAGGCTCGGTGGACCCACACAAGAGAAGGTCATCAACATACTGGAGAAGGGTGGCCCCTGGGTATTTCCAGTCCATTAAGTCTTTGGTTAGGGCTTGCCCAAAGAGGTGGTGCTGTCTCTGAAGCTCTGAGGCAACACCATCCATGTAAGCTGATGTGAGGGATTGGTGGGGTCCTCAAAAGCAAACAAGAGTTGGCTATCAGGATGTAAAGGGATGCAGAAGAAGGCATCCTTTAGATTTAGCACAGAGTAGTATAGAGCCTCTGGAGGTATTTGGGCCAATAGAGTATAGGTGTTGGGGACAATTGGATGAAGGGGAATGACAGCCTCATTAATGAGTCAGAGGTCCTGAATCAGCCTCCATTTATTCGGCCCCGTACGGACTGCAAGAATAGGAGTGTTATAGGGGCTTGAGCATTCCACTAAAAGTCCATGTTGTTTTAGGGTGTTAATAATGGGCAATATACCCTGTCACCCTTCAGGATTTAGGGAATATTGTTTTTGATGGGGGAACTGGAGGGTGTCTTTTAGCTTTATTTGTACAGGAAGAGCAGTTTTTGCTCAGCTGACAGTTGTACCATGAGTCCAAACTGTGGGATCTACCTGTTCCTCAATGAGGGGGAAACAGAAGTATTCCCCAGGGGGAAGTAGAATTTGGACTTTAAGCTGGGACAGTAAGTCTCACCCCAGCAGGGGTATTGGAGTTTCGGGGACCACAAGGAAAGTGACAGAAGTGGAGGTTCCCCAGGGGCAGGCCAGTGGCTGGGTGAAATAATACTCAAGAGGCTGGCCAGTTATTCCCCAAACGACTATTTTATTTTTGGACCTGGGACCTGGAGAGAAAGGGAGGACAGGGAAGTGGGGTCCTCTGTCCAGGAGAAAAATGTCCTTTTACCTCTCTACCAAGAAGGCAGCCCAAGGCTCCTGTTTTGATATCAAGGAGTGGAGCCTGGACGGGAAGACCCAAGACCCATCAATCCAAGGGAGATGACACCCTGCCTTCTGTCTGGAGATGGGGGCACTTGACCTCCAATGGCTGTCCTTACATATGGGACATCACCCCAGAGGCAGCCAGGGCTGTCTCCCAGGCTGCCCTCCTCTTTGACACTCTCTATGGAAGTGTCCTTCCTGTCCACATTGGTAGCATGTCTTGGTAGTGGGGCTCTGTCAGGTGGGGAGCTCCCTGAGTGCAGTGATAAGGTCCTGGTGTTTTTTTTTATCCTTATCTCTCTTTTTAGTCAGGTCCTGGTTGTAGTATATAGACATGGCTAGTTGCATTAGTTGGTACAATGATTTTTCCCCTTCAGCCACAGACATTTGAAGTTTTCTATGGATATCTGGGGCTGAACTAGAAATTTATCTTTGAGGAGAATCTCTCCCATCTGTTATTCTGGGTCCACAGTGGTATGTTTTTGAATTGCATCCTTAAGGTGCTGTAAAAAGGCAGTGGGAGATTCATCAGGGCCCTGTTGTATAGTAGTCATCTGGGAATAGTTTAGTGGCTTAACCTTGGCCCTTTTTAGTCCCTCTGCTACTAGGTAGATAAAGTGATGTCTCCTCTATTTGTCCCCTGGATCATTTGGGTCCCAGCAGGGGTCTGCTTGGGGAACTGCTTGGGCCCCTGTTGGTATCCAGGCCATCTCTATTCCCTCATTCCTGGGACTAGGGGCATAGGAACATGCTGGAGGTGGAAATCATCTCCTGTTTGAGTAGCCTGGGCCAAAACTCACTGCTTTTCAAGGGAGGTAAGGGTTTGGTCCAATAAGAGCATGACATCCTTCCAGGCCAAGTCATAGGTTTGGATTATGGTGATAAAGGCCTGTATGTATTGATCAAGGTTGTCTGTATAGTTTCCCAGGTCTTTTTTTCACCTCTTTTAAGTCTGACATTTGGAATGAAACATAGATCCTACTTCTCCCTGTCACTTCCTGTTGTGAGGGATAGCACCCATGTGGAGGCCCAGGGCAGCTAGGCAGCAAGAGAGGGGCTGTGGTTAATAATTGGGGAGGATCTTTTGATTCCTCATTTTGGCTTTGGGGTGCTTGCAAGGGTTTTTGGCCCTGACTTTCATTAGGGGGCTGGAGGCTGCAAACCATAGCCATGGTCTGGGTGTCTAAAATGGCACTTGCTGAGTCATTCTGGATGGTCTCAGTGGGAAAAGAAAAGCTGGGTATAGGGAATTTCAGTCCATTTTTTCTCCCTCTTATAGAAAAGATCTAATTGTAAGATAGTAGTATAATGTACAGAGCCTTCAGGGGGCCAACCTCTCTCAATTTCCCAAAGGATATTTGGGTCATGCCTCAGTACAGAGAAAGATGAAGGTCTTCTTAAGGTTGTCAGGGTCTAGGTCCTTCCAGTATTTCAATAGGCAAGCCAGTGGGGATTTTTCAGGCACGAAAGCCAGAAGATTGGAAGGAGCAGGTCCCATCTATAATGCCAAAAAACTCACAGTCAGAGTCCCCCTCTTTATCAGTGTCCCAATGGGGGCTGACTGAATGACTATGGGCATCCCCACTGCATCATGACTCCCTTCTGCTGCCCATGGCTAGGACTGAAGGGAATTAAACTGTGGCTCAGATTCCAGCTACCCTACCAAGGCCACTAACTGATAAAGTGTCTTGTCTTTTTACCTTATATTCCAACTACTTGATATGCTTCCATCAAAAGAAGCAAGCCAACTCAAATAGGATCCTATGATAAATGGACTGAGAACCACCAGAAAGGCTCTGTACATGAGGGAGGTATAGTCCAGGAGGGCCCCAAAAGGGAACATTATACTTAAAAGGGTGGAAGGGGTGCCCCCCTTCCTCCCAGGGGCATTCTCTTAGACAAGCCCAAAGCAAAGGCTGGGCCTCTGTGGTGACGCCAAATTTCCTAAGCTCTTCCCTAATCATCACACAATCATGACCCCTGGGCCAGGGAGGGTGGTAGAGTAAATGCCAGAGGAAGTCAAAGAGTTCATAAGGAAACCGAGAGCATAGTCCCCAGGGGAAGGTGGGGTCACAGTAAGGACAGGCTTGGGGAGAGACTGGAGGACAGAGATGACTTAGGAAGTGGTGAGAGGACTGAGGGAGCGTCTGTTCCCAAAGGTCAGGGAAGAAAGTTCACCACCTCTGGTGAAGACAGAAGGGGCGACCTGACATCTTAAGTGGGGCAGGGAACAGAGCCATGAGACACCACACATGCTGGAGGGAATAACCATTAGGTGTGCTTCCAGGTCTTTCCCACTAGGTGGTACTGGAACACTGTCAGCTACACAAAATCTCCACTCTCAGGTCACTGCCTCCTGCAGAAAGGGGTATATGACAGGTGGGAAAAGATGAAAAGTATCCTCAGGTACCAAAATCAATCAGGTCTCCTCCAACATAGCATAAGAGGTACCCAAATAAACCCTGGGCTCAGTCTTGGCTTGCAGGGAGGGAGCAGAAAGCACCCCCAAGCCGGAATTGCCATGAGGCCAAGGTTGACTAGGAGATGTTTGGTTTGATACTATGACAGGAAAGTCCCTCAAGAAGACAGAAACGGTGGGGGGGTGGGGGTTGGGGAGAGAGAGAGAGAGAGAGAGAGAGAGAGAGAGAGAGTGAGAGAGACTGGGAGTGCACAGGGAGATCTGCTTTCAGCTAGTCTTCAGCAGGGTGTTTCCCTGAGCAGGAGTATCCAGCAGGGCTCCAGAGACTTAGGGTCACCCCTTAGGCAGACTCCTGCTGGTTTGGTGCTCAACCATACTGACCTTTGCCCAGGAGAGGTGTCCCATCTGGGTTGCCAGAAATATGGCAGGCTGGTGGCAAAAGTCCTTGCCTTCACTAGCTAAAGAATTGGCCAGAGAGACTGATTCACGAGATGACAAGGTCAGTACTCAAGTAAGATTAGAGAGAAAGGAAAAGCTGCCCATAGAGATGGACAGGGAGCCCTATCATTCTGTGGTGAACACAGATAATATTGCTGTTGTATTGATTAATTGTATTGTGTTAAAGTATGGAAAATTATTCTAATAAGAATTATTAGCTAGTGCATGTTAGGACTAAGAAACCAAGCCAGAGAATGACAAGCTGATATGCAAATGAGCCAACCCTAAGGTGGCTGGCTCAATATGCAAATAAGCCAACTCTAAGGTGGTTAGACTGATAACACCAACTATGAGGTCACCACCAAGCATAAAAACTGAAGGCTTGCTACCACTCATAGATCACCTCCTGAACACTGGAGACCACGCTGTCAGAGCCTGTCCTGAAGCTCTGACACAGAGGCAGCCGCCCGCTTGAGAGCGCCGCCCCTTCTCCCAGTGACTGGGTGTCACCAGTGAACCACGAGATTGACCTGCAACCAAGATCGGCCTTAAGGATTCCCCAGAGCTTGGCTGGACTCCCCTTACTGGCTAAGAAAATGCCACACAGTGAGCGAGGCTTGGGGAAGGCCTGAATAAGTTCCTGGCTGGCTAGGGCAGAAGAGGACAGGACATTAGGATCTGTGTGAGAGTACCATGTGGATTTGTTTGAATAAAATCCTGTTCTCTGAAGTAAGAGTCTCCTGAGTACTGCTTACCCATACTCAATTGGTAATGAACCACAAGTGCTCGTGACAGTTGGTGTAGTCAGCAGGATCTCATGAAGGGGATTATGATCATGGCTTTTTGACTTTTAATAAGCCTAGCACGAGAAAGGGCGATCTGGACACAGATCTTGGTCCGGGAACTGATTGAGGCATTGGAGGCACTAGAGCAAAGGAAAAAGGAAGGGCACAATGAGCAGAAACCTTGACTCATGAGATGACAAGGTCAGCACCCCTACAACACCAACCCAGCTTCAGTTGGGGAAGAGCTGGTAGCGCAGGTGTGGGTCTTTCTCTCGTGCATATCTAGGCTCACCACCCAGATGAAGCCAACCTAGTCTTGGTTGGGGAAGAGCGGGTATCTTTGGTGAAGGCCACCCCTTGCTCCAGAGCAAAGGGAGCCCCCAATGCTGAGATTCTCTCGGAGGGATTTTAGAACTTACCCCCAATAAGGAACGCTAAGCAGCTATGAGACAGTGGATGGCTAAAAGATTATATAGAATTGGAGATTCACTACTAGACAAACAAATTCAGGAACTGAACATGACCAGATCCATTTGTTGGTACCTAAGGAAGGCACTCATTAAGAGAATATATACCCTAGCCACCTGGTGGGAACCTGAAGCCTAGGTCATGGCGACCACCGGGAGTAAAGTTTGGGAGAAGTTGAGAAGGAAATGGGGTAAAAACAAGACAAGGGTAGAGATTGAGCCAGGATCCCCTTGGAAGGAGACAGAGATGCTAATGCAGGAAAAAATTTAAAGATTACCCTAAGGGGACAGATATAACTATTCCCCTTGCAGACCCATACACTGTAAACCCCATAGTGAGACAGGCCCAAAAGGAAGACATACCAGCCATATTGTGCAAAATAATAGATGACATAGATATTGGCCGAAGAAGGGGAAAACAACTGGTTAATAAGGTCTTAGGCAAGAATAGCCCCTTCATTGAGGCATGCCCAGCAACAACTTGAAAGGTGACTTACACCCCTGTAAAAGGGTGTGAGGAGTCAGCAGAGTAGACTACCATAATAGAAAAGAGATCTCTGACAAGAACTGAGTTGCAACAATGTAGGACAGAATTTGCTCAGAGAGGAGAGAAGGATGTGACCTACCTAGAAAGAATATGGTCTAATGGAGCTGATACAGTAGAACTATTGCAGCTGAAATGAGACAGCTGGCAGGCATGATAGAAAACCCCCACATACACGAGGGACTATTGATGGCTCTGGAAGCGCACCCAGAGGCCACCAGGACCTTGTTTGCCTGGATAACAGAGGTGTGGAGGAATACAGGACCGGACATGGATATGTCATCTGTAGAGGTGGAAGCAGTTCAGTGGAGGAATTTAGATGAGGCCATAAAACTGGTAAGGAAGGTAGGGATTTTATATAAAGTTTACCACTCCGAAACTAGGACACCATTGGGGGCACCAGTCTTGAGAGACATGAAAAAGATAATTATAAATGGAGCTCCAGCACATGTAAAAATGACCTTAACAACAGCCTTAGCATAGGCAGAAACTTTACAGGACATCACAGACTTTATTAAGGAAGTGAGAAACTTAGAAAAATGCAAGGTACTGTCCTTCCCAGTAGAAAAGAAAAGAGAAGCTAAATGACCACCAAAACAGTTTACCACCTTTATAACTGAAGTACCAATGTGCTTCAGGTGTGGTAGGCCTGGAAAGGAATGTCGCTGTAGACAGAGACAGAATTTCCCACCCAGAACCCAACCACAAGGTACATATAGATCCCCGCTTCCAAAAAATGGGGGCCAAACACAACAAAGAAGGCCAGGATGGGACAAATTGGGACAAGTGATGAGGAATATCAGACTTTTTGGGAACCCAAACATGAGCAGAGGTCCAAGGCTGGAAACACGCTCATGGGGACAAAGGTCATGGGGCCAACCAGCACAGAGACAATAGACATCAGACCCTACACCAAACTACCAGTGCTTGTCAATGGACAGACCCACTTCCTAACATTTTTAATTGATACAGGAAGTGAAGTCACAATTATCACATCAGTGCCTTTCCCCAAACAACAGGATCCTATACAGATACAGGGAGTAAATGCTGTAAATATTGCTTACAGATGCCCATTGAGAATATTAGTGTATGATAGAGAGCCTATAGAAACAAATGCTGTCTTTATGTCTGCACCAACAGACTTACTAGGAATGGATATTATTCCACAAATATTTGGTACATGGCTACCTTTAAAGAAAAATAAAATGCTACAAGTAAATCTGGCAGAGGTAAAATTAGAACCAATACTACTGCCGGAAATACCATTTTCCTTTACTAAACAATATCCGTTGAAGGGAGGACATGATGAAGTGACAGCATATATAAATACCCTGATAGATGAAGGAGTCATTGAAAGGACACAGTCCTTTACTTTTAACAGCCCAGTCTGGCTGGTTAAGAAACCAAATGGTACCTATAGATTCACTGTGGACTTCAGAAAAAATTAATGAGCTTTCACCTGCAATGCCTGGTAACTTACCAGATGTACAAGACTTATTTTATAGAATACAAAAAGGACCATACACATGGTTTGCTTTGGTGGACTTATCTGATATGTTCTTTGCCCTACCATTGCATCCTAAATCTAGAGAAATGACCACCTTTACCTGGAATAACAAATAATATCAATTTAAAAGATTACCACAGGGATATAAGAACAGCCCCATCACAGCACATGTGACTTTACAATGGTCACAAGACAAACTGAAAATCCCGGATGAATGCTTAGTACTGTCCTATGTAGATGATATAATTATAGCTGGAAAGAGCAAAGAAAAGGTATCAAAATTACTAGAGGAGACAGTGTAGATATTAAGGAAAGATGGATGGACAATAAATCCAAATAAAATACAAAACTCCATTAAGTTCTTAGGAGTGATATGGATGGTGACAGGACCAAAAGCCCCTGACCCAGTCCTAGATAAAATTGCCAATTTAAAAGTGCCAACAATAAAATGGAAGTGCAATAAACTATTGGATTGTTTGGATATTGGAGAAATCATACCCCATATTTACAGATCCTATTAGAACCCTTGTATCAGGTTATTAAGAAGGTCTCTGATTTTGAATGGGACCCACAACAAGAACATGCCTTTAAGGCAATAAAGGAGTTGTTAACAACTCATAGTCAACTATATGCCATTGCACACACTGACACCATGATTCTGGATATTTCCTATCAAGCAGGATATGGAAACTGGAGCGTGATGTGTAAATGAGGTGCACACACAGTACCCATTTCATTTTATTGTAAATGATTCCCATATGTGGGATCCAAATATACAATTTTTGAGAGACTCACTTGGATGCTCATGGAGGCAGTGAAAATGGTGTGCCTGGTCCTGACAGATCGATGCCTAATAATCCATAGCCCAGTACCAATATTGGACTGGATTAACATGAAAGGGGAAGCCCTAGCCGGAACCCAGTCTGAACCTAAGGTGTTGCAATGGAAGTGGTTCCTCTCTGAGTTCCTCAATAATCATAAGATCATGGCAAAGGGGAAGACTCCACTCTGGGTGGGGGAGATTGCCTCAGCCCTGATGGTACCATGCCCCATAACCATGTCAAAAATTACACAGGCCAAGACTATTGGCCACTGGGGGACAGAGAGATGGGAAAACTCACAAACAAATGTCTGGTTCACTGATGGGTCATCCATGTTGCAGAGTGGCAAGCTGCATTGGGAATCCGCAGCCTGGAGACCCATGGATGGGCAAATTCTCACAGACCAAGGCACGGGTAGATCAGCACAACATGCAGAGGTCCATGCAGCCAGATTAGCAATTGGACAATCTCACAAAGAAGGACATAAAATTGTTAGGATATATTCAGACTTATGGTGCGTGTGCAATGGTATTGCAGTATGGTCAGGAAAATGGCAACCATACCAACTGGCAGATAAATGGCAAGGACATATGGTCTAAGGAAGATTGGATAAAAATGGGCAAACTCTCCTAGTCTATTAGCATCTACGTGACACACGTGGATGCACACACAGGGAAAGGCGATCCAACATCTCAGCATAACGAAAAGTCAGATAAGTTAGCAGCTCTAGTGATTACCAGAAATACACCTTGGCAGGTGAAAGAGTCCACAGACCATTCTGTGACCTTCTATAGGAAAGACAACTGGCCAGATCCGTGGCATGTGCATAAACAAGAAGGACTAAAAATGACCCTTAAAAGAGGACCTAGGTGTAGGGTAACACAGATAAACCTAAATGGACTTAAACAAATACATTTGGGAATTATAAGACTGAATGAAATGAACAAATAAAACAACAAAAACTCAAGATATGTACCCCATCAATACAAGAACTAAGGCATTAGGCCATTGTGGCACATATGCATTATTTACTTGGGGACGATTAAGGAACATTGACCTGTCTTGGAGAAAATGTAAACAGGCAGTGGAAAACTGCCCAGATTGCCCAATGACAGTCCAAAGATTTAGATATAGAGCCCCACCAGAACTGTATAAACCCAATTGCTTTAATGCTACAATACAGATTGATTTCATAGGACCATTGTATACACATAAGGGAGATTATGCATGCACAATGGTTGATGTACATTCTGGTATAATGCTGGCAAAAGCACATAAGAGACCTGACGCTATGGCCACCATATACACACTATGGTGTTGGTGGGCCAGATATGGCCCCCCGGCCATTATTGAGTCAGATCAAGGCACACATTTTACTAGTCAAATAGTGAAGAAAATGGGCCCAGGAGATGACTGTTATGTGGAATTACCACCTAGCATACGACCCACAGGCAGCAGGCAACATAGAAAGACATAATGGACTACTGAAACTGAAACTGCAGTATTTGAAGGATCTGCCACTGAGTAGAGCTTTAGAGATAGCCTGTTATGAGCTCAATTCTAGATTAAGGATTGGTAGACCCTCACCCTTTGAAAGTGCCTTCCCCAGACCATTTTTTAATCCGGGGGTGGTAACTCAGGGTAACAAGGTGCTCCTACCGCACAAAGCTACTTTGAAAGATCACAACAATAATCTGTCTTCATGGGAGATTGTGTGCTTTGGGAGTGCCCAACACTGTTTGGACTATAGGGAAAAAGGGCGACCTCAAAATCACTAAAATAGACAAGCTAGCACCACGATGCCATCTTTAGCATCACGCTGCCTGAATTACATACACACTACTTACAACTGCATTCTTTTGCTCATTACTATAGTTACTCTAGCTTGGGTAGGAATTACAGTAGTTGGCTATTATACCCTCTGCCATGAAAGGAGGTCCCAGGCAATGCCAATAGCAGTACTACATTAGTGCTAACCTCATGTGCAAGAAATTTACTAGTCACACTTTGTATGTCCATCATTGGCTCCAGTGATGCTAGTTCTGCGAACACCACTAAACCCACTAAATGCTTTCATAATGAAACTACCTACACACACACAATCCTATCCCTACACTTAACTCCTCAGTTTTCCTGGTCCCATGGAAATACTTTTTTTTTTTATTATTCATATGTGCATACAAGGCTTGGGTCATTTCTCCTCCCTGCCCCCACTCCCTCCCTTACCACCCACTCCACCCCCTCCCTCTCCACCCCACCCCCTCAATACCCAGCAGAAACTATTTTGCCCTTATTTCTAATTTTGTTGTAGAGAGAGTATAAGCAATAATAGGAAGGAACAAGGGTTTTTGCTGATTGAGATAAGGATAGCTATACAGGGCATTGACTCACATTGATTTCCTGTGCGTGTGTGTTACCTTCTAGGTTAATTCTTTTTGATCTAATCTATTCTCTAGTTCCTGGTCCCCTTTTCCTATTGGCCTCAGTTGCTTTTAAGGTATCTGCTTTAGTTTCTCTGCGTTAAGGGCAACAAATGCTATCTAATTTTTTAGGTGTCTTACCTATCCTCACCCCTCCCTTTTGTGCTCTTGCTTTTATCATGTGCTCAAAGTCCAATCCCATTGTTGTGTTTGCCCTTGATCTAATGTCCACATATGAGGGAGAACATATGATTTTTGGTCTTTTGGGCCAGGCTAACTTCACTCAGAATGATGTTCTCCAATTCCATCCATTTATCAGCGAATGATAACATTTCGTTCTTCTTTATGGCTGCATAAAATTCCATTGTGTATAGATACCACATTTTCTTAATCCATTCGTCAGTGGTGGGGCATCTTGGCTGTTTCCATAACTTGGCTATTGTGAATAGTGCCGCAATAAACATGGATGTGCAGGTGCCTCTGGAGTAACCTGTGTCAGTCTTTTGGGTATATCCCCAAGAATGGTATTGCTGTATCAAATGGTAGATCAATGTCTAGCTTTTTAGTAGTCTCCAAATTTTTTTCCAGAGTGGTTGTACTAGTTTACATTCCCACCAACAGTGTAAGAGGGTTCCTTTTTCCCCGCATCCTCGCCAACACCTATTGTTGGTGGTGTTGCTAATGATGGCTATTCTAACAGGGGTGAGGTGGAATCTTAGTGTGGTTTTAATTTGCATTTCCTTCATTGCTAGAGATGGTAAGCATTTTTTCATCCCATGGAAATTCTTAGACAGACAGCTATTTCTAAAGTATAGGCCTTCCAACTGGGTGCTGTATACACATTGCTACGCTAGAGGAAAGTGGGTGGCTCCATCTTACTGCAATGACTACTTTGAAATCAAGGATTTGTTCCATTTCCACTTTATGGGCAGAAAGCTATTTCTGTCAGCCAGTCATGTTAAATCAAGTCCTGCAGCATGTGTTGAAAGTGTTTTAAGGAGGAATGCCACTACTGAGTCAGCCATTTACACTACATATGCAGCAGACATTAACACCATAATGTGGAAATCTCCAACTTACTATATATTCAATAACACCAAGGGATCCAGTTCTTACACCGAGATTACCTTAGAGGAGGAACCTGTCTACACTTGTGATGATGCTATATATACATCATACCCTCAAATCATCCTTTCCCCATCGATCAAACAAGAATTCAGAACTGAGGATTATTATGGGGATGAGTATGATGAGGAGGGGGATGAAGGAAGCGGTACTCCAAGTACTTCAAGTACTTCAAGTACTACACATAGTGCTCCCACAGCATTACCACAGGATATACTTAGAAAACCTATACCAAATTTTGCTCCTACAGAAGGCAGAAACACTTCATATCTAGATTATTCCAGTGAGCCATATGGGGATATATGCCCAGAAGCAGCTATGAATAAGAGTATCCCATGGTTCATGCAGGAAAATGATACAAGGATACAAGGATAGTAGTGTGTGTTGCTAACTTTCCAAATTTACCATATTATGGAGCCTTACACTATTACCATGGCAGTTCTTATGTTAGCATACCCAAGGTGACTAACCTGTCCTTCCCACATATTCCAGCATGGATAGACATACTCCCATTGGGTGTACACAATTACTTTGACTGAATTACTGCCACAACCATTTCCACCAACAGATCCTTCCTTTGCAGTTCAAATACCGACCAATTATGGAAACAGACTACACCAGCAGGAAGGAATTAAAGGTTATACTAAACAGGAATTGGTATTATAAGACCACTATCATTGTGTCTTGGGATTTCTTACATTGGTAAACACTACAGTGGATTTACCAAGGCCAGAAGAGGTGCCCAAACATAATGCGCCTCTACGGAGTGCTCATCCCAAATTGGGTAATGATACCACAGAAGTAGCCATAATGTCATTCCTGTGTGCACAAAATTTTTCATATCAAGACCTTTCCAATGATACTGCACTCCACCAGATAAAATTGAATTCTACCACTGATCCTGATGCAAATGTAACAAAACTTACAATATCTCTGGCATCAGCTTATCCAAAACTATATTCTCCATTAGCTGAAATAGACTTTGGCATCAAAACAGCCTATAAATTTTATAACAGAAGAGAAGATGGCACTATTACTGAAAGTGTGGCCAATTTTAATTTTTCATTACCCATTTTTCTGAATAAGACTTTCCACATCGCCTTCTTTAACCATACAGGGCAACCTTCAGACACCAGTACTGCACCCAGAACAGTGTTCTTTTGATTGCAGGAAAAATGAATTTAACAGTGTATGCCTTAATGAATAAGGCACAATTTTCAAATACACATAGAATAGGCACAATCCCAAGCAATTTAGAGTGTGATATTCCAACATACATACATGAAGCTCAATATATACCTAGACAATCCCTACCATATCAATCTAACATAGCTGAACAACCTATCCCACTAGGCTTAGTAACACCAGCTACTAAAACTACTATGCTGAATGCTCAAAAGTTAAATTATAAATGGCTACCATGATCAATTAGGGCTATGACAAATTGAACAAACATTACATACTATGAGATCAGTAGTTATGTGGCACCTAATTATACCTTAGATGGCTTGATAACCTCTAACCAGGTCAAGGAGTCTGCTTGCGCAAGACCTTTATTTTTATCTTAAACCTACAAATAAAACAGCACAGGCCAACAACCATACATTATGGTGGTGGTCCAATGCAGGGATGCGCATGCAGGAATTAACCAAAATACACCATTATAGTGTCCCGTATGCATTCTCCTTCCTATTACCATGGAAAGGAAGATGGCGCACAGTGGACTTTGTAGCCCACAAACCCAGATGGAGAAGATACATCCAGTGCTATGCCAACAGATGAAATACCGGTTTCAATGCCTGGATATGATTGGGACACAATATACCATTTAGAAGCTTCATTTAAAAAATGTTGGATAAAAGACTTCTCAGACACACCATGTGTATTATATAGAGGAGGCTGGAATGAGACACTTAAATTTTACTCCATACATTATAAACTAGAGGTTCTCTTTGCACCAAGGATATCATAAAATATTTCTGATACACATAGGCACATCATTTGGAGAGAACCCCCGATGATTTTGCCATTGACTTACACTTCTTTAAAAGTATTGCCTAACCATAGGATAAGAGAGCTTACGCTTACACTAAATCTCAATAATATAGTGCCTAAGGAAAGGAAATGTAAAGGGTTAAAGCTACCTACCTTTTCATACAGCCTAAGTCCACCAAAAAGGAAGCCCTTACAGTTCTTATGACAGGTGTCATCGCAACTGTGGTAGCAACTGCGGTGATGACAACTTTAACAGCACCACTTTTCATAGCCCTGGATGACCTGAAACAAGTTACAAAACACCAGGCTGAGGCAATAGAGGCTTTATCAAGAGGTCTGAGCCAATTAACACAAATAGTACACCACTTGCAACTAGAAATAGAGTCCATCAAGAATGCTCAGCTTCAATCTGACAAGTTGGCACCAGGAAGATCTCAGTGGCTTAAAGAACAATGAATCCTGCAGGAGCGTGAAATAGAGTGCCTTAAGGCCAAAAATCCTTAGATGCCATGATGGATGAAATTAGGATATTGTTCCAAACAGGCCAAGGAAGGGAAA
Organism: Castor canadensis; assembly: GCF_047511655.1. Classification (NCBI taxonomy): domain Eukaryota; kingdom Metazoa; phylum Chordata; class Mammalia; order Rodentia; family Castoridae; genus Castor; species Castor canadensis. The sequence goes on along the minus strand of NC_133401.1, from coordinate 64,846,886 downwards.
TGACACATTTTAAAACTATATTAGATGACAGATACCACTCAAGTTGTGTAGATGGATATTGTGAACTACATCTCTTAAAAATTTTCTTAGACAATGCAGTCTCAGCCCACTACACAATGACAGTCCCAAGAAAGTTAGGAGATAAATTTGTAACACCACAATCCACACTTTTAGTAGTGGATGATAAATCAATTAATACTACATACTTTTATCCAAGAGACAGGGCAATACCTGTCACACAAAACATATATATTATACCAGAACCCATGTTGCATACTATACATGAATTAGACCTAGTAATAACACCCCTTAGAGATACAGCCACTTCTCTAGGGAAAAACATATTTTTAGTATGCTCAGGTGATAATCACACCATACAGTATTCGTACAGAAATATGTCAATGATTGATAACGAGGCTCAGGACAAAACCCATGATACCTTCATTGACAGCACCCAAGAAAGACCAGAAGGATGCATTATCCTAGAAAATGCATACAAGATCAATGTTACCTTCAGACATCAGCCAAATCCAATTTTCAATATTACTACATATTTGAGACAAGCTTGGGATAGGAAAGTAATATCCACACAACATTATTTCTCATTTTCACAAGCAGCAGCTTCAGATGCCTTAGCAAGAGAAGAAGAAATGGCAAAAGAAGCCAATAGACAATTAGTTATCACAAAGGATTTCATACATAAAATGCAAAACAATTTGCAACCATGAATTATGCAGTCCATAAGGAATTTAAGCACATGGATAAACAATTAGTAGAAACAAAGAAGATAGTGTACCTGGCTGAGACAGCTACAATGGCATTCGTCCACCATAGGTATACACCCTCTCACTGCTCAACAGGAGATGTGTTAATAAGACTTGTGAAATTTGACATTCCTTGTATCACCTCTTGGAACCCCTTTAGGTGGTTAAAAGATTTATGGCACTATGCAGCACTTATACTTATATTGGTTATAGCAATAAAACTACTTTCCCTATATTGCAGGCATTCTCAAAAGAAAAGTGCTCATTCAGCAATTTGGAAACTAGTTGCCCACAGCAACGCGCAACTTCCATGCCCTTGATTTCAAATATATGAATAATGGGAGGAAATGGAACCCCCAAGCCCTTGGAGGAAATTACTTTAAAGAAATAACTTGGAACCACCTCTTCCACACATATGCAATGCATACAGATGCTCATTGGATTGTTAATCGGATGCTAAGATTATATACTACTGATGATTGTAGATTTTGTAAGGCTAGATTTGCAGTATATAATGGCTGGCAAAGGCAAGATACATACAGGGAATTCCTAAAACACATCTTAAAACATGATCTAAACCCTCACAACACTTATGGACGCAAGCGCCGCTATCAAGTGGTAGGCACCCTTCTTACCTACTGGATAAGTATACACATCTCACAACGAGTACACACATATCCTTCAATTTGGGGCCGTATGCTCAATAACCAACCTGAAACACTCTTGCAGTTGATAGAATCCAAATATTACTCTGTTGACACAACCACGGATAACCTCATAGTCATCCAACCATCATTGGAGGACATTACTATCCGTGCAATTTTTAAACCTATCTTGATACATGCACTTAAACAATACCTTGCATTCCTTAATTGGAAAGAATACTTTGACACATATAGAAGAAACAAAGCCACAGAGTTAAATATCCTTCACACAAGTGATATAGAATGGAGTTTTTGTTCATATTGCAGGATTGAACATCTAATAGGACAACGCCATAGGTGCCCAGGAAACAATACACTCAATGCTTAAACCAGAAATAACTCTTATAGTCTTAGGCATAACATATTCTATCACATACACACTGCTCCTATTCTTATTCCCAATCTTGAGGCTCTTTACTATTGATGGATATAGGTTTTATAAGCTTTGATAAGTTCAAGAGACCCTATTTCAGCCATGAAAGGACAGGCATAGTGGTACACATCTTCTCCAGCTACTTTGGAAGTATAAATTGGGGATTTCTTCCCAAGACAGCTGTGGCATAAACGTGAGACCCTTTCTCCAAAATACCCAAAGCAAAAAGTGCTTAGAGTGTGGCTCAGGTGGTAGAGCACCTGCCTAGCGTGCACAAGGCCCTGAGTTCAAACCACAGTACCAAGTTATGTGCATGATAAAGCATGAATTGTGATCATGTGACACTAATTACAGGAATGGTCAGGAATGAGATTTACACCTATCTGGGCCTCACTTGGTCTTTTTACAAAGAAGAAATGTTGGGTGTCCAGGAGCCCTCTCAGCTGTAGACTTCTGTTCCGAAATGTGAGGGCCACCTTCCTTCAGGCTCCTGTCATTTCAGTATTTCCCAGACTGCAGAAGTGATTGATCAAAGGTATCTCAAGGTGACAGCAGTGATTTTGACCAGCAACACAATAAGCATGAAGTCCAGAGCAAACAGCTGGCTGTTTGTAAATAGGCTGAGCCTTTCAGTGAGACTTCCACAGGAGGCTTTAGTCTAGAGCCGGGTTCATTAGGACTCAGCTCATGAAGTAAGTAAAGCCAGATTTTAATATCCATGAGGCAACAGGTCAATGCCCAGAACAGGACATCTGCTGAAAGACCGTAAACATTGTGAGAGATAAAGAACTAGAAAGTTTAGCTTCTGCCCTGAAGCAGCAAGAGAAAGAATTGCAGGAGAAATACAACAGTCTCTGAAATTGACCAGCAAATGGCAGGAGGGGCCTCCTCAGCTCCTAAGAGACATTCTGGGACACCCATAGATGCAAGTAGACCTAGCCTTGAAAGAGAAACTTGGAGGACAAGTAGAAGTGGAGTGATTGCATGAAACTCCAGTGGCCATGACCTGGCTAGTCCCTGGTCCCTCTGGAGAGAGCAGTGTCTGGGGAACTGGCCAGGATAAGTGATAACCGTCGATTTCATCATGATCATTCACTGACCTGAATCAAACTTTCCTCCCCAAGTCGTTTTAATTGTTTTCTAAAGAGTTGGCCCCCAATGGCGTATTAGTGGTAGATGGAAATTGCCAGTGGGGAAGAGGCTGTGCTGCCCTCAGGAGTCCAGGCTGCAGGAAAGGAGGCTCCTGGCACAGCCCTGCTCTCTGCTAACCCAGACCCTGGAGGATGATCCACCAGACACAGTCCTGGTTTCTTGAGTGTCCCAAGGAACAGTCTGATGATCTGGCACTAACCTTTTCTAGGGGGGAGGGCACTAAAGACCCCACCTGGTGCTTTGCTGTAATGACCAGTTCATGTCCTGGGGGGCGGGGAACTAACTTAGGTGATCTATATTGTCCTGATGGATCTTTCCTATTGCACCTATCTGACTCTGATGTGAGGGTTGTGCATGACAAACAATGCAGGGACACAGGGAAGCTGTCAGGCAAGGCGGTGCAGTAGCAGGAGGAAGAATGGTGTCGAGACACTGGAGAGGACAGTCGGGAAGAAGTACGTGGGCATGTGGAGATGAGGGTCACAACTGATGGCCAAGATGCTGAAAAACTTCTGATGACCATGATCAGGTACATCCCCAAGAACAGCTCAAAGAGAACCCCTTCCTCTGTCTCTCCAGACAGTCCCCGGGGGAGGAACTCTGTGACTAGCCTGATTGTCCCCATCCATGTCTCTTGGGAAGAAAGTATCATCATACAGTAAGATCATATGCCAACATTTGAGCAAAGTTTTATATTTTTATCAGTTTATAAACTTATAAAATATGATGAACTTTATTTTTTATTTTTTAAATTCATATGTGCACACAATGTTTGGGTTATTTCTTCCCCCTTCCCCCCGCTCCCTCCCTCTTCCCCTCAAACCGCCCTCACTACCAGGCAAACTATTTTGCCCTTATCTCTAATTTTGTCGAAGAGAGAGTATAAGCAATAATAGGAAGGACCAAGGGTTTTTGCTAGTTGAGATAAGGATAGCTATACAGGGACTTGACTTGCATTGCTTTCCTGTACATGTGTATTACCTTCTAAATTAATTCTTCTCAAACTAACCTTTTCTCTAGTTCCTGGTACCCTTCTCCTATTGGCCTCTGTCACTTTAAAGTATCTGCTTTATCATGTGATCAGAGTCATATCCCCTTGTTGTGTTTACCCTTGATCTAATGTCTGCATATGAGGGAGAACATATGATTTTTGGTCTTTTGGGACAGGCTAACCTCGCTCAGAATGATGTTCTCCAATTCCATCCATTTACCAGCAAACAATAACATTTCGTTCTTCTTCATGGCTGCATAAAATTCCATTGTGTATAGATACCACATTTTCTTAATCCATTCTTCAGTGGTGGGGCATCTTGGCTGTTTCCAGGAACTTTTTAATTTCCTCTTTTATTTCATTAATGACCCATTGTTTATTAAGTGATGAGTTATTCAGTTTCCAGCTGTTTGCATGTTTTTTGTCTTTATTTTTGTTGTTGAGTTCTAGTTTTATTGCATTGTGATCAGATAGAATGCATGGTATAATTTCTATTTTCTTATATTTTCTGAGGCTTGCTCTGTGCCCTAGGATATGATCTATTTTGGAGAAGGTTCCATGGGCTGCTGAGAAGAATGTATATTGTGTAGAAGTTGATGAAATGTTCTGTAGACATCAACTAGGTCCATTTGATGGACCTATGGTATGTTTTAGATCTAGGATTTTGTATTAATTTTTTTGTTTGGATGGCCTATCTATGATGATAGTGAGGTGGTAAAGTCTCCCATGACCACTGTGTTGGTGTTAATATATGCTTTTAGGTCCTTCAGGGTATGTTTGATGTAATTGGTTTGTTGACATTGGGTGCATATAGGTTGATAATTGTTATTTTCTCTTGGTATATTTCCCCTTTTATTAGTGTGGAATATCCTTCTTTATCTCATTTGATCAATGTGGGTTTGAAGTCTACTTTGTCCAAGATAAGTATTGCTATTCCTGCCTGTTCTCAGGGGCCATTGGCTTGGCAAATCTTCTTCCAGCCTTTCATCCTAAGCCTATGCTTATTTCTATTGATGAGATGGGTCTCCTGTAAGCAACAAATTGTTGGGTCTTCCTTTTTAATCCAGTTTGTCAGACGGTGCTTTTTGATGGGGGAATTAAGTCTGTTAACATTAAGTGTTTTTATTGATAGGTATGTGGTGATTTCTGTAATTTAGTTGTCTTAGTTGTTTTAGGGTTTGATTGCGTTTAGTAGAGAGATGTTACTCTCTACTTTCTTGTTCTTTTCCTGTAGTTTGGTACTGCCTGCTTTTCATGGTTATGTTTGGTTTCACTTTCTGTGTGCAGAATCCTTTGAAGAATCTCTTGTAGTGGTGGCTTTGTGGTCATATATTGTTTTAGATTGTTTTAGTTTCTGCTTATCATGGAAGACTTTTATTGCTTGAGTGACAGTTTTGCTGGGTAGAGTATCCTAGGGTTGAAGTTATTTTCATTCAGTGCCCGGAAGACCTCACCCCAAGTCTTCTTGCTTTTAATGTTTCTGTTGAGAAGTCTGCTGTGATTTTGATGGGTTTACCTTTGTATGTTATTTGTTTTTTCTCTCTTACAGCCTTCAATATTCTTTCTTTAGTCTCTGTGCTTGTTGTTTTAATGATAATATGCCGTGGGGTAGTTCTATTTTGGTCAGGTCTGTTTGGTGTTCTGCAATCTTCCTATACCTTGTATGGACATAGTTTTCTCTAGACTTGGGAAATTTTCTGTTATTATTTTGTTGAGTATATTATGCATTCCTTTTGCTTGCACCTCTTCTCCTTCTTCAATGCCCATTATTCTCAGGTTTTGTCTTTTGATGGAGTCAGTAAGTTCTTGCATTTTCTTTTCACAGGTCTTGAGATGTTTAACTAATAGTTCTTCAGTTTTTCCTTTAATTACCATTTCATCTTTGAGCTCTGAGATTCTGTCTTCTTCTTGTTCTATTCTGTTGGATTGGCCTTCACTTTGTTTTGCATTTCTGTTTCGTTCTTTTTTCTGAGGTTTTCCATTTCCTGGCTGTTTTCTTCTTTATTGTTGTCTATTTTCGTCCTGAGTTCATTTATCTCTTTATTTATCATGTTCTTTGTTTCACTTTGGTGTTTATACAGTGCTTCTATAGTTTCTTTTATTTGTTCTTGTGCTTTCTCAAATTCCCTATTTTTGTTGTCTTGGAATTTCTTGAGTGTCTCCTGTACATTTTGGTTGAACATATGCATTATCATCTCTATAAAATTCTCATTGATTACTTGCAGGGTTTCTTCTTTCAGGTTGTTCTTGTGGGCTTCATTGGGTTCTTGGCATAGTTTATCTTCATTTTGTTGGAGTCTAGATCTGGGTATCTGTTTTCTTCATTTCCCTCTGGTTCCTGTACTAATTTATTATTGGGGAGAAAATGGTTTCCCTTTTTTCCATCTTCCCATCATTGCCCTTGCTATTGTTACTATCCCTATACTGTGTGTAATTCAGTATTGTCTAGCTTGTAATAATAACAATGGTGATATCTAGAGTGGAAGGGTGAGAGGAGATGGAAAGCAAAGAAGGTAAGGAAAAAAGGAAAACAAACAAACAAACAAATAAACACACACACACACACACACACACACACAAACACACAGAGCCAAAGAAATAAACAGGGAGAGATAGTGTACTAATCTATGGTGAGCTAAACAGGCATTAGAGAGACAGAGGGTAATAAAGAAAAAAAAATCAAATAAAATCCCCAAGTTCAAATGCAATAAAGTTTCAGTCTTAATAATTTTTGTGTTAGTCCTTCAGCCTCCAGACCTACTGTTGGTGTCTGAGAAGAAGTTCTGTCATTGTCTCATCAAAGAGGAAAAAAACCAAAAACCAAACCAAACCAAACCAAACCAAAACAAAATCCCAAGTTCAAATGCAATACAATTTCAGTTAGTCCTTCAGCATCCAACCCTAGTTCTGTTGTTGTCTCATCAAAGGATGAGAAAAACAAACAAAAAGAGTCTGGAGACAGCTTTGTGAATGTCTATTGAGTCTGTGGCTCACCTGCCACCTACTGTCAGCCAGCTGTTGTTGCAGGCTTTATTTATGCAGATCTCAGGAATGAGCTTTACAATCACCTAGACCCGCAGGCTTTGCTTATTTAGAGTTCTCCTGGCCCTTTTATACAGCACTACCCACCTGTTGCAATTGCAGTCTTTTTTTATTTAGAGTTCACGTGGGGGTGTGCTCCTCCCCCACTCTCCAGTAGAGCATGCCACATTTTAGCTGCCATTGGAAGCCTTCCCTTCTCCAAGCACACTGAGGGTGGTGGCCCCACACCTGCCTTCTCCGGCCAGCTTGTGTATTTACAGTTCGAGTGGGGAGTGCCCTTCCCCCACTCTCCAGAGCTCAGGGCGCCCTGCCCTCTTTGCTATGTATCTTTTCTTTCAGCTGCTTATTTATTATTCAGTTTGTTCTTTTCTCTTTTTTCCCTGGGTGGGGGTCAGTCTGTTCAGGGGGCTATGCTGATTTGACCCAGGGTTGTCTGTGGGAGTAACACGTACCGTTTAGCTCACCTGGTGGTCTGCTTCTCCCAAGCAGGAAAGGAGCTGGCGTCTGGTGGTGCGAGAGCCCTCCTGGTTTCTCCGTTTAACATGGAGTGGGGATGCTGTGCACGGCTGGGGGTGTGGAGGTGTCGGAGTTTTTCCTCTTCTTGGTGGTTTTTCCTGCAAGGCATCTCTCCAGTGTCTCTCCATGATTTTTCTTTAGGAGGCACACTTTCTGCTTCCTCCCTCTAGTCACCATCTTGGAATCTCCTATGATGAACTTTAGAAGAGATAACACACTGGCTTAAAATACCTGGATTATATTCCCGTATAACTCCACAGGAAAGGCTGGTAATTTAAACTGGACTTAGGCTATAGTTTTATTTACACTACTTTTATTTGGTGAATAATATATGTAAGTAATTTCTTGTAGAATGTTTAACTTAGCATAATAATATGGTTTAATATCACATTTTATGGATGTAGAAACAAAGGATTGGTCAGTTAGTTGGTTTACATCCATTAATAGAGACAATGAATATTAGTGTTCTGTATGCTATATTTGGATTAGCTACCCTTCATAGAAGGTTTGGCCGCATTGCCTATGCTGTATCAGATGCCAACACTAATCCTGAAGATTTTGTCTGTGACTTGTCTGTTTTCTCAGAATTTGAACATTCATGGGCTTTAATAGGCCTGCCTGGTGGTTTGTCCTCAGCACTTTCTCTGTCATTAAGATGTGGTCACCATAGCTTACAGCTCTTGGTGTGCTCACCTGAGCTGCTGTCAGTGGTATGTGCAGTGTCCCCTTCCTTAGTGCCATCAGAAGAGAAAAGGCAGAGGCTAATGGTAAGAATATTTTTTCATGTGATGAAAGGGATCTGCAAATTGATAAAGAGCAATTTCATGTGGTTTATCCAAAATGTAATCCAGGATTAAAAAATCACCAGAGGTGTGGGTGTGTGGTGGTCAAATAAAACACTGTGGACTATAGGGTCCCTGGGAGAGGTCATTGGTCAAGTGGAAAGGAAAGGAGATGTGAACAGTGGGAGATCAGTGGTCTGAAGAAAAAGAAGCAGAAAGACCAGCTACTGCTATGGGAGGTGGCCTGCCTGGCAGAGGATATCGTAGCAGTTACTTTTGGGGGGTGGATTGCTTATAGGATGTACATATTATGGAGATAGCGAGAAATCTACCAGAGTGAGAGTTAAATGAATGAAATTGAGGAGAAGTGCTGAGATGTGAATTCAGTTTTTATTGGGATTCACTCCCATTGTCAAAGTAGAGCAGGTCAAGAAGGAAGGTAGACATTGCTCCTGAGGAAACACAGTTAATGTAGACCATATATGTTGAAGGCTTTGGCAGGTACTGGGGGGTATGTAGTCACACAAACAAGAGAGTTCACTGACTGGTAGATGAGAATATTATGGTCTTCAGGACAGTTTCATAGCAGAAATAGAGGGAAAGAGGTGTGATAGGGATGTCAGGGGCCTGTGCTCTCGGGGGTTGTAACTGCTACAAAGGCCCTGTGCTGAGAATGGCCACAGTCTCCTCCTAGAGCATTTGTATTGAGAGGTGGGCTGGCTAGGAGGGGCATTTGGTGGATGAAATATCACTGTTCCACAGTTTAACCTCAAGACATTGAGCTTCTAAAGAAAACCATTGAATTGTGGTAGGGAATGCAGTTGGTCTGATTGGATTTTCATCAGGCAATCTGTGAAATGGAATTCAGCTTCCCCTGCAGCTTCCTGAGGGAGAGAGTACTTCTAGCACAACTGTGACAATGACATTAGCTCATATAACTGAAATCAGTTGATGTCTGCTTTCATGCATTGATCCGTGGTCAGTCATGCTAGGGTGTCAGCGTGTTTCCACATCTGACATAACTGCTTCCCTGAGTGTTTGGGTCCTTGCACCAAGAAAATAAGGCTGAGGACTCCAGTGCTGCCAGCACTCTTGGGGCTCAGGTTGGCACCAAGTAGCTGATCTGTGTCACCTTTATTATGTGATCACGGATCACTTTCAGGGGACATGGAGTCAATTAGAACCAAGATGACATGAGTCCACTTGCATGTCTGACAGAGGAGTGTCTCTGTTGGGTTTGCAGAAAGTGGGGCTCTTGGCTCTGAGCTCTGCTAGGCTTCTGAACAGCCTCCAGCCACTGGTCATAGCACTGCTAAACCTAGTTATCTTCTCCTCTTTCCACTGCCCACTTTCCTGTTTCCATCCTGGAGATGGACTGTTCTGTTCCCAGTGCACAGCACATCTGTTCAATGTGCATGAGAATCCGTCTATTGTTGGAGGAAATCGTCTCTCACCTGCTCTCCCAGCCCCACTTACCTGGATGCTGTCTGCTGTTGGGCACTGTCACAGAATTCCTATTTCAGCTGGTTCCCTTCTGGACCTGGGTGATTGGAAATTCACAGCTGGGCTGAGAAGGGAACGGCCTTTTCTCCTGGAGCAGAACATTAAGGGTGAGACATGTGGCTGTCTCTGGTCAAGCATGGATGACTGGGAACTAACAAATAGATCCCTTTCCTGGAGACTGGGGCAGCCATGAGGACTGCTGCCTAGTTGTGGCCTCTGGGGTTAGTTCCCCAGAGGTCTCTTTAGGAACTCATTCTGTTTGTTTGTGTTCTGTCTTAATGTAGAAAACAGCAATGTGAGAATCTTACTTCGGATCTAAATAGTTGTTCCACAATCTTGCAGCTGTTTATTAATATAAGCATCTAAAATGATAAGTTTTCCTCCAGACATTATACAGATTTGGGTATCATTTATTTTTGTTATCACTTAATTAAAATATTTACTCATTTGCCTCATTGTTTGATGTATGTTAAATTGTAATATTTGGAAAAATTGTCTAGTTATGTTATTTTCTCTGGCTTTAATTAGCATGTATGAATGTCATGAAGTAATGTGTTTTATTGGGTCATTTTCCTGCGTGCATACAAAAACTTTCATCGTACTCACCCCTCTATTACTGCCTCTTATCCCCTCTCCTACACCTTATCCCCTTTCACATCTCTAACATGCCCTATTACTTTCATGCTCTTTTTCCTTAAATTCCACGAGAGAAAACATTCAATGACTTGTCTTTCTTGTTTCTCTTAACATGATGAAATCTCATTGTCTTGGAAATAATATCATTTCATTCCTTTTGGCCAAATAAACCTCCATTGTGTCGATTCACTACATTTTTACAGCGCTCATCCACTGACAGGCACCTATGGGTTCTGTCACTTGGCAGTTGTGCAGTGCTGGGTTGACATGGCTGTGCTGATGTCTCTATGAAAGCTCACTTTGTTCTGTGGTATCTTCTCCCAAGGACTGAGGCAGGGGCATCACCCTGAGTCCAAAGTTAGCCTGGCCTAAATAATGAGACACCGCCTCAAAATATCAAAAAATGTAAACTTCAACTACTCCCCCCAATAAGTTTATAAAGGAAGAACTAGGTTACTTACTGGGTAAGGTAGGAGTTTAATACTTTTTAAATGCATACATATTAAAAACTAAATAATAAAAGCAGGGGGTGGGAAAGGAAAATAGAAGCAAGATATAAAAGAGGTGAAAAGTATATGGTGGGAAGGCATTCAATTAGTAGGAACAGAGAACACAGTAAGATATGTGCAGAGAAAGATAAAATAGTAAAGATCATAGAAACACATTTTTGATAATAGCTGCAAAAAAAAAATAAAAAAGAAACAAAAATCCATAGTTCTTCCTTATTGGGGAGGTTGGTACAAGATTTCCCTGCTCCTTGGAACAGTTGTTTTTTTCTTTGAAGGTCAAACAGGCTAGGCCAGTGGGGGTTGTCTAGTTTGGGGATTTAAGTCAATGGCAGACCGCTCATCCAGCAACTGCACAGTCCGGAGCCAGATCTCCTACCCAGCAGGTGCACAGAAAATGCTACTTGCAAGCTGGGCGAACAGCAAGCAGCTGCTCCCCTCCTGACTCCCGGCAACCTGTGGCTCCCAACCTCCCAGTTCTCTCCAGGCTAGTTCCTCACTCGTGTTGACTCCAGGCTCGCTCCCCACTTGATTGATGGAAATTACCGAGTCAGTCATGCTCCTGCTGACTCCTACTGTGCTCTCCACTTGACTGTCATGATTGCCACTGGGGCTTGTCACCACTCTGCCTTGACTCACGCCAGATTGCATCCAGATCCCAACGAGGCAGCACCTTGGCAGTGCTCACTGTCCATGCTCACTCCCCAGGCAGCAGCCCTGGCTTTGGCTTGCGGGATTCCCATGTCACTCAGGTTGTGCCGACTCCCAGTCTGTTCCCCACTGCACTCCTGGCGGGTCCCATGCACCTGAGGCAGTCCCGTACTGGCACTTTCTCAGCATGGCACCTCTGTCTTGGAGTTTGTGGTCTCTACCCACATGGTTTTGTGTCTGAATTTCAGTCCCAGTCTCAACTAGTTTTATGGATCCACACACATTCTCCCAAGTGATTTTTTGTTTAGTTACTGGGGGAGGGGAAGCTTTTGGGGATTGGAGATAGAAAACTACAGATTCTTCTGCTCTTCCCTGGAATGTTCTTAAGGCCTCTCTTTAGCACTCTATTTGAGGGTCCTTTCTACTTTTAGAAATCTAAAGTTCAGTGTTCCCAGACTTCTGTTCTATCCCTATCTGCTGTTTACTACTGCCTTCCTGTGCCTTTCATACCACGGCCTTTCCAAGGAAATGCAGGGCCATGGAGGGCGTCTTTACTCCACCTCCTGGCCCTCTTCCTATAGCAATTCTTGTAGGGCAGATATGCTTGTAATGAATTCCTTCAGGCTTTGATTATCTCAAAATGGCTGTTTTTTCATTTATTATTAAAAGATGATGATGGAAGCACACTTGGTCATTACATAAAAATAAGTAGCATTTCTATATACAAACAATGAACAGGCTGAGAAAGAAATGAGGAAAACAATACCATTCACAAGAGCTTCAGAGGTATTTTTGTTTCATTTATTTATTTGGAAACAAGGTCTCAGTGTGTAATCCAAGCTGGCCATAAACTGTCAAGCCTCCTGTCAGTTTCCCGTGTGCTGGATTTACAATGGTGCCCTATCATGCATGGCTATAAAGTACAATTTTAAGCCGGGTGCTGCTGGCTTATGCTGGCAATCCTGAGAACTGAAATGGGGAGGGGAGAGGTGGTTTGAGGCCTCCCCAGGTTAATACTTAAGGAGACCTCCGCCATCTCCAAACTAACCAGAACAAAATGGACTGGACATGTGCCTCAAGCAGTAGAGTACCTGCTTTGCTAGTGTGAAGCTCTGAGTTCAAATCCTCATCCTGATAGATGACTGATACGTAGGTAGATAGATAGATAGATAGATAGATAGATAGATAGATAGATGGATAGATACTGTTAAGTAAATTTTTATAGAGAAACCCTAAGGCAAAAGTTCCTGGGACTGAGGAAAGTCCTATGTGTTAGATCCCAGTAGTGTGGCTAGTGGGCAGGTGGTGAACAATTCTATATAGATGGGAGTTAAAGCAGAAACAAAATTTTTTATTCAAAGAGAGGAAAGGGCCAGACACCATTGGCTTCATGAGGTAATTTGAGTGAGTCTTTAAATGTTTTTGTAAGGAGGCGGTTGTAGAAACAGGTGGGAGAGTGGGCCAGGCAGTTGTTTGTCCCTTTCACAGATGGTGAGGTTACATCCCTGATTAGATCAGCACATTGGCCGGGTTTGGCTTGGTCCAGAGATATGTCTTCAAAGTTTTTGAGTACTGTCGTTTCTCAGACTAGAACAGAAAAGAGTTTGAAAAGGATAAGCAAGGTTTGGTGGGAATCTACACAGAATCGGGTCTAGATGCAAAAGGGAGTTATTTAGACTCATTTTTGGGCTTTACAGTTCCCTCCATCAGACATGGAAGAGATGATTCTTTGGAAGATGACAAGGGGCAATCCCCGCCCCCACCCACTCTAGGGTTGTTGAGGATGCGAGGTCCATCTTCTATACATGCTTCATGCTGAGAAGGTGTACAGACTTGTCCCTGAGGAGTCAAGGGGTCATTTTGGACTGGGCGCTTGTGGTTCACACCTGTAATCCTGGCTACTCAGGAGGCAGAGATCAGGAGGACCACAGTTTGAAGCCAGCCCAAGCAAATAGTTCTTGAGACCCTATCTTGAAAAAATCCATGACAGAAACAGCTGTGGAGTGGCTCAAGGTGTACATCCTGAGTTCAAGCCCCAGTATGAAAAAAGGGGAATCACTTTGGGGTATGGGTTGAAAATGAATAGCCCGGTTGGGCATTTGAGTCTTGGGGTTGTGCAAGTTTTTCATGATTAAGGTTTTGTGGTGCTGAAGAAAAGATATCAGAGCAGAGAAGGCATGGGCCAAAAATGAGCAAAGAAAGGATGGCAGCCAGAGGGCCAAGAAAAGTGGTGAGCATTTATACGTAGACCAGACATTGAGCTTCCAGGAAAAGCAGTCCATACCCCAATTTTTAATTTTTATTGGTCATTCCAAACAGGTGTAATTACTTGGTTAATAGTAATAGGAATTATTCCTGATTCATTTATGTAGAAACAGCATTTCCTGGTTACATGGAAATTGTGAACATGAGTTGAGGGTTTCTCCCCCTTCTCTCTCACCAGGACATCTTCCTTATCCCTTTCCTCTCCAGTGACAAAAGGATACAGAAGAAAGAAGCAAGAAGAAAATCATGTTGTGAAAACTCTAAATTTGGTGAGTGGGGCATTACTGGGGTTTGAACTCATGAGGAATGTTGCCATTACTCACTGAATTTCCTGATTAGTAAAAACTCATCAATCTCACGTGATTTGTAACCCAGTTCACACATGGCTGCCAGGATTGCAGGGTTCAAGTGTTTAGGCAGTGTGTCAGTAGGACTCAGTGACCTTTCCTCACCTTGGCTGAGGCACAGGCTCCCCATGATGTTCTCCAGGGCAGTCTTCTCGCTAGGCTTGAGGGTGAGTAATTGAATGATGATGCCTTGCAGTTCCACAGAGAGGTAAGATGGTATGCCATACCTTGGGTGCAGGACCTGCTGCTGCAGCTGCAAAAATGTCTTCCCTTTAAATGGGAAGGCAGCTGTGACCATGTAGTCCAGGGGGACACTCAGGCCATTGTATTTGTGGTACAGGAAGAGTTTGGTGGCATGGACTGAAAAAACAGCACACAATTCTATCAGAATCTGAAGCTAAAGCCAAAGTCACTCATCTTGATGTATCCTTGGGCATGCAGCAGGATGTTAGATTTCACGTGTGTGTGTATCATGCCTTTTTTGTGGCAGTATTTGATGGCACACACAATCTGATTGTATACTCCATGGGCCTCGTTCTCATGCAGGCAGTTGTCTGTCGGATATACTGCAGGAGCTCTGCCCTACTACTGTGTTCCACTATGACGTAGACCTAGTCCACTGTTTCCATCACTGGAACCGTTGGGTCATGCTCGGGTGGTGCAGAGTCTGCTGCTGATCACGTTTGGGAGCTGCAGACACTGCTGAGAATGAAAGGGGCTTCCTTTGATAATGGTGAAACAAGAGGCATAAACTGCCCTCTCAGCTCTCCTGAGAACTGATAAAAAGCATTTTCATGGCCTGGGGACATGGCTCAAGTGGCAGAATGCCTGCTAGTCTAGCTTAAAACCCTGTGTTCCCTAGAACTGCAAGAAAGAAAACAGTATTTCACTTCTCATAACTGCTTCAGATGTGGGCAGGCCTCTTTGTTTCTATATGGATTGAGCCTGACATGTTGCAGCCATCTTGAGTGGTAACCTCCATGATGGCTCTAAAGAAAAACCTGTCAGATTTTCCTCCACAGTTTTCCCAGCAGATAAATCCATTAGAGCAGTGTGTGGAGCTTTTGAACTAGACCTTGGTGCCTGGATGTGCCTGACTCTTTGATACTAGCTTAGAATTCTTCAGGTACATTCTGGCTTGGATAAACTCACTTTCTCCTAACATTTCTCATCTGACTTAACCTGTGGGGATCCACTTGGTCTTCCTGCTGCCCCAAATCACACTCCCATCACTAAGTCCTCAAGAAATTGTACTCTCTCCCATTCTGTATGTGTCTGTTTCTCTTTCCTCAGTCTCAATGATGCCTTTGGGCTGGTTCTCATGCACTGGGGCTGAACCGTTTAGTTTCATTTAAACATATTTATTATGACTATTTTTCTTTTATAAATATTAAACGTACATGTATGGATGCATATGTAAATTACAGAACATGATGACATGAGCCTTTATACACCTACATGCAGCATAAGAAGTAGAGGGCAGGACTAGGGATGTAGCTCAGTGGTAGAGCCCTTGACGAGCTTGCATGAAGTCCTGGGTCAATCCCCAGTGTAAGGGGTCTCTAGGAGTTGGGTCCCTGAAGGAAATTCCATGCTGGGAGTGAAAACAACCACAAGAACCCTGGCACCAGAAGAAAGACTGCCTCCCAGTTCTGGTAACTGGGACCTACAGCTAAGTCAGCACATGTGTACTTCCTGAACTTTGTTTCATCTTTTCTGAAAGTGTAACACTTTTCTCTAAGTTGTGACCTTTTTTTCTTTTTTTGTAAACTGTGACCTTTTATGTAAGGTTGTGTCCTTGTTATGGGCAAGGCAGACATGGATTAAGAAGTTCTCAGTCTCCAGTTTTGACCTGATCTGTAAATAAATCCATTTTCTGCTCTTATACATATTATGTTGTTCTCTCTTAATGTAGGTGGGTGTTCCAACCCAGAGCCAGGCCCTATTGCTGGGGGAAGAGGGAGCTCTGGTTACAGAATTTGGCAAACCTTGTAGGGATGGAATTGAGGCAGGAAATTTGGCCAAAGTACCCAAACCAGGTCATGGGGGACATGGAGCCTCCCTGGAGCTAGCCTTATGGGGCAACAGGTGATCTATCTCTACCCAGAATGACTCCAAAATGCCCCTTTTAAAACAGCATTTTCATCTGGACCAAACCTGGGGCATATGTACAATGATCCCTAATTAGAGCCCATGTAATTCACATGTGTGGTAAATCAACAAAAGCCACTCCTAAGTACCACTCAAGTCTCTTCCCTTTTCTCACCCCCTGCAGTGTATAAATACCCATCCTAACCAAGGGGTGCTACAGGTGCTGCTGGTAACCCCTGTCACTCACAGCCTGATACTCCCCCCTTTCTTGGGGAGTGTACACTCTTGCTCTCAATAAAACACTGTTACTGTTTTGCTATCTGTATGTCACCATCTAATTCTTTGCTTGGATGCCAAGTACCTGAGCTCTTCTCTACCAGGGTCTTCTGACCCCACCCACCAGGTGAATCAGCCAGGAGGTAAGCCCCCTACACAAAATCCCACCTCTGTTCCCCACTTTACTGAGCCAGTGTACTTTCATTTCCACTTTCCTTATTTATCTTGGTCACCTGGCACATGTCTGTCACTATATACCACCAAGCACACCTGATGCAGGCTGGACACCCAAAGCAGAGGCCTCTATCCAGGGGTCAGACTAATGGACATTGGGCACGGCCATTGGTGGAGCCAAAAAAATCAGCAAGTTGATGCCCATCCACTGCCAAAGACGTCTGGCCATGTTTTAGGGGAAAGTTGGGGTCATTCTCATTCCCCTCTACCATCTCAGGACCACAGAGGGTGCCCTAAAGGCTCATGGAGTCCCAGCCTCCTTACCTCCTAAGGGTTGTGTTTCTTCTCTCTCTTCTCTTTTATTCTTTCTTCAGATCAAAATGGGGAGAAGTACATGTATCCCAACAGATTCTCCACTTGGCTGTATCCTTAAACATCAGGATCATTTCGATCCTGGTAATCTGAAAAAGAAACACATTGTCTCCTACTGGAATGTAGCCTGGCCCAATACCAACTGGGGAGTCAAGTAAAGTGGCCCAAGAATGGGAGCTGAAGTTATAATCCCATTTTACACTTAGATTTGTTTTGTAAGAGAAAAGGCATATGGTGATAAGTATCGTATGCCAAAGCTTTTATGGCCTTGTGTCAAGACCCTTCCCTTTGTAGGTCGACCTCCAGCCCCCAAAGGAGGAAACCAAATAATGAGGATGTGGACATCCTTGATCCCCTGCTACAGGGAGCGACGCCTGGCTCCCGGGGACACCTCTCTCCTTACTATAATCCTCCCTGTGCACCCCAACCTCTGATGAGCCCCCCACACTCCTGAGACCCCCTATATACTCGAAGTGAAACACTTTCCTTGGAGGCTTCCCAAGCCTTGTTCCCGCTGGGAGAGATGGAGGGGCTGGAGGGGCCGGTTTGGGTATAAGTGCCTTTTTCTGTAGCTGATATCCAACAGTGCAAAGAAAAATGTAGGAGATATTCTGAGGACCCAGATAAATTTGCAGAAGGGTTTCACACCCTATCCTTGTCTTTCCGTCTGTCCTGGAGAAATATCAGTTCCTTTTGGCCAGTTGTTGCACCCTCACAGAAAAAGAAAGAATACTTATTGCTGATTGTAGGGAGACAGATGTGACCCTTGGGATTGTCAGCCATGGACTGATACTGTCCCTGAAAATGAGCCTAACTGTGACTACCAACACTCTGGGGATGGGGGGCAGAGGTGAAAGAAAGCTAACATGGTGCAGGCAACCCTCAGGGGGCATAAAATCAGGAATGCTAAATCCATTAATTATGATGAGGTTAGAGGAATTACTCAGGTAGAAGTCCTGTATCATCTTAGGACAGGCTGCAAGGAAGCCTTTAGAAAATATACTAGTGTCAATCCCTGCTCTAGAGAGGGGCCACTCCTCCTAGGCCACCATTTTACTACTCAGTCCACCTAGACTTCAGGTGGAAGCTTCAGAAGGTACAACTTGAACCTCAGACTAATAAAATCCATTTTCTGGACACTGCTTTTCTGATCTACAATAACCGTAACCTGGAAAAGAAAAAGAAAAGACAGAGTAAGAAAAGGAAGCAGGACAAAGTTATGGCTGCCATGTCTCATGATTGGGAATGCCCTCCCTTGCAAGGAACCCTAATGTGAGAGAGGAGGCAATCCCAAAGTCAACCTATTACTAATGCAAGAATCCTCGGCATTTTGCCATGGATTGCCTGGTGCTCTGAAAGAAGAGTTTTGGCACTGGAGGGCTGACTATCCCCACTCCCAGAGAAGGACCCAGGCAGTTAAGACTCTGGCTGCAATGGCACAAGCAGAGCAGAACTGAGGGTGCCAGAAGTGCCCTCAGCAGCCCCCGCCTAAGATCAGCACATGGGTAAGTAAATTTACTTTCTATTGTATATGGGGCAACTTACTCTGTTCTTCCTACCTGTGTGGGAACGCCTTCCTCCCTGATGATGTAGTGAACTTTGATGGGAAAAAATAGGGTTAGAAATTCCACCCACCTCTTGCCTTGTTATATTGAGATCCAAGTCTTCACGTACAGATTTCTTGGAATTTTTTTTCTGCAGTACTTGGGTTTGAACTCAGGGCCTCATACTTTCTAGGTAGGTGCTCTACCACTTGAGACACTCCACCAGCATGCATAGATTTCTTAGAGTCCCTGGATGTCATGGTTTACTCTTGGAACAGGATATAATAGGAAAACTGAGCATGGTGCTGCTAATGGGACTAGAGAAACAGATGATGTCTGTAGAACCCATAAAAGGGGCCTCACTGAAGCCCTGTTCCTAAGAATTCCCAATTTGGAAAAACCTTGTATGGTATTCTGCCATCAAAAGGAGAAATGCTGTAGGGTACTAACTCAGAACATAGGGATGGAATCTTGTCCAGTTGGCTATCATTCTTTTTTTATTCATTTTTCCATATGTGCAAACATTGTTTGGGTCATGTCCTCCAGCCCCAACCCCCTCCCTGTCCCTCATTCTAAGAGGTTGGAAGGGGTGGCCCTGGGTTTGCCAGGATGTCTGAGCGCAATATTTGCCATTACCTTCCTACTACAGGAGGCCACTACTCTGGGTCAGTAGCTAGAAGTTCTTACCTTACCACTCATCAGGTAAGGGCCATCTTGGAACTAAAAAGTCACTTGGGGATGTCCAGGGAGAGATTAACTAAATACCAAGCCAACCTTCTAGAGTTCCCAGAAGCGAAGATAAACATCCTAAATCCTGCATCTTTGCTGCCCTGTGAGCTAATGATTGAGCATACTTGTAAGCATGTGATCATACAAACTTATGCACAGAAACCAGACCTATCAGATAAGCCACTCCTTGAAACCGAGGATGAATGGTTTACTGATGGAATTAGTTTTCTGCTAAATGAGGAGAGAAAGGCAGGGATGCAGTGGGGAGCCAAGAGAAATCACTGAACCTCAGCCCTTGCCAGCTGACTGGTTCTTCAGCCCAGAAAGTAAAACTGATAGTCTTCACTACAGCCTTAACTGTGGGGAAAGAAAAACAGACTTAACATCTATACTGCTTCAAAATATGCCTTCCTGAATGTTCCTCAATATATTAAAGGCTATATATGACAAACCTATACCACCATTATACTAAATGGAGAACAACTGAAACCATTCTTGCTGAAGTCAGAACGAGATAGGATGCCCTCTTTCCCCACTCTTACTCAATAGTTTTGGAATTCTGATTATATAGGCATAGGCAACAACTTCCTAAAGAGAATTCTAATGGCTTAGCAATTGAGAGAAAAATGAATGAATTGAAAAGCTTCTGCAGTGCAAAAGAAACAGTCACTAGACTCAAGAAATCCGGGAAATAATCCCATTTGCAATAACCTGAAAAACTCTAATAAAGTACCTTGGAATCAGTTAAACGAAGGAAACCAAAGACCTTGTCAATGGAAACTATAAACCACTGAAGAGAGAAATCGAAGAAGACATCAGAAGATGGAAAGCTCTCCCATGCTCGTGGATTGGCAGAATCAACCTTGTGAAAATGGCTATACTCCAAAAGCAATCTACATGTTCAATGCAATCCCTATCAAAATTCCAATGACATTCTTCAGAGTAGAAAAATCGATCCTAAAATTCATATGGAATTGTTGATTCCATTGTTAATGCCCTTGCTGTTTGTACTAAAATGGAAAAAATGAATGTTTTCCAATCTCTAGACCAAGTTTGTTTCCCTGGTAAACTCCTGCTGTTTGTGTAACCTGAGTCTCATTCTTTTGTTTCCTTGTCCCTTGTGAACGCTACTGAGTTTGAGGCCTCTTGTGAGTTTTCAAGGGTTCTTTAGTATTTATATGTTTTTAGGAGTCAATATTGGGGTTTGAATTAGGGCCATGCACTTGCCAGCCAAGGACCCTAGCACTTGAGCCATGCCCCCAGCACTATTTGCTGTAGTTATTTTTGAATAGTCTTGCATTAGTGTGGGCAGTACTGGGGTTTGAACTCAGTGCTTTGGGCTTGTTAAGCAGGTGCTCTCCTGCTTGAGCCTCAACTCCAGGGGTCTTGCATTTTTGCCCATGCTGTCCCCTGGGTCCTCCTATTTATGCTACCTTCTTAGTTGGGATGAGAAGCACAAGCCTTGTGTCCACCATTTTTTTTTTTGCATACAGAAATAATTTAATGCCTTTAAGAAGAACTAAACGGGAGCTTTGGTAATAGTCCATATTCCATAAGGGCGTCTACTGCGCCAACCCACAGAACAAGTGCTTCTCTCTTGTCCTATGCATCTATGCACTAGTTTTTGTGGATTTCTGGCTGGATGTCACACACAAAGGCCAAGAGGTGACCCATGACTTTATCCTTATTTTGCCAGAAGTAGTTCTGGAAGATGGTCATCTTCTCCTGGGTTGCCATCTCCACCTTAGTGCTGCAACTGTCAGAGGATCCCAGGGCCACAACTTCCCTGGCCTTGCCTCTTTCTCCTCCTGCAGGCAGCACCGGTCAGTTTCAGCCTGTCTTCTTTAGCCTGCTTCAGCCTCTGGCTCTTTCACTTGTGGCCCTCGCACACCTTCTCAGCTGCCCACTTCTCAGCCTGCAGCAGCTGCTGGATCCCTTCCCACTGACTGGACGTGGCTCCAGAGACCCAGGGGCAGGTAAGAGTTCTGAGTCAGTGCAGTGGCCACTCAGGTCAGCTGCCATGCCCAGCATTTCATTGGTTGAAATGGGATCTCACTGACTTTTGCCTAGGCTGTCCTCAAACTGCAAACCTCTCCTATATCCACCTCCTGAGTAGCTAGGATTACAGGTGTGAGCCACTGTGCCAGTACTGTGTTTAAAAATATAATGCTAGATTCCAAGATGGCAGCTAGAGGTAGGAAGCAGAAAGCGACCCTCCTATAGTGAAATCTTGGAGAGACGTTGGAGACACACTTTGCAGGCATAATCACCGAGAAAAGGCATAACTTTGACCCCTATACATCTCCATCTGGCGCAGAGAATCTCCACTTCACCTTAAACGGAGAACCGAGGAGGGCCCCCGGGGCCGCCAGTGGCCGGCGCCCATAGGGCTTGGGAAGACGCGGACCAGGTGAGCTTCGCGGTACCGCAGTAGCCCCACAGACAAGCCTGGCCAGAGCAGCATAGCCCCCTGGACAGACTGACCTCCACCCGGGGAAAAGAGAGAAACTGAGTACTAAGCAATAAGAACGCTGGAAAGAGGGTGGGGCGCCCTGAGCGCTGAAGATTGGGGGAAGGGAATCCTTCCCGGGACTGTAAATAAACGAGCCGGGCGGCCAGGAGAGGCTCTGGCGGGAGCGGGGCGCGCCCAGCAACCAGGAGCGGGGACGCTTGTGAGAGGAGGGAGGACCCACTTCCCACGTGAACTGTAAATAAACACGCAGGCCTGACAACGCGGGGCAGTGTCACCTTTCCCAGTGCTTGGGAAGGGGAAAGCCTGTAGCAGAGGCCCCCTGCACAGGAGAACTCTGAGCAAACACAGCCTGTGGGGCCAGGTGAGCGCTAGCTCACCCCAGAGATCTGCATAAATAACGCCGCCAGCTACAGGCTGAGAGCAGCAGGCAGGCAAGCCACAGTTGCAGATACCACTCTCAGAACTGCCTCCAGACGCTTTTTTTTCTTTTTCTCCCTACCTTTGATGAGAGAACAACCGAATTACACCTGCAAGCTGAAAAACTTACTGAAACTGTATTGCATTTGAACTGGGGACACTTGGTGGTGCTTTTTTTTTTCTTCTGTGTGTGTGTGAGTGTAGTTTTGTTCTACTTTATGCATCCCCTTTGATGAGACAACTACAGAACAACATCTGAGGCACCAACTCCAGGACTGGAGATTGAGACGGACATCCAAATTATTAAGACTGAAATTGCATTGCATATAAACTTGGAAGTTTTTTGGTTTTTTTTTTTTTTTAATTTTCTATTTTCCATTTTATTTTAATTCATTTTTATATATAGATATTACTTTCATATACTTATTTTTTATTTTTTTTATCTTTGATTTTCAATCCTCTCTCTGTCTCTCTATTGTCTGTTCAGCTTACTGTCGATTAGTACACTAACACTCCCTGTTTATACCTTTGAAACTCTCTTGTCTGATACCTTGTTCTGCTTTCTCCCTCTTGTCTGTATATTTGTTTTCCCCTTTTCTTTAACTTCTTGCTTTCCATCTCAGCTCACTCTTCCATTCTCAATATTACCATTATTATTATTACAAGCTAGAAAATACTTAATTACGCACAGTACAGGGACAGTAACAACACCAAGGACAATGACAGGAAGACAGAAAAAACAAGGAAACCAGTTTCCCCACAGCAAAAAATTAGTACAGGAACCAGAGGGGAATGAAGAGAACAGAAACTCAGAGCCAGACTCCAACAAAATGAAGATAAACTATGCCAAAGGACCCAATGAAGCCTACAAGAATAATTTAAAAGAAGACATACTACAAGTACTCAATGAGAATTTTATAGAGATGATACTGGATAGGGTCAACCAAAATGTACAGGAGACACTCAAGAAATTCCAAGACAATAAAAATAGAGAATTTGAAAAAGCAAAAGAAGAAATAAAGGAAACCATAGAAGCACTGTATAAACACCAAAGTGAAAGAGAGAACACAATGAATAAATGGATAAATGAACTCAGGACAAAAATAGACAACAATAAAGAAGAAAACAGCCAGGATATGGAAAACCTCAGAAAAAAGAACGAAACAGAACTGCAAAACAAAACGGAAGGCCAATCCAGCAGAATAGAACAAACAGAAGACAGAATCTCAGAACTTGAAGATGAAATGGTAATTAAAGGAAAAACTGAAGAACTATTAATTAAACAACTCAAGACCTGTGAAAAGAAAATGCAAGAACTCACCGACTCCATCAAAAGACCAAACTTGAGAATCATGGGCATCGAAGAAGGAGAAGAGGTGCAAGCAAAGGGAATGCGTAATATATTCAACAAAATAATAACGGAAAATTTCCCAAATCTAGAGAAAGATATTCCCATACAAATGCAAGAGGCCTCCAGGACACCAAACAGACCAGATCAAAATAGAACTACTCCACGACATCATTAAAACAACAAGTTCAGAAACTAAGGAAAGAATATTGAAGGCTGCAAGAGAGAAAAAACGAGTAACATACAAAGGTAAACCCATCAAAATCACAGCAGACTTCTCAACAGAAACATTAAAAGCAAGAAGAGCGTGGGGTGAGATCTTCCGGGCACTGAATGAAAATAACTTCAACCCCAGGATACTCTACCCAGCAAAGCTATCATTCAAAATAGATGGAGCAATAAAAGTCTTCCATGATAAGCAGAAACTAAAACAATATGTGACCACAAAGCCACCATTACAAAAGATTCTGCAAGGGATCCTGCACACAGAAAGTGACACCCAACTTAACCATGAAAAGGCAGGCAGCACCAAACCACAGGATAAGAAAAAGCAAGACAGTAGAGAGTAACATCAAGTTAGGTACACACAATCAAACCTTCAAACAACTAAGATAACTAAATGGCAGGAATCATCACATACCTATCAGTACTAACACTTAATGTTAATGGACTTAATTCACCCATCAAAAGACACCGTTTGACAAAATGGATTAAAAAAGAAGATCCAACAATTTGTTGCTTACAGGAGACTCATCTCACCGACAGAAATAAGCATATGCTTAGGATGAAAGGCTGGAAGAAGATTTACCAAGCCAATGGCCCCCGAAAACAAGCAGGAGTAGCAATACTTATCTCTGACAAAGTAGACTTCAAACCTACATTGATCAAACGAGATAAAGAAGGACATTCCATACTAATAAAAGGGGAAATAGACCAAAAGGAAATAATAATCATCAATCTGTATGCACCCAATGTCAACGCACCCAATTTCATCAAACATACCCTAAAAGACCTAAAAGCATATATAAACGCCAACACAGTGGTTGTGGGAGACTTTAACACTCCATTATCATCAATAGATAGGTCATCCAAACAAAAACTCAATAAAGAAATCCAAGATCTAAAATATGTAATAGATCAAGTGGACCTAGTAGATGTCTACAGAACATTTCATCCAACCTCTACACAATATACATTCTTCTCAGCAGCCCATGGAACCTTCTCCAAAATAGATCATATCCTAGGGCACAAAGCAAGCCTCAGCAAATATAAGAAAATAGAAATAATACCATGCATACTATCTGACCACAATGCAGTAAAAGTAGAACTCAACAACAAAAGTAAAGACAAAAAACATGCAAACAGCTGGAAACTAAATAACTCATTACTTAATGAAGAATGGATCATCGATGCAATAAAAGAGGAAATTAAAAAGTTCCTAGAAGTCAATGAAAATGAAAACACAACCTACCGGAACCTATGGGACACAGCTAAGGCAGTCTTGAGAGGAAAGTTTATAGCCATGAGTGCATATATTAAAAAGATTGAAAGATCCCAAATCAATGACCTAATGATACATCTCAAACTCCTAGAAAAACAAGAACAAGCAAATCCCAAAACAAATAGAAGGAGAGAAATAATAAAAATAAGAGCTGAAATCAACGAAATAGAAACCAAAAAAACCATACAAAGAATTAATGAAACAAAAAGTTGGTTCTTTGAAAAAATAAACAAGATCGATAGACCCCTGGCAAACCTGACTAAAATGAGGAGAGAAAAAACCCAAATTAGTAGAATCAGGAATGCAAAAGGGGAGATAACAACAAACACCATGGAAGTCCATGAAATCATCAGAGACTACTTTGAGAACCTATATTCAAATAAATTTGAAAATCTAAAAGAAATGGACAGATTTCTAGATACATATGATCATCCAAAACTGAACCAAGAGGAAATTAATCACCTGAATAGACCTATAACACAAAATGAAATTGAAGCAGCAATCAAGAGTCTCCCCAAAAAGAAAAGTCCAGGACCTGATGGATTCTCTGCTGAATTCTATCAGACCTTTAAAGAAGAACTGATACCAACCCTCCTTAAACTGTTCCATGAAATAGAAAGGGAAGGAAAACTGCCAAACACATTTTATGAAGCCACTATTACACTTATCCCAAAACCAGGCAAAGACACCTCCAAAAAGGAGAACTATAGGCCAATCTCCTTAATGAACATTGATGCAAAAATCCTCAACAAAATAATGGCAAAACGAATTCAGCAACACATCAAAAAGATTATCCACCACGACCAGGTAGGCTTCATCCCAGGGATGCAGGGGTGGTTCAACATACGAAAATCAATAAACGTAATAAACCACATTAACAGAAGCAAAGACAAAAACCACTTGATCATCTCAATAGATGCAGAAAAAGCCTTTGATAAGATCCAACATCATTTCATGATAAAAGCTCTAAGAAAACTAGGAATAGAAGGAAAGTTCCTCAACAGTATAAAAGCTATATATGAGAAACCTACAGCCAGCATTATACTTAATGGAGAAAAATTAAAACCGTTCCCTCTAAAATCAGGAACCAGACAAGGATGCCCACTATCTCCACTCCTATTCAACATAGTACTGGAATTCCTAGCCAGAGCAATTAGGCAAGAAGAAGGAATAAAAGGAATACAAATAGGTAAAGAAACTGTCAAAATATCCCTATTTGCAGACGACATGATCCTATACCTTAAAGACCCAAAAAACTCTACTCAGAAGCTTCTAGACATCATCAATAGCTATAGCAAAGTAGCAGGATATAAAATCAACATAGAAAAATCATTAGCATTTCTATACACTAACAATGAGCAAACGGAAAAAGAATGTATGAAAACAATTCCATTTACAATAGCCTCAAAAAAAATCAAATACCTAGGTGTAAACCTAATAAAAGATGTGAAAGACCTCTACAAGGAAAACTATACACTTCTGAAGAAAGAGATTGAGGAAGACCATAGAAAGTGGAGAGATCTCCCATGCTCATGGATTGGTAGAATCAACATAGTAAAAATGTCGATACTCCCAAAAGTAATCTACATGTTTAATGCAATTCCCATCAAAATTCCAATGACATTCATTAAAGAGATTGAAAAATCTACTGTGAAATTTATATGGAAACACAAGAGGCCACGAATAGCCAAGGCAATACTCAGTCAAAAGAACAATGCAGGAGGTATCACAATACCTGACTTCAAACTATATTACAAAGCAATAACAATAAAAACAGCATGGTACTGGCACAAAAACAGACATGAAGACCAGTGGAACAGAATAGAGGATCCAGATATGAAGCCACACAACTATGAGCAACTTATCTTTGACAAAGGAGCTAAAAATATACGATGGAGAAATAGCAGCCTCTTCAACAAAAACTGCTGGGAACACTGGTTAGCAGTCTGCAAAAAACTGAAACTAGATCCATGTATATCACCCTATACCAAGATTAACTCAAAATGGATCAAGGATCTTAATATCAGACCCCAAACTCTTAAGTTGATACAAGAAAGAGTAGGAAATACTCTGGAGTTAGTAGGTATAGGTAAGAACTTTCTCAATGAAACCCCAGCAGCACAGCAACTAAGAGATAGCATAGATAAATGGGACCTCATAAAACTAAAAAGCTTCTGTTCATCAAAAGAAATGGTCTCTAAACTGAAGAGAACACCCACAGAGTGGGAGAAAATATTTGCCAATTATACATCAGACAAAGGACTGATAACCAGAATATACAGGGAACTTAAAAAACTAAATTCTCCCAAAACTAATGAACCAATAAAGAAATGGGCATGTGAACTAAACAGAACTTTCTCAAAAGAAGAAATTCAAATGGCCAGAAAACACATGAAAAAATGCTCACCATCTCTAGCAATTAAGGAAATGCAAATTAAAACCACACTAAGATTCCACCTCACCCCTGTTAGAATAGCCATCATCAGCAACACCACCACCAACAGGTGTTGGCGAGGATGCGGGGAAAAAGGAACCCTCTTACACTGTTGGTGGGAATGTAGACTAGTACAACCACTCTGGAAAAAAATTTGGAGGCTACTTAAAAAGCTGGACATCGATCTACCATTTGATCCAGCAATACCACTCTTGGGGATATACCCAAAACATTGTTACTCCAGAGGCACCTGCACATCCATGTTTATTGCGGCACTATTCACAATAGCCAAGATATGGAAACAGCCAAGATGCCCCAGCACTGACGAATGGATTAAGAAAATGTGGTATCTATACACAATGGAATTTTATGCAGCCATGAAGAAGAACGAAATGTTATCATTCGCTGGTAAATGGATGGAATTGGAGAACATCATTCTGAGTGAGGTTAGCCTGGTCCAAAAGACCAAAAATCGTATGTTCTCCCTCATATGTGGACATTAGATCAAGGGCAAACACAACAAGGGGATTGGACTATGAGCACATGATAAAAGCGAGAGCACACAAGGGAGGGGTGAGGATAGGTAAGACACCTAAAAAACTAGCTAGCATTTGTTGCTCTTAATGCAGAGAAACTAAAGCAGATACCTTAAAGCAACTGAGGCCAATAGGAAAAGGGGACCAGGAACTAGAGAAAAGGTTAGATCAAAAAGAATTAACCTAGAAGGTAACACCCACGCACAGGAAATCAATGTGAGTCAATGCCCTGTATAGCTATCCTTATCTCAACCAGCAAAACCCCTTGTTCCTTCCTATTATTGCTTATACTCTCTCTACAACAAAATTAGAGATAAGGGCAAAATAGTTTCTGCTGGGTATTGAGGGGGGGAGGGGGAGGGGGTGGAGTGGGTGGTAAGGGAGGGGGTGGGGGTAGGGGGGAGAAATGAACCAAGCCTTGTATGCACATATGAATAATAAAAGAAAAATGAAAAAAAATAAAAATAAAAATAAAAAAAATAAATAAAAAAAAATAATGCTATAAAAATTTAATTCAATACTTCCAAGTTTGCTTCAGCCATATAACCAACTGGCCTCAGCTTGTTTCAGTCTGTCATAACTATAAGATGGATTTAACTGGCTGAATGTAAATGTGATAATTTTACATTACCATATTGCTTTGTTTTATGCTAAGTTTCAAACATAGCAATACTGAATTTTTGTTTTCTTGAAAAACAAAAATTACTAATGGTAAAACAATTGACTTATAGTATTTACTACACTGTCTACAGTCTTCAAGTTCATGGATAACGTAAAAGTAACTGTTAAAAAGTGAAGTAAGGCTGGGCATGGTGGTGAGTGCTATAATCCCAGCACTCAAAAGGCTGAGGCAGGAAAATCACAGTAGCAGGCCACCCTGAGCTACATATCAAGTTCCAGGGTAGCCTACGCTCTGAGATCATGTCCCAGAAAATCAAAAGAAGAAATAGAAACGTGATAAATATTTCATCTGAGCCATTGGTAAGTAACATTTCTGTTCATGCCAGTAGTTCATTAGCACTGCACACGGCAGGTCATTGCATATGCAATTTACTAATCACTGTCCCAGTGGGTTTTTGGCTGTTTCCAGGAGTTTTTGTTTTCTTTTTCCTAAATTACAAAGTAACATTGGGGTTCCTTAACCCTGTCCCTTGAGCATATGTCTAGGGTATACACTGAGAAGCAGAACACTGAAAGGAAGAGAATAAACTTGGTCACCATTTGTCCCAGCAGTTGAGGAATTTACACTCCAGTGAACAATGCTGAGACCCAGTTGAATCACAGGACGATGATTTTTGATTTTCATGTTGGAGACAGAACCCAGAGTCTTCTCATGCTAAGCTCACAGTCTGCTACTGAGTACATCCCTAGTCCTAATTTGACCTTCTTTCCTGAGAAAGGTTTTGCCATACAGAATAGACTGGCCTTGAACTCTCCATCCTCCTGCCTCCACCTCCTGAGTGCTGGCATTACAGGCTTGCACCACCACATCCAGCCTTGCTCATTTCATATTTGTGTTTATCTCATGAGAATGAACTAGTTTGTAATTTTGCTTTTTTGTTTTGTTTTGGGATAGGATCTTGCTATGAAACTGGCCTCAAATTCCTGATCTTTCTGCCTCAGACTGCCAAGTGCTGGAATTACAGATGTACACCACCAGACCCTACTATAATTATGCCTTTAATTTGCATTTTTAATGATTATGAAGTTAACAATGAATATGTCAGGTTATTGGACTATTTCCTCTTCTGGGAAATAAACTGTCTGTTCATATTAACAGGGATGAGTTTTGTTGTTTAGAGGCAAGTATATTCTGGACTCTGTTCTTCACTAGTTATGTGTGTGGCACACAACTCCGTTCTCAGTTTGTAGCCTGTCTTTTTCCTTGCACTGTGGTTGTGTGTTTACCTCAACAATGTTTATTCTACAGAATTTCTAGCATGTGAGTAGGTTGACTAAGATGATAGACTCCAGTGCAGCACCACCCATCATCCACTTCACTACAACAAAACCCATGACTCATTCTGACCCTTCCACCACGCCCTCACCTATTCTTTCCTCCCATGCTTGGTTTTCTCTTTTTTTTTTTTTTGCAGTCCTGGGACTTGAACTCAGGGTCTACACTTTAAGCCATGAGCCAACCTTTTTTAAAAATTCTTTTCTTTTCTTTATTTTTGTGGTATCCAGGCTTGAACTCAGGGCCTACACTTGAGCCACTCCACCAGCCCTTTTTGTGTTAGGTATTTTCAAGATAGGGTCTTGTGAACTTATTTGGCCAGGCGAGCCAGCCTTTTTTGCAATGGGTTTTTTTGAGAAAGGTCTTGCACACTATTTGCCCAGGCTGGGTTTGATCCATGAGTGTCCTGATCTGTGCCTCCTGAGTAGCTATCATTACAGGTGTGAGCCCCCGGTGCCTGGTGGTTTTCTTTAACTTTTTGATACAAGGTCTTCCATTGTTGTTCAGTCTGCCCTCCAACTCCTGGGCTCAAGCCATCTTCCTGCCTCAACTTTGTCTCCCAAGTCACTAGAACTATACATGTCCAGCTCTCACGGTTTTTTTTAAACTGTAAATATCATGTCTTCATATGTGAATATTTGAAAGGATATGCCTCCTGTCTGGATGCCTTCCTTACCTCCCATGGGCACAAACACTCCATGCCAGCTGCCCAACCTCCAAAAGGCCCTCCTCTCCCTCTGCGGCTCCAACGCTGGTGCTGGAGAACCATCCCATGGGAGCCTTCATACCCTGCCCCTCCCCACTGTGGGCCTCAAGGTTCTCACCTCCACCTCCAATGTGGTGACCTTACCTTACTTCTTCACACCTAACTTTTCAGGACAGACACTTCTACATTTATGATGGCGTTGTCTTGTTAAACCCAATGCAAGGTGAAAATATGTGAGTCAAATGCATTTAAACACCATAGCCTACCTTACACATGATCAAAACACATTTGCCTACAGTTAGGGAATTACTAACAGAGAATAAAATACTGAGTTTTTTGGAAGTTACTGGGATTTGAACTCAGGGCCTCACACTTGCTAGGCATGCACTTTACCACTTGAGCCACTCAATTACTCCTTTTGTCGTGTGTTGGGTATTTGTTAGATAGGGTCTTGCTTTTTGCCTGGGCTGGCCTCGAACTTGGATCCTCCTGATCTCTGACTTCAGAGTACCTAGGTTTGTAGGTGTTAGCCACTGGTGCTGGGCAAAAGTGATTACTTTTTGTGTAATTTACTATAGATATGATGGGATGTGAAAATACAAAACAATTTCTAGTTAAGTGCCAGCAACACGGCATCATGACCCAGAGAGATGCTGCTCTCTGGGTCATGATGCTGACTAGGAGCTGTGGCTCATCACGGCTGCACAGCATTAGAGAGAAGATCTACATCATATCCACATTCCAGGAAAAGATCCCAATTCAAAATGACAAGTGCTGTTTCTACTGAACGTGTGTTGCTTTGGCACCATTTTAAACCTGGAAAATCACCGACCGAATAGTGTAAGTTAGGAAATGTTTGTCCTGAATTGTTTTCTGCCACCTGGAATGGATAGACAAACCCCCTGCTACAAGCGATATTTCCCAGTTCTGGAATACACAGGAGGCTTCTTCACTCACAGGTCTGGCTGCTCAGTCAGATAGCCAGGACACTTGGGCGCTGGCTAGACATCTCTCTTCCTCTTGACACAGCCAGTTTAAACTTCCTTACAGTGTGATGGTCTCAGGTCCAAACTCCTGGGCTTCCACATGTCAGGTCAGACTACTCACTTCTATTATGGCAAATAAAGAGATGGTAATGTTTATTAAGGGCAGAGAAAGATTTATTACTCAGCCTAGGTAGTACCATGGAAACGGAATTTATTACTCAGCCACGGATGTACCGTAGCAATAGGCAAAGTAAGCACTCATCCCATTGTTAGCCAGCTTTGGGGTACAGACATGCGTTTTGACTTTAAATACCTACAGGATTTGAAAGGTATTATGCACAGTTAGACAGTTGTACTTACAGGGGCTGGCCTGGTTGGACGTTGTCTCAGTCTTTGCTCTTACAGGGACCTGGAGAAGTTGTTGCTGCCACCAACACTTGAGGGGAGCAATCTGGTGCCCAAGAAGTGCTTACTCCTGCTCCACAGTGCATCCTCATTGTTATGGGTATCTGTTCTCATTTGGAAAGGTGGTCTGTGCTGCAAGGCTCCACTGTCATTAGGGATAGTTTCAGTCCCTTCTCACAAAGATGCTACTGATCATTCCCATCCTTCCTTCATCCCAAGGTGACTGAGGGAGAGAATAACTCAGAGCAAAGCACAACAGGTAAAAAACTGAGACAGAGATGCTAAGCCTTTCTCCTTTTTTCAGTAAATTTGTGTGCCCAAGGAAGGAGTCAGTGCTTTTCAGCAAAAGCAAATGTTTTCTCATTGCTTAAATTCTCCCCTTATGTTTGAACATTTCTCAATGTTGAGGGAAATAGAAGACCAAACCTACAAATTATGGCATATTCCTAAGCTTTTATAGGAAACACATTTAAGAACATAATAGCAGAAAACCTCCAGAATATCAAGAACGAGATGCCCATCCAGGCACAGGAGGCCTCTAGGACAATAAGCTGACACAACCACTGAATGTCAGGGTCGTGGGGAAAGGGAAAGGGAGGGTAATAGGGCAGGTTAGACAGATAAAACTACCATAATTTACAGGTAAAATGCCAAGGTAAAACCCTTTTGAACAATGAACATACACTTAAACACTGAAGGATAGGCATGCGAAACAGGTGATGTTAGGGAGAGGGACTAGTGGAAGGGGGAAGGTCAAATAAAGAGGATAAAGAAGGGTGAATATGGTCCATGAATTTCCTATATGTGCATGAAGATGGAACACCGAAACAGGGTGAATTCAGTTTATGAACCTGGGAGGTGGAAGAGAGAGAATAATGGTGAGGATGAATCTAACAGAGTACAAAGTACTCATATGTGGAAATGTCACCACAAAATCCCCTGTATCAATTTACAAACTAATAAAATGGTTAAATCAAGACATATATGTGCAGGCCAGATTTCAAGTAGCAAGACTGCCCAAACATCAGGGTCTTTTTGTGTTGTTTTTTTGGTTTTTGGGGTTTTTTTTCCCTGAATGTTACCTTTACAAATGGCAGAATGGACAAAAGTTTTATTGACCATTTTTGTATGTGGAAGGTGTAGATATCATGCATTTGAATTAAAGAGAGCATGAGCTGGTCATTTCACATGTACACATTCAGACTTTCCATTTTGAAAATGTTTGCATAATGGTTAGGTAAAATTGAGACACGCACCTCTACATATTTCCAGTTGCACACATATGAGACCAACCAGAGCAAATAGTCCAGAAAACCCCATCTCCAAATTAAGCAGAGCAAAATAAGCTGGAGGTTTGTCTCAAGCAGTAGAGAGCCTGCTTTCCAAGCTCAAAACTCTGAGCTTAAACCCCAGTCCCACCAAAAAAAATTTAAAAAAGAGAAAAAGACTTTTACATAAACAGATACTTAAATGAACTCTGTTTCAGTTAAAGTTTAGCTTCCTAAGTAGTCAAGTTTCACAAGATCAACAGGAAACACATGTGATTATCTTGAGACAACACAAAACCTTCCTTTAAGCCAGTTTCTTGCAATCGTTACTAAGAATAGATCAATATTGA
This sequence comes from Castor canadensis, assembly GCF_047511655.1. Lineage (NCBI taxonomy): Eukaryota > Metazoa > Chordata > Mammalia > Rodentia > Castoridae > Castor > Castor canadensis. Next base: position 64,813,087 of record NC_133401.1, on the reverse strand, counting down.
AATAGCCTTGTCATTACAGACTTAGAGAATCAGGTTTTAGTTTTACATCAGTATGCTAGATTTGAACCTCAGAAAATTCTTTAGGCAACTTTTAAATTATAGCCAACTAAATCACACATATAAACCTTTGATAAGCTTCCTCTTGTACACAGTTTGATGATCTACTTGTGTATACTTAACTTTCCACGCCTCCTGTTTTCTTGACTTAGCTCTCTGTTTTTGTTTTGGAACAATTCTTTAGGACAAAAGTTACTTTACAAAATTCTTTTTCATCCAAAAGCATTGTGATATGTCTGATATTTTTTTCCTATTTGCTGATTTCCATCTCTTTTGTATAATTTGAAGAATGAAATAATTTTTATAAATTTTTTAACTGACACAAAGTTGTTTCTTTTCCCCACCAAATAAAGCACTCTTGGTAGCCTTACATTTCAATAAAACCCAGGAAGAGAGGCAATATTAAACTTCTTCTTGATACAATAGCAATTTACAAATATGCATTTGTTAATAGATCTAATTACAGATGAGAGTTGAATGCAAATAAATAAATACAGTTAGGTAGATAAATAAAAACAACCTATTAGAACTGATAGGCAGCAGGTTCAGCAAGATTACAGAACACAGTATCAATATAGAAAAATCAGGTTGATTTCTATACACTAGCTTAGCAGTCCAAAAGTAACTAAGAAGACAGGGAAAGGGCATATTCACATAGGGACACTTACAGTACACAACAGTAATACAGTTTTAGAAATTTAAGTCCATCTCAGTGAAAGACTAAAACTACAAACATTTTTTGAAAGAAATTAAGCTCTAAATAATGGAACCTTCCTCCATGTTCATGAACTATTAATGTTTTAAGATGGCAATGCTCATCCTGTGACGGATTCAATGTAATCTTCCTCAAAATCCCATCTAACTTATTTGCAGGATTTGAAAAGCCAATTTTGAGATTCATATAGAAATTCAAGGAACCCAGAAAAGTCACCATCTTTAGTGAGCAGTACAAAGATAGAAGACTCACACTTACTGATTTCCAAACTAAGTTCAATACATTAAGGGAAATCGCTCAAGGCCCAACCAAAAATCGAGTCCTCTTTCATTCCAGGATCAGAGGGGACGTGCACAAGCACACCACCCTAGACCCTGAGACACTGGAGGGTCTGCCAGTTCTTCCCACATGTTTTATCAGGCAATCCCCACCAGACAGACAAACTCCAAAATCTTCAACAAAGCCTTCCAAACTCACTTCTCAACCTAAGTAAAAATGGCTCCAAGGCCTTCAGAACTTCAACAAAGGAGGTATCAAGGGCTGAAAAGAGGTGACAGGCTGATTGTCTGTGGCAACTGCCAACTCCCTTTCACTACAGTGAGCCCTCAGGCTCTGTACACTAGGCCTAGCCTTAGTTGAGCTAATCCCAGGCAACCACAGGTTCTACCATAATTCAACTTAGCCTGCTACAATAATGGCCAGCCTGGACATTTCAGTTCCAACTGCCAAAATCCACGTCCCCCACCAGACTCATATCCATGCTTCAAACAGGAGTGCCACTGGAAATGGGACTGACTGCCTTTCCTTTTGCACGAGGAGAGGTCTCCAAGCCCAGGACTCCCATGAACAGCCTATTCTTTGTGATTGGCAGATGCCTCTGACCTAGTTCCTAGACTATGAGGCATCAACAGATGGGGGAGACCCGTAGCTCAACTGACATGGTCCAGGGGCTCAACAGGCTCTTGTGCTCTCTATCTCCATCTCCCATGAAGCCCTGAATGTGGCAGGAAATAAAGTTACTTTTCTGATAGAGATGGGGGCTTCATCGTCTGTCCTAGTTATTGTTCCAGGACTCACAGTTCAATCCCTGATCCTCTTCCCGGAAACAGATGGACAGCCCCAACAGGGTTGCTTACTTGCTGCTTGTTTGCTCACTGGAGACCACTGTTTTCACTCATTATTCCCTGGCACTGCCTAAATTCCCCTGTCCTGCTCTTGATAGACATATCTAATCCTAGCTAGGACCAGCTTTGTGTCTAGAACACATGTAGCACTGGGTCCACCTTTTTTATGGTAATGGGCATTGAACTCAGTGTCTTGCACTTCCTATGCAATGCTCTACCATTTAAGCTACAACCCCAGTCAGCAGTGTCCACACTTGACTGGCATTTCTAGCCCCATAACCATAAGTCACCCTAACTTCAACCCTTTGTAACTTCTCTAAATTCCCACTGAGGTCTGGGACACTAGGCTCCCTGGATGTCTGTTTCCTTGACTCTAGCCAAATATTTCTGATAAACTTCAACTTCTCCCTCAGGGGCCTCTCAAATCTTCTAAAGCCAGAGGCCCAAAGAGGACTCTGGCTAAATTTTTACCAGCTGGCATAAAACCCCTTGCAATTTCGCCTACAACAGCCCCATCAGGGTCCCTGGTTACAGTCCTAAATTTAGAAGAAGGCTTCTTTTGCATCCCTGTACACCAAGATTCCCCATTCTTGTTTCTCTCTCTCTCTCTCTCTCTCTCTCTCTCTCTCTCTGTTTCTTTCTCTCTCATAAACTCTTACAGTATGTAGATCATCTGCTTCTGTGTAGCCCCACTCAAACATACCACACAACCTGATTTTCCACATAACAAGGGATATAGGGTCACTCCTTCCAGGGGCCAAATATCAGTTTCACAAGTCACTAACCTGGGTCTCACCACTACCTCACACTTTAGGGCCTCCACGATCCTGTAACCAGATAATCCGGGATTTATCATACCCCCATCAAAAAGAGGACCTTTTATGCTCTCTGGGTCTGGCTGGATACTTCCATCTGTCAATTCCTAATTTTGACCTCCTTGCCAAGCCCCTATGCAGGGCATCACAGGTTCCCTCGAAGAAACCCTAGATTCCTCTAAGACAGTTACAGCTCCATTCACCAAACTCAAGGAGGCTGTACTGAGGGTTCCGCACTTGGACTCCCAGACCACTCCTGACCCTACAACTGAGGAGGAGGTTATACTGCCTACCCAGCCCTGTCCAGATCTCATAGAATCCCTTCCTCCTACATGTGACCACCTCTCCCCAACTCCCCTACTTGACACTCCCTCCTGGTTCATAGATGGTAGTTTCTTTAAAGAACCCCAACCAGCAGCAGGATATGCCACTGTAGACCCCATGTTACAAAAACCACTAGGAGCTATGGCTCTTCCCCCACACAGCACATTTCAATGGGCAGAACTGACTCCTCTCTCTATGGGATTAATTTTAGATAAACACTAAGCAATCGATGTATACACAGATTCAAAATGTGCCTATCACATGGTATATTCCCAGGCCCTCATTTGGAATGATGAGGGCACCGCCATCATAAATGGCCCAGAGATCCACCAATTACTAGAGGCTCTCAAAGAGCCTAGGCGAGTAGCCATTGTTCATTGCAAGTGCCATCAGAGACCACACATTTCATCTCCCTCAACAACTCTCAGGCAGATGCCTAGTCAAGGCTGCCACCCGGGGAGATTCATCACCTGACACTCCTGGAAGGATTGCCCTTTACCCCCATACTCTTCTCACCTTCCCCAACTTTGACCCCCCAACACAAGGACTGAACACACCACTCTAACCCAGATTCTGGCATACTTAGTTATTTCAGATCTCAATAATCTCTTTCACTCAGGGTACAAGGCCTCACTAAATCTGTTACAAGCTCAACTAACTTCAGCCACTTAGTTTTACCTTATCTGCTCCCAGGTATCCCACCAGGCAAGTGTTAGGCCCCACCCTTCCCCACATACCAGGCACAAGGTAGTGCACCAGGACTGCTCTATGGCTAGCCTTCTGTCCTTCACCACATACCCCACACTTCTACCTCGCTTCCCATGGAGGACATCTGGCCCACTGTCCACCTTTCCTGAAAACAACGTAGACAATATGCTTGCTGAAAGCTTCACTTTGTAAACCTTCCTCTGACCTTCCAGCTCAGTCTCCAGCCATAAAGCCAGGGGATTAAGTCTGTATCTCTAATACCTCAATACCACTAAAACCAAAATGGCAAGGGCCTCATCAGGTGATTTTGACTATGCCCACCATGGCCCAGGTTAATGGGCAACCACATTGGATTGACCAAACTCCACTAAAGGTACAACCGGGTCAGAACTCGAAAAAAGGTGGGGGCTCCCATCATACCAACAATCGCTCCCCACTTAAATATTCCTCTCTCCCCACAGGACCCACTTCACTCCACCTTACCAGGATTGCTGACATCCTGACTCATCCATGCCTCTAACTCTAGCCCATTTTGCGTCCTTTCTATACTATCTTGCAGAGAGCTATGCTGCTATCCTTATCCCACCCCACACGTGCCCCTCAGGCCTCCTCTTCCTCCAATAACTATGGCACTAGGGAACGTTCCAGGACTTTTCTCCAACCCAGATTTCCTCCTTCACCTTGTGTTCCCACCACTTAGAGACACTCAGTGACCTCACCCAATTCTGCCTTACTCCAAATCAGGGTTTTACCCAACAATTCGATACCAACCTCTCACAGGGGCTGTGCTGTCTGCTCTTTCCCAGTATGGGAAATGGAAACACTGGTGCCAGACCAAAACATTCTCCTTGGGGCGGGGGATTGGCGGACTGGATCAAGGGGCAGTGGGCCTGCCTAGCAAGCATGAGATCCTGAGTTCAAACCCCAGTACTGCCAAAAAAAAAAAAAAAAACAAAGATAAATGCTGTTTCTATGTCACCCAGTCTGCGTTCATTCACAATGCTCCTAAAAATCCCAGGAAAGTGCTTCTGACCTCCCATAACATGCGACAGTCAACTGGGGACAGTGGTCTGCCTGAGTTAAGTGGATGCCACAGATGGCCCCCCTATTGGAAACTGTTATTTTTTCCTCATTCTGCTGACAGTGGAACTCGTGTCTTTAAATTCTTTTCTCACTTTGCTTTCCAAAGGCTCTGTGCTTTGGGCCACAATACTACCCAAAAACAGTTCAACTCAATCCTGTTCCTCCAGACGGCCTGCTACAGATACCTAAAACAAAAAGTCCCTGCCAATACCCTCTACGTTTCAGAGACCTCAACTCCCTAACCTAGCAAGAAGCAGTTAGCAGACTATTGTGGTCCCTTCTCCCAAACTATATATAGTACAAGGCAGGGATGTAGGGATGTTAAAGTGAGCATAAGGGCAGCCTTGCTGCGACCAGATGCCATTTCATACGCCGTGTGGATGGCTAACTGAAGCACCTCACCTAGCCCCAAAGAGTGACAGACATCTGCCCTTAGCCACTGTCACCAGGAACAAGGGATGGTTAAACACACAAGTGATCTAATCACGACTTAAATTCCTTAGCTGCCTAGCCAAAGAATTTTCCTGCTAGCCATCTTCCTGGTACTTTTCCAACAAACCCCTTTATCTATCCCCAGTCCCCAAGTGGCTGTGGACTCTAACTTCTGCTGGAGACAGTCCTCCACATATTCTTTCCCAAATAAGGCCTGTGCTGACACTGAGTGGTCTCTACACCTGTCTCTCCCTGTGTTTCTCAGTTAATGAGCAATTTGATGGACTGTGAATGGATCCATGGTCTGGTGACTTGTGGGCAGACATCAAAGAGTTCATATGATCACATGTCTTTTCTTGGAGGGCATGCATAGGGATGTGATTAAACATATTAACTTCTATAAATTAAGGGAAACCACTCAAGGCACCATCAAAAGCATTTCCCTGTTTCGTTCCAGGGTAGGAGGGCCATGCACAAATACTCCATCCTAAGGACTGAGATACTAGAGGATCTAGCAATTCTTGTTATACATCTCATCAGGCAATTCTCACCAGACATTAGACAAAAACTCCAAAATCTGTGAAAGGGCCCCTCAAACTTCCTTCTCAACCTAACTAAAAATGGCATTCAAGCCCTTCAAAAGGAGGCATTCACAGATGAAAAGTGGTGACATGCTGATTGTATGGCCATGGCCACTGCTAACTGCATTTCACTGCAGGGTGGCCTCAGGCTGTGGACACTAGCCCCAGCCTTACTTGACCTAATCCCAGGATACCACAGGTTCCCCCATGGTCCTCATTCACCTACTATAATTGTGGCCAGCCTGGACATTTCAGTTTCAATGGCCAAAATCCATGTCTCCCACCTGACTCATGTCCATGCTTCAAACAGGAGTGCCACTCAAAGTGGGACTGCCCTTCCCTTGCCCTCAGGAGAGGTCATTTGAAGCCCAGGATCCTCATGAACAGCTTATGTGGGGTGACTGGCAGATGCATGGTGACTTGGACTATGAGGAATAAACACCTAGGGGAGACCCACAGCTCGACTGATGGGGCCGAGGGGTTATACAGGCTCCTGTGTTCTCCATCTCCATGGAGTACTCCCATTTAACCCTGAATGTGGCAGGAAATAAAATTACTTTTCTGATGGAGGTGGGGGATCCATATTCTTCCCTAGTTACCATCCCTGGACCTCCTTATCAGTCCCCAATCCTCCTCACAGGAATAGATGGACAGGCCCAATAATGTTCCTTACTCCCCTGCTTGTCAGCTCACTAGAGACCTCTGTCTTTACTCACTCTTTCCTGGTACTGCCTAATGCCCCTGTCTTATTCAAGCTAGGATGAGCCTTAGTGTCCAGAACACAGGTAACACTAGGTTCAGTCTTTTTGTTTGTTTCAGTACTGGTCTTTGTACTCAGTGTCTTGCACTTGGTATACAGGCGCTCTATCATTTGAGCTACAGCCTCAGTTGACAGTGTCTACTCTTGACTGGCACATTTGGCCCCACAAGCACAACTCACCATTGATCCTTTCTAACTTCACCAAATTCCTACTGAGGTCTGGAACCCTAAGCTCTGTGGACATTCCTTTCTCCTACTCAAGTCTGAAAGACTTCAGCTTTTTCAATATCCCTTCAAACCAGAGGCCCAAAGAGGACTCTAGCTCCTCATTCCTAAATTTTGATTGGCTGACTTAAAACTTCTTGGAAATTTCCCCTGCAATACTCCCTACTGGCAGTTAAAAACCAGATGGCTCTTATAGGATGGAACCAGATCTCAGGGCCATCAGCAAGGGAGTTTTCCCTCTCCCCGCCATTGTTCCTTACACATGTAGCCTAGTAACTCAAATCCCCACACAGCTTCCTAGTGTATAGTCCTAAAATCAAACGATGCCTCCTTTTGCATCCCTGTGCAATTCCTTTCGTCTTTGAGTGGAGAGATGACCCCAATACTCAGATTGTCCAGCAGTTAACCTAGACAGTCCTGCCCCACTGCCCTCCCCCATCTCTCCTTTTGCAATATATCAGTACAGCTCTAACAAAAAACCTGGAATTCAATAGCCAGGAGTCTGAGGCTCACACCTGTAATCCTAGCTATTCAGGAGGCAGAGATCAGGAGGATCCTAGTTCAAAGCCAGCCCAAGCAAAAAAGTTCATGAAATCCTATCTCGAAAAACCCTTCACAAAAATAGGGCTAAAGGAGAGGCTCAAGGTGAAGACCCTGAGTTCAAGGCCCAGTACCACCAAAAAAAGAAAGAAAGAAAAGAAGACGGAGGAGGAGGAGGAAGATGGAGGAAGGAAGAAGAAGAGGGGAGAGGGAGGGGGAGGCGAAGGATTAGGAGGAGGAGGGGGAGGGGGAGGAGAAGAAGAAGAAAGAAGCAGCAGCGGCAGAAGCAGCAGCAGCAGCAGCTGAGATTTAAATACCATCTGGGGAGTACAGACACTGGATTCATGAGGGTGCATAGTTTCACCTGCTAAGGATTAAATTTCCTTTTAAGAATAAGGTTTTCTTAAACAAGGAGCCTCTACACTGAGCCCCCAAATGGGCCGAGCCCTTTCTGTCTGAAAGCAAGCCCTTACCACTGCCCCTGGCTTGGGAAAACTCTTCCACATATGTCCATGAGGACAGGTGACTGCCTTGGAGTCCATGGCGCCCGCCAATCACCACGCAGCACACTCTGTCAAGGATGCGCCCATTTCTCAGGGCCTTGGCCTCAGTAGCTCAGGCGTCTAAACTGACCCCGAGGCGAGGGATGACAGTGCTGAACTCCATCAAGTAACAGGCATTTGAAACTTGAAGGCCTCCCATGGCTATGCGACAGCCACTTTCACAAGTACCAAGGTCTCTTTCTAGGCACCTCAGACCTCCATTGCAGTCTGGTCAAACTCTGAATCCTGCTAAGTTACTAGCAGACCAAACACTGACCCCACACTCCAACACTCTTACCTGGAAGTCATTGCTCTGATCAACACATCCAGGTGGGAACCTCCAGGATGCTCCATCACTGACCCTGATACCACCTGCTCACTGATGGCAGCAGGTTTATGATTGGCAGGAAACAGGTTTCTGCTTATGCAATTGTCAAAGACTGTCACAGGCCACTGCGTCTAGCCCTTGCCCAGTAGCTCTACTTCACTCCAAAAGGCAGAGCTATTTGCCTTCACTTGAGCTCTTCAATGAGAGGTAAAGAAAACAGTCGATATAAACTGACCTTGCGTATGCCTCAGAAAGGACACAACTCAATCATCTGGAATAAAATGGACTTTTAACAGCCTAAAACTCTCCACTGAAACATGTCCCTGGAATCATAATCTTACCAGAGGCCATCAAACTGCAAATGTGGTAGCCATAATTCATTGCCAAACCCACAAGAAAGCCATAGGCCAGGTACCTTTGGCTAACAAACTGCCTGCTAAATAAGCTGAGGAGGCAGCAACTTTCCTCCCTCATCCCTTTCTACTCTCTCCAGTTTAACTCTAGGGAAATTGAGGAGGCCATAGCTAAAGGAGCTCAAGCACCAGACCATCACCTGCTCCTTCCTGGATCTTCCCAATGGAAGATTTCATCAGTCTACCTTTCTTGGAGCCAATTCCTTGAGTGCTCCAAGGGGAAATGTATGGTGTACTTGTGGAAGACTGTTGCTTTTGGGCTAATGGATCAGGACAAATTCAAACTAATATTCATGAACGACCCACCAAGCCTCTCAACTTAAAGAAGAATCCACCCATGGATGGCTCTCAAGGGAAAATATCTGGCCAGTGTTATCCCAAGGTTTCTGCTGATCTTGGGCCCTCTAGTATCTATTTTAGTCCTTTTGCCACTGGTCTGTGCCTTAATGTTCTAACTAGATTTCTTTCTTTTTGTCTCGATGCCATAAAGTTACAAATCAAGCTACAACATGGGCTCCATTCTCTGCTGCCTGACCCTTCAATGCCCCTTAGCACCCTGGCCCAGGCTTCCATACAATTTTAATCCATGTTCAATTAGACTCTGTCATGTCCCCATGGCCTGCACCATCACCCTCTGCCAGAACAAAGTACACATAGGCAGGAACATGACTACCACCCTTCACAGCTCAAAGAGTTACAAGAAGATAAGACATTCTCCCCACTAAAACAAGGATTTGTTCTGTTGTTCTGTCAGGGGGTGTGGAGGAGCTCCCATTTTAAGGAAACATGGCAGACAAAAGCACACTAAGGAACAGATGGAAGGTTCGGGGTGGATCATGTCTGCTGGGCAGAACACAGAAGTAAAAGCCAAGCTTGCAGAGATGTTCCCCCTTGCATTCAGTTCAAACCTTGATCCTGGGAAGGAACAACCAATCAGTATGTGTGCACAAAGGGAGCCAGTCAAAAGTCGCCTAACCAGAGGTATAAAATCTGTTCTCACCCCTGTACCCGCCAGCTATGCTCCTTTCTGTAACGCCCACCACCGTTTCCCCTTTTACTGCTGACCTAAGAAATCTTTGTGTTCTCTGTCTGGGTAAATTCTTTTACCAACCCAAGATTCCCAAACATCTGACAGGAAGGAGTCAGTGCTTTTCAGTAAAAACAGTAAAGCACCTCTTACACAAGTATGTCCTAAGATAACAGTAAGTACCATGTAGCACACATATACCAGGAATGTAGTCATTTGTCATTGTGACATATTATGTACTGTACATAACTATTTGCTACACTTTTACATGACTAGAGCACACTGTTTATGACAGCATCAAGGGAGAAGTGCATTCGCACTCCACCCTTAGGATGACTACCACGTCATCAGACAAGAGAAATTTTCAGCTCAATTGTGATCTATGGGTCTATTATGGTGGAAGAGGTCTGTGTTGGCAGACACATTGCTGTGAGGCCTATGACCACACATTCATAACGTGCAAACATCACCACCATCCATCTCCACAACTCTTTTTTAAAGCATTTTTCCCCTCAGTGGTTGGTAAAAATCCAGAGCCCTTTGCATGCTAGGCCAGGACTCCCCACTGAGCTAGGCTGGTAGCCAAGGAAATCTGAAACTGTCCACTCAGCAGTAACTCCCTGTCCTCTCTAGTAGCCATTCCTGCCTTTCTCAGTTGGTGGTGCAGAGGGAGCCCAGGATCTGTGCATGCTCAGCTCCTGTTCTGCTGCTGCACTGCATTCTCAGCCACGGCCTCTAGGATTTCCACCACCCCGAGTACCTGCGTGTGTGGACTTCCGTCCACATTCGTAGATTGGTGGCGGGGAAGGTGTGGCCAGCGTCCACACCTGTGACTCAAACTCCAGCGTCCCCATCCAGAAGTAGAAACCTCCGCCCTGCTCTGCCCAGGCCTGTTGAGCATGAGCACATGGGGTCCTTAGGAGGGACCAACCGAATGAGGGCAATTCGGATGCTGCATCCCTCCTCTATGTGCGTGGCTCTCACCGCTCTCCTCCCAGGACAACAGTCCCCCTGCTGTTCACTAGGAGGTGAAGAGAACCAGCATCCTGACTGACAGGTGGAAAGGGATGCAAGCTGGAGCAGGTCCAGACTATGTTGATGCCAGGAAGCAATTGGAGGATGCAGAGGAAGGCGCTTGTCTTCAGACCTTCAGCACACCGATCGTAAGATTGGAAATATGGACGTTCAGCAGCAGCACTTTCGGTGCCTATTTCAAACCTTGAGGGCACTTGAAAAAGTACATGCCTGGTCTATTCCCAGGCTTTCCTCACATTTTGGTTCCAGGTGATTTTCTTAGTGGAGACCTCCATGTCCCATGAGGAGAGGCCCATGACCATGGGCCATTCCATGGAAAGATGGTTTCACTCCTCACTCCTGTGCTGGACAGAGGCCTTTGCTGGGCTTGCTGGGCTCACAGCAGCTTGAAAGTCCTGCTTGAATCCTTCCTGCAGCTGGCTGAGGATATACCTGGTCCAACCCCCACACTATGGTGAAAGGATGCACCGCACACGGGGTCCTCTGGCTCTCTGTTGTTACTGTGCCTTTCTCAGCTGTCTGTAGCTTTCACTGAAGCCACTTAGTTGTGGAAGTGAGGGTGTCACTTTTGGCCCCGCACACAACAACACAGTCTTAAAACAGAGTTCACAATCCTCCTCCTCACCCTCTTCCAGCCTTGAATATTCCCGCTGGAAGGCACTGTGGCCACATCGTGGGGCTGCCCGCTGGTGAAGGCGTGTTCATCTGAGGACATTCCCTTAGAGGACATGCCACTCTCTACCTCCCCAGGGGGCGGAGCAGCCGCAGGACCAGGCTGGGGGACGATGCTTGTGGTAGAGACATTCCTTGGCAGGATGCAGAGGGGAACATTAGGCAGGCTGGCTGTTCCTCTGCCCCTGTGCCCTGTCTTGTCATCGGAGGACAACGTGAAGGTCTGAAGAAGGCCAGGTGCACTGGCTCTCCTCCTTAGGGGGGGAGCAAAGGTGGAAGGGTCTGCAGGGGATGGGGTGGGCACAATCTCTGGGCGCACCTGGGGCTTAATTCGGGCTCTGAATGTAACCTCCTGGCACATTTGATCTCTCAACATGAGGTAGGTGGCCATCGCCTCATCAAATCGTCTCTGCAGTAGAGACTGGCGAATGTCATCTGGGTTGTAACCCAGGTCACGCATGGCCACCACGATTGCAGGGTCCGGGTGTTTGGGCAGACGCTCCACAGCTGGACTAGGTGACCCTTCCTCCCCTTGCCTTAGCCAAGGGTGCCCCACGACGTGGTCTACAGTGGGCCTCTCACTAGGGTTTTTCGTGAGCATCTGAACTATGACATTTCTCACGCCCATAGAAAGGTATCTGGGTATGTCATACCTTAATTTCAGGACTGCCCGCCGCACCTGCATAACAGTCTCCCCTCTAAAGGGCAAGGCTCCCGTCACCATACAGTAGAGGACGACGCCCAGGCTCCAGACGTCCACCTTTCGGCCATCATAGGGTAGGCGCAGGAATACTTCAGGTGCCCGGTGTGTAAAGGCACCACACCAATCTGTGAGCTCCTCTCCAATGGAGTACCTGGTGCCAAGGCCAAAGTCGATGACTTTCACGTTGCCTTCAGTATCAAGCAGGATGTTGTCAGCTTTCAGGTCTCTGTGCACAATGCCTCTGTCGTGACAGTATTTGACTGCACACAGGATCTGCTTGAAAATGCCACGGGCCTTCTCCTCACACAGGCGCTGGGCGTCCTTGATATGCTGTCGGAGCTGCCCTCCGCTCACGTACTCCATGACCAGGTAGACATGGTCCACTGTTTCGATCACCTGAAACAGTCTGATGATGTTAGGGTGGTCCAGTGTCTTCAGTATAGAGATTTCACTCGCAAGGTAGGAGCTTTCCCCCCACTTCTGCTGTAGTTTTACTGCAACCTGGGTTCTCGTGAGGCGGTGGTAGGCAAGTTTCACATGGCCAAAGTAACCTTCGCCTATGGTCCTCAGGAGCCAATACTGAGCCTTGAGGATCTCATCAGGGGACCTGGCACTGAGAGAGCGCTGTGCTGTCAGCCACTCATACCTCTCACTATAGAATGATCCTGGCATCTTTACCAAATTTTAGAAAAGAAACAAATTAAAAAGCCCAAAAGAAAAAATAACCAAGAATAAAAACAAAAAACACTACCTGAGAAAAAAAGAAAATGTAACAGAAAAAGAAACAAAAGAAAACACAATAAAAGAAAAATATCAAATCAAAAGGTAAATAAAAATGAAAAATATTAGCAAAAACAGGCCACAAAAACAAAGACCAAAAAGCAAAATCCCAAAATCCGTCAACCAAGCTTTGTAGTTGTCCAGCAGGTCACCATCCAAGAGCTTCCTGCACTGTATGGACAAAAATCCAGCCCAGGCAAACTCCTTATATACCTGCTGGATGGCAGTTGGCCTTACTAACAATGGCCCCTCGGTGATGTCAGAGAACACGTGAACCAATCACAGCTGGGCACAAGCCACAGAGCTTGTCTTATTGGTCCAAAGACCATTACAAATTTTTTTTAAAAAAATCAAAAAATAACCTACTCCAACAGTTTCTTCCTTGGTGGGTCATGGAGACTGGTATTTCTCCCTGTGAAGCTGAAGCCAGTGGATGCTTCAATGGCCTCTTCAGTTGGATTCTGAAAATCTGTGATAAATTTTGGCTTTTAAAGACCTCATCCTATCTACACTCGAGGTATTCAATTCCTTTGTCTTTAAACCTGGAGTGATTGACGTCAAACTAATCCTTCGATAGCAGTTGTCAAACTGCCACTGTCACAAAAAGAAGTGTTCCCTAAAGCACCATGAAGCACTTTTAACATCTGTTGTGTGAGTGGGGGGGTGGAGAGAGCCCACTTCACCATAATTTCCCTCATCAGATTTTGTATCAGAAGCCTTGGAACCCAGAAGGCAGAGGGATAAAAGTGAGCAGAGAAAAAGTGTTACAGCCCATTTGTGCTGCTGTTACAAAATGCCTTAGAGAGGGTTATCTGTAATTGACAGAAATTTATTTCTCACAGTTGTGCAGGTTGGCAAGTGCTTGATCAAACTTCCCGGAGCTTCAGTGTGCCAAAGTGCTTGTTTTTGCTTTCTTATTCTGACTGTTACTCTGTTACTGTTTCCTCACAAGGTGGAAGGGTAGAAACAGTCTTTGAAAGAAAACAATGTAGCAGACACACTTGCATCCCCCATCCAGATGCAACAGATGAGATTTTACTTTATTTGCTTCAGATCTCTTGTTGTTGCTGCTGTTGTTCTCCTCCTCCAATTCCTTGTCCTCTTCCTCTTCTTGGGGTGGGGGGAGAAATCTTGGGCAGAGTCTCAGTGTGTAGCCCCAGCTGCCTTGAACGCTTGATCCTCCTTCCTGAGCCTCTGAAGTGCTAGGATTATTAGGTGTGCCAACTCCCCTACCTTCTTCTTTTCATTTTTTTTTTTGGCGGGGGGTAATAAGCCACACACCTGCCTAAAGCTCTGGGTCCCATCTTCCCTCCTAGATATTGTCATTTCTGGCTTTTGTTCTGTTTTGACTTTGCAATACTTGGGATTTAACCCAGGGTGCTTCCCACATGCTAGGCAAGTGCTCTACCACAGAGCTACATCCTCCTTGGATATACTTCTTAAGTCGTTCCTTCTTTCCCATGTGTTTATTGACCTTTCATCCAGTCAGCTCACTGAGTTCTTCTTAGGTGAGTGTACCTGCAGACATCCTTGAATTCCATGCAGTCATATGACCCTGCACATAAAAGTACAATTTCTCCTCCATTGTAGTTTTTATCCTTTCATTTATTTTTCTCGTCTTACCATGATGTCCAAGACATCTAGTACAAGGTAGAATGTTACCAGTGATAGGAAGCAGAGTTCTCTCCTGTCTGACCTTAATAGAAATGCCTCAAATATTTCACTGGTAAGGATAAGGTAGGTTTGCTATAGGTATTTGATAGATAACCTTTATCAGGGTTCAGGAAGTATCCTTCAATTCTGAGTTGAAGTTTTTATAAGGAGCAGGGAGAAGGATCAGAAGAAAAAAACAGTAGGCCTGAGTTCTGATAAAGTAGCAGGGAGGTGGGGATGGCATAGTAGAGAGGTAAAACCTGAGGAATCTGAGCGTGGAGAGGGTCACATAACACTGGGGAGGGGGAAAGTCACGTAGCAGTGGGGTAAAGTAGCCTATGGAATTGCATATAACCATATATGGATTAGACTTTGCTTTTTCCTTCTGTAACCTGCTTGCAAGGATATATAAGGTGAGACCCCCTTGTTCTAGGGGCTCAGCCATTGGACAGGAGTTTGCTGGGTCTGTGCCGGCACAATAAAATATTGCTTCCTGCTAAACTGCCTCAGTGTCCCATATCTCAGCTTGAGATTCTCACAACAGTATTAAAATTTTATTAAATACTAGCCAGACACTGGTGGATCATGCCTGTGATCCTAGCTACTTGGGAGGCTAAGATCAGGAGGCTTATACTTCAAGGCTAGCCTGTGCAAATAGTTTGGGAGCTCCCATCCCCAAAATAATCAGAGCAAAGTGGACTGGAGGTGAGATATAGCTCGAGTTGTAGAGCGCCAGCTTTGCAAGTGCAAAGTGCTGAGTTCAATCCCAGTGCCAACAGCAAAAAATTTATCAAAAACTTTTTGTGTTGGCATCTACTGAGATGCTTGAGGTTTCTTCTTCATTGTTAGGTTGACAGATTACATTGAATTTTACTTAGCCAGGGTTGGTTTTTATAGTCACAGCACACTTGGCTGTTCCAGTAGTAGCGCCCCTCCTCCATGAATCCCTATCCCTGTGTCCTTACCTATTCATCACCCCTCCCACATTGATCCAATAAGATGTTTTGGTCAAGATCTGTTGTGACTTGGCCAATGAAACATTACAAAGGTGACAAAGCAGAGGTTTGAAAAGCACTTGTGCACTAGGCTTGCTGTTTTGCTGCTTACTGGGAAACCTTGTGTCACAGGAGAAGGCTGAGGTGACCTGACACAGATGTGACTCAGCTGACAGCCAGCTCCACGGCCAGACATGTGAGGAAGGCCGTGCCATCAGATGGCTGTCGCTGCCCGAGGACTCAGGTGAGACCAGCAGAGCTGTCCAGGTGTGCCTGCCTGTGCTGCCAACCACAGAATCACAAGCACAAATAGGTGCTGTTTTCAGATAGTTTTTTGGGGGTGACTTGTTAGACAGCAATAGATAACTGATACAGGGGACATAGAACTATTTGGTTCGTCTGTAATTTTCTCTCTCCCACAAAAGTTCTAGCTGTAGTAATAACCTTTTCCCACATGAGGGGCCAAGTGTCCTTTCTAATTGCTGTCATCCTCCATGCACAGCTTGTGGTACAAGATGATGCTCTAGCTCCTGCCACTGCATCTAAACACCAGCCAAGCAGAAGAGGAAGAGGAGGGAATTTCCTCTCCTACTTCAGTCACTCAGCCTGTCCTTTTCATATTGGTTATTCTTGAGATGGGGGTCTTGCTTTACATCTGGCCTGGACCAGCTCCCCACTAGCCTCAGAGGCTTTCATTATAGTCCAAAAGGAAAAACTCAACAAGGCTCAGCATGTGCTGGGCAGTTGGTTACCCAGAAAAACTTGGTCCTGCCAGCTATGTCAAGAGATCCTAGGTTTTCAAGCCCAGCCGAAACATTTGACAAGACAGCCTTGCCAGCCTGACTGCTAGACCTGTCCCCAGGGCCTCGGAAATGGATGCCAGCTAGAGCACCCACCTCCCAGAAGAGGGAGGGTCCAGGATAAATTTGTTTTGAATCTTGTCTCCCAAGGGTGGAATAACCTAACCCACTGGGGGAGGTGGAGGCTGTGCAGACAACACCTTGAGGCAATAATTCTCAGTCAGGTCCCTGGACCAGCAGCCTAACCTGGGAACTTGCTAGAAATGCAAATTCTCAGATCTCACCAAAAACCTTAATCAGAAACTCCAAAGGTCTGCCCAGCAGACCTTAAAACCTTAGAAAAAAGCCCATATCCAAGCACAAGAAAAAAGAAAGATTGCCAGTCGCTGTGTGTAAGCTTTTAATTAACTTTACTGGAAAGCCAAATTCATGAGTTAGTACGGATCAAATGATTGTTTGCATGGGTTACAAATGAGTCTTTTTTTTTAAACAGAATAAAACAGTGCAAATTATAAATTGTAAAAAGGAAGAAAAACCTTGTTGGTAAAATTCCAGAGAAGCAAGATTTTACACAGCATATTGAAGATCAATAGATATTTTAATTTGAGAACAAGAATTTAATGTTATAGAATTATACACTACTTTATAAAATTAAAATTTCTATGTAAGGGTTATATTAGTAATAGTTAACAAAATCTTGACATCACATTTGGTGGTCTCCTACATAATAGCTGTTGTATATCCTTGATTAGAAGAAATAAGTCTTAAATCTTGACATCACATTTGGTGGTCTCCTACATAATAGCTGTTGTATATCCTTGATTAGAAGAAATAAGTCTTTTAGTCTAATTATTGCAAAACAGTCTATCATTCTCATTGTTCTTAAAGACAATGAAAATACATGCAAATTTTAAAAATGGTAGATATATTTTGATTTTAAAAATACAGCATTTCAGAGGTCCGTGTTTGATTCTCTGTGGTGGTCCTTTGTTTGCTATAGTTTGTTGAGATTACAGTGAAAAACATCTCAACCACCACATTTAAGTCACAAACTTAAATACAACACGAACGTAGGACAAGTTCCCAGGAATTCTGCATTGCTGTGATTTCCTTAACAATACTAAGTCCGATTTCTTCATTTTCACTTGCTATATATGCAATAAGAATTCCTAATATGACAAGGCAGATTCTGTTCTGTCTTCTACCATGTTTTGAAGGAAGTGTGCATTCACTGGACTCTCGTCCCTCACAAGTAAAATGTAATTTTACTGTTGGATAAAATGTAAAGGTAAGAGTGGATCTAGGACTGGAGGTGTGGCTCAAGCAATAGAGTGCCTGCCCAGCAAGCCTAAAGCCCTGAGTTCAAACTTCAGTACTGCCAAAAACAAGAAACAGCAGATTTGTCACAGATTTTTGACCTGCTGTGATAACCATCATATTTATTATACAAATGGCTACTTCTAGAGGTTGTCTCTGAGAACATTTGGTTGATTGTGTGAACTTTGTGTTGTTTAAGGGAAAGTGTATAGTGGAATTGGGACAAACTGTGAAGCTTTTTTGTAACAAGTAATTCCAATAATTGTTTATAAAGCACAAATTAGTACTATCTACTGAAAATAATTATTTTTCTTCTTCTTTTCTATATTTACATAATTTGCATAAGTATTACTTTGTATATATCTGATTCAAAACAGGTTCTTGTCAAGACCAAACAAAGTATGTCACAAATGAAGAACTTGACTTACCTTATTACATAAAGTACTAAGAAAAATGGTCTCTGCTCTCTATGCCATGAGACAAAAGCTATTGTTCTGGCAGACTCTGGTGTATCAAATTCTGTCTGTTAGACAAAACCAACAGTATCCAATCAGCTTTAAGTTACGTGTCTATTATAAGGACTATAACACTCCTCAAATTTTACCATGCTTATGAATCAATTGCCTGGTGGTTTTGTTGGTCCAGATAGTGAATACTTTTCTTGGAGTTCATTTCGTCTCAGCTGCAAATTCTTGACTCTGCCACTGTTACACTAAAGTGGCCATAGACAATATGTAAGAGAATGGGCACAGCTGTGTTCCAATAAAACCTGAATCACAAAATAGGTGGTGGGCCTCCGTGATCTAAGAGAATGTCCTAACTCTTCTCTACATTTTTATGACCTTTAGAATGAACGGATTTATTCAGGCGGTTATTAACAAACATGACATTTTATTTCCTCATTACTTAAAATACGTGCTCACTGAGTCCAGTAATTTTGTTCAAGGTCTGAAAACCAGGTCTTATGATCCAACTGACAGTGACCAGGGTGTCAATTATCCTAGCTAGAATCTTGACACATCAGTCTTTTTAAATAGCTGAAGCACCTAATGACTCCACCAATATAGACATAGAACCCATCACTTAAAACCTGCCAATATGGAAAAGTGATGAAATAAAACACATATTCCAAAGGTGGCTACAAACTGGTAAGAGGGATTGAAAAATAAAAACACTAAGAAAGATTGTCCATTATTGATTTGAACTTTATAATTCAAAACTATCCAAATGCTATAGATTCTTCAGGGACTATTTCAACTATTCTTTCATAAGCAAGAACATTCTTACTTTACAAGACTATTTGTAGTGACTTGGCCAAGACACATGGCTAGTGATACACAAAGGTCCATTATTCCTATCTTAAGTAACCAATATTAATCCAACTGAAGTGACCACCTGTCATTTGCTAGGTTAAACCAGGGTTTCAAGTAGTTTAGTTCTTACTTCAAAACAGCAATTTAAAAGACCCTGTCAAAGACTGGAGGTATCGTTCAAGTGGTAGAGTGCCTGCTTTATAAGCGTAAAGCTCTGAATTCAAACCCCTGTCCTACCAAAAAAAAAAAAAAAAGACCCTGCTAAGCACCTGCCTGGCAAGTGAGAGGTCTTCAATACAATCCTCTGTCTCTACTCCACCCCCAAAGAAAAGGAGGGGAGAAGAGAAAAGGAAAGGCCCTTCCAAAGACTAAGAAATCATTTACCAAGAACAAAACAAAAAAATGCCACACCAGAATGTGGTTGTAGCTCAGTGGTAGACTGCTTCCCTACAATGTGTGAGGCATAGCACCAGCACTGTAAAAGAGAGAAATAGAAACAGAGAGAGAAAGACAGAGAGAGAGACTCACACACTAATATCATTTATAGTAAACTCATTTTTTGGTCATTAACTAAATTCATTGCTTTCTCCTCCATATGGAACACTGTCTTACACCCATAAGAAAAGATGGACAAGTCAATGCGAAGTCACACGAAGAATGCCATTCTCTCTTTTTTTGACAGTACTGGGGGATTTCAACTCAGACCTCACACTTGCTAGGCAGGCACTCTACCACTTGAGCCACACTGCCAGTCCTTTTTTGTATTGGGTATTTTCAAAATAAGTTCTCTAGAACTATTTTCCCAGGCTGGCTGCAAACTGTCATCCTCCTGATCACTGCCTCCTGAGTAGCTAGAATCTTAGGCATAAGCCAGTGATAACTAGCTAAGAATGCCAATCTTAGATTAGGAGGTGAGGTAGGAGCATTGTGGGTTCCAGCCCAGCCTGGCCATACAGGATGACACTGTCTCAAAAAAACAGGGAAAAAAGAAGGTCATTAAAATATAATATCAACTGGCATGGTGGCAAGCCCATGTAGTCCCAGGTACTTAGGAGGCTGACACAGAAAGACCATTTAAGCCCATGAGGTCATAGACCAGTAAACACAGCAAGATCCGGTATTGAAACACACACACACACACACACACACACACACACACACACACACACACACACCCACACACACACACACAAAACAAAATGTTTTCATTTGGAAGAGCAACATCTGTGGCACATTTTCTTTTTGGGAGAAATTTGGAGTGTTGATTTCTGATTTCAAAATGTGATAGTCATGTTTTTGCCTCACTTGACATGTCCCTTAAGTCTATAGTCACTGAAGTAAAAGTCTTACCATAGTCTGTGGAATTGATGCATAGTTTGGAATTCCTAGCACTTGGTGGAGAAAACTCTGCACAGTTTTTCCCAGCGCAAAGCATCAGTGCCTGTGAATAGGAGTAAAATTGTTTTAGAGGATGCCTCATAGGAAGTGTTGGCACCACACCTCTGGGAGTATTTTGAAAGGTCAGAAGGATGTGTGTATTTACAGAAATTGGACAGATCGTAACAGGACTAAAAACAACTAGCATTTACCACAATGGAGACAGTGCAATTAGTATTTGCCACAGTGACACCTGGTATGGAAAAAGGCAGTGGTGGGAGAAAATGGCTGACACAAATACATGTAGAGCAAAGAGTACAAGTCTATTCAAGAAGAGAGATACCATGGGGAAGGAAACCAAATGCTAAAAAGGAACAGTGGTACAGTGAGGGGGTCAGGAAGTCAAACTACTCACAGAGCCTGCATCCAGGAGGAAAGCACCATCTCTGCTCAGTTTCTCCGTGGAGAGCTGAAGAACAGGGGCTGAGGGATGATTCTGTCATTGATGCTGAGGGCTCCCAGAGGAAGTGAGGAGGTGATTACAGCTGCTAGACACAGGTAGGAGAGTCACAGGGAAGAACAAAAGCAAGTAAAGGACTGTTACCTCCAAGAGTTTGGGCCTTACTCACTGAGGCCAATCACAGTTATTCATAATATGAAGAAGATGAAGTTAAAACAAAGCTGCTTAAATCCCAAGAGATCCAAATTAATTTCTAATCCTAACTATTATTTCAAAAGCAAATGCAATCCTATGTAACACTATGTAATGCTGTAGCGTGAACAAATGATGTCAGTGAGGTCCAAATAACATCTGGAATTAGTTAATAGTAGTACAGCAATCTATTTGAATTTACTGGATTTCACAAGAGTATCATGCTTTTGTAATTTACTTCACTTTATGTTGATGTATTTATTTGAGATAGGCTCTCACTATGTAGTCCAGGACGGCCCGAACCTCACCATCCTCCTCCCTTGGCACCAAGCCAGCTGAAAACATTTTAAAATTTTCTATTCTTTCTTTGTTTTGACACGGGGCTGCCTGTGTTGCCTAGGCTGGTCTCAAGTCTGTGGGCTCAGATGATCCTCTCGCCTCACTTTCCAAGGAGGTGGACGATGGTGTGGACCAAACCTGTGGGCTCAGGTGATCCTCTCGCCTCACTTCCCAAGGAGATGGACGATGGTGTGAACCATCACACACATCCGAGTAAAATGATGGGGGTGAGAACTTTCTGCATTGTATTTGTAACTGACCTGTAAATCTAAATTCCAAATGAGGGGAGAAAAGGAGGAAGGGAGAGAGAATGACGTGTTAACACTGTTTCTCTCAGAAAGTATTAGGAGTGCTTTACTTGTCTCTCATTTTTTTTAGTGGTGCTGAACTGAGGGCATCCTACTTGCTAAGCTGGCTCTCCACTACCCAGCCACATCTGCAGCCTCCTCTCTTCCTGATAGTTACGATATTATAGACACAAAATCAACAACATTAAAATTCCATGTCAACTTGCTATGCTGCTATTTTTTAATGGGAGGAAAAAAGTAAGACTGAACCAGGTATGGTGGCATGGGCCTGTACTCCTAGCACTCAGGGGGTGAGGAGGATTTAGAGTTCAAGGCCAGCCTGGGATGCACAGTTAGACCTTGTCTCAAAAAAAAAAAAAAGAGAGAGAGAGAGAGGGAAATTTAAGTTTAGTTAATTGAACTTATCAAATAAGTAAGATTATTTTGTAATACAAATTAATAATGTTAAGAACAATTTTCATTTGTAAAAAAATTACCTCCTGTTTCTCCTTTACATGATGGTTAATCTTACCTGTCAACTCTTTAAATTTTTTAACCATGGTTAAATGCCATGAAGTAGGCAGCAATGTCTTCACCATGTGGGTGTTGTCAGGGCCGAGGGCCCTTCCATCCTTGTCAAGGGAGTGCTAACCTCTCCTGTCATACAACACCTTAAATGTCACCTTGACTGGATTGAGAAGCACACAGGAGACCAGAGAACACACCTCTGGGGCGTCTGAGATGGTGTTTGCAGAGACGATTACATCATGAGCTCTCTGGATGGATTAAAACTCCTTAATTGATTCATAGTTTGATGCCATTACTGGGGGGAGGTGAAGGTGGGAGGTGGGGCCTGGTTGGAGGAAGAAGGTCCCTGGGGTGTCCTTGAAGGGAATATCTTGCCTTGGCTGGTTCCTGTGTTCCTTTTCTCTGCCCCTGGCTGCATGATGGGAACTGCTCTGATCCACAACACCTCCCCACCATGATGGACTGACACCTCTGAAACGGTGAGGTAGAATAAATCTTTCTTCCCTTAGGTGATTTTTGTCAGATATTTTGTCAAAGATGATAAAAATAATGAATACAAAAGATATCTTAAATTTTTAAAAAATTTTGAAAGATTTTAACCAAAACATTACTCCCTATCTCTACATATACTAACTTGAGCACAACTGTAAATAGATGATGATTTAACATTTTTATGCTTTAACTTTAATAAATATGGCAATAAATAATATGACTTTAATAAATTTCCTATCAAAAGCAAAATATTACAACTCAGATAAATATTTTCCCTTTACTTCAAAGATAGCATTACATTGAACATGGACCTAGGGTACTCAGATGTCATTTCACTCTTACCATACATCTTCCAGATCAATTTGTTTAAATAAATAGGCTGCTCTGGTCAACTTGACATTTTCTTTATTTCTTACATCTGTTCTAGAGACTTGACTTAGGAAACTAAATAAAGGTACTATTTTCAGGAGCTTCCCTGAACCAGTATCTCTCTACATATAACTAGCAAAAAGATAAAAATATAAAGCTTTAGATAACAAACAAACCTCTTCTCAATTCAGCACTGGAATGAGTATGATTACGCTTAGAAAACATCTAGAAAAAGCCACTAAAAAAAGGAATCCATCTTTCCTCATCTGAGAGATTGTCAATTCTGTACAAACTGGGATGAGTTGTGAGCATAAGGTGAACCAAGGGCTGGGTTTTCACTTGACACAGCAAAATGTGTTCTTCTAGATACACGTTTGTCCAGTCTGGAATGATTTCTGTAATGAAAAACAAACCCCGTGCCCACCAAAAGAAGACATTTAAAAAGTACAGAATTTTGTAAATGTCAGACAGAATTTCCAAATTTACTATGAATTATTGTTTCAAAAAATATTCTAAGAAGTCATATACGTGTATTAACTTGTGTCTACAGTGTCACCTAAAAGTCTGGAGCAGTTAATGAACTGACCATGGCAAAGCTATCTTATATGTTTCCTCATCATAAAATAGGTCTACTATCTACCATGACATAGTGACAGTGATGTAACAATCTAAGCAGTATCACAGGAAGGACGTCAGTACGTAGCAGATGACAAAGGCACACATGACGGGCTATGGTATCCACTAAGTGTTCTACCAATGCTGCATGATAATGAGTGGTGGCTGTCTCTGTTTCTCCCACACTTAGAGAAACTAATCAAGATACCAAAGCTTGCAAATCAATGATGAAAAGTAGTAATACAAATGATGACTACTAAGTACAAAAGAGTTCATAAGCAAGAGTGACATTTAAATAGTGTATTAGCTTCATGGAGAATGATGAAGTTTTGAGGTAAAGGTTTCCAGGGGACGGAAAGGGGTAAAAGAGGCAGAGAAAACAGGAATGAGATAGGACTAAAGCAAGGGCACCGGCTAAATAAAAGACTACGAGGAACCCTGGGGGAAGCGCAATTTATGAGGGACAAGAGAGCACTGCTCATGTGTCATACTGACACACCTTCACGTGTCCTGGCGGTGCCCATGCTGGGTCACTGTCCTCAGAACCAGCTGGGCTTCTGATGCCCATGAGCACCTGCACTTGTGCAGCCGCCTACTTCCCAGGGCTGCAGTGCATCAGTGCTATGGGGACAGGGCCTGGGCACTGAACTTCCTGTGTCCTGTTACACACTCTCTGCCTGACGAAACCAACTCTCTTCCTTTCTCTGTTTTTGCTTTTCCTTCCTTTTTTATGTCCTTCCTTCTTTTTCTTTCTTTCTTCCTAGTACTGGCGTTTGAACTCAGGGTCTTACCCTTGCTAAGCAGGTGCTTTACCACTTGAGCTACACCACCGGTCCTTTTGCACTATTCTGTCCCAGCTGGCCTTGGCAGCAATCCTCCTAAATATACCTCATGCATAGCTGGGATCACAGGGGTGCACAATCATGCCCAGCTTGTGTGTTGAGAAGGGATCTCACCAACTTTTTCCCAGCTAGCCTCAAATCTTGATCTTCCTGATATCTGCCTCTGCCTTTTATTATAGGCATGCACCACCATGACTCAGCCTACCAAACTAAACTTTCTCTGGTCCTATCTGTGACCTTTCTTATAAAATCCAGTTTTAGCAAGAACCCCCACCCTCAATATCTGATCACTCTCTACAACTCATCAGTTTCATCATTCTCCATCATCCCCCAGCTGATGTCTAATTACCCTGGACTATCTTCATAAGAATCTTGTTAGCAAGAAGCCCCTTTACTCTTTTTTTTTTCTGTTCCTTTGAGACAGTGTCTCAATAGGTATCCCAGGCTGGTCTTGAACTCACAATCATCCTGCCTCAGCAGACCAAATGCTGGCATCACACGGGTGTGCCAATAGTCCTTGGTAATCTTGATGGTACCTATTAGTAATTTTCTATCCATCAACCCCACCTTACTCTTTCTAAAATTCCCAACTACCCATGAGGCATTCAGAGCTGCATGTAGTCTCCTACTGTGCTTCCAACAAGTGTCATTGAATGAAAAAACAAAAAGCTGTATGATTTTTGAAATTAGTATGTGGACAGTCACTAAGAAGGAGGCAAGTACTACGGGAAATGAAAGAAGCAAAGCTCCAAGTACACATTAAAAATATTTAATGAGTGTCTATTATGTTTGTTTTGGATTTTTGTTTATTGTTTTGGCAGTACTGTGGTTTGAACTTAGGCCTTTGCACTCTACCACTTGAGCCACATCCCCAGCTATTATGCAGGGAACTGTTTAGGTGCTGGAACAAAGTAGTGAATGAAAAAGATAAAAGCCCTATGGTTATGTCAGACTGCATTCTATACAAGGAGAAGAAAATAATAAATAAGCAAAATACCTGGTCAGTAATATGTGCTTCAGAAAAAACCTAGAATGGAAGAGTCAGACATGTCAGGGTGTTGTAGGGAAGGGAAGGATGAAGCGGTGCATGTTAAATAGAAATAGACAGAAAACCTGAGAAGGAAGACAGATATGAGAAAAAAATCAAAACAATGACAAAAAAAACCCTGAAGTAGAGGGAGAAGCTCTACTTCTGTGTACTTATATTCCAAAATGGAAATATGTACCTTGAAACTAGAGCCTTTCCTATGAGGGGAGAGCAGGTTGCCCACAGCATCTAAAAGAGATTACACACACCAGGCAAGCAGATCTTGGAAATTCAGAAAAACACAGAAATAAACAAGATCTAAAGCAGCCCTGATCAGTACTTTTGATAAAAAGCACTATTATCAAGAGCTTGTAGATAAAATGCTATGAGAAGATTACTTGAAGTCTGTAAGCTTGGACATTAAATGCTAGACACTGGATAAATAAGCCTATTCCATGATTCCAGAGTTCTCTATTTTTTTGGGAGGTGAGGTAGAGACACAGAGCAGTTAGGGAAACATGTAAATTACATGCCTGTAATCCCAGTGCTTAGGAGGTATATAGCATGACCCTGTCTCAAAACAAAAGAACCAAATGAAAAACGCTATGAACAAAGCTAAAACTAAACTGAGGCTCCATGAAAGAAAATTTTCCCTATAGGAAACTCAGAAAAGGGGTATCTATTTCTGTGAAAGGCACATCGAAATGTGAAAGAAATCAATCTTATGAAAGGCTTCCCTGAGGGAGAAAGGATGTAAGAACCAAACTGATGTTAAACTCTGCATTTGAAAACGGGACAAGAGAATCAAAATGACAACTAGATCTGAGATGGAAGTAAATAGTTAAAGACCCAAATAAGTTTTCTCCTAGCACACAAGATTTGGGAAGGCTGTGAACATGTGTGTGGTAGTAAACTAGTTTTTAATCTCAAATTTCATGACTACAGGTCTAACAATCTTTATAGTGCCCTGCCACCTCTTACTATCCAAGCTACTGTGCTCATAAAGCACTGTTATAAACAATCCTACTAAGTACCGACATTAAACACTGGGTAGCATGGTTATTAAGTCCAAAGCAGATGAGTACAGAGACTGAAATCAGTTTACTGGGGACAAGGCAAGCGAGGGAAGGAGGCAGGAGTGCCGCTAATTGCTTATGGGCAGAAGATAAAAGTGCTCTAAACTCAGACTGCGATGATGGCTGCACAACTCTGTAGATAGACTAAAAACAATGGAATGGTACAATTAAAATGGTGCAGTCCTGTGACAATAATTCTATCTCAGTAGCGCTGTTTAAACAAGCAAAAAGTATTATCTGTGGCAGATCTTTTTATTGACATAGCTATAAGCACCCAAATTGAAACCTATAAAGCTAATCATTTACAAGAAAACAAAATATGTGAATTTGCTTAATGGTTTTACTTGTAAAATATTTACAAGTGATATCCACTCTTACCCATATTGGCCAATAACCCTGAAATTGCTTGAACATCAGCTTCCAGAAAGACTTCATTCAGAGTTGAAACTACTGGCAAACACAAAGTACGGATAGTATTCTTCTTTCACCTTTGGGGAAAACACATGATAGTAAGGACAGCTACATTCAAAAAAGATTATGCTAGAGTCAGGTCTTTTCACTATAGAACCAAGTAGTGTGATATAGGAAGCAGAGATGCTATCAACACTCTAGTCTGTGACAACAATAAAGTTTTTTTTTATTATTATTTTTTGAGTATAAAACTCTTTATTTACAGTATTACTAAACAGATAACAGGGAGCATATTTAAATGATAATATCCTAGCATTTTCTTCCTTCTCCACTTCTTTCTCTATATCCCCCCCACCACCCCGCTTTCTTTTTTGAGAGGAGGACTCACTATGTAGCCCAGGCTGGCCCAGCCATATGAGTGTTGGAATTACAGGTATCTGTCAGCACACCTGCCAATATGCTAGTGTGCTTTGTGGCCTTTTTTAAGTTCAGAAAATTTTTATTTTATTTATTTATTTTATTTGCAGTACTGGAGTCTGAACTCAGGGCTTCACACTTGCTACCCAAGACCTCTACCAATTGAGCAATGCTCCTAGCTTTAATTTTACTCTTTTTAAACACAGAAAAAAAAAATTAAAGGAAATAGATTAGTAGTTACAATGCCCTTTCTTTGCTAGTTACCTACAACAACTATCAGTAATTCAAAGTAAAAATGAAAACTTTTAAGAATCATCAAATTATCTCTCTCCTCTCTCTCTCTCTCTCTCTCTCTGTCTCTCTTCTCTCTCTCTCTGTCTCTCTGTCTGTCTGTCTCTCTCTTTCTCTCTCTCTGTTTCTCTGCTGGGGATTGAACCCAGGACCTTCTGCATGGTAAGCTCATCTGGGATGTGAATAAACAAACTGGACACAGCAAGAAACTACTCAGGAATAAAAAGGAGTAAATCACTAAGATGCAGCATGTGGATGAATCTCAAAATGCTAAGTAAAGGAAGCCAGACTCAAAAGTCTACACACTACAGGTTGAGCAACCTGAACCCAAATATCCAAACTCTGAAATCTTTCAAGCACCACAAGTGGAAAATCCCGCTCCTTAGACATGAGGGTAGGGTAGCGGTCAAAATGAAGGCACACTAAAATATTGTATAAAATGATCTTTGGCTATGTCTGTAAGATGTATAGGAAACACAAGTGAACTTTATGTTAAGATCTGATCCCATCCCCAAGATATCTCATAATGTACATGCAAATAATCAAATATTTGAAAAAAATCCAAAATTGAAAAAATTCTTCCAGTGCCCAGTCTTGTTTTGTTCTGTCAAGTAAGACATAAATGTCTAGACGGGCACCGGTGTCTCACATCTGTAATCCTAGCTACTCAGGAGGCAGAGATCAGGAGGATTGAGTTTCAAGGCCAGCCCAGGGAAAATGAAAAACGAGACCCTATCTCAAAATACTCAGCAGAAAAAAGGGTTAGCAGAGCGGCTCAAGTGGTAGAGTTTAGCCTGCCTAGCAAGTGTGAAGCCTAGAATTCAAACCCCAGTGCCACCAAAAAAAAAAGTAAATTGAACATGCCTCAGAATAAAACACAAATTAGATGTTAATTAGGAATGAACAAGTCCCACCCTTAAGAACTGCTGTCTGTCTCCAGCACAAGTCCTTTCAAAACGTCCACTGGACGAGGTCTTTCCCTGGCTACTCTATCTTAAAATAGCAACTCGAGCACTTCCTATACCCTTACCTGCTCTGCTTTTCTCCTTAACTATTACATTGTTTATCCTGTTTATTATCTGACTCACTAATAGAACTAAAATCTATGCAATAATTTTTTTTTTTTTGAGACAGGGTCTCGCTGGCTGTGTTGCCCAGGCTGTTCTAGCACTCCTGGGCTCAAGTGATCCTCTTGCCTCAGGCTCCCCAGCACTGGAATACAGGCCAGAGCACAGCTCAATAAAGGGATTTTTAAACTGATGCACAGAATGTCTGCTACAAAACAGACTCTCAATGAGTATTTATGGCTGAGTATGGTGGCCCATGAGTATAATGCCAGGACTTGGGAGGTTGAAGCAGGAGGAACATGAGTTCGAGGCCAGCCTGGACTATACAGTAAGATCCTGACTCCAAAGAAAAGAATGTGTGAATAAAATGTAAAATGGTCTAGGAAAATAAACACCATGGCTTTACCAAGAATAACAACAAAGCTCTTATGATCAGGAACACTCTTTTGGCTGAACAGGCATTCCTAATTACTCCAAAGAGTCTCTCATACTCAGAAGAAGACATTCTACATGAACAAACGTACCTTTACTACAATACTGTGCTGAACGTTAACACAGTAGAGCTTATGTTGTGGTTTTTGTGACAATAAAGCAAACAAAAACTTACCTTTGCTTGATGTATACAAGAGTGCTGACTGAAAAGAACCCAACTGCATGTCAGGAAGACTCTTTTCCGCTGACATCTGTACTGTATACCTGGCATCTGGGTTGACATTGGGCAGAGACAGGAAGTCTGTGGAGCAGACAAAGAAGTTCCCATGGAAAGTGTGAATGGTGAGAACTAGGCGAGAACAAATTTTAAAATGACTTTATATGCCTGCCTCTGGATATTTACACTTTATCCTAGTCACTTATGAGATACTAAAAATAGGTAGATAATAGAGAGGATTTAGTGAGATTGAGGGGGATAGGTGTCTTCTTAAATAAAGGTGAGGATACAACCTTCAAAACGCTTTCTGGGAGGGACAATTTGGCTCTACATATTAACATTATTTGAACTTTAGCAATCTCTTATCTAAGAATTTATGCTATAGATATACTCATTCAAGTGCACATTTCTTTGTGCAAAAACATTTTAAACAGATTTGTCACAGCAAAAAATTTTAAAAATCACCATCACTGGTTATCAGTAGTAAAATAACTAAACTGTGATTTGTTCCTTTTAGTGAAATTAGGTAGACATTAAACAGAATGGGATAGGTTTATATAAACTAAAATGAAGGGATCTTTAAAGTTTATTAAGTGAGCATGTCATTTATGCAAATACACCATCTATGTACTTTCCATGCAGTTGTACCTAAGCCAAAAGCAGAAAATCCTGTTATGCACCAAAGTGGTTACAGTAAATACATAAGGATGTAATTGTGTGTACAATCAAGCTGATATGGAAGGAATTTAGCTTTAGCAATAGGTATATATGCAAATATATACATGCATAATGCATGTATAAAATATTTTAAAGAAAAACAGATGCATATATTGTGAAATAAAAACTAACTTTAAAACAAGAAAGATACAGTTCTGCACATACAAAAACAGATGTCCATGATGTGGTTTAAAAACATGTGAGCATCTCATGGAGCACAGCAGAGCGGGAGCCAGCATGCAGAAGCCTGGTGACTTGCCAGATTCACACTGCCCCAAGCTCCCTTGCCAGCATCTACAGCAGGGAACATCATCTGCAGCTAGAGAAACACTTCAAGGTGGATGGGTACCCTGACTATAAGACCAGGTGGCCCTGGCTACCAGGCTCAACCTGAAGGAGTATGATGTGCAGGTGTGGTTCCAAATGTATTTGATCCTTAAGGACTGTGAGGAACTCTTTTTTTCTGGGGGGGGGGGGGGCGCAAGGGGGAGTCCTGGAGTTTGAACTCAGAATTTTGCACTTGCAAAGCAGGCACTCTAATGCTTGAGGCACACCTCTAGTCCATTTTGTTCTGCTAATTTTGAAGATAGGGTCTCACAAGGTATTTGCCCAGGCTGGCCTCAAACCTTGATCTTCCTGAACTCAATCACTCAAGTAGCTAAGGCTTATAGGTGTGAACCACCACTGCCCCAGCTAAGTTCATTGTTAAGGCAGGAAAATGACATAAAACCAGCAGAAAAAAAAAAAAAAAAAAAAGCTAGGCCCCAGTGGTTCATACTTATAATCCTAGCTACTCAGGAGACCAAGATCAGGAGGATCATGGTTTGAAGTCAGCCTGGGCAAATAGTTTGTGGGACCCTATCTTAAAAAAAAACCTATCACAAAAAGGGGGGGGAGGTGGGCTGGTGGAGTGGCTCAAGGTGTAGGCCCTGAGTTCAAACCCCAGTACAGAAAAACAAAAAAACAAAAAAAAAAAAAGAAAAGAAAAAAATCCTGGACCCATTGTTTGGTTTTCCGGAGATTACAACAACAGCTACGACCACTGAAAATAAAGTGCCAAAAGCAGAACATTTTACAAACCCCGCCCCATCCCCTTGCCCTGCCATTCCTGGCTCTCCATTATAACCAGCATTTGGAAGTGACTTGATCACAAAGCACTGCTCCTTTCATCTTTTCAGTCTGGACAGCTTCTTCTACCACAGCCTGAAGTCTGATCCCGATTTCTGGTCAGACACTGTGAAGTCCAGGGAGCTCCCCTCAGCCCTAGAGGCCTTCCAGAGACTTTCTATCTCTGCATTGGCACCTGGGTACAAAGAGGGAGGTAGCATGGCAGATTGAGGGCAGATCAGGCCCAGGATGGTTCTGAATATTTGAGGGGGGGAGGGTCTGTGCCTATGGCTCTTGCAGGTCCCATGGAGCCAGATCCCTGTGGGTACTTTTGGATCTGTGAATACACCATTTCCCCAAACCTGCTAGACAGTTCTCATGGATATGGTAGGAGAGCAATTCTTGCAGATTTTTTTTTTTTCTTTTTGGGAGGGAACCCAGGATCTTATGTATGCAAGGCAGGCTCAGTAGTAACTGAGCCACACCCCTAGGTGGGGAAAGCATTTCTGGGGGATTCCTTCAGTACTTGGTGCCCACAGGCTCTAAATGGCCCTGCCCACCCTTACTCACACTTGGCTAGTGGGAGGTTTTAATGTCTGCTTTGTGCCCTGTCCTGGCTTTAATATTAATTTCCCTGGTGTTTGGCAGGTTGGTCATTCACATATGTTATGTCCTCTTATGTTTCATTCATTTGAATTTATTCCTCTACGACAACTGAAGTGCCTTATTATTTCTTCCCCACCCCCATAAAAAATCCCCGTGATTGTGAGAGTCATCTTTTTGACCTGGAATTAAGGCTAAAGTATGTGCTTACCTTGTACGGGAAAACTTTTAAAGGGATGTCAGAAGCCAAAGAATGGGACCTAGTGGACTATGTTTCTCTTTTTATACGTTTTAATACTTCATCTTTTTCCCCCTGTGGTGCTGGGGATTGAACCCAGGGCCTCAGACATGCTAAACATGCCGTCTACATACAGCTGTACCCACCCCATCTCCTATCAATGATTTCTAATGAAATTAATTGATCATAAAAGAAAAAACTAAGCCAGTTAACCACACAGTTTTCAGTTAGGCACTCTGTAGAGAAGCTCAAGCCTAGTTTGTTGGCATTTTCCCAGGCTCTTCCTACCCTTACCTTTTTTTAGGGGGCCGGGGGTAGGGGCATGGGGAACACTGAGATTTGAACTCAGGGCCTTGTACTTGCTAGGCAGGCACTGAACCATTCCTCATCCCAATTCCCAGTCTCTTTATGAAAAGTAAGATAATAAAAATAACCTCTGATTCATCAAATAGAGAAAGTCTTAAGCATGTTTAGTATGAACACTTTCCCTAATTAGCAGTCAGTATCTGGAGAAATAAACATTTTTTAATTCTGCCAATCTTATATATTAATTTTTAACATTCTGTTTTGAGACTGTGTCTTACTTCATAGCTCAGGCTAGTCTCAAACTTATGATCCTCCTGCCTCAGCCTCCAGGCACACAGTTCTTTTTTTAAAAAAAAAAATTATTTCTCAATGCATTTCTGTATGTCTTCATATACTGCCTTGTGCTAGCTGCTCTGGTGCTTATTATGAGTTCATAAGCACAGACCACTGTCTCACCAGTTGAGATCTGCCTTACTTAGAGTACTAACATCAGACCTTTTAATTTCATTTTCTCCTCTTTTCTACCAGCATATATTAATTACACAAGGGGTTTTGTTATGATATTTCCATACACGCATATAATGAGCTCTGATCAGAGTCAACCCCACTATTACTCGTTCTTAGCTTCCTCCCCCCATTTTTAAACAATTTTTAACGGGTCTGACAACTCTACTTTCATACTTGGGTACAAAATACTTACTCACCCCTCTCATCCTCCAGACTCCTGCTGGTTCCCAACCCCAAATGCTCCTCCTTCTGACACTCCCACAAACTCCTTTTAAATAATGCTACTATTACCACACCAAAGTAACTGCAGGCATTTCACTCAGCTTTTCTCTAACTTCTCAAGGTCCTGTCAAAAAGAATAATCCATTAGTGGTATAGAAACTTCTCTATTTCTCTCCTACTAAATTAGCATAGCCCACTATAAGATTTATTACTGGTTAAACTGATCAGCAGGAGGCTATTGTGCACACCTGCAGCCCCCAGCTGCTTAGAAGGCTGGGGGGAAGGGGAAATTGAGACCAGCCTGGGCATTATTCAAGGGAATAAATGCTCTTACGTTGCCTTCTACTTAGAATAACGTCATATGTCATTTCACCATTCACTGAAGAAAACAATCATGAAGAACTTACCCGGAGAAGCCAAATCAGAATACTGTCCACTGAGAAGGAATAAGTCAACAGCTACCTGTTGACCAGAACAGTCCAAGGCTAATTTCTTATAGAAGTCAATGGATGGAGTCAGGTGTATTTTCTATGAATAATAAATAACAAAGATACATCAAAAAATCATTATCAAAAATGTAAATACATCTGCATATATGTATAATTATAACATCTTTGACCCACCTCTATATGTGTGGGTTTTTTTTTGGGGGGGGGCAATACTGGAGTTTATATTCAAGGTTTCACCCTTGCTACATAAGCCTTCTATCACTTGAGAAACACACCCAGGCCTACATAGATTAATAACAATTATCTCTGGGGTATTCTACTCAAACCTTGTACATTTTTATACTACTTGATTTTTCATTAAAAAACGGACCAGACAGGTGTGGTGGCCAAGCCTACAGGCCCAGCAACTGGGAGGCTGAGGAAGGAGGACAACAAGTTCAAGGCCAGCCTGAGTTACTTAATGAGACCCTGTCTCAACAGACTAAAAACGAAGATGCATGTGTGCTGCTTTTTAAAATGGAAAAATGAGACCTGTTGACACATTGTAGGAATGGGGGGAGGGGAGATAAAAGAGAAAAAGGGAGGGGAGAATTCCACTATGACATATTGTAAGAGCTTTTGTAAATGTCCCAATGTTACCCCAGTACAACAATAAAAAAAATAAATTAAAAAAATGTGCTGCTAAAGAATTTTCTTTGAACTTTTTAGGGCTAGGGATATAGTTCAATGTAGAAGCAAGACCTAGCATGAATGAGGGTTTGAGTTTGATCCCCAGCAGTACTGAAAAATTTTTAAAAGAAAAGTAAAAGAGACAAAGAAAAGAATTTTCTCTGAGTGACTTTTCCTGTCAAAAAGTAAACATCACTAATTACATTAATTTTGTAATAGGCAAAGACAATTATTTTAATTAACATTTGTCAAATGCTCAGTATGCTGGTAACTATTCCAAACAAACCACAGGTAACACGGAGCCCCTTCGACTACCTATTTCTGCTTCACATGGAAACAGAGGAGCTAATAAGTACTCAAGTGTCCACATCTAATAAGCAGTAGAACATTAGGCAGTCTGTCTCTAGGAGTCACATAATTAGCAGAATAAGATACTGGCTTCTCTCATCTTTTGGGAAACATATTCCTCAAACTCTTAAGGTCATAATGCAAGTTGCTCAAAAGCCAGTGCCAGAATAACAAATTATGGCCACTGCTTACTAGGGACTTGCTTGTCCCTAGCAAGTGTTATTTCTTTAGTTTCCCATACTTTCTCATCAAAGCTAGGTTGGATTATAGTGGCTTGCTAAAGATATTAGAAACAAGGCATGGGAGCCTCAGGTAGAGAAAATTGTAATAAAAAAGGTATGTCTACAGAAGAATGAAACCCTTTACCCAATTCCTTATAACCCTCCTCCCCATAACTGAAAAGTACATTAAAACAAACAAAAAAGCTGGGTGCTTGTGGCTCATGCTTATAGTCCTAGTTACTCAGGAGGCAGAGATCAGGAGAATCATGGTTCAAAGCCAGCCCAGGGAACTAGTGCGCGAGACTCTATCTCGAAAAACCCTTCACAAAAATAGGGCTGGTGGAGTGGCTCAAGGTGAAGGCACTGAGTTCAAGCCCCAGTACTGCAAACAAACAACAAACAAAAAACCCTGTGGCCAAAGGGATAAGGGCACCAGCATAAATCATATCATAAACCTGATAATTTTCTGACATTAACAAATGATCTGTTTGGGTTCCTCTCTTGGTTTAAGAGCTCCCATAACAAGAATTGGGAGTTGTGTTTGAAAGACAGACATTCAACCACCAGTTGGGGCCATCAGGTCAAAGGCAGCCTGAAGGGCAGGACCCAAGGCACCTGGGTCTCCACTCTTGGTAAACATTTGTGGCAAAGTTTTCAGTAAATCCTGGAAAAGCTTGTGAAATGAAGAAGAAAACTCAAGAGTGTTACAATTCAAAATCTTTCTCACACCAAGTAAGTATCTAATACAACAGACAAGACACTGAGTCATGAGGAAAGGTCAGAGAATCTACAGAGATTAAACAATGAAGTTGGTGAGATGACAAGAAAGCCATTTTAAATCAACATTATAAATTGGCAAGCAAGACATCAGAATTGGAGTCTTACAGCTCTAGAATATGCAATAGTTCAGTAAGACTATAAGTTAAAAATGTATCCAAAAGAACTACCCCAGTGAAGAAATACCATCTATTTTAATGCCATGGAATATGGCTTTTTTCATGACCTCTATATATTTTATAAGTTCCAAAGTTCCCTGTTGCAAAATCTAAGATATTTACTAACTTGCCAAGTAGTTAATACTACCACTAAGAAAAGACAAAATCAAAACCAACTACCTCTTCAAGTTAGGGCGTAAAAATAAAGAGAATTAATGGTAAAAAAGAATACTTCCCATGATGGCACAATGACCACTGCCAAGAGCAGAGCCCATAGACTTGCTAGTGAAAACGTCACCCTACAGCATAGATGCATGTACAGGGTAGATAACATCCCCCTTCAGACACGTTCTGTTCACCTCTCATTGTATTATGTCATGGCAATTTCCAGGCAGGTGATAAGAGTTCTTTGAACTGACCCCAATGACACTCTGAACGAGAAAAGCACTCAGTGCTTCCCTACAGTGACCAGGGGCGACTTTCAACTTTCCCACTTCCCAGGAGGTCTTCAAACGTTCTTCCTTTTGGAAGAGGCTTATCTTCTACTCTGAGCTACACTCCCAGTATGTTTTCTCACCTTCTTGATGATGTTATTTTTGTTTGCTTTCTTGAGACAGGGTCTCACTGCGTAGGCCATGTTGTCATTGAACATGTGATCTTCCTGTCTCCACCTTCTGAGTGCTGGGACTTCAGAGGTACACGGCCACACCTGGCTTCTTGATGATGTTCTGTAAAGCACAAACCTCTTTAATTTTGAAGAAGTCCAATTTATATACTTTTTTCCTTTTGTCATCAATACTTTTGATGCTTCATCTAAGAGTCCAAGATTCACTCCTATGCTTTCTCCTAACACTTCCAAACTTTTAGTCTCACAATAGGCTCTATGAGCCACTTTCAGTAACTATTAATTTTTTCTGTAGTGCTAAGTATTAAACCCATGGCCTCATGCAAGGTAGGCAAGTGCTGAACCTTTGAGCTAAACCGCCAGCCTGAGTTAATTTTTTTATGGTAAAATGTACAAAATATATAAAATTCATCATCTTAACTATTTTGAACATACAATTCAGTGGTATTTGATGTATCACAATGCTGTGAATCCATCATTTATTTTCAGAACCTGTTCATCATCCCACACAGAAACTCTGTACCCACTCACAATTCCCTACTTCCCTTTCCCTCCAGCTCCTAGTAATCTCCATCTTCTTTTCTGTTTCTATGAATCTGCCTATTCTAGATACGTCATGTAAGCAGAACCACAGAATATATTTCTCCATTTGTGTCAGGTTTATTTCACTTAGCAAAATCTTTAAGCTTCATCCATGTTGTATCATGAATCAGAATTTCATTTTTCCTTGAGGCTGAAAAATATTCTATTATATGTTTATATCACATTTGCTTATTCATTCACTTGCTCATGGCTACTTGGGGTGCTTCCAACCTTTGACTATTCTGAAAAATGTTGCTATGAATGATGTACAATGATTTGTCTGAGTCTCTGCTTTAATTCTTTCAGGTATAAAATAAGAAGTGGAATTGTGAAATCTTATGCTAATTTTATGACAACTCTGAGAACTACCAAACTGTTTTCCATAGAAGCTGTACCATTTTCCACACTGACCATCAATTCATGGGGGTTGTGATGTTGCCATACCTTGCCAACATTTGTTGTTTTGCATTTTGTAAAAACTAGCCATCCTTCTGATGGATGGGAAGTTAACTGATGATGAGTTTTTGGATAGTTTGATTTTTTTTTTTTTTAGAAATATGCAAGCAATTAGTATTTTATTCTATGATGGATTCCACATTGTTACAACAAAATGAAAAATGAGAAGACATGGTCTACATTAACAGAGGTGAAATGTATAAACATACTTAAGTTACAACTCACAGCAGAAAGTATAGCTATTTCTTATTATAGTTTGAAAAAAATATTTTTTGTCACAAACAATACACAGAAGGATTTTTGTTTTGTTTTTGGTGCTGAGGACTGAAGTCAGAGCCTCTAGAATGCAAGGCAAGCAGTCTACCACTGAGCTACATCCCAGCTCTCACTGTGATTTTGACTTACATTTTCCTAATGATTAAAGATGTTGAGCATTTTTCATGTCCTTATTGTCCATTTGTGTATCTTTTATGGAAAAATGTCTAGTCCAGTCCTCTACCCAGTTTTCAATATTTTTTGTTGTTTTTGAGGCATAGTTCTTTATGTGTTGTGCATACTAAATTCCATATTAGATATATCATTTGGAAAATTTTCTCCCATTCTGTGGGCTAATTTTTTCACTCCCTGGACAGTGTTCTCTGATGTACAAAACTTGTTGTTTTTCTTTTGCAGTACTGGGGATGGACCCCAAGGCTTTGTGTATGCTAGGCATGGGCTCTAATACTGAGCTACATCTCGAGCCACAAAAGGTTGCTGTCTTTTAGGAACCTGGGATGAAACCCAGGGCCACACATGCTAGGCAAACTGTTGTAGCACAAGAACTTTATTTTTAGTTAGGCCTCACTAACTTTGCCCTCATAACTCATAACTCATAACTTCCTGCTTCTGCTTCCTACGTGGCTAGGATGACAGTCATGCACCATCACACCTTATGCACAAAACGTTTTAAGATTGATGCCGGGTGCTGGTGGCTCACGCCTGTAATCCTAGCTACTCAGGAGGCAGAGATCAGGAGGATTGGGGTTTGAAGCCAGCCCGGGCTATCTCGAAAATATCCATCATAAAAAAGGACTGGTAGAGTGGCTCAAGGCATAGACCCTGAGTTCAAGCTCCAGTACTGCAAAAAAAAAAAAGTTTTTGAGATTGATAAAATCTAAGTAGGTATCTTTCTCCTCTACTGCCTGTGCTTTCGGTGTCATCTCTAAGACGTCATGAAAAATTTCCCCTATGTTTTATATTTTTAGCTCTTAAGTTCGGTCTTTAATCCATTTTTAATTTTCTTTAAAAGGTACAAGACATTCACTCTTTTGCACGTCTAGTTTTCCATAATTATTTGTTGACAAAGACCATCATTTTCCCCATGAATGGTCTTGGCACTGCTGTCAAAAATCAATTGAAGAATGTGAGGAGAAAACCAATCGATTCATCACATGTATTAGGTTCATTTCTAAGTTTACTATACAACTTTGGGGTCTCCATGTACATCTCAAATGCCAATATTGTTGTCTTTCCTTTTGTGGTACTGGGATTAAAACTCAGGGTCCCCCTTTTTATTTTGGTGACATTAGGGTTTGAACTCAGGGCCTTATGCTTGCTAGCCAGGTGCTCTACTGCACTCTAGGCTTTGTACTTGCAAGGCAAATCCTCTACCACCTGAGAAATGCCTCCAGGTCTTCTGGCACTGGTTACTTTGGAGATAGGGCCTCTATCTGGTCTGGACTGCTATCATCCTATTTAGGGTTCCCACTGTTGCTTGGATGACAAGTGGGTGCCACTGAGCCCAGATATAGGTTGAGATGTGGTCTGGCAAACTATCTTCCAGGGCTAATCTTCCACATAGCTAGGATTAAAGGCATGAACCACTGCTGCCAAGCTGAACACAGAGTTCTGTTCTTGCTTGGCAAGCACGCTACACCCCCAGCCCTCAACACACTTCTCAAATGAATCAGGAGGAAAAAGAACCATAAACTTAATCTGAATTCTAACATTAACTTGTTTTGTTTCCTCTTTTCTAAAGAGAAAGACTGGACCAAAGGAATCTTACAACTCCAACAATCTAATGACTTTGTAGTCAAGACTTTCCTTCACAGAATAAGCACATACCATACACCGCTGATTTATCAAATGGTCATGAAATATTTCTAAAATGGAAAATTCCTAAGGCAGTTTAATAAATGTAAGTATAAAACATACACTTTCAATGTCTGAAACTATTAGCATCTGTGTTTGGGAGAGACCTTCTTGAAGACTGTACAAATGAATTCTGTGTCAAATGTTATGAAGCCAGTTCTTATCCTAGTGTTGCCAGCAAGTCTAAAAACAAATTGAGAGAATGTTTTGTCAGGTTTTCCCATATACATGCACATGAAATGTCTGCTAAGCTTACATCTAATTCGGTATTATGGAAAGTAGCCCAGCACAAATGAATCTTTAAGCCAGCCAACATTCCCCTATCATGAAAACATATCCTCCCCAAGGAAAAACACTGCACATAAGCAAAATAGTCAATGAAAGAAAGCAACAATACAGAAATTCAGAAACTATTACTTCTATATAACATAAAGTTGTATGTACTTAGGAAGTAGCATGTAAAAATACTAGAAATATGTACAAAACTTTGCAGGCAATTTGAAGTGATGTTTAAAGAATGCATCAAGAACTAGGGATGTATAAACTCAGTGGTAAAGCACTTGTCTGGCATGAGCAAGACCGGGGGTTCAATTCCCAACACCATGAACAAAAACTATCACACACTGTCTCTAAAATGAAACATGAATTCAGGTACTGCATCTTTTAAAAAATGTACACAAATCTTTTTATATTATTTAAAGCATTTCCTTAAGGACAACAAAGATGACCAAAAGCATCTGTTTTGAAAAACACAATGTGAAACCATAGTAGCTTTTCATCTTATTGATCTTGCTTAGGTGAATTAAAGGGCCAGCTCATTAACACACAACCCCTATGCACAATCTACAACATGAGAAATACAAGTGATGGCAGGAATGAGGATGCCTTATTCCCAAGGTGAGGGAGCCATTCCACTTGTGATGAGGTTCGGTCTACACATTCTTCTGTACTTCCTCACAATGAAAGGTCACACTAGTTTTCATCCGGTAAAATAAGAGTCTCACCAATATTTAAACAGAGTTATTTTAAGAGACTCGAAGAGTTGTAACAATCAAATGCTATACGTGCACACTATTTGAAACTTTATTTCAAGGGGCTGGTAAAGTGATTTTTTTTTTTTTAAGAAAACTAGGACCCAAACAATTAACTGGGTATCAAATATGATGGAATTACTGTTACTTTTGTCTGATGTGATACTAATTTTGAAGTTAGGGTTGAAAGTCTTGAAGCATTTATAGGTAAAGTGGTATGATAGCTGAGATTTGCTTTAAAATACTCAGGTTGGGCAAAGGAGAGTGAGATGGAGAAAAACAGCAAAATGCAGGCCACCTGTCACTCGTATAGAATCCTAGATACTTGGGAGACTGACATAGGATCACTGTTTGAGCCTGAAGAAATAGGTTGAGAGACACTA
Organism: Castor canadensis; assembly: GCF_047511655.1. Taxonomy (NCBI): domain Eukaryota; kingdom Metazoa; phylum Chordata; class Mammalia; order Rodentia; family Castoridae; genus Castor; species Castor canadensis. Next base: position 64,772,177 of record NC_133401.1, on the reverse strand, counting down.
TTCCAAAATAACCAGAGCAAAATGCACTGGATGTGCGGCTCAAGAGGTAATGCATTTGCCTTGCAATCTCAAAGCTTTGAATGCAAACATCAGTTCCACTCATAAATCAAACAAACAAAAGCAGCAGAATGCTGAAGATGGAGGATAAGCACCTGGAATTCATTCATTATTCTGCTATTTACCTCAGGCTTCACAATAAAGTTTCCAACTAAAGGAGGCCTAAGATTTCACTGATGTAAGTGAAATTTTAAAACATACAGCTTTGTTTGTACTTTTAAACTTGCCATTTATTTTGCAAACACTTAGTTTCACAGATTGTCTGACAAACTCTAGCAAACTGAATTCAAGGATCCGGTTTCAACTGCATCATGAGACACACCAAATATGAAGAGGTACGCTGGAGGTTATGGTGGTTCCAACTGAACAAAGACAAAGAACCTCATTAAATACATTTAACAGGACTGAATTTAAACTTACTTTCTGGGTCCGCAGACAGCAAAACCATAAAAGAAGCATTATTTACAGACTGAGTGGAGGTAACATGTAAGATATCTTCCACTGTTTACATAATTAAAAGAAAAATGAGTCTGTGCCTGCCATAACTAAAAAGAGTATTTTCTCTAGGACAGGAAAGGTTGGAAATATGAGAAGGGTTCCTGGAGGTACCAGCAATGTTCAATTTCTTGACCTAGGCAGTACTAACAAAGGTGTTTCTTTTTTTTTTTTTTTTTCCTTTTACCTTATTGGCACATATCTTTTTTTTATTCATTTATTCATATGTGCATACATTGTTTGGGCCATTTCTTTCCCCTGCCCCCTTCCTCTCCCCCCCTACACTCCTTCACTTCCAGGCAGAACCTGTTCTGCCCTTTTCTCTAATTTTGTAGAAGAGAAGACGTAAGCAATAATAAGAAAGACGTAGCATTTTTGCTAGCTGAGATAAGAATATACAGAGAGATTCCTACCATTGCTTCTATGCACAAGTGTATTACAACCCAAACTGATTCATCTCCACCTGACCTCTTCATTACTTCCTGGTCACCTTCCCATATTGACCTCTGTCATTTTAAGGTTACTGTATTAGCTCCTCTGCAGTGGGGACATCAAACACTTTCAAGTTTGGGTTTCCTACCTATCTCCATACCTCCCGTATGTGCTCTGCCCTTAGCATATGACCCAAGTCCAACAACATTACTGCATTTGCCCTAGATCTAAAGTCCGCATATGAGGGAGAACATACGATTTTTGGTCTTCTGAGCATGGCTAACCTCGCTGGGGATGATGTTCTCTAGTTCCATCCGTTTACTAGAGAATAATAAGGTTTCATTCTTCTTCATGGCTCAGTAAAACTCCATTGTGAATAGCTCTGCAATAAATGTGGGTATGCAGATGCCTCTGGAGTAACCTGAGTTGCATTCCTTTGGGTATATCCCCAGGAGTGGGATTGCTGGATCATATGGCAGATCTATATTTAGATTTTTAAGCAGCCTCCATATTGTTTTCCAGAGTAGTTGCACTAGCTTGCATTCCCACCAGCAGTGTACAAGGGTTCCTTTTCAAAGGTGTTTCTTTATAATTTAATGATAACCTACATATTTGTGTTTTACTGACTTCTCTATGTGAACATTATATTTCACAACTTAGGGAAAACATTTTTCTGTGACAAATCAAGTGAGCCCTAAAAATGTGAGCTGCTATTTCGTAAACTTCTTTTATGAAGATTTGCTTTCAATTCAATAAGAAGCACATACCTCTTGCCAAATTCATAATGTACCTGCACCTCAAGAGGTAAGCCAGCAGGGTGGAGGATGGCTCAAGTGGTAGAGCACCTGCAGTGTGGGGTCTTCATTGAAACCCCACTACCACAAAAGAACAACAACAAAAAAAAGAGGTGAGCTCAGAAGGAGCAAAAGCCTTTGTAACAAGGAACTCCCCAAATTTCAAGGCAGCCGTTCAAAGCTACAAGATGAATGGAGCTCAGGAAGCCATTTCAGCAGCACAAACGCTTGTGCTCTTCTGCCTTTAGTTCCACAGAGAGACAGCCACACTGCAGGAAACCACGACCAACCTCTTAAGGGCCATAAAATGTTGTCTCCATTGCAACTTTGTGGTGAAAGAGACTGAGCCCTCACAAGTTCCACAGTACCAGGAACTGCCTATAGACAATGCCAGAAAATTACACTAACATACTAAGCTCTTAAAGGTTGGCATGAAGTCCTACCTTCAAGTGCCCTTTTCCCTAGAGGCAGTGATGGCACAGTGAAAGAATAACCATATCAACAGGCCTGGGTTTTATGCAAGTATTACCACTTACATAGAGGTGTTTGTTGAGTCACTCAACCAACATTTGTCTTCACATCTGTAAAATGGGATTAACAGTGTTTCTCTGGATGACCTCTTAGTGTCATCATTATTATTATAATTATTACTACTTGCAGTATGGAGGCGTGAATTCAGGGCATATACCTTGAGTCATTCCACCAGCCCTTTTTTTGTGATGGGTTGTTTTCAAGATAGGGTCTTGAGAACTAGTTGCCTGGGCTGGCTTTGTACTGTGATCCTCCTGATCTCGCCTCCCAAGTAGCTAGGATTACAGCGTGAGCCACCTGTGCCTGGCTTCTTAGTGTTATTTGTAATGATAAAAAATGTACATGCTGTCTGAAACGTAAAGACCTAAACAATAGTCATGAATTTTATCATTTTTTGACACCAGGTCTTGCTGTGCACCCCAGCCTAGCCTTGAACTTGAGATCCTCCTGCCTCAGCCTCCTGAGTAGTACATTTCAGGTGCGTGTCATCACACCTAGCTCAATAAAAATCATTTTAAAAAATATGTTCTATCCAGGTGCTGTATTTAAAAACGCATACCATCATTAACTTGGTAACAAGTTACACTTCTACCTCCTATGGTCAGGAAACCTGCCAAAAGGGTTTATACAGGTCCTGCATGAAGAACATCTCACAATTGTACTGGAGGTAACCACAGGCAACTGCTGAAAAAACAGACCAAAGTTTTTCAAGGCAATGATCATCACTTTGAAAAGGGAAACATTAATCTATTCTTCCAGGTAACTACTGGAGCATTAGAATTTAGGAGAAAAAAGCATTCCGATTGCCAGGCCAAAAGACTATAAAACTACGTTGCTGAAATGCATTGATTTTAAACCCTGCTTTTTTTTTTCCAGGATCTTTCACATGAAAGTTTTCCTTTTTATTTTCTCATTAAGCACTCATAAAACCAAGATTTAGATATACATCCAAATCAACTTTTTTTTTTTTTAGTGAAACAGGGTCTCGCTGTGTTGCCCAAGCTGGCCTGAAAGTTGAGATCCTCCTGTCTCAGCCTCCCAAGAGAGACGGCATCCTAAAACAGTAATGAATGAAAGTATTACAAAGGTTTTGATATTATGGGAAGGGGCCTACACTGTTCTCACAAAACAACTATTACAGAAATAATTCTATTTAAAGTTGATACAGATAAAAACTTCTAAAATCTTCCTAATGAAAATCAGTAAGGGGCTGAGGGCATAGTACAGCGGAGAACACTTGCCTAACATGAATGAAGCCCTGAGATCGATCTCTAACACCACTCACTACCACTGCCACCACCTCCAGAAGGTATCAATAAATGCAATAAAACCCTATTACCAAAAGAAGATTTGCTTTTCAAACTGTCAAGGATTATATAATGCTCTATTTAAGTTCCTCAAATATTTCCAGTCATCCATGGGACAGCTCAACTCTCTTAGAACTGCACTGAAGCTCTTATGATGTGACCCTTACAGAGTCTTCAATCTCATTTCCTTTCTGGTCTCTTTTCCTGTACATCCCCTGAGCTTCAGCCAGAATGAATTACTTGCAATCCCTTAAATACACCACGTTTCCTGACTGCAGGCACGCACTCCCATGCTCACCTCCCCATCACTTCTTGAGCACTGACAATCTGAAGAAGTTTCCCAGCCAACATGCTAAGCTGCACACTCTTAGCCAGACTCACCACCAAGAGCAGAGTCTCCAAGCCTTTCTTTCTTTGCCTTCCAGTGATCTTCTCCTTGTTGCAACAGGGAGATCACCTTGGGTATGGTAAATGGAGTCCAACTCTTAGAAAAATAAGCAAATAAAACACTTAAAAACCAGAAAGACTAACAGAAATAAGTTACAGAGATCACATGTGTCCTGCAAAGTCTAAAATATTTTCTACCTGGCCTTTTATAGAAAAAGTTTGCTGAATTCTTGAAAAGGCAAGTAGGAAAGGGAAGTCCAGAGGCTCAATGCAGTCCTCTGCTGAGATGAACAAACAAACCACAGAACAACTGCTGTTAGGACAGTTTTGTCTGAATCATGAAGAAACTTCTAATGTGGAATCATATAGAGGGACAAGGATGACTATCAATACCACCTCACTATGGGCCTGGCCCTGAGCTAAACACTTTCCATGCACTAACTCATGTCATTCCCTCATCTACCCTAGAAGATAGCACTGATTTTATAGGTGAAGAAACTGATGCACAAAGGGATAGAGTTATTTCCCCAAAGCTCACAAACAGCAACAGAAGAAAGAGGTTAAAAACATGTGTCTGACTTAAGAGCCACACTTCCTAACCACTGTGTGCACTGCTTCTCTGCCATAGATGATCATGGAACGCTCCTGTAGCTTACTCTTTATTCCTGGAATAAAAGACCTCTCCTATTGGATCCCCTGCTATCCTAGGCCCACTCACTGTCTCATCCTAATGGGGGGGGGGGCTTCCCTAGACTCCCAACATAAAGATAAAAATGGCAGGCCAGTCATTTTTCCCAAGTGGTAGAGGAAAAGCATATGATCCATAATGTCCACTGGGAGAAAAAAACTAAAAACTAGGGGCTGAGAAATCTGGGAGAGGCATCATGAGGATGCTCAGGAGGAAAGAGAAAAAAGCATTCTTGCCAGGGACAGGGAGTAACATGGAGGAGACAAACTGGCAGGGCCAGAGAGGAGTTTTCCCAGGTGTGCAGTTTGTCTGTCCATAGTGATAAAAAGACACCCAGGCATCTTGCTTGTCAAATTAGTAATGACGACACAGATTGAGATTAGTGAACAAAAGTGAACCCTGGAGATGGGAATATCCCCTACACAATCCACCACCCACGAGGGTGGACCAACTCCTCCTCTGTAAAAAATGGCCTCTAAATCCTGATGGAGGTTGTATTGGGTAGAGAACTTCAGTTAAGTTGGGAAAAACTCCATCTCCATTCACTAAGAAACGAGATGGCAATGAGCTCACATGAGATTGTGCTTCCCTTTGCTCAGGAGCCATGTCCTCTATCTGAGCTCTTCCCCAAGGACCACTGCAGTGGCCCTCAGAGGCTGGATGGGAGAGAAGAAAAGGGACCAGGAGAAAGTCCTTTCTGCTGTAGGCCCCTCAGAATCAGCAGCTGTCAAATCCTTTTCATCACCCCAGAATGACCCCAGGGGTCTTCAGAGAGGGAAGTCAGAAGGAGCTGGGAGTGGACAGGACCAGGGAAGGGCTGGGACCATGGTGGCCCAGGGCCCGGGCCCCACTCTTCTTGGCTCAGGGAATCTCCAGGATCAAGACTAGGAAGAGACCCTGGACTCCATCACTGACCCTCGCCCCATGCCAGGCACCTTCTTACACTGCTTGGCCCCACATTATTGATCCGCATACTGAGGGCAGAGTGGGGCCACCTGACCCCATTTGCACAACCAATGAGTAGCGGCTCTAGTCTCACTGTCTTCCCCTGCGACAGTCTTCCTCAGCCTCAGCTGCGCCCACCCAATTTCTCTGCCTCCTGCAAATGAATCCATTTCCAGGGTTTTCAAGAAAACCCTTCCAGAAACGGGGAACGGTGGCTTCCCCATGCCCGGCGGGGCCCGGCCACAGAAAAGGAAGACCTGGTTCTGGTTCTGGTTCTGGTCCTGGCTCTGGCGTGGGGGGCCGGGCGCCTGGCTCCCCGGGGAGGACCGCGTTTCCCACGCGTGACCGCGGCCGCGGCCGCTCCAAGCCGGCAGCGCGGGCAGGGAACGCGCCGGGACGGAGCTCAGGAGGCCGGAGGCTGCGCTGGGGCGAACCGGGACCGAGCGCCGACCGCACACGTCCAGGCGGCGTCGCGGACGGCCGGCGGGGCAGTCGAGAGCCCGCGGGGCCACCGCGCCTGCAAACGCCTCTCAGCTGGTCCCGGCCGCTTCCCCGCCCGCATCCTCTCGAGGCCCGCGCCCGCCTCCCGCAATCCCCGCCCCTCCACAGCTCACCTCCCCGGGCTCCGCCGCCGCGATCCGCAAACGCGAGGCTCCGGACCTGTGCCACCCGACAGCCGCATAGCTTCGTACTTCGCCAGCGGGACGTAGGGCCACGAAGCCGCGCCAGGACCAGCGCTTGGCCCCGTGAAAACACACGAGGAGCGGGGTCGCGCGGCCGCTAGTTCTTCTGGGAAATGTGGTCCAGGTGAGGACCAATGCCTTCTGGAACATGTAGTTTCCCGCGTTCGTCTGCCGGGGGCGGGGCCGGGGCCGATCGCTTTGGCTGCTGCTGTGCTGGGCCCTGGCTGATTCCTGAGTTCTCACAGGTCCCCTCTGAGCTGTGGAGCCCTGGGTTCCAGTCACTGAAGGCAGGCTGGCCTAGGTCTGTGTCATCGCTGCATGCTCAGGTGACTGAAGGTGAGGCCAGCAGATGGTGACTCAGGGTAGACTCCCGTCCTCTGCAGTTATCATCAAAGGGCTGTTGAGCACCTACTAGGTGCAGGCATCATGGAAATCCGTTCGAAATAAGTTAACCGACAAAACGAACACCATTGCTCTAGGTGGAGTAGGTTTTATAAGGCAGGGAGCAGACAGGAAGTCACAGAGATAATTGCACAGCACTTTAGAGGATCCCTGTTACCGGGAAAAGCAAAGGAAGCGCAGGATTGGGGTTTCTGGGGACAATTTGGGAATGTGAGCTGGGTGGCCTGTCTGGTGAGAAGGAGCAAAGGTTCCCAGTCGGGGCCTGGGGAGGCGCATTCCAGGTACTGGGAACCAACAGACAATTTATTCTTAAGTAAATACTTTGTTACAAGAAAAACAGAAGGCTCGCCAAATACCAAAGAGGTAAGAGAAAAATGCTCTCGGTGCCATTAAGCAGAAAATTAGTGATGTCGTTTGATTAACGCCTTGTAACAGACCTTTGAGTTCTACATTAATCTCCAAGTCAGTCACTGTCGCTCTCATTTTAGCATAAGAGAATATTACAGATAGAACTTGTCACCTATCTTGTTTTGACCTCACTGAGAAATATGCCTTGGACACTGGAATTTGCCAGTTAATATTCTCTCAGTAGTGTTTCTGATAGCTCCAGTGTATTTACTACATTTACTACATTTAAAAATATGTAACTAAAGCTCATTCAATACATATTACTAACCCCCTTTTGCTACTTATTTATATTATTTTCAGATTCTTTTTTGCATTGTTAATATCCTTGACTTATATCTTTGAAGATTATTTTCTTAAACTCTTTGAACTTGAATTGCTGGATCAAGGGTTTGTAGAACTGTCACACATTTAAGTACACTGCCAGATTTTCTTCCTGAAAGATTTTACAATTTGTTTCCATGAGCGCTTGCTGACATTATGTGCCTTGTGCGCCCACCCACTCTGTATTTTCTTTTATTGCTTTTATTTAATAGAGCAAATTTTGTTTGAACATGTAAATTTAAGTTATGTGAAATTTGTTGTTATAAAAATTTTATCTTGTATTCATATATAATTTTAGTTACTTGGAAAATTAAATGTGTTATATATTGCTTCATCATCTAGATACTTTCTGATTTTTTATTGCATATTATTGTACTGGGGTGCACTGTGACATTTACAAAAGTTTTTACAAAATATCTGCTGTTTAATTGCCTATATAGGTGTCATGTTAGCTTTCCATCATTTTAGTAAATATTTAGGATAATTAGCTTATAAGGAAAAGGCTTATCTTTAGGCCTCACAGTTTTAGATGTTCCTGTCTAGGACCAACTGTCCCCATTGCTTTTGGGCCTATGGCAAGGCACACAACATGGTAGAGAGCTTGTGATGGAAGAAGCTGCTCAAATTGTACCTGGGATGCAAGAGAAAGAGACCAGGGTCCTTCTATCCTCTTCCCGCACCCACCCCCAATGATGGGAAGTCCTCCTGCTAGGCTCCATCCATTAAAATTGCCACCACCTTCCAAAAGTGCCTGAAACTGGGGACCAGGTCTTTAACACAGGGGCCTTTGGAAGACATTCCAGATCCAAGCTTGTTATGGTTTGCATATAAAGAGTCCCTCTTCCAATAGACTCATGTGTTGAAGGCTTGGTTCCTGGCTGGTGGCACTATTTTGGGAGGTGGTGGAAACTTCAGGAGGTGGACATAGGTGAGGAAGTAGGTCACTGGGAGTGCATCATTGGGGCTGTACCTTGTCCTGGGTCCCTCTCTGTCTCTACTTCCTATCTGAGGTGAGCAACCTCTGCCATATGCTCTGCTTCACACAGACCCAGAATCAAAGGAGCCAGAGTCAGAGGTGGACTGAAACCTCTGACACTAGGAGCCAAAACAAATGCTTCTTAAGTTGATTATGTCAACTGTTTTTTTGCAGTAATGAAAATTCTAGCATAAAACTATTGTAGGTATATTGACCATTTCCTATTGAAATGTTCACATTTCTTTCTTTTACATAGATGAAGAAAGGATTTGGTTAACTCAGTATCATGTATCCCCTTGATCTTTGGTTAATGTGTTTATTCAACTTTGATTTTTGAGATAATTTTTCATGCACATGCAGTTGTAAAAATAATCAGAAGTTCCTATGTATCCTTTGCTTAAGTTCCCCATGGTGATATGTTGCAAAGATGTTCTACAAAAGAACACATTGGGAAGTTGTTTTTTTTTTAATTTCTGGGACAGGGGTTTGTACTCAGGGCTTCACACTTGCAAAGCAGGTACTCTACGGCTTGAGGCATACCGCCAGTACATTTTGCTTTGGTTATTTTGGAGATGGGACTGTTTGCCTAGGCTGATCTCAATCCTTGATCCTCCTGATCACAGCATCCAAGAAGCCTGACTGCAAATAAATTTTGGAAGTTGATTTTTTATCATGCAACTTTGCTGAATCCGTTTATACAAACAATTTTTGCATTTGGGATTATCTGTGAACAGAGTTAAATTTACTTCTTACATTCCAGTCAATGTCTTTTGTTTGTTTTTCTTGACTAGTTTCTTTGCTTTGCGTAGAACTTTCAATGGTGGGTTGAAGAGAAGTGGTGTGAGTGGCATCTCTGTCTCGTTCCTGGGCCACAGCAAGGACCACTTTATGGCATCCGCCTTCTTTTTCTTCAGTGTTTTCAGGGTGCACACGAGCAACTATTTTCATGTGGTGACACAGCTCTTCCTCAGTGACAGACATTGTTGATGGTCTTGATTCCTGTTTGCATGAATGCCTGACATTTCTCTCTTCTGATCTTCAGCAATTCACTTAGGCAGGCAGGGCAGGCCTTGCCTTGACCTACAATTGGGGCTCCAGACGGGTTCCCAAATGACCTGCACAAGGCTAACAGCAAAGGCTGGAGTGTGTCTTCAAATGGTAGAGCGCCTGCCTTGCAAGTGTTAGGACCTAGGTTCAGTCCCCAGTACTGCCACAGATCTAAAGAAATTATCAGTGTTTTTTGATGTTTCATCTTTCCCTCTTACCATCCCAAAAGGCTAACATTAGAACCTCACCAGACAAAATCTTCATGTGTTGACGAATGAAGGCTCCTCATGCGATACCAAGCTCAGAAGGACACTTACATTTGCAGCTCATGCCTAGAAGAAGTCACCATGACAACTTCTGGTAAGTTCTTTTTCATTTTCATTCATCTTTAAGGTTTTCTAATATCCTTGTGATTTCTTCTCGGATCCATTGGCTGTTGAAGAATGTGCTGTTGTGTCACCCCTGAGAAAAACAGAGTGTCAGCACCGAGTAACTTGTCCCCTGAGACTCCTGCCAAGTCAAGGGGACAGTGACAGTGGGCCAAGACTGGAACGCTGGGATAAAGGCCTCCTGGAGGGCTCTGACTCCCTGTCATGCACATGAGAGTGAGGGCAAGCAAGTGTCATCTAGAAGAGCTCTGCCTCCTGCTCACCTGCTAAGTCAGCTATTCCAGGGAGTGCTGTCCACACAAAGCAGGCTGAGCTGATGGTGTCACGGCTATGTAGTCTAACCTTTAACCCCTGTCCCTGTGGAAATCAGGGATCATAAAGGAGCACAGTGGAGAGGACAAATGCTTTTGGTCCAGCTGGCCACCACTGGTAGTGTGGTGGGGGAGGATGCGCATTACTGGCAAGGCACCACGGGACAAAGGTGCTGCTTGCCTAGTCTGTGGTCACCACTGGATCTTAGCAGCACTAAGCCTGCATGGTTTCTGATGAGAAGTCAACTGTTGGTCTAATTGATGATCTCTTGTATAGAAGGAGTTGCTTCTGTCTTGTTGCTTTCAAAATTCCCTGTTTGACTTTGGGTTTCAGGAATTTTACTACAGTGTGTCCTAGTATGGGTGTGTTTGAGGTTATCTTGCTTGGAAGACGTTGATCCTCTTCACTGAATTAATTCATGTCTTTCATTAGATTTAGAAAGTTTTTGCCCATTGTTTCTTCAAAATCTTTTTTTCTTTTTGTCCTTTCTTCTTTTTTGGAGTTCCTATGATGTATAGGTTGGTATGCTTGACGATATCCCATAAGTCTCTTGTTCCCTGTTCATTTTTCTTCATCCTTTCTTCCTGCTCCTCACTAGATAATTTTAACTGTTTTCAGGTTATTGATCTTCTTTTGCCTGGTTAAATCTGCTTTGACCCCTCTGGTGAAATTTTTACTTCAGTTATTGTACTTCCAGATCCTAAATTTGTCTGGTTTCCTTTTATAACTTCTGTTTGCTGATGTTTTCATTTTGTTTATACATCATTTTCCTAATCTCCTTTCATTTTTGACCATGTTGTCCTTTTAATCCTTGAGAAAAATCCAAGGCAGTTCACTTCACAACTTTTGCTAGTAATTATGATGTCTGGGCTTCCTTGAGATGACTTCTGTCATATTTTTTCTTGTGATTGGGGAGAACTTTCCTATTTCTCTATGTGTTTTGTAACATTTGTTAGGAATTGGACACCCTGAATATTATAACTTGCAAAGTCTGAAAATCACATTCTTTCTGTATTCAGAAATTTCTGATCTTGCTTGTTGAGCTCTGGAGCCAACTATTTATGATGTTTTCAAACCATATTTGCAAACTGTGTATTCCTAATATAGGATTGTTTGGTACTCTTAGAATTTTGGTAAAAATGGCCACATTTTCTTAGAGAGAGTATATTCAGTTTTACAATTCCGTCCATCACACTTTGACTTACAGTTTCAGTGACCACATACAATAAGCAATACACAGTTTGCAAATATGGTTTGGGAAAAATCCAAGTGTTTGTGTTGCATTATCTTGTCAGGTCAGTCAGTGACCTGATAACAATTTCCTTAAATGTTTGGCTCCAAAAAATGGAAAACATCATGTGATAAATAACACTGAGAGTCAGGGAAGCCAGTGCAGCTGAAAGGGTTGAAACCAAGGCAAATGTCTACACTAGTTTTTCAGAGTGCCACCAGACCACCAGAATCATCTAGCTCCCAAATTTTACTGGGTAAGGTCCTCAGACTCTTTCCTGGAAGCAACTGGACACCCAGTGAGCCTGAGACATGGAGGAATGTTACTTAATTTTGCATGCTACCTTTTTCCCCAAATTAGTAGCCTCTCTTTTCATGAAGCACTCACGTTGTTATACGTGTCCAAGTGTCCAATCACGTTCCAGAGTTCTGAAAACGTTGATTCCATTTGCTCTTTGAAGCTCAGTCATTGCTTTAGAGGAAAGACCAGCCCCTAGAGCTTCATGTTTCCCCATTTTGCATGAGGTCCCTCTTTCCATTCTAGCTTGCTTTGCAGAAATGTTCTTCAGATCCTAGCAGTACATGCCGGACCTGCACGACATCCCACCTGTGAGTTTTCCTCCTGGGCCAAACAAATTGAAGGGTCCATGCTTCTGTGTACTGCCCTTGATATGTGTGTGTTTTAATAAATGAAATAGCTTTTGTTCCTGATTATAAAAGAGAATATGCTCCCTTCCAATATTTGCATTTAAAAAACTAAAAAAAAGTGAAAATTAGCTATAAACTCTTCAGCAAGAGTTACTCATCCTTAAGATTTTATGTTTATCTTTCAAAAAATTTTTCTACGAATGATTATTCTTATAAAGCATGGTACCTAGTATCATGTAACCTGCTTTTTGAAACTTAGTACATGTTTGACATCTGTGTATGTCACTAAACATAGACTGTTCTAGGTATTAAGGACCATCTAGTTCTTTATTGACCATCTCCCAAACTGATGCCATCTAAATCTTTTCTATCTTCTTCTATTTTATTTTTTTTAACTTTCAGCAACGATGAGTCTCTTTCCATATGGTTATTGCCCATTTCTCATTCTGTGTTGTAGCATTTGTCCACTTTTCTTTTGGGCAAAAGACTTATGTTGCAAATTTTCTTGTGTTAATTTTCATTTACCTTCCTATTTCTTTGTTGAGCTTTAAAATTTTTTTTCTGTGAATAATCAATTTTTGTGTGTTTATAAAGAAAATATGCCAGGATTTGTTTTCATCATGCTTTGGTAAGACATGCAGACTCAGAAATGACTTCCCCAAGCAAGGGGTTCTACACTCACTGATTCTTAGCACTGAGGCATGGACATGCCTGCACAGCCATCTGGGAAAAGTACCACAGTTGGTCAGGAGTGAAAGGATCCACAGGTGAACATGAGTAAGAGCCTTTATTGTGGTTTCTGCACTGAGGAATGGAAGAGGTACATTTCCCAGGTGCAGGACTGGCTGGTTTGAGTGCTTTCCATATGCCCTAGGCATAGGGCCTGGGCATAGTAGCCCAATAAGTAGACTTGGGATGGCTATGGCAGGGGATTGTAGGGCCAGAGTGTAAAGGCTGGTGGAGGAGGTGGGGGTGGTCTGGCCTCTGGCTAGTTTGCATGTGAAGACATTGTTCTGGTTGAACCTTTGGCAATCTCTAAGGATATTAGGCAGGGGGGCAATCCCTCTCCCATAATAGTGGCCCGATGTCAAAACATAAGAACACATAGACAATCAAAGTCATGATTCACGCAAAATCTCTTGTAGCCAATTTAAAAAGTTTGTACTGATTTGCCCTTGACACCAAACCTGGAAAGAGGTGTTCTACAGAGCTCCTTAAAAATAGATGATATTTTCCTATAATCTTAATATTTCCCAGATTGCTTTATTGTCTTCCTCATTACATTTGGAATATTTTGGTGCTTTGTTTTAACATTAGTATGTATCAATATTATAATGAGCAAAGTTTGAACAACATGAGTTTTTCTCCTACATGTTCCTATAGAGAAAAGAAATCCTAAATGAAATCTTCTCTCCCTTAAAAAAATTAGTCTTCTCAAACGTTAGTGCCACAAAACCTCTCTGATGCTTTTTCTTCATACTTTTTGGCTCCAACCAGAGAAACCTTACTCTCAGGTTTAGGTCTTAAAGGGAGAATTTCTCCTCTGATACTGTAGCCTCAAGAATGTAGGGATCCCATTTGTAGTTTGTCTCCTAACACTCAGTTGGTCTGGAGGGAATCACTGTAAGAGTATTTTTATTGTCCTGAAAATAACAATGTGACTTTGCATTTGTTACTGTGGTGAAATGAGTCTTGTGTGTTGTGGCGTGCCTGCCAGTTTTCTGTCCATTATCCACTTCTTCCTCTACCTTTCTAAGAGTATCCCTATTTCACTGGAGGTGGTGATGTTTTTAACCCTAACAAACAAATGAACAAACAGCAGCAACAAAAATTAGCAACTGCCTTTGGCAGCCTGCTTTGCATGTGGGTGGCCATTGAGATGTGAGCAAGAGATGCTGAGTGGGGCTTCTGGAAAAGCCTTTGAATAAGCCCCCTTTGCCCTTCCTCTCATCACCTGGGACTAATAAGATGGTTGTAGCCTCAGCAGTCATCTTGGAAACAGAGCGATGAAGGCCTCACTCTGGGTGGTGGAGGATAGACCGGAAGAAGCCTCATTTCTAGCCTTGAATTCTCCACTATGGACAAAAAGCAATCTCTTGTCCTGTTTAAGCCAATATAATTGGGATTTTTCTGTTCACCGCAGCTGGAGTGGATTCCCACAGATACAGGTATCTCTTTAAATAATTAAAAAATTCCCTCCTAATTTCTCATTTTTTTTCTCTAAAACCAGTCTGAATGGGTGTATGGGAGAAGGTGGTGTCGAGCTCCACAGTCATTTTTTTCCATTCCTTTGTATCTTGAGCTTCTCTGGACGCCAGCCCAGAACTCACCACTGCTAAGAGGATTTTGAGCCCCTGCTAACGAGTCTGTCTCCTCACGGTCTCCTGTGTCCTTGTTCCTCAGGCTGTAGGTGAAGGGATTCAGCATGGGGGTCCCACAGAGTACATGATGGTCGCCACTGTGTCCTGGGCTGAGAAGGAGTCTGGGGTTGTAAGTAGATCCCCAGGACAGTCCCATAGAACAGGGTGACCACGGACAGGTGGGAGCTACATTTGGAAAATGCCTTGTGCCTCCCTTTGGCAGATGGAATCTGCAAGACAGCCACAGCGATGTGGGAGTAGGAGACTATGGTAAGCACATGGGGCCACAAACAGGACCAGAGTCCCCAGGAACACATGCTGGTTGACACATGTGTCTGAGCAGGCAGTCTTCATGAGCAGATAGGTACTTCAGAGGAAGTGTGAGATCTCCCTGGTCAGTCTGCTCATGAGGAGTGTGTGAACCAGGGAGATGATGCCAGAGCCCACCCACATGAGAGCTGCCAGTCCCCCACAAAGCCAAGGAGTGATGGTGGTGTCATACTGCAGGGGGCTGCAGATGGCCACATATCGATCCAGCGCCATGGCAGCCAGCAGAAAGGTGTCCACATTAGCAAAGGAGATGAGGAAGTACATGTGAGTCAGAGAGTTGGGATAAGTGATGGTCCCTGTTCCTGCCTGTGTTGACCATGAGCTCAGGGATCAGATTGATGGTGAAGCAGATGTCGACAAAGGAGAGACTGGTGAGGAAGAAGTACATGGGAGTGTGCAGGTGTGGGTCAGAGCTGATGACTAGGATGATGAGTGCATTCCCAGCCCCAGTGACCAGGTACATACACAGGAAGAGCCAGAAGTGGACTTGTTGCTGCCCTGGGCCACTGGTGATGCCAAGCAGGAGGAACTTGCTGACTCCAGTCTCATTCTCCTCTCCCCTGTACGTCCCAGTGTGGATAGTGAGGAGTCAGAATTGGATCAAATTTATTTGTAATGCAATAAATGAACACAGTTTTCTATCTATAAAAATCACAGCTTTTTATTGAGTGCACTCATGCTAAAGACTGAACGTGCAATCTTTTCTGTTTCCTACCTTATAAAATATGAACTTTTATCATCCACACTTTTCTGATGAAGTGAATGAGGCTTAGAGCAAGTGATGGCTCCAGACCACACTGATGGTAAGTGGCAAAGGACTTTGACCCCAACATGTTCTGAATGTAGATCCTGTGATCTCAACCATCCCACTGCAGAGTGGACAATCTGGTCAGTTTTCAGATGCTGTGTGCTGAGGGCAGTGTCACCATCACTGAGTCTTTAACCTTTATACAGCCAGCACATCCTCATTGCATGGCTGCTGCGAGCTGAGGGGACCCAATGGAAACTGGACATGAGCCCTGTGCTCAAGGTGCCAATTGAGAAGACAGAGCCTAAGTGTGAAAAGTGTTGGGAGCATTCCCAAATTATTATGATTTGACACGTGACCAGCACGTGGACAAAGGCCAGGAGCAAAACCCTGTTGGCCATGATGCACAGTTCTGTGTATGAGTTTCCCCAAGACTGTTCTAGGTTTGGCCACTGACAATTGTAAGGAGGTGTGTTCCCTGCCTTGCCTATCCCGCTGCCTGCCTGTGAGCTTGTACTGCTCCTTCTCTGCTCTGGACCTTCCTGTGCATCATAAAGACGGCCACCCCCAAGTTCCAAAGTTCAGGGCTTCACACCTTCAGGATTCCATCACGTGGAACCCAACTGACCAACCTGGTGCAGGCTTGCCTTGCACAGCAGGGATTCAAGAGAGCCCAGGATGACGTCTGCCCCCAGCCCAAGTGTCATTTCACTCAGGGCACTGCCAGGTTGCACTGGCTTTTTTTCCTCTCAGTAACTGGCAGCATCTTTGAAAAACTCCAAGAGAATACAACACTTCCCTGCACAAATGTCCTCAATAGAGGGTTGTCACAGACTAAAGCCCAGACTTCTTCTAACTCAGTAAATGGGACTCTTTCTGACCTGAGTCCCACTGACTTCTCTTCCTGTGCCTCCTGCCAGGCTCATGGACTTCAGTCCTTTCTGCCTTAGGGACTTTGCTATTGTGTCCCAGTGTCTGGAACAATAACTAGCACATAGGAAGTGTCAGGAAATTGGTCAGATGACAGCATGAACATTCACAAAGGTATTGCACACCAAAATCTACCAGTATCAAGTACAGCCATGGTGTTTCATGACCATATGTGGTTATGACTAAGGAGTGCATTTATGAAATAAATTTGGCAAGGCTGGGATATAGCTCCATGGTAGAGTGCTCGCCTAGCATGTGCAAAAGAAAAAGAAAAACTGTGTGCTTAAAGCAAGTCTAAGTGAGTGAAGTGGAGAGATGACAGTGTTGAGTCAATGTCAGTGTGGGCAAATCCAAGGTCACATGTGAACAGGAATTCCCTTGAGTGTGCTCTTGAGGGAGATGACACATGTAGCCTCCATGTAACCTAGGACCTGTAACCACTGTAGACCAGAGATAGCAACCTGGCTCCTGTTAGCCAGATCTGACTTCAGGGCATATTTAGTTCGGCCCTGCTATAGTTAGGAACCAGAAGGCCTCCTAAAGGCCCAGTGTTAAGGGATTAGTCTTAGAATTGTGGATCCCCAGCCTCTTCTTTTCCTCTTTTTTTCCTGGACACAAGGTGAATGTTTTTTGCATACCATGTGCTTCTGACATGATGTGCTACCTTTCCACAGGCCCAAAGCAAAGGCACCAACTGATGTTGTGCTGAAACTTCTATCAAAGTATGAGACAGAATCAAGGTTTCTCTTTATAAGTTGATTATGACAGACATTTGTTAGAGTAATTGACAGATCCTACAGTAACACAGATCCTCAGAGTTTTTCAAAATGCTTCTCCTTGACTGATACTTTAAAAATCAAAGACTTTTTAGAAAACCTGGATTTCTGACTCTACTTGAAAATAAAAAGCCTTGCACCAATGGGCGCAATCAGGGAAATGATTGGTTGGGAAAATAGATTAACTAATTCTCATTGAGAGTCACTATGCAAAAGAAAAAACTCTGTGTTTCATGTCTACACTGACCCTGTGTGTCCCTCAGAGCCTTCCTCTGTAACAAGTTCATAAAAGTCCTACGAGATAGAGAGACACACTTAAGTGACTGCAGAGTACAGTTCGCCTCTCTAGGCTGCCCCATGTCACTGTGGTGGCCTTCTATTCTGCCCCTGGAACCATTGAGGAGCCAGCTACTCCCTTTCAACATGTCATCCTTTCTAGGCTGTGCCTGAAGCTGTTGTGACTATTTCCTTGTCTTCCAGTAGTCTAGACTCTGAAGAAGTTTTGAAAGCTGAGCTGAAGAACTTGGACAAAGTTCTGAAGGTTACAGAAAGCTGACTTTAATTTTAAATGCAGAATTGCTCTCCTCTGCCATTTTAGCCAGAAAACCAAATACAGGTTGTGTACCTCATCCAGAATGCTTGGGAGTAGAGATGTTTCAGAGTTTAGATTTTGGAATATTTACATATGCAGAATGAGATATATTGGGGCTAGGACCCACATCTGAACACAAAATTCATTTATATTTTAAATATATCTTATACACATACCTGTGAGTAATTTTATATATTTTAATAATTTTGTGCATAGTTTTGAAACAAAGTCTTACGTGTAGAATTTTGATTTGTGTCTTTATGTGAGTACACAGGAAGTTTTTGATTTTGTAGAATTTTGGTTTTCATATTTTTGGATTAGGGTTTTTTTTCTCTTTATGATAAATTTTAAGGACATAAATGAATTTTTAATAATAGCAATTGCTTAAAGCAACCGGGTCTCCAGGCAGTTTCCTGTCATGACTATGATCTGTAGGAATTTGTGTTATAACTGCTTTCATAGTGTGGATTTGACCTGCACCACAGAGTTTGATTTCTTAAAGGACACCTGAAACTACTTTCACTTAAATTCAGACAGGTGACAGGAAAAATGATGCGGTTTTTATTCAGTTACTCATCATCCAGCAGTATATGTGGAGCACTGTCTTCTGTCCCTGTTGGGTCACCAGAGAACACAGACCACACCCCGCCCTCTGGCGACACCACTGCATTCCAGAAAGCACTTACTAGACTCACACTGAGTTTGTTCAAAGCCAAGGAGGAGCCAAAAGAACTGAGACATGTTAGAAGTTTATGAGGTGTCTCAGTGTCACACAGGGCCTGGTCATGGAGGAGGACACAGTGGGGATTGGGAGAGAATAGAAAATGCTTTAAAATGTGTTTTTAAGAGTGATGTGAGAGGTGGGTTTGTTCAAAGCACATTATATGTGTATGGACATATCATAATAAACCCCCTTTGTACAGTTAATATATTTTAGTAAAAAATAATATATATATTTTTAAAAATCGACATGACCTACTCTACTGTTTACTTAAATGGAGACATCAAATTTCCTTTCCGGCTAGGTGAGATTTTGTACCTGGAAGGGACCCCCCCTGCTGTCCTTACTATTCCACCTCTGCACTATGCTGCTCATGGGAAGCTGAGGCAGAGAAAGCAGGGGGGGCTGACATTCCTAAACCCACCCTGGCTCATATGTAGTCTTTCTAGAATTTGATTCCTAAACAGATGTCTCTTCTCAGTTTTCCCCTCAATCCAATGGGGGACAAGATGGTGAGGTACAAGGAGAGGGTGCATTTAGTGTCTGGAAAAGGGGAGCCAGAGGGCTCCCCTTTATTCAGCAGCCTTTATTCAGGACCACATGTGCTATCTTGTAGAACACTGAGAGAATAAAACCTTGAATACCAGCTCCTCCTTACACTGAGATAAGTACGATCAGAAGGCCATGTGACGGGAAATGTGAATCTACTCATCCACATCAAGGTGGTGGCAGTGACTGGGCAACTCTCCCATTCCAGTTGTCCCTGGTCTTACCCAACTGCCTGAATTACTCTGAATTCATTTCTCTAGATTCTGGCACTGGAGCCTTCATCTCTGCCTCTGGGAACTGATTGGGGGCTCCATGACTGCCCCACTTGATTGGGGGTTTCGTGACTGCCTCCACTTGATTGGGCACTCTGTGATTGCCCCACTTGGTGCAGAGGAGCTCTGGCAAGGGCTGTGGTAGCTAAGATAACTGCTTCCACCTGCCACCCACAGACACCCTTGCTGGAGCATTTCTGGAAATGATGATACTCCCACACATGGCCGAACACAGATAGACACCCACCCATCCCCAAGCCACTTGCTTCCTTTTGTACTCTGTTCAAAAATTCTATGGACTTGGGACTTAGATGAATCTGAGGCCTTTTTTGTAGATTCATGTGGGGTTGTTTGAAGCAAACTTGACCAAGTCACTGTGAGAAAGTCGAGGTCCTGCTTTGGTGACTTTGGGGACGTAGGATCTGCATTTACCTGGGTGAAGCTGGCAATGACAGGACCACTGTACCAGTTAATGGCATGTCCTTTCTATTTATTATAGAGTTAATTGTTGAGACATGACTCTCAGGCACTGACTGAATAATATCTAAAGGTGCTTAGTTGGTTAAAATATGTAAAGACTTTCCTCCTGTATTATCTGACTTACATTCTGCAACCCTATAGGGTCCGAGATAGGACAGCAAGTGCAATCACCCCATCAGTAGTTAGGGCAAAAATTGGCAGGCTTGGGAAAGGATCACATGGCTATAGATATATTGGTAGCATCCTCTCTTTTCTCACTGCTCTGCGGTGTGGGCACAGTACCTGGGGTCCTGGGAAGCATGGTCTGTCTTCTTACCCTCTGGGCTGGAAAGTAGTCTCATTTCATGTATGTGGGGGTTTTATAATTCCCACTGTAGAGAGAACCCCCCCAGCTCCTTGTCACAGGCATTTCACAAGGGAGTCTGTCTGTGTCCTACACGTCCCAAATAAATCAGCTTCCCTAGGGGCTAAAGAAGAGAGAAAGGGGACTAATGTTCATATTGTAAGTCAAGGACATGAGATTTTCCTGTTGGGAATTTTAAAGGACATTTCAGGTCTCTGTTGGGATGGGGTCTTTTACAGATCTGCATTCTCTGTTCTTTCTTTTCTAAATATTCTCTGCCTCATTTTTATTATCCTCAAAGGAGTAGGAAGTAAGTGAAAGAACATGGATTCTATGTTGGAGCAGACCTAACTTATCTTTTGATTATTCCAAATATGTATGTTTGGAGTTGGTCGGGTGACTAAAGATGTTGGAAAACCAACTGACACCTGATGGAGTAGATGGTGACAAGAAATGGACGGTGGTTCATGTTAGCCTCTGAGTATTTGAAGTTAGGATTCTCACTGCCTTTATTCTTTGTGGAGAACAGAACACGCCTTCCTGGCCTCCATCTGGTCTTCCTATGCTAGATATCATCTTGTCAGACATTATCGTTACATGTGGAGCTGTACTTAGGTAGGTGTCAGGGTGGCTATTGACCAGAGCCTGGTAATTTTGGGAGAAAACTCTGTCACGCTGTCTGGTCACAGTTTGGAAGCCACATTCTATGATTTGCTCTGATTTTGATATTGGCTGAGCTTCGCCTGTTTCTGAAATAAAATATGGCAAAGATGTCAAGATGACCTTCCTGGCTGGGCAGCATGAATCACGGTGCTCAGATGGTTAATGGCAGTGTGCTCAGCCTTGGTCTCTGGAACAGCTTTAAGTGTACCATCCAGAAGCTTCCAGCTTTCCCTTATCCTGGCCTGTAGTTGCCATAACAAGTGGTCCTGTGGTATGAGAGTCTGTCCACTCTATCCCACTATATCGCATGAGGAAGGAGGTGGTTAGAGAAATGAGCAGACTTTTCTTTTCCAGTATTGGGAATTGAACCCAGGGCCTTGTGCATGCCAGACAAGCATTCTACCACTTGAACCATGTCTCCAGCCCTTTTGTTTGTATTTTGTTCTGAGATGGGTCTTACTAACGTTCCCTAGGCTTGCCTTGACCTCGAGATCCTCCTGGCTCTACTACCTTAATAGTTGGGATTACAGATATGTGTTACCACGCCCAATAGAAACCTCCTTATTCTAACATTTATGTGTATTTTAGTCATAGGACTTAGGTTAACTTTTTGGCTCACTTGATTGGATTGAGATGTGCCCAGGAGACTAATAAATCATACCTCTGGATGTGTCCATGAGGGCATTTCCAGAGAGGATCAACTAAGGGGGGAAGATGCACACTGAATGCTGGCATCACTATCCCAAAGGCTAGGGGCCCTGAGGAATAAATGTGGAAGGGGGAGGAAGCCAGCTAGAGAAGGCATTCCTCTCTCTGCCTCCTGGCCACCATACACTGAGCTCCTGTGTTCTGCCGAGCCCTCTGTGCCGTAATGGACTGAAATTGCTGAAACCATGAGCCAAAATAAATCATCTTCCCTTAAGTTATTTCTCTCAGGTGTTTGTCACAGTGATGAACACCTGACTAACACAGTGACCATGTCACATCCTGGGAAGATTTTCCTTCATTCTGTCACCTCAGGTCCTAGCCCATTCCAGGCTTTGCCTCTGAGTTCTGTGTATCAACCTTATCCAATCATCACAATGACCACTGTAGTGCTGTCCCTCTGTATCCACTGGGCACTGCTTCCAGGAGCCTCTGCAGATATCACAATCCCCAGATGCTCAAATCCCTTAGATAAAATGGGGTAGGATTTGCATATAAACTGCAGCCACCTCCTGCATGCCTTAATTCAGCTCTAGTTTGTGGTTCCTAATGCAAGGTAAATCTATGTAAATAGTTGTTTTACTGCATTCCCAGGAGATAATGACAAGAAAAAGTTCTGTAGATATTCAGTATAGACATTCCTTTTCTTCCTTTTTGAATATTTTTCATTTGTGAGTGGCACTTCTGTGGTGTGGGACCACAGCAGACACAGAGGGACAAGTGTATGGGACAACCTTTCTCATATCGCCACCGACGACTACAACCCATGTCTCTTGTGGTTCTTTCTGACTGTAATAGTTCCTCAATCGTGCCTTTGTTTTTCCTGTTCTTAACTCTGTTGAAGAATCTTGGCCAGGTGTTTTGAACAATGGCTTGTATTTGTATTCTCTGACTTTTTCATGATTAGAATGTTATTAGGACCTTTGGGGAAGATTTCCACAGACGTGCAGTGTCCTCATCACATCATATCAGGGATGCATGCTATCGGCATTAGTTATCACAGGGGACGTTAACCTTTATCCTTGGTGAAGTTGATATTCACTGCAAAGATTATGGCTGCTTGTGTATAGTATTTGGCTGCAAGACCCTAAGTCCAGCTGTCTCTCAAGGGCAGAGATGAATATTAAGTTTCACACTCTGGTGGGATGGGGAGGGGCAGAGAGGATCTACACACACTACTTGTACATCTTCTGTAGGGAAAGTTGGTTCCTTCTCTCCCGTTTATTTCCTTATTCAAATACTTGTTCATCAGTATGAATTTACTTATATTTTTTCCTACTTTAAGTTGGTACCAGGGACTATCAGTGGGAGTACCATGCCCAACTGTTCAAGATAATTTTGCACAATATTTTTAGTGCATTTCTCTCTTGACTACAGCCTGTCCCATAAGGTTACCTGTGCAATTTTCCACTTTACCATCAGGTAGGCACTTGCCAACAAGACAGATTTTGGAACATCTTGGATTTTGGATTTTCTGATCATGGATGCTCAACCTGTTGGTGTATCTGTTTTTAGTTTTGGATTTGCATCTGCTTTGACATGGGAGCTCATCCAGGTTTCTAGTGGTCTTTAGCATGCTCCATTTCTCATTTTCTTCCTTCCTGCCTTCTATCCTCTTTCTTTTAAACCTATCATTTCTTTTCTTTACTTTTATTTGGTTCTCTCTGTCTCTCTCTCTACCTTCCTTCCTCCACTCTCAACACTTCCTTAGGATCTATTCTAGAATGCATCCCAGGCCTATTTTTCATGAGCACAAAATGGAAATTTTTTACTGCAACACAATATACGTAACTTCATAATATATAAACTTTGGGTTTATTAGGACACAGAGTTCGCTGAGTAGATAAAGGCAGTTTTCAATTACACAAGGCAAAAGGTCAATGCCAGAAAAAATTGCTGAAGTCCTGTTGACAGTTTAGTTTCTGACCTGAAGCATCAGAAGGCAAAATTAAAGGAGAAAAACAAGAAACTCTTAGAGGATCTCATGAGCAGTAAATGGCAGGAGAGGCCTCCTCGGCTCATAAGAGATGTTCTGGCATATCCTAAGCTCCAAGTAGACCTAGGCTTGAAAGGCAGGTGGTTCCATAAAACTTCAATGGCCATGACATGGGGTGGTCCCTGGTTCCTCTGGAGAGAACAAGGTATGGGGAACTGTGCAGGGATGAGGCATGACTGTCCCATTCACTTTCACTGAGGTGAAGTCAAACACTTCTTCCCAAGTTGTTTTAATTGACTTCTGAAGAGTTGGCCCCCAATGGCAAATTAGTGGTAGGTGGAAATTGCCAGTGGGGAGGAGGCTCTGGTTCCCCTGGAGTCCAGGTAGCAGGAAGGGAGGTTCCTGTCATAGGCCAGCCCTCTGTTAACTGGTTCTGGAGGACAAATCATAAGACATAGCCCTGGTTTTCCTGGCTGTCTCTAGGGAGGTCTCTTTTAGTTTGGCACATTGTCTTTTTCTATGGGGAGAGAACCCTAGAGACCCTGCAAAGTGCTTTTCCCTAATTAATGACCAACTCATGTCCTGTGTCTCACATTGAGACCCATAACCAGAGTGATTCTCTCTGAGACCATGGAGGTATCTTTCTATTGCCTCTACCTGTCCCTGAGATGAGGGTGGTCCAGGAGAAAAGGTGCAGGAGCTACGGAGGTTGCAGGGCAAGTAGGCACCCAGCAGAATGAGGTTGAAAGATGTGAGGCTCATGTGGAATTGGCCAGCCCATAACCATTCACACTGCCCAGGCCAAGCACACACCCTGCTGCTAACCTTCTATGGGCTGCTTTTCCCTCTAGACAGGCCTCTGTGTATGGTGAATAATGGCTTCCAAGATGAATTTAGGGTCATGGGGATGGAAAGTTGCTTTTCCTTTGGCTCTGTACCTTTTAGTAAGTTCAGTGGTTTCCCTGTATCCTTCTCTCCACCCTCATACTCATGTCTTCGCTGAGGCTTTAGGGAGAAAGACTGAGCAATGGAACCTCTGCCCTAGCAAGGTGAGGCACTGCATGCCTGTAGTCCCAGCAACTCAGGAGGCTAAGGCATGAAAATCTCTTGAGTTTAGAAGTTGAGTCCAGTGTGGACAACATAGAGATTTTCCATCAAACACACTGGCAAGCAAACACATACCTATGCATCAAACTCTGGCTCTTTCTGTTTGAACATGTCAAGTCTCTGGGTCCCAGAATTCAGTGACTCCACATCTGGATCATCTGTCAGTTCTCCAGTTCCCCAGATTCTACATCTCACTGCTAATGTTTGGTCTCTAGGAAATGACTTCCCAATTTCCCATGCAGGGGAGGAAAATAGAATTTCTTGTCCTAAGCCACATGGGTTCTTAGCTGGGACAGATTCGTATTAACAAAAGGCTGATCAAGAGGAGAAAAACACCAGCAAGTTTGAAAAGTTGTTCCATATCTGTCACACAGGAAGGAAACAACTCTCTCAGGCTAGTGACCAACTCTCATAGCTGTGCGTTGGGCTTCTGTTTTCAACTGTATTTTAACAAAGAGCAATGACTCTTAGAATGCTGAGACAAAGATTAAGAAATTTCCACTTCCAGTGTGGGAAAACTGTGAGAAGGTGGCAATGTCTGCTCCAGATTGCTCTGGTGTCTGCTGTGCCAGCTCTGGGCTGATCAGTGCTTCTTCAGGAAGAGACAATTTAAACTCTAGCTTTAGGGAGAAAAGGGAGAAAGACTGAAAGTCCTTATGTTTGTGTAATCTTTGTCCTGCCATCAGGGAAACAGAAGGAAAGGTACAGAGAACTCTAGCTTCTTAAGTGTCTTCAGCTCAAGACTCCTCAGTACTTGTGGGAGAAATCTTTGATTTCTGCCTCACATTACACTTACCTCACATCAGCAATGATTCTTCCATATCTGGTTATGATAATTTGGAGAATCCCAACTTTACTGAGCTTTGTAGGGAATGTGTCCACACATAAGCTATGGTTCATTCTCCAAACAGTGTGTAATATAATAAGGGATGAGCTATGGATAAAGATGTGTAACACAAGAACACAGACTATGAAGAGAACAAAATAGTCATATAGTTTAGTCCATGATAGTATATCTCAAATATTTTCACAGAACTACTGCTTAAATAAACTAAAGAGAGAAGAACACATGACTTATCATATGCAGGTCTGTTCCCACAGGCACCAAGCTGGATTATCCTGGGAGTCCACACACTGCAGAAGCCCTGTGAGGTGTGTGCTGTGCGTGTCTGTGGGCTATGAATAGTGAAGGAGTTTACATAAATGCACAATTATTATGGTTTTTAGACTCATGGGAGTCTTGTAGCTGGGAATGAGAAAACAGGAGGAGAGAATTCTGAGAGCTGTGGTAGGAGAGATGAGCATTAAAGTTGGTGAGAAAGAATGCTGGGAGGACATCCTGAGGCTGCATTATTGTGTTAGGCTTTCTACTTGAAGGAAAAAATATTTGGGATTATCTTGACCTCTTGCATACTTTCTGTGGGGATTGGTTGACAGATACAATCAATGTGTTAGGAGAATTAGTGGAATCTGTGTGTAGGGTAGAGATGCACAGAGAGAGGAAGGAATGAAGACTGCTGGAATGAGACCTCCCCACCCCACCCCCGCCATAATACTGAAGCTGGAATGGAGGTCAGAATTGGCAAGTGGCAGATGAAGTGAGGAAGCAGTTTAAGGGGAGGACAATGAGGACCTATCACATAGGAGAGTGGAGGAGATTGAGGAAGGAGAGCAGTACCATGCAAGAAGGCAGTGAAGCAAGGCAGAGAAGCGCCGAAGACTGCCCACTGGAGATCCAGGTGCAAACTTCTAGATGTTAGGACAGAGGAGGTGGGAAGTGACCTTGTTGACACGTACTCTTCACATGTAGGACAGGAAAGAGGCTTGGCATCCTATACACTCAGCCTTCTGGAGTGGAACTGACTCAGGACTTGGAATCAGAAGTCCTGGGTTCCAATTGCAATCCTGCCATTAATTGTGACCTCATATCCCTAGGTACTATAGCAACTGTAGACACTTAAGATTTAAGGGAATCTCTGATTCCTGCAGCTTATGTGAAATAAGGACACCAAGAGGTCCATGTGAAGAGCAGCTGTCATCCAAGGGTCTGGTTCCCCATCCCTGACCAGTTCCCATCCTAAGTAACAAAGCAGCAAGGGTTAGTTGGGTGCAATGGCAGGCAGTGGGTAGTGTTCTGAGCGTGAGATGGGGGGAGAGTAAGCCTGGGACAGAGGCAGAACGACCTAACGTGGCGGGGAACAGCACCCTAGAGTGGGTAGGACCTTCCCGAACCTCAACAGCTATGGTTGTGTCCCAAGGCAAGGGAACGTGTGTCTGTCACCAAGAACACTGTAGCAATTCTTATCTGAAGTCATAGGGCAGGTGAGTCCTATGAAATTCCCATATCACTGTCGTGGCTATTTTCTTAGGGTGTTGGTAGGCCTTTCTAAAGACAAAGTAGGAGTGGATATGTCTGGTCCTCAGTTGTTGTTGTCTCTGTAGTAAGTGTGCTGGAATCTGCCATTGATATGGGCAACAAGTTACTGGTTATGGGACTATAAGCGACTGTTAGTCTCAAATATACAAAGAAGGAACCCGGTGTGGTGGCCATGCCAGTAATCCCAGCTACTCAGGAGGTGGAAATCAGGAAGATTGCAATGCACAAAAAAAGAACTTCAAGAGCCTCTATCTCAAGTAGTAAAAAGCTAGGCACAGTGGCCCATGCCTGTCATCTTGCTACTTGGAAAGCGTAAATTGGGAGATTTCAGTCCAGGGCAGCTAGGGCATAAATGTGAGACCCTATCCTAAAAACAACCAAAGAAAAAAGTGCTGGGAGTGTGGCTCAGGTGGTAGAATGCTTGCCTGACGAGCACAAGGCCCTGAGTTCAAACCATAGTACCCAGTTATGCATATGATAAATCATGATTGTGATCACATGACACCAATTACAGGAAGAGTCACTAGTGAGGTTTGCACCTATCTGGGCCTCACTTGCTCTTTTTACAAAGAAAAAGCAGTGTAAGCTGTCAGGTAGCCCTCTCAGCCGTAGACTTCTACCCTAAAATCCGAGAATTACCTTCCTTAGGGATCCTTTCATGTCACGTTCCTCAAGCTGTAGATGAAAGGATTGTTAGCACTGTGAAGATGACAGTGGCCACAGTGTCCTGTACTGAGTAGGAGGATGAAACCCACAGATATACGCCCAGGATTGTCTCATAGAAGAGGAGACCACAGTGAGGTGAGACCCACATGTGGACAGGGCTCTCCATATCCCACAGACAGATGGCAGCTTCGGTACATTAGAGAAGATGTAGACATAGGAAACAATGATGCATGTGAATGGTGCCAGAAATATCAGTCCATCCACTGTGATGACCATCAGGTCATTGATAAAGGTATTGGAACAAGAGAGCTCCATTATTGGATGGGGGTCACAGAAGAAGTAATGTGTTGTGTTGTGGGAACAACAGGTAAATTGAACAATGAGAAGCGTGTGTAAGGGAGCATGCAGGTTTGTAATGACCCATGATATAGCCACTAGAAGGACACAGAATCTAGGCCTCATGGTCATGGTGTAGTGGAGTAGATGTCTATATAGCGGTCATAGGCCACGACACCAGGAGGAACCTGTCCATGTTGATGAAAGTGATGAAGAAGTAGATCTGGGTCACACACTCCATGTAAGAGATGGACTCGCTGCCCACTGTGTGATTCACCAGCATCTTGGGGACAGTGACTGATGAAAAGCAGATGTCAACACTGGAGAGGTTGGCCAGGAAGAAGTACATGGGTGTGTGGAGATGAGGGTCACAGCTGATGGCCGAGATGACAAGAAGGTCCCAATTGTAGTGACCAGGTATATCGCAAGAATAGCCCAAAGAGAACCTCTTCTTGATCTGAGTGCCCAGAGAGTCCCAGGAGGAGGAATTCTGTGACTCTAGTCTGATTGTTCTCATTCATATCTATTTGAAAAACAGTGGTATTGTACAGTAAGATCATATACCAACAGTTGAGCAAAAACACATTGTATGGTTTAGAAGAGTTCACACATGGGTTGTGATCATGTAGATTATGTTATTGTATAACTCTCTAAAAAAAACCTGGTTAATTTTAATAGGGTTTCTTACAAATATCTGTAGCTTTATTAACCCTATTCCTAATTACAGAGTAGGTAGGTTCTTTCTCCTCTTCCTCCTCCTCCTTGTGAAACAGGTTTGAACTCAGGGTCTCATGCTCTACGACTTGAGCCACTCCCTAGAATATTTTTTTCTTTAGTTTGTTTTCCAGATCAGGTCTTGTGCTTTTATATAGTTTGGACTGTGATCTTCTTACTTCTGCCTCCTTAGTAGCTGGGGCCTGTATAGGTACTATCTTATCAAATATTTAACTTATTCTAATATTTGCAGCTAAATATGTCACTTAATCCACGAGGAAACTAAAAATTGGGTGGCTAAGTGACTTATGCAAATTCAGAGCCAATAAATGTTAGATTTCCAAATGGACTTAAATTCCTTTTTTTAATGCAATATTTTCATTACCTATCAGTAGTTTAAAATAGAGCAAGGGTGAATGCTGTATGAAAAGCCATACTATAATCCTGATGATTTTGTCTGTGATGTTTCTGTTTTCTTAGAATTTGGAACCTTTGGAGGCTTTGATAAATCTTCCAGGTGGTGTGTCCTCAACACATTATCTGTAATTAAGATGTGCTAGGCACAGGGTGCACCCCTGTAAACCTAGCTACTTAGGAGGTGGAGATCTGGAGGATTATGATTTCATATCAACTCCGGTAAAAAGAGACCCCCCATCTCAACCAACAAGGTGGGCATGGTGGCTCATATCTCTAATCCAGGAATGCAGAAGGCATATGTAGGAAACTGGCCCTCACATTTATCTGAAATATTACTGAGGCAAAAATTGCTAGGGGCATGGCTCCAGTGGTAGAACATCTGCTCAGCAAGTATAAAGCTCTGAGTTCAAACTCCAGTACTGCAAAAACAAACATCAAACAAACAAAAAAAGTCCTTCATCTTAGTTTACAGCTCTTGGTCTGCTGATTAGAGGTGCTTGTCAGTGGCTATGTACAGTCCCCTCCTTGCTGCCATCAGAAGAAGAAAGGCAGATACCTATGGAAGCTGGATCTTTTTTTCTGTGAGGAAAGGGATTTATTGATTGATAAAGAGCAATTTCATGTGGTTTATCCAAGACTCAGAAATCGCCCTAGGCTGGGTAGGTGGGTCAGGTGTAAGTGCCATGTCCCTGGGAGAATTTATGGTGTTAGCAGGAAGGAAAGGCAGTGTGGTCCCTGGGAGATCAAAGGCCTGAGGAAAAGGGAGAAGAAAGACCAGGAACTGCTGTGTGAGCTGCCCTGACTGCTGGGGCAGAGGATTTTGTGGGAATTGGTTATAAGATGTAAATATTATGGGGCAGAGAAGTGACTACCAGCAAGAAAGTTAAATCACTAAATTAAGGGACAAAGTGCTGAGAAGTGAAACCAATTTTTACCTGATGTACTTCAGAGCCACACTAGACAGAGCAGGTCTAGAAAAAAGCTAGAATACGCTCCTGAAGAAACAGGGTTAATGTGGACCTTGAATCTGTGGAGATGGGGAGGGATTTGCGAGATTTGTCATTAAAACAATCCAGAGTGCCTTGACAGGTAGATGTTAATATTCTGGTCTTCAGGACACATTTTTTCTATAGCTGAATAGAGAGAAAGCCAAGCTGTCAAAGCCATTTGTCCTGTGGCCCTGAATGTATAGACAGACAGACATTACTTGGGCCCCAAGACAAGACTGGGGGAAGAGCCGTGAAGGGAATCAAGGGCAACATTTAGAAGCCCTTGGGGATGATAAGGCACAACTCCTGTCACTTGGGAATGTTCAGATGTAACTTTCTCCCGTTCTCTATGCTGTGTCTTTACTCTGTTCACTGTTTCCATTGCTGTGCAGAAGATCTTCAATTTGATGCAATCCCATTTATCAATTCTTGCTCTTATTTCCTGAGTTATTGGAGTCCCTTTCAGAAAGTCCTTGCCTATGCTTATTTTTTAATATTTATTTTATTAGCATATATTCATTGCACAGGTAGGATTTGTTTTGACACTTCTTTATAGTCTTACATTGTACAATAGTTAGATCACCCCCTCTATCCCCCCCTGCCACCTCCCTTCCCGCCTCACTTAAAACATTTGCAAGAGGTTTCATCAATCATTGTATCTTCTTTATGTATAGGAAGCCCATTGACCCTATTACTTCATCTTCATCTCCTCTGTCCGCCCCACTCATAAATAACCCCCCACTGTACCAATTTTACATTCTTGTATTTCATTATTAATTCCAAAGTCAATGTTCAAAGGGTTTCTCAATGTATCCCAGACCTTGGTCATTTCAACCCCCTCTGTTTCTCTTCCTTACTCCTTTCCTTCCACCCCCCCCCCCATTATTCTGCAGTTTTCAGTACATATCGCTATGTCCTCTATAATAGAGACACGTGCACATCTGTGTTTATCATAGCACTGTTCACAACAGGCACACTATGGAAAAAACCCAGATGCCCTATAACTGCTGAATGGACTAAGAAACTGTGATATGTATAGATGGAGCTATATACATATATATGTGGAGTTTTATTCTGCCTATAGCCTTGAAGTGGTTTCCCTTGGTAGTTTCAAAGTTCTAGGTATTACATTAAGGTCTTTGGTCCACTTCAAGTAGATTTTTATACAGCGTGAGGGACAGGGACACCTAGTTGAGTTTTGTTTTGGTTAAAGAATATAATAGGTAGGCAAGGTTACTTTGTTGAAAATTCTGTGCCCCCCTTGGAAGTGCAGTATGGGTTAATGCCAGTTCAGTGAGGTGAAGTTGGTTGGTGATGGTCAGTTTTTCTCTCTCCTTACTGACTTTTCATTTTAGGTGTGTTTCCAGTTACTGAGAGAAGGGATTATAATCTGCTTTTTCCTCTGTTAATTTTTATCTTAAAGCTTAATTGTTAGCTACACATTCATGTTAATTCAACTGTCTTCCTTATGAACGAACCTTTTATCACTTTGAAATTTCTCTTCTTCTCCTGGAGAGGTTTCTTTCTTAAATTGTATTTTTGTCTAATGTTAATATAACACAATAGTTTTTGTAATTGTTTCATCACACAATCCTTTAAAAAGTTACTGTATTTTTGAATTAGCATACACTAATATGACAGGATTTCATCATGATAATTCTATACTGTGAACAGTGTATTTAAAACAAATTTATTGTTCAAAGTATTCCATTATATTCCTTCCCGCTCCCTCCTCTGCTCTTTGTCAGTGTTTGGTGGGTTTGATTATGCTGTTTTCAATCCTTTTCACCCCTCAGTCTCCTTTCCTTTCCCCTCCCCCCCAGTGATACCCGCTACACAGTGCGTCCCTCATCTTCATTCCCATTATGATTATCACCATCGTTTTAGGTCTAGGTTTCCACAAGTGAGCAAGAACATGTGATTTTTGGCTTTTTGAGCAATAAACTTGACTATGGAGGTATCTCTTTTGTATACTGATTTACACTCCTTTGGTATATGCCCAAGAGAGGTATGGCCGAGTCATAAGGTAAGTCTATTTTTAGTTTATGAGGAAGTTCCATACCGATTCCCATATTGGTTTTACTGGTTTACATTCCCACCAACAGTATATGAGGGATCCTTTATCTCTACATCCCCACTAGCCTTTGTGCTTTGTTTTCTTGATGATTGCCAATCTGACTGGGTGTGGTGGAATCTTAATATAGGGTTTTTTTTTTTTTTTTGGTGGTCAAAGCATTTTATTGAGAGGCTTGGACATGGGAAGGGGTTAAAAAAGCACTAAGAGGACAGAGAGATCTCCGGTCCATAGCAGGGCAGGACTTCCTGGTCTTGCCTCCTGAAACTCTTAGTGTAGTTTTGATTTGGATTTCCTTTATGGCTGAGGATGTTGAACATTCTTTCAGGTATTATTAGCCATTTGTTGGTTTTTTTTTTTTCTGAAAACTCTCTGTTCAATTTGTTTGCCCATTTATTCGTTGAATTTTTTATTCTTTTGCTGATTAGTTTTTTAAGCCCTTTGATAGTTTGAATATTAACCCTCTATTTGTTCAACAACTGATGAAGATTTTTTTCCCATTCTGTGGGTTGTCTTGTGAATCTAGTAATTGTTTATTTTGATATGTAGAAACTTTTTAATTTAATGCAGTCTCATTTGTCAATTTTTGCTCTTATTTCCTGGGCAGTTGGAGTCCTATTCAAAAAATTATCACCTATACCTATATGTTCTAGAGTTTTCGCTATGTTTTTCTGTAGTGGTTTCAAGGTTTTAGGTCTTATATTAAGATCTTTTACCTATTTAGAGTAGATTTTTGTACAGGATAAGAGACAGGAGTCTAGTTTCAGTCATTTGCATGTAAATAACCAGTTCTCCCTGAACCATTTGTTGAAGAGGCTATCTTTTCTTCAGTGTATGTTTTTGGCACCTTAGTCTAAGATCAGATGGCTATAGCCATTCAGTTTTATTTCTGGGTATTCTATTCTATTCCATTGGACTCTGTGTCTGTTTTATACCATGCAATGCTGTTTTTATTACTTGGTTTGTAGTATAATTTGAATTCTGGTATTGTGATACCTACAGTGTTGCTTTTTTGCTCAGGATTACTTTTGCCATTCTGGATCTTTTATGCTTACCTATGAATTTTAAGATTGCCTTTTCTATTTCTATGAAGAATGAACTTGGAATTTTGATGAGCATTGCATTGAATCTGTAGATTGCTTTCAGTAGTATTGCCATTTTCATTGTAATAATTTTGTCAATCCATGAAGATAGTTGGGTGGTCTTTCTATTTTCTGGTGTCTTCTTCAAGGTTTGTAGTTTTCATTGTAGAGTTATTTCATCTCCTTGGTTAAGTTTATACCTAGTTTTTTTTTTTTTTTTGGAGCGGTGAGAGGAGGCTATTGAGAATAGAATTGTTTTCCTGATTTCTTTCTCAACTTGTTCATTGTTGGTATATAACAAAGCTACTTAGTTTTGCATATTAATTTTATGCTGTGCTAGTGTTTGTAAGATCTAGGAGTGTTTTGGTGGAAGCTGTAGAATTTTTGAAAATGGGGATAATTTGACTTCTTTTCCTATTTTGAATCCCTTTTATTTCTTTCCCTTGCCTTATTGGTCTAGCTAGGAATTTCATACAATATTGAAAAAGAATTGGGAGTATGGACACCCTTGTCTTGTTCTTAAGTTTAAGGGAATGATTTTAATTTTTCCCCATTTAATATGAAGTTTGCTATAGGCTGTCACATACATCCTTTATTATGTTGAAGTACATTCCTTCTGTCCCTAGTTTCTTCTGAGCTTTTATCATAAAAGGACATTGAATTTTGTCGAAGGTTTTTTCTGCGTCAGTTGAGATGATTTTGCATTTTTGTTCTTTATTCTGTTTATACTATATTATGTTAATTGATTTGTGTGTGTTGAACCATCCTTGCATCCCTGGAATGATTTTTGCATCTATGTTCACTAAAGATATTGGTCTATAATTCTGTTTTTTGTTGTGTCCTTGTCTGGTTTTGGAATGAATGTAATACTCATTTCATAGAATGAGTTTGGTACTGCTCCTTCCCTTTCTATTTCATGGAAAAGTTTGAGAAGAATTAATTCTTGAAAGGTCTGGTAGAATTTGGCATTGAATCCATTGGATCTTGGGCTTTTCTTTGTTGACAGACTGTATTGCTAATTCAATCTCATTGCTTGTTATAGATCTATTTAGGTGACTTATATCCCCTTGGTTCAATTTTGGTTGGTCAAATGTGTCTAGAAATTTATTTCTTTCACATTTTCCAAAATATTTGAGTATAAGTTTTTGAAGTATTCCCTTATGATCCTCTGGATATCATTGATATTTGTTGTAATATCCCCCTTTTTATCTCTAATTTATTATTTTGAGTCTTTTCCCTCTTTCAGTTAGTCAGATTGTTTAAGTGTTTATCAATCTTACTTATGTTTTTAAAGAATTAACTTTTTGTTTTATGGAATCTTTGTGTAGTTTTTTGTTCTGTATTTCACAAATTTCTGTTCTAATATTTATTATTTCTTTCCATTGGCTATTTTGTGTTTGGCTAGTCCTTGTTTTGTAGCCTTGTTCATTGGGCTATCTATTTGAAATCTGTTTTTTATTTTTAACATAGATACTCATAACTATAAACTTTCCTCTTAGCACTGCCTTTGCTGTATCTCAAAGGTTCTGGAAGGTTGTGTTTTCATTTTCATTAGTTCTAGGAACTTTTGGATTTCCTCCCTTATTTTTTCAATGACCCACTGCTCATTCAACAGTGTTATGTTCGGTCTCCATGTGTTTGAATATTTTCTGTTGTTTCTTTTGCTGTTGAGTTCTAGTTTTATCATTATGGTCTGATGGAATATAGGGAGTTATTTCAATTTTCTTGTATTTACTAAGACTTTCTTTTTTTTTTCTTTTATTATTCATATGTGCATACAAGGCTTGGTTCATTTCTCCCCCCTGCCCCCACCCCCTCCCTTAACACCCACTCCACCCCCTCCCACTCCCCCTACCTCAATACCCAGCAGAAACTATTTTGCCCTTATCTCTAATTTTGTTGTAGAGAGAGTATAAGCAATAATAGGAAGGAACAAGGGGTTTTGCTGGTTGAGATAAGGATAGCTATACAGGGCATTGACTCACATTGATTTCCTGTGCGTGGGTGTTACCTTCTAGGATAATTCTTTTTGATCTAACCTTTTCTCTAGTTCCTGGTCCCCTTTTCCTATTGGCCTCAGTTGCTTTAAGGTATCTGCTTTAGTTTCTCTGCATTAAGGGCAGCAAATGCTAGCTAGTTTTTTAGGTGTCTTACCTATCCTCACCCCTCCCTTGTGTGCTCTCGCTTTTATCATGTGCTCATAGTCCAATCCCCTTGTTGTGTTTGCCCTTGATCTAATGTCCACATATGAGGGAGAACATACGATTTTTGGTCTTTTGGACCAGGCTAACCTCACTCAGAATGATGTTCTCCAATTCCATCCATTTACCAGCGAATGATAACATTTCGTTCTTCTTCATGGCTGCATAAAATTCCATTGTGTATAGATACCACATTTTCTTAATCCATTCGTCAGTGCTGGGGCATCTTGGCTGTTTCCATATCTTGGCTATTGTGAATAGTGCTGCAATAAACATGGATGTGCAGGTGCCTCTGGAGTAACAGTCTTTTGGGTATATCCCCAAGAGTGGTATTGCTGGATCAAATGGTAGATCGATGTCCAGCTTTTTAAGTAGCCTCCAAATTGTTTTCCAGAGTGGTTGTACTAGTCTACATTCCCACCAACAGTGTAAGAGGGTTCCTTTTTCCCCGCATCCTCGCCAACACCTGTTGTTGGTGGTGTTGCTGATGATGGCTATTCTAACAGGGGTGAGGTGGAATCTTAGTGTGGTTTTAATTTGCATTTCCTTTATTGCTAGAGATGGTGAGCATTTTTTCATGTGTTTTCTGGCCATTTGAATTTCTTCTTTTGAGAAAGTTCTGTTTAGTTCACATGCCCATTTCTTTATTGGTTCATTAGTTTTGGGAGAATTTAGTTTTTTAAGTTCCCTGTATATTCTGGTTATCAGTCCTTTGT
Source organism: Castor canadensis (assembly GCF_047511655.1). Lineage (NCBI taxonomy): Eukaryota > Metazoa > Chordata > Mammalia > Rodentia > Castoridae > Castor > Castor canadensis. The sequence continues at coordinate 64,736,041 of NC_133401.1, read as the reverse complement.
CTGATGTATAATTGGCAAATATTTTCTCCCACTCTGTGGGTGTTCTCTTCAGTTTAGAGACCATTTCTTTTGATGAACTGAAGCTTTTTAGTTTTATGAGGTCCCATTTATCTATGCTATCTCTTAGTTGCTGTGCTGCTGGGGTTTCATTGAGAAAGTTCTTACCTATACCTACTAACTCCAGAGTATTTCCTACTCTTTCTTGTATCAACTTAAGAGTTTGGGGTCTGATATTAAGATCCTTGATCCATTTTGAGTTAATCTTGGTATAGGGTGATATACATGGATCTAGTTTCAGTTTTTTGCAGACTGCTAACCAGTTTTCCCAGCAGTTTTTGTTGAAGAGGCTGCTATTTCTCCATCGTATATTTTTAGCTCCTTTGTCAAAGATAAGTTGCTTATAGTTGTGTGGCTTCATATCTGGGTCCTCTATTCTGTTCCACTGGTCTTCATGTCTGTTTTTGTGCCAGTACCATGCTGTTTTTATTGTTATTGCTTTGTAATATAGTTTGAAGTCAGGTATTGTGATACCTCCTGCATTGTTCTTTTGACTGAGTATTGCCTTGGCTATTCGTGGCCTCTTGTGTTTCCATATAAATTTCACAGTAGATTTTTCAATCTCTTTAATGAATGTCATTGGAATTTTGATGGGAATTGCATTAAACATGTAGATTACTTTTGGGAGTATAGACATTTTTACTATGTTGATTCTACCAATCCATGAGCATGGGAGATCTCTCCACTTTCTATAGTCTTCCTCAATCTCTTTCTTCAGAAGTGTATAGTTTTCCTTGTAGAGGTCTTTCACATCTTTTGTTAGGTTTACACCTAGGTATTTGATTTTTTTTGAGGCTATTGTAAATGGAGTTGTTTTCATACATTCTTTTTCCGTTTGCTCATTGTTAGTGTATAGAAATGCTAATGATTTTTCTATGTTGATTTTATATCCTGCTACCTTGCTATAGCTATTGATGATGTCTAGAAGCTTCTGAGTAGAGTTTTTTGGGTCTTTAAGGTATAGGATCATGTCGTCTGCAAATAGGGATATTTTGACAGTTTCTTTACCTATTTGTATTCCTTTTATTCCTTCTTCTTGCCTAATTGCTCTGGCTAGGAATTCCAGTACTATGTTGAATAGGAGTGGAGATAGTGGGCATCCTTGTCTGGTTCCTGATTTTAGAGGGAACGGTTTTAATTTTTCTCCATTAAGTATAATGCTGGCTGTAGGTTTCTCATATATAGCTTTTATACTGTTGAGGAACTTTCCTTCTATTCCTAGTTTTCTTAGAGCTTTTATCATGAAATGATGTTGGATCTTATCAAAGGCTTTTTCTGCATCTATTGAGATGATCAAGTGGTTTTTGTCTTTGCTTCTGTTAATGTGGTTTATTACGTTTATTGATTTTCGTATGTTGAACCACCCCTGCATCCCTGGGATGAAGCCTACCTGTTCGTGGTGAATAATCTTTTTGATGTGTTGCTGAATTCGGTTTGCCATTATTTTGTTGAGGATTTTTGCATCAATGTTCATTAAGGAGATTGGCCTATAGTTCTCCTTTTTGGAGGTGTCTTTGCCTGGTTTTGGGATAAGTGTAATACTGGCTTCATAAAATGTGTTTGGCAGTTTTCCTTCCCTTTCTATTTCATGGAACAGTTTAAGGAGGGTTGGTATCAGTTCTTCTTTAAAGGTCTGATAGAATTCAGCAGAGAATCCATCAGGTCCTGGACTTTTCTTTTTGGGGAGACTCTTGATTGCTGCTTCAATTTCATTTTGTGTTATAGGTCTATTCAGGTGATTAATTTCCTCTTGGTTCAGTTTTGGATGATCATATGTATCTAGAAATCTGTCCATTTCTTTTAGATTTTCAAATTTATTTGAATATAGGTTCTCAAAGTAGTCTCTGATGATTTCCTGGACTTCCATGGTGTTTGTGGTTATCTCCCCTTTTGCATTCCTAATTCTACTAATTTGGGTTTTTTCTCTCCTCATTTTAGTCAGGTTTGCCAGGGGTCTATCGATCTTGTTTATTTTTTCAAAGAACCAACTTTTTGTTTCATTAATTCTTTGTATGGTTTTTTTGGTTTCTATTTCGTTGATTTCAGCTCTTATTTTTATTATTTCTCTCCTTCTATTTGTTTTGGGATTTGCTTGTTCTTGTTTTTCTAGGAGTTTGAGATGTATCATTAGGTCATTGATTTGGGATCTTTCAATCTTTTTAATATATGCACTCATGGCTATAAACTTTCCTCTCAAGACTGCCTTAGCTGTGTCCCATAGGTTCCGGTAGGTTGTGTTTTCATTTTCATTGACTTCTAGGAACTTTTTAATTTCCTCTTTTATTGCATCGATGATCCATTCTTCATTAAGTAATGAGTTATTTAGTTTCCAGCTGTTTGCATGTTTTTTGTCTTTACTTTTGTTGTTGAGTTCTACTTTTACTGCATTGTGGTCAGATAGTATGCACGGTATTATTTCTGTTTTCTTATATTTGCTGAGGCTTGCTTTGTGCCCTAGGATATGATCTATTTTGGAGAAGGTTCCATGGGCTGCTGAGAAGAATGTATATTGTGTAGAGGTTGGATGAAATGTTCTGTAGACATCTACTAGGTCCACTTGATTTATTGCATATTTTAGATCTTGGATTTCTTTATTGAGTTTTTGTTTGGATGACCTATCTATTGATGATAATGGAGTGTTAAAGTCTCCCACAACCACTGTGTTGGCGTTTATATATGCTTTTAGGTCTTTCAGGGTATGTTTGATGAAATTGGGTGCGTTGACATTGGGTGCGTACAGATTGATGATTATTATTTCCTTTTGGTCTATTTCCCCTTTTATTAGTATGGAATGTCCTTCTTTATCTCGTTTGATCAATGTAGGTTTGAAGTCTACTTTGTCAGAGATAAGTATTGCTACTCCTGCTTGTTTTCGGGGGCCATTGGCTTGGTAAATCTTCTTCCAGCCTTTCATCCTAAGCATATGCTTATTTCTGTCGGTGAGATGAGTCTCCTGTAAGCAACAAATTGTTGGATCTTCTTTTTTAATCCATTTTGTCAAACGGTGTCTTTTGATGGGTGAATTAAGTCCATTAACATTAAGTGTTAGTACTGATAGGTGTGTGGTGATTCCTGCCATTTAGTTATCTTAGTTGTTTGAAGGTTTGATTGTGTGTACCTAACTTGATGTTACTCTCTACTGTCTTACTTTTTCTTATCCTGTGGTTTGGTGCTGCCTGCCTTTTCATGGTTAAGTTGGGTGTCACTTTCTGTGTGCAGGATCCCTTGCAGAATCTTTTGTAATGGTGGCTTTGTGGTCACATATTGTTTTAGTTTCTGCTTATCATGGAAGACTTTTATTGCTCCATCTATTTTGAATGATAGCTTTGCTGGGTAGAGTATCCTGGGGTTGAAGTTATTTTCATTCAGTGCCCGGAAGATCTCACCCCACGCTCTTCTTGCTTTTAATGTTTCTGTTGAGAAGTCTGCTGTGATTTTGATGGGTTTACCTTTGTATGTTACTTGTTTTTTCTCTCTTACAGCCTTCAATATTCTTTCCTTAGTTTCTGAACTTGTTGTTTTAATGATGATATGTCGTGGAGTAGTTCTATTTTGATCTGGTCTGTTTGGTGTCCTGGCGGCCTCTTGCATGTGTATGGGAATATCTTTCTCTAGATTTGGGAAATTTTCCGTTATTATTTTGTTGAATATATTACGCATTCCCTTCACTTGCACCTCTTCTCCTTCTTCGATGCCCATGGTTCTCAAGTTTGGTCTTTTGATGGAGTCAGTGAGTTCTTGCATTTTCTTTTCACAGGTCTTGAGTTTATTAATTAATAGTTCTTCAGTTTTTCCTTTAATTACCATTTCATTTTCAAGTTCTGAGATTCTGTCTTCTGTTTGTTCTATTCTGCTGGATTGGCCTTCCGTTTTGTTTTGCAGTTCTGTTTCGTTCTTTTTTCTGAGGTTTTCCATTTCCTGGCTGTTTTCTTCTTTATTGTTGTCTATTTTTGTCCTGAGTTCATTTATCCATTTATTCATTGTGTTCTCTCTTTCACTTTGGTGTTTATACAGTGCTTCTATGGTTTCCTTTATTTCTTCTTTTGCTTTTTCAAATTCTCTATTTTTATTGTCTTGGAATTTTTTGAGTGTCTCCTGTACATTTTGGTTGACCCTATCCAGTATCATCTCTATAAAATTCTCATTGAGTACTTGTAGTATGTCTTCTTTTAAATTATTCTTGTGGGCTTCATTGGGTCCTTTGGCATAGTTTATCTTCATTTTGTTGGAGTCTGGATCTGAGTTTCTGTTCTCTTCATTCCCCTCTGGTTCCTGTACTAATTTTTTGCTGTGGGGAAACTGGTTTCCTTGTTTTTTCTGTCTTCCTGTCATTGTCCTTGGTGTTGTTACTGTCCCTGTACTGTGCGTAATTAAGTATTTTCTAGCTTGTAATAATAACAATGGTAATATTGAGAATGGAAGAGTGAGCTGAGATGGAAAGCAAGAAGTTAAAGAAAAGAGGAAAACAAATATACAGACAAGAGGGAGGAAGCAGAACAAGGTATCAGACAAGAGAGTTTCAAAGGTATAAACAGGGAGTATTAGTGTACTAATCGACAGTAAGCTGAACAGACAATAGAGAGACAGAGAGAGGATTGAAAATCAAAAATAAAAAAAAGATAAGAATAAAAATAAAAAATAAGTAAATGAAAGAAATATCTATATATAAAAATAAAATAAAATAAAATGAAAACTAGAAAATAAAAAAAAAAAACCAAAAAACCTCCAAGTTCAAATGCAATGCAATTTCAGTCTTAATAATTTGGATGTCCGTCTCAATCTCCAGTCCTGGAGTTGGTGCCTCAGATGTTGTTCTGTAGTTGTCTCATCAAAGGGGATGCATAAAGTAGAACAAAACTACACTCACACACACACAGAAGAAAAAAAAAAGCCCCACCAAGTGTCCCCAGTTCAAATGCAATACAGTTTCAGTAAGTTTTTCGGCTTGCAGGTGTAATTCGGTTGTTCTCTCATCAAAGGTAGGGAGAAAAAGAAAAAAAAGCGTCTGGAGGCAGTTCTGAGAGTGGTATCTGCAACTGTGGCTTGCCTGCCTGCTGCTCTCAGCCTGTAGCTGGCGGCGTTATTTATGCAGATCTCTGGGGTGAGCTAGCGCTCACCTGGTCCCACAGGCTTTGTTTGCTTAGAGTTCTCCTGTGCAGGGGGCCTCTGCTACAGGCTTTCCCCTTTCCAAGCACTGGGAAAGGTGCCACTGCCCCGCGTTGTCAGGCCTGCGTGTTTATTTACAGTTCACGTGGGAAGTGGGTCTTCCCTCCTCTCACAAGCGTCCCCGCTCCTGGTTGCTGGGCGCGCCCCGCTCCCGCCAGAGGCTCTCTGGCCCGCCCGGCTCGTTTATTTATAGTCCCAGGAAGGATTCCCTTCCCCCAATCTTCAGCGCTCAGGGCGCCCCACCCTCTTTCCAGCGTGTCTTAACTGTTCTTATTGCTTAGTACTCAGTTTCTCTTTTTTCCCCGGGTGGAGGTCAGTCTGTCCAGGGGGCTATGCTGCTCTGGCCCAGGCTTGTCTGTGGGAGAACCGCGGTACCACGAAGCTCACCTGGTCCGCATCTTCCCAAGCCGTATGGGCGCCGGCCACTGGCGGCCCCGGGGGCCTCCTCGGTTCTCCGTTTAACGTGAAGTGGAGATTCTCTGCGCCGGCTGGAGATGTGGAGGCTTCAAAGTTATGCCTTTTCTCAGTGATTATGCCTGCAAAGTGTGTCTCCAGCGTCTCTCCAAGATTTCACTATAGGAGGGTTGCTTTCTGCTTCCTACCTCTAGCCGCCATCTTGGAATTCCCTAAGACTTTCTTTGTATCCTAAAATATGATCTATTTTGGAGAAAGTTTCATGGAATGCTGATGAGAATGTATATTGTGTATCTGTGGATGTCTGTTAAGTCCATTTGGTCTATAATACCATTTTATTCCGAGGCTTCTTTGTTGATTTTTTTTGTCAGAATGAACTATCTGTTGGTGGGAGTGGGGTATTGAAATGTCCAACTATCATTGTGCTGGAATGTATCTATGCTTTTAAGTTCACTAGTGTTTGTTTAATGAAGTTGGGTGTGCTCACATTTAGTGCATATATGTTAGCAATTGTTATTTCCTCTGATAATGTTTCCTTTTATTAATTTGAAGTGACTTTCTTTGTCTCTTCTGACTAATTTTGGTTTGAAGTTTACTTTATCAGAAATGTATGACTATCACTGCCTGCTTTCAGTGCTCATTTTCTTGAAAAATCTTTTTCTACTCCTTCACCCTAGGCCAATTATTATTATTTCTTTTTTGGTTAGGGTGACTTGTTTCTTATAGGCAAAATACTGGTTGGGTCTTGATTTTTAATCTAACTCATCATTCTATGTCTTGCGATTGGAGAATTAAAATCATTAGCATTCGGTGTTAATGTTGGAAGGGATGTAGTAATTCTTACCATTTTATTGTTTTTGTAGTTTTTGATCCTTATTAAGGTGAAGAGTGTATGTTTGCTGGGCTCTATCAGTACAATGGATGCTCCCTGTAATCTCTTGTCCTCAGCTTTGTGTCTGCAGTTCTCCTGTTGTGTTTACTTACATATCCCCTCAGGGACCTAGATTGACCAGGTTCGGCTTGGGAGGAAGGCTCTGGACCACAGGCAGTTGCTGGGGTGAGATAGGGCAGGTCCTGTGGAATAGTAGCAATTCCAGGGGCTGGGCTGCTTTGTTGGGGCTCAGTGGGGCAGTCCCAGGAGTGTGAGGTAGCAGCGGGGGATGGATGGCAGGGTCTCCAAGCACAGATTGTGGGTCAAATATCACTCTGCCACGTTCTTCCATATTCAGGGAATCCAGTGCTGCTCTGACTTGTTCATGGTGAGCTCCACCCCCCAATTTCCAGTTTAATGTCTCATTTGGAGAGTGAGGGGCAAGTAGCTCCTGTCATTTGTGTATACACATATACCCCTGGATTGGGCAGTAGGTTTAGGTCTCTAGCAAGTTGGCTTGCTTACTTCCGCACCTTTCCCTGTTTTGGGTAGAGACCCAGGCTTCCACCATGCACTGGGCCAGGGCCACATGTGGGAACCTTCAGTCAGCTTGCTTAGCTGTTAAGTTTTCTTGGTGCAGGGGGAGGCGGACATATTTGTGTCTGTACACTGGGCCAGCCCGTGTGGTGGCCCTCAAGACTGAAAATGGTTTTCTCTGCTGGCTACCTTCCATGCCATCATTTTACCCCTGGATGAATTCCTTCAGCTCATGAACATATTTAAGATAGTTGTCTGACATTTTTGACTTGCAATTCAAGTGTCTGGGCTTCTAAGGAAGGGTTTCTATCATATTTTTTGTTGTGAAAGGTCTGTATTTTCTTTTTGTGTATGCCTTCTGTTTTTTTTTTTCATTGAAAAATCTGTATTCAGAATATTATATTTTGTAAACTCAACAATCCTTATTCTCCCTCCTTTTGGGCATTGTTGATACTTCTGCTTGTTTTGGAATGGACCTCTCCATTTGTGACTTTTCCAAATTATTTTTGCAAAGTGTATATTCCTTGTTATATGCAGTCCCTGAAGTTTCTGTTTCATTTTCTATGGAGCTAGACAGTGACCTGACAAACATTTCCTTAAATATCTGGCTCCAGAAAAGGGGAGAAGGGTAAATAAAGGGAAAAACTTCTCTTTATATCTCCTTACAAATGGCACTAGGAGAAGCCTCTGTGGCCTGCATGGCCGTGGGAGGGTAGACGTCAGGGCCGTTCTCTCACGTGTCTCCAAGAGCAGCCAAACGTTCAGCAAGACGTTCTGGGAGCACACCACCGCCATGGCCCTCTCTGACACCAGCCACTCTAGAAATACGGCTGCTGTTCCCATAGGCGCAGAGTTTGAGCGATGGATGAAGCAGGCGGTTTATACAAGCCACACTCTCACCAAAGATCTGTGGATGCCTCCTTCATCAAGTACTCTCTGGATTTTGGAAGTCTTCAGCAGGGTCCAGAGTTCTGAAATCGTTGATGATGATGGTTTTTCTGTTCTGAGTAGGGGTCAACCCTGTAGGTTCCCACCCCACCATTTTGCATTTGCACCCTGTGTCTGGACTTTCTACTCAGATCTACTGAACCTTTTGATAACTAGCTGGTTTGATTATGAGAATTTTATAATATGTATTTATATGTAAATAGACATAAATATCTGTTTCTATGAAAATTGATGCTCAACCTTTATGGTAGTTTTTGGAATGTCTTTGATATTGTATTTCTGATTAGGGATGTGAAACCTGTAGTACTACAGTTATTTGTATATAGGGTTGATTGATTAAGGGAGCTCATTCAGGTTGGCTGATGTGTCTCATTGGCATGCCCCATTCCCTCTCCCTCCTGTCTTCCTTTCCTTCCTGCCTCCCTCCCTCCCTCCCTTTCTTCCATCCTTCCTTCTATGACAGTTGCTTACTAGCTACTTTTGCTGAGAAACACTGACTCCTTACTTGGGCCTGTAAATTAATTGAAGACAGGATAAAAGCTAGGCATCCCAGCCTCCATTATGCATCTGTGTCCTTTGCTCTGAGTCATTCTCTCCTACTGTAGCTTTTCAGTCATTTTGGAATCCAGGAAGGACTGGAACACCTGTCAGGCATCAATGACTCTTATTATAACAAGGCCCCACCTGACCAATCCTAGACAAGGAGCTGTCAGACCACCTGTGACTTCTGCCTGTGACCTATGATCAACCACAGGAACATACCCATCACTGGAACTGTTTATAATTCTGCATGTTACTGGAAATTTGGTCTCCTGAACTCAATGCCAGTTCATAAATAACAATAGCAGGGTTGTGAGGAAAAGGAAATAGGGTTTATTAAGTTTCCAGGCAAAATGCAGGCTGCAGGAGTTATTGCCTCAAAGCTGCAGTCCTACTTTTGAGAGAATGTTGGTTATTTAAGGAGAAGCTCACTTTTAGGATATGTGATGAAGTGTCTGTCCCAGACTGGATGATAGCCTTGGTTTCTTATTTACCAATTTGCTGGCGCCATATCTCTGAAGTTGTATGTCTTGGTTGGGAAGGAGTACTTCCCAGCAGTTACAGAGAGATAGGGGGATGAGCAGTGTGCTGAAGAAGATTGCTCAGTTCCCTTGAAAAAAATGTGTTAACCTTGGGCTTCCCAGCAAGGGGAGAAGTATGCATAATCAGCCCTGACCTTCCTAGATTCCAAAGTAGCAGCAGGAGAGAATAACTCAGAACACAAAGTGGAGGCTCAGATGCCTAGCGTTTTTCTTGCCTTCAGTTAATTTCTGGGCCCAAGTAAGGAGACAGTGTTTCTTAGTAAAGCAGCTTTTAAACACCTCTCACCCTCTCCCCCAATTCCTCCTCATATTTAAACCTAAGGCAAATGTCTGCTTGGGGAAGATGAATGAAGATGACTTCAAATACATTTCTTCTTCTCATGGATCCCAGTATTATTCAACAAACTTTTATTCTCTGCTCTTCACCATAAGTTGTCTTCTTTTGTGTGTATGTGGTACTGGGATTTGAACGCAGTGCCTCACACTTGCTAGGCAGGCGCTCTACCTCTTGATCCACTCCACCAGCCAAATTTTGTGTTTGGTATTTTTGAGACAGGGTCTTGCAAACTATTTGCCCAGGCTGACTTTAAACTGCGATCCTACTGATCTGTGCCTCCTGAGTAGCTGGGATTATAGGTGTGAGCTACCGGTGCCTGGCGTAACTTATCTTTTATTTGACATGTTGGGTTGAGTGGCTGGACCTGACCTATGGAATCCAGAAATTTGGGCCTGAGGTCTAAACCCTCCTTTCTTTTCTTTTTTTCTTTTCTCTTCTTTTTTGACACTTCCTTATGACCTATACTCAAAGATGCACCAGGCATAAAGTCAGTTACTTTTTCAAGGAGTCCAGATGGGAATTTTCCACCGCAACACAATAAGCATGGAGTACAGAGCAAATAAGTACAAGATATGACCTGTTTGAAAACAGGCTCAGAAGCACACTCAAACTCACACAGGAATGTTTAGCCTAGACACCTGGCTTAGTAGTACTCCAGATCTCCAGTAGATTAAGCCAGTTTTCAATATCCTTGAGACAAAGTCTGCTGAAAGTCCATTGACCTTGTGAGAGATAAAGAACTGTGAAGTTAGGTCCTGCCTGAAGCAGCAGGAGACAGAAATCACAGGAAAAACAACAATCTCTGGAAGGTTGCATTGACCAGAAAATGGCAGGAGGAGCCTGCTCAGCTCCTAAGAGACATTCTGAGCTGCACTTAGGCCTGGCCTTGAAATAGAAACTTGAACTTCAAGTAGAAGGGGAATGGTTATATGAAACTCCAATGGCCATGATCAATAAGCTGGGGTTTTGGGGTAGTGTGGGTCCTCTTTTCTGTGTATAGATAGATATCAAAGGCATAAACTTGAGCAGTAAAAATCAGGGAAGTTTTATTTGTAGACAAGTGAAAGGAAAGGCCGCATGGAGCAGGACCTGGAAACCAGTAGTCCCCTGAGTTGGGTTGGACAGCAGGTTTTTTTTTTTTTTTTTTGTAATGCCAGTGGGAGGAGTATGTTTCGATGCAAAGATTTTGGCACAAACAGGTGTTTCTTGGGAAGGAAAGGGAGCATTTTTTCCTGACTAATCGCCATATTTGAGGAACATGTGGATTGCCTTAATTCCATCCTTCAATAATCTAGGCAGTCCCTGGCACTCTGGAGGAAGCAGTGTCTGGGGGATTGTGCAGAGATAAGTGATAACTGTATTTCATCATTCACTGAAATTAAGTGAAACTTTGTCTCCAAGTTGTTTTAATTGGCTTCTAAAGAGTTGGTCCCCCATGGCCAATTACTAGTAGATGGAAATTGCCAGTGAGGAGAAAGGTGTGCTGCCCCCAGGAGTCCAGGCTGTGGGAAAGGAGGCTCCTGGCATAGGCCTGCCTCTGCTAACTCAGGCCCTGGGGGCCAAATTACCAGACCCTGCCCTGGTTTTCTGGCTGTCCCCAGAGAGGACACTGCTAGTCTAACCCTGTGTCTGTTTCTAGGGGAGATGGCACTAGAGATCCTGCGTAGTGCTTTGCTGTAATAGATGACCACTTCAAGCCCTGTGAGTGCTTCATATGTAGAGAGCCATAACCAGGTGACTGGATCTGGCTCGTGGTGAAATCTTTCCCACACTCTGTACTTGCCCCTGATGTGAGGGTGGCCCATGAGAAGTGGTTCAGGAGCCAGAGAGATGTAGGGCAAGGGGGTGCTCAGCAGTGAGAGGGTGAAATTTATGAGGGTCATGTGGATTTGGCCAGCACAAAACTGTGCAGACTAAGGTCAGGCCTTGCAAGACAGAGAGGCCTTTCCTCTTTCTGCTCACACCTGCTGGTGACTTTGTAGGGATATCTTTCTCCTTTTAAGCAGGCCATTGTGATGGTGAAAAATGAATTTCCAAGATGAATTTGGAAGCTTGAGGATGGAGAATAATTTTCCTTTTTGCTTTGTACACTAATAAATTCATCAGCTTCCCTCTATCCTCCCACTTCTCATACTCAACTTTCCACTGAGAGTTTAGGGAGACACCAACTCAACAAAGGAACCTCTGTCCCAGGCAGTGACACCATGCTGTTTAGGAGATGAAGTAGGAAAATACTCGAGTCCATGCACTTGAGTCTAGCATGGGAAACATAGAGAAAATCCTTCACAGCCAACCAACCAACCAAACAAGCACAAACCTTTGCTTCAGACCATGGTTCTTTTCATTCAACCTTTCTAAATCTGTGGGTCCCAGAATTCAGTGAATCCACATCAGGAGTCACCTTGTCAGTACTCAGCTCCTTAGATTATAAATTTCAGTGATTTTTGGTTCTAAGGAGATCACCTCTCATTTTTCCTATGCAGGGGAGAAAAATAGAATTTCTTTTCCTAATTCACATATGTTCTCAGCAGGGACAGATTACCGTTAACAAAAGGCAGATCAACATGAAAGAAGCACAAGCTTCTCTCACCCACAATATCAGAGAGAAACAATTCTGTCAGAACAGTAAAGGTTCTCAGAGCTGTGGCTTGGGCTTCCATTCTCAAATGTATTTTAACAAAGCACCATAAAACTTAAGAGACCCTAGAGAAAGGTTAGGAAATTTCCACTTGAAGGCCTGGAGCATGGTTCATGTGATAGAGGACCTGCCTCACAAGCACAATGGTCTCAGAATAACCCCAGCACTATTAAAAGAAAGAAAGAGAGAAAAAGAAAAGAGAAATTTCTGCTTCAGAGGTGGCAGAAGTCTGGAAAGTTGGCAATGCCTACTCTAGATTCTTCTGTTGTTTGCTGCTAAAAGATCTGAGCTGAACAGTGCCTTCTGCAATAAGAGGGGTTTTAAACCTGGCACTTTAGGAGGCAAAGACAGAAAGTCCTTTTGTATGAATCTGTCCTACCATCAGGCAAACAGAGGGAAAGGCAGAGAGAGCTCCTGCTTCTTAGCTATCTTCAGCTCAAAACTCCTCAATACTTGAGTGGAACTGACTCAGTACTCTGAATCAGAAGTCCTGGGTTCCAATTGGAATCTTGCCATTAATTATGACATTATGTCCCTAAGATGCTATAGTAACTGTAAACACTTAAGATTTAAGGAATCACTGCTTCCTGTAGCCTATGTGAAATTGAAGAGACACCAAGAGATCCATGGGAAGAACATCTACCATACAAGAGTCTGGTTCCCATTGTTGTGGGATACTGGAGAACAGGGAAACAGGACACGAAGGCTTTTCAGGAAGCAATATTTATTAGCATGTCAGGGGATTCACATACAAAGGCTGAGCCCCAAGAACAAAGGGGGCCTTGCCTTATATATCATTCTAAGCAGGTTATAGAAGCAAGAAACAAGGTTGAATCTGTTGTAGGAATCTTGAGCTGAGATATGGGACACTGAGGCAGTTTAGCAGGAAGCAACATTTCATTGTGCCAACACAGACCCAGCGGACTTGCATCCAAAGGCTGAGCCCCAAGAACAAAGAGGTCTCACCTTATATACCCTTGCAAGCAGGTTACAGAAGCAAAGAGCAAAGCTCAATCCACATATGGCTGCATGTGACTTCATTGGCTATTCCATTCCTCCAGTGCTATGTGACCTTCTTCATGTTTCAATTCTTTAAGTTTTATCTCTCTGCTTTGCCACCCCCTGTCCCTGCCTTATTATCAGAACACAGCCTGTCTGTTTCTCTTCTGGCCCTCCTCCCTGCTACAGATCCATATATGGTAACACACTATTTCATTGGTTAGCTTTTTCTCAATGCTGAAGTGATCTTTTTAATTTTTAGATTCTTTAAGTTTTATCTCCCTCCTACACCATCCCTGAGCAGTACCCATGCTGAGTAATAAAATACCAAAAGGTTAGGTGGAGGAATGGGCCAGCAATGTATAGGGGGACTTAAACCTGGGACAGAGAAAGAATCACCTAACATGACAATGACAAAAGACATTCAGAATAGAGAGGACCTTTCTGAAATCAATAGCTACAGGTTTATGTCCTAAGGCAAGAGAACATTTCTGTGTGTGAGTCATGAAAACTATAGCAATTCCTCATCTAAGACCACCAGGGCAAGTGATTCTAAGGGGTGTGAACTCTAAATTCCTATGAAATTCCAGAGCATTATAGTCTTATTGGTCTTCTAGAATCATTTAAAAAAATAGACTTAAATATTTCTGACCCATAGTTGTTCTTGTCTATAAATGAGTATATCAAAATCAGCTACTTTTATTTTATGTGTTTATTTTTTGACACTATTGGGGTTTGAAAATCAGTTATTTTTACAGAAAAAAAAATTACAAGTTTTATGACTATCAGCAACTGTCAATCTCAAATATAAAAGCATTGTCATGACCACAAATCACTAATTACAGTAATAGTTATAGGTGAGTTTTGCACCTATCTGAACTTCACTTTTTCTAATTACAATGAAAAAGAGGTGGTACATGAAGTCAGAAGTCTTATCTCATAAATTTTCTAATTCTAGAATCTGAAAATTGCCTTCCTTTCTGCTCCTTTCATGTCACAGTTTCTCAGCTGCAGATGAAAGGATTGACCAAAGGTGTCCCCATTGTGAATATGACAGTGTCCACAGTGTGTCCTGTACTGAGTAGGAGGATGAAGGGCACATATAGATGCCCAGGATTGCCCCATAGAAGAGGGAGACCACAGTGAGGTGAGACCCACCTGTGGACAGGGCTTCTCATGGACAGATGGCAGCTTCAGTACATTAGAGAAGTTGTAGACATAGGAAACAATGATGCATGTGAATGATGTCAGAAATATTAGTCCACCCACAGTGAAGACCATCAGGTCATTGATAAAGTATCAGAACAAGAGAGCTTTAGAATAGGGTAGAGCTAACAGAAGCTAATTGAACCATGAGAAGAGTATGTAAAAGAGCATGCAGGTTTGTAATGATCCATGAAATGGCCACTAGAAGGACACAGAATCTGGGCCTCATGATCATTATGTAGTGAAGTGAACAACAGATGTCTATGTAGTGGTCATATGCCTTGACACTCAGGAGGAACCCGTCCATGTTGGGGAAAGTGATGAAGAAGTAGATCTGGGTCATACACTCCATGTAAGAGATGGACCTGGTGCCCACTATGTGATTCACCAGCATCTTGTGGGCAGTGACTGATGAAAAGCAGATGTCAACACTGGAGAGGATGGCTAGGAAGAAATACATGGGTGTGTGGAGATGAGGGTCACAGCTGATGGCCAAAATGATGAGAAAGTTCCCTGTTACGGTGACCAGGTACATCCCCAAAAACAGCCCAAAGAGAACCTCTTCCTGCTCTGCCTTTCCAGAGAGTCCCAGGAGGAGGAACTCTGTGATTGTAGTCTGATTGTTCCCATCCATGTCTGTGGGGAAGAAAGAGTCATCATACAGTAAGATCATATGCCAAGATTTTATCAATGGTTTATAGTTTTATCAGTTTACAAATTTATAAAATTTTGTATACTTTAGAAGAGATTACACATTACTTGAAAATATCTGGATTATTTTCTTGCGCAACTCTACAGAAAAGCCTGGTAATTTAAACGGCTGATTTTCAAATGGCTATGGTTTGTTTTCTCTATTCTTATTTGATGAATAATATATGTAAGAACTTTCTTATGAAATGTATCACTTAGTGTAAAAATATGGCTTTTGACAGCTCACTTTACAGATGAAGAAACAAGGGATTTGTCAGTGAGATGGTTTATATCAATTCACAGACAATGGATATTAGAGTTCCCAATCGGCTCAGGTGTTTTGTTCTGTATGCTATCTTTTGATTAGCTACCCCTTATTGAAGGTTTGGCCACTTAGCAAATGAGGTATCAGATGCCAACTATATTCCTGAAGATTTTTGTTGGTGGCTTTTCTGTTTTCTCAGAATTTGGAACATTCAGGGGCTTTACTAGACTTCCTTGGTGATTTGTCCACAGCACTTTGTCATAAAGATGTGGTCACTATAGCTCACAGCTCGTGGTCTGCTGACCTGAGCTGCTGGTCAGTAGTTGTGTATAGCATCCCCCTTCCTTGCTGCCATCAGAAGAGGAAAGGCAGATATCTATGGGAGCTGATTTTTTTCTGTGTTGAAATGGATTTACAGATGGATAAAGAGGACTTTCATGTGGTTTATCAAAAGGTAATCCAGGACAAAAAACAAAACAAAACAGAACACCGTAGGTGTGGGTATGTGGTGGTCAAGTAAAACAGTGACTGTAGTGTCCCTGGGAGAACTCATGGTGTCAAGTGGGAAGGAAAGGAGATGTGATCCCTGGGAGATCAAAGGTCCAAGAGAGAGGATAGAGAAAGACCACCTACTGCTATGTGAGGTGGCCTGATTGTTTGGCAGAGGATATTGTAGCAGATGCTTTTGAGGGATGGATTGGTTATAGGATGTACATATTATGGAATTAGTGAGGAGTCCATGAGAGTGAGAGTTGAATGAATGAAACTGAGGAAAAGTGTTGAGATGTGAATTCATTTTTATCCGGATTCACTCCCATTGACAAAGTAGAGCGTGGGAATTTCTGTTAAGGGTGGGGCTGTCCTTGGAAGTTTCTCAAGTGAGGTCTAAGGATAAAATGGCCACCGATTTATAAATGGTGACACTATTGTTCTATCAGACAAAATTTTTTAATATTGATTACTTACTATGGTGTTTTAAATTTTCAAAATCTTTTCAACATATGAAAAGTGATCTTCACATTTTTTTTTTTTAGAAAACTCAATAAAAACTAATGATGATTGGTCTTTGTAGTTCCTAGTAATGAGTCCTATCATATCTTTATATTCTTTTGCAAGACTGCATTAAAACCAGTATTTCTGAAACAGTGTAACCAAATAACGTGAATCCTGGAGCAGCAGAGGGAACAATCTTCACAGTGCACTTTTACCTCATTGAAGAAGAAGCTGCTCTTTTTGGATATTTTTCCACTTCAATGTGAAGTAGATTGTGATACTTTCATCATGCTGCTTTAGGAAAGAAAAATGGTTTTGACTTCTTGCAGAGTTGCAGTTCTCAGAAGAGTCCGATTTTTGGAAATCATGCAGTCCAGTGATGTTTGGAATGAGCGACTGCTCTTTAGTAGATAAAATCTCTCAGTGCAGCCGTGATAACTAAGCACCCACATCCGCAGCTCTATTACCAGTATATCCTGGAACCAAAGTAAGATGGTTTTCCTGTTCCCACACTCTGCTTAATTGCTATTTTCAAATCTTATTATTCCATCATTTATCATTCTGTTTTGATGATAGTTCTGACTACCACTTTTTTATTACTGCTTGGATGCAGTTTAAGTCAACTATTACATATTATTCAAAATTGCTTTTAAGTAATGACTTACTAGAGGCAACAAGTCTACACAGCAGCCAAGTGAGATGTATTGCTTTTCTTCCTGTAAACTATTGGGAGCACAGAAAGGTGATCTACAACACCTCTCATGATCTTCTATCCTCACCAAATAAGCTACAAGTTCACTTTTACTCCTCTTTCTCTAGAAAGTTAAAGCTACATCCAATCTCAAGTTCCTGCTGAACAAAACTTGGGGCATTGTTTCATGGTCCTGAGAAACCTCAGGAAAAAACCCTTTATGAAGAACCAGCCTCACTGAAGCTAACTCTGCTGGCTTCTATCCTTCTTGGGCCCTGTAGTATCTATGTTATTCCTTTAGCCGTTGCTCTGTGCCTTATTAATGTTCTAGCCAGATTAATTTCTTCTCATCTCCATGCCATAATGTTACAAATTATGCTACAACATGGGTTCCATCCTCGACTGCCAATGCCCCTTAGCAACCTGGACCAGGCATCCATATAATTTTACTCCATGTTCAATTAGACTGTGTCATGTACCCATGGCCTGCACCACCATCTTCTGGTAGAGCAATGAGTACATAGGCAGGGACACCTCTACCATGCTTCCCAGATCGGAGAATTACAAGAAGACATTCTCCCCACTAAAACCAGTATTGGTTTTGTTGTTCTGTGTGTGTGTGTGTGTGTGTGTGTGTGTGTGTGTGAAGGAGGCCCCTATTTTAAGGAAACATGGCAGAGAAAGGAACAGATGGAATGTTTGGGGTAGATCATGTCCACTGGAGGTTTCAGTTGGAACAATGAAGTAAAAGCCAAATTTGCGCAGATGTTCCCCTTGCAGGAAATTAAAAACATGATCCAGGAATGGTACAACCAATCAGTAAGTTGTACAAAAACAGAGACAGCCCATCAAACATGGCCTAACCTGAGATATAAAACCTATTCTCACTTCTATCTGAGTGAGCTATTCTCCTTTGTGTAGTTGCCTGCCCTCATCTCCCCATTTAATGGCCTCCTAATAAATCTTTGTTTTCTCATATTCACTGCATTGGCAAATTCTTTTAGCAACTAAACATTCCCAAATCCTTGCAAGTAATAAGTTAGTGCTTTTTAGCCAATGGAGTATAAGCACGTGTTACAGAAGTATAAACACATAAACCAGCAGTATAGTCCTATGTCATTGTCATGTATTATGTACTGTACATAATTGTACATGCTACGCTTTTACATGAGTAGAGCACACTTTGTTAACAGCAGCATCAAGTGGGTAATGTGTTTGTACTACACTGTTAGTATGCCTGCCACATCGTAGGCCATAGGAAATTCTTGGCTCAGTTACAATGTTCGGGTCCACTATGGTGTAAGTGGTCTGTGTTGGCAGACACATTGCTGTGAGGCCTATGACCATACATTCACAATATGCAACCATCACCACTGTCCATCTCCATGACTCTTTAAAAAGTTTTTTCCTCAATGGTTGGAACCACATGCAGGGCTTATGCATGCTAGGCCAGAACTCCACCACTGAGCTAGGCTCATAGCCAAAGAAAACTGAAACTGTGTCCATTAAACAGTAAGTCTGTATTCTCCTTCCTCTCTGGAAACCACCAGTCCTGTTTCAATTGGTGGTGCACATGGAACGCAAGGCCTGCTACATCCTCAGCCACACCTTTGGGAATTTCACTCTCCTAAGAATCTTATATAATGGATTTCTCCCCACTGTTGCAGATAGGTGGTGCAGATACGGTCAGGGTCACCACTTATGACTCAAACTCCAGAGTACCCAATCAACAGTAGACAGACCCCTGCTCTGCTCAGTACTATTAAGCACTAGCACATGGGCTCCTTTGGAGGCACCACTCAGCTCATCATGCTATCTTGGATGAGGGAATGTAGGATGCTGGATTCCTCCCCACCTTGGGTGACTCTCACTGCTCTCCTCCACAGCCACAGGTCCTGTGCTGTTCACTGGGAGGTGAAGAGGACCGGCATCCTGACTGACAGGTGGAAAGGCATGCAAGCTGGAGCAGGTCCAGTCTATGTTGATGCCAGGAAGCAAAGTGGAGGCTGCAGAGGAAGGCGCTTGTGTCCAGACCTTCTGCATGCAGCTCACAGGCCTGGAAATACTGAATTTCAGGAGCAGCACTTTGGGGAACTGAGCGGAGAGTTCTGTTTTAGGTGTTGATTTGAAGCCTTAATGGCACTTGAAAAAGTATGTGCCTGGACTATTCCCAGTCTTCCTCATGTTTTGGTTCCAGGTGAGATGTTCCTAGTAGTGACATCTATGTCTCTCTGTCTGACATAGTAGCAATCACTATTTCCCTTCTCTGCCTTTTCTCCTTTGCACTTACAAGCACTTGCTTGCTAAATGACCTGATTATATTGTCACCATCTGGAATGCAAGCTACCTGAAGGCAAGTGCTGTGTTTTGCTCACTGCTGCAGGTCCTGGATGAACATGAGCTCACAGAGGGATCACTGTAGGCACAGTAGGCCCAATGCTGAGGGCCTCTGAGAGACTTGAGGCCAATGACAATGTTTCCATTTGGCTTCCCTTAACAAATCCTTACTCCATAATAATGACTCATTCTAGGTGACAGTCATCCTTTCTACCAACACAGTCACAAACTATATACGAGTCTCAGAAAAAAACAGTCACTGAGGTTTCCTCCATGGACTTGGTAGGAATTTCTCCTCTGCAAACAGCTTCAGTTGACCTTACAGCTCACTACCTCACTCTGCAAAAGATGCATTGGAAGACTGTATTGATGGCAGATGATATGTGACTGGAATCCCGTGGGGAGAGGCTCATGGTAATTTGCCATTACAAGGGAAAATGGTTTGCACATCTCGCTCCTGTGCTGGACAGAGGACTTTGCTGTGCTTGCTGGGCCTACAGCAGCTTGAAAGTCCTGTTTGGAGCTTTCCTTCAGCTGGTTGAGTCTACACCCCTCCAAACCCCCACACCATGGGGATTTGGATCCACAGAGCACAGGGTCCTCTGGCTCTCTGTTGTTCATTTTTCTCAGCTGTCCATAGCTTCTTTGGAGCCAACATGTTGTGGAACTGAGGCTGTGAATTTTGGGCCTGCATAGCAACATAGCCTTAAAATACAGTTCACAATCCTTGCTGGAAGAGGATGCCACTGGGTGTGACCCCATCATGGGGTTGCACACTGGTAAAGGCGCGATCTTTGAGGACATGCCCTCACACAACATACAACTTCTTTCACTTTCCTGGTGGGTGGGGCAGCCACAGGACCAGGCTGGGGGACTGTGCCTGTGTTGGGGATCCTCCTCAGCAGGATGCAGAGGGGCATCTTAGGCATGCTGGATCTTCTTCTGCCCCTGTGCCCTGCCTTCTCGTCTTCAGAGGACAAGGTGAGCTCTGAGGAAGGGCAGGCTGACTAATTCTCCTCCTCTGTATGGTGGAGGAGTGAAGGTGGAAGTTACTGTGGGGACTGGGGTAAACTTAAACTCTGGGTACAGTGGTGGCTTAATGAGGGAATTGAATCCAAACCCCTGGAATACCTGTGCTCTCAAAGGAGGTAGATGACCATCACCTTACCAAGTTTTCTCTGTCAAAGAGACTGACATATATCACCTGGGTAATAACCCAGGTCACACATGGCTGCCAGAATTGCAGGGTCCAGACATTTGGGCAGAGTCTCAACAGTAGGACTCCATACTGTGGTCTAGAGTGGGCCTCTCAGTAGGTTTTTTTGTGAGCATCTGAACAATGACATTTCTTACACCCATAGAAAGGAATGAGCATATGTTATACCTTAATTCCAGGATTACCTGCTGCACCTGCAAAATGGTCTCCCCTGTAAAGGGAAAGTCTTCCATCACCATACCGTAGAGGACAATATCTAGGCTCTGGACACCCATCTTTGGGCCATATAGGGTAGACGCAGGGTGACTTCTGTGCCTGGTATGTAAAAGCACCACACCCATCTGTCAGCTCCTCTCCAATCAAGTACCTGCTGTCAAGGCCAAAGTCAATGACCTTCACTTTGCGTTGGGCATCTAGCAGGATGTTGTCCACTTTCAGGTCTCTGGGGACCATGCCTCTTTCGTGGCAGTATGTCACGGCACGTGCTAAGTGCGTGAAAGTGCCCCGGGACTGCATCCTCACACAGGCGCTGGTCGTCTATGATACGCTGCCAGAGTTGCTGTCCATTGACATGTTCCATGACCAGATAGTCATGTTCCATTGTTTCCATCACTTGAAACAGTCTGATGATTTTGGGGTGGTACAGTGTCTTCAGTGTTAATATTTCATTTGCCATGTAGGAGCTTTTCTCCCACTTCTGCTGCGGTTTCACTACAACCCGGTTCCTGTGAGATGCTGGTACGCCAAGTTTCACATGGCCAAAGCAGCCTTCCCTGTGGTCCTTAGGATCCTATACTGAGCCTTGAGGATCTCTGCATCAGTAGAGTTGGCACTTAGAAGGTGCTGTAATGTCAGCCCCTGAACTCTCCCTGGACACAATGTTTGTGGCATTGTTACTGAATTTAACAAGAAACAACTTAAAAATCCAAAAAGAAAAAAGGGAAACATAACCAAGAATGAAAACAAAGAACAGTGCTGAGTAAAAAAAGAAAAATGTAACAAAAAAAGAAAGTAAATAACAATATAAAAAATTCAAATAAAAAAGCACTTAAGAATAAAAGATATAAGGAAAAACAGAAAACAAAAAACAAATATGGAAAACCATATTCCAAAACACCGTCAACCGGCTTTGTAGTAGTCCACCAGGTCATCCATCAAGAGCTTCCTGCGTTATATGGACAAAAATCCAGCCCAGGCAAACTCCCTATATACCTGCTGGCTAGCAGTTGGCCTTACTCACAATGGCTCCTTGGTGAGGTCAGAGAAAATGGACCGGTCACAGCTGGGCACAAGGCATGGGTCTTGTCTCATTGGTCCAAAGACTATCACAACTTTAAAAACAAAACGAAACAAAAAACAAATTCAAAAGGTAACCTACTCCAACAGTTTCTCCTTGGTGGGTCATGGAGATTGGATCAACTTCCTGAGAAGTTGAAGCCAGTGGATGCTTCAATGGCCTCTTCATTTGGAGTCTGAAAATCTGCGATAACTTTTGAATTTTAAAGACCCTCATCCTATCTACACTCAAGGTATTAAATTCCTTTGTCTTTAAACCTGGAGTGATTGATGTCCAAAGGATATCCGTCATGTTACTATAATTTAAACTCTATTCCTTTGGACACCATGGAGCATGTTATTATGTTATGAACCTCTAAGGGGGGGGGGCAGTGGAGACAGAGAGAGACAGAGAAGAGGGGGAGGTATGGAAGGGGGAGGGAAAGAGGGAGGGATGGGGTTAGAGACAGAGAGAGAGAGAGAGAGAGCGACAGCAGTAGCATTGGAACTCAGAAAGCAGTGGATTGGTATTTTCAAAGTGGTGAAGGAAAAAAACAGCAACCTAGAATTGCAGCAGAGAGAGGAGTGAGAAATAGGGGCATATCCCGATGGGTCAGCTTCTTGGTACTGTGTAACAAAATACTTTAGACAGGATCATTTGTAGGTAACAGAAATTTATTTCTCACAGTTGTGCAGGTCGTCAAGTGCTTGATCAAGCCCATGGAGCTTCAATGTTACAGCCGGCTTATTTTGTTTTCTCCCTCTGACTGCTACCTTGTTAAAGTTTCCTCACCAGGTGGAAGGACTAGAGACAGTCTTTGAAAGAACACAATGTAGCAGACACACTTGCATCCCCCATGCAGATGCAACAGATGAGATTTTATTTTATTTGCTTCCATCTCTTCTTGCTGCTGCTGTTCTTCTTGGGGGTGGGGGATGGGTGCCTGGAGGAAGAGGCTCAAGTGTAGAGCCTCAGCTGACCTTAAACTCTCTCCTCTCTTACTGTATTTCTGTTCTTGCTTTTGGTGCTACAGGAGTTTGAATTCAGAGCCTCATGCTTGCTAGTCAGGCACTCCACCACTTGAGCCACTCCACCAGCCCGGACTTGAACACTTGATCTTCCTTCCTGAGCCTCTGAAGTGCTGGGAGTACTGGATTACAGGTGCACCAACTCCCCCACCTTCTTCTTTTCATTTAACTTTTTTTGCAGTGTGGGGAGAAGGAGGGGAAAATAAACCACACACCTGCCTAAAGCCCTGGGTCCTATCTTCCCTCCTGGATATTGTCATTTTTGGCTTTTGTTCTGTTTAGCTTTGTTTTGACTTTGCAATGCTGGGGATTTAACCCAGGGTGCTTCCCACATGCCAGGCAAGTGCTCTTCCACCAAGCCACATCTTCCTTGGATATAATTCTTAAGTCGTTCCTTCTTTCCCATGTGTTTATTGACCTTTCAGCCAGTCAGCTCACTGAGTTCTTCTTAGGTGAGTGTACCTGCAGACATCCCTGAATTCCATGCAGAGTCGTGTGACCCTGCCCATAAAAGGACAATTTCTCCTCCATTGTAGTTTTTATTCCTTTCTCTATTTTTCTCATCTTACCTCGGTGTCCAATAAATCTACAACAACGTAGAATGTTACTGGCGATAGGAAGCAGAGTTCTCTCCTGTCTGATTTTAATAGAAATGCCTCAAATAGTTCCCCGGTAAGGATTCGGTTTGCTAAAGGTATTTGATAGATATCCTTAATCAGGTTCAGGAAGGTTGCTTCAATTCTGATTTGGTGAGGTTTTTATAAGGATATTATAGCAGGGAGGAGGATCAGAAGAAAAGCAGGCTAGGCCTGGTCTATTAGTCTTTTCTCATGTTTTGGTTCCAGGTGAGACTCTCCTAGTGGAGCTGTCCACGCCTCTTCTGTCTGACATGCCAGCACCCCTTCTTTCACTTCTCTGTCTTTTCTTCTGTGTACTCATAAGTACTTTGCTTGCTAAATGACCTACTCTTATTGTCACTACTCAAATGCAAGCTACCTGAAGGCAAGCGGTGTGCTTTGTTCACTGCTGCAGTCCCTGAACAATGTGTGTTCACAGGGGAGTCACTTCCTCAGCCAGGGCAGGCCTGAACCTGAGGCCTCTGAGGATTGCGAGGGCCACAACAGTGTTTCCACTTTGGTTTCTCCTAACAAGTAACCACTGTGCTATTCTCCTTTGTGCAGTTGCCTGCCCTCATCTCCCTTCCTTTCTTCCTTTCTTTCTTTCTATTAGTTTATTCATACGTGCATACATTGTTGGGGCCATTTCTCCCTCTGCCTCACAACCCCTCCCTCTTACCCCCACCCCCCTCGCTTCCAGGTACAATCTGTTCTGCCCTCTTCTCCAATTTTGTTGAAGAGTAGACATAAGCAATAATAAGAAAGACATAGTGTTTTTGCTAGTTTGAGATAAGGATAGCTATACAGAGAGATTCCTAGCATTGCTTCCATGCACAAGTGTATTACAACCTGAATTGATTCATTTCTACCTGTCCTCTTCACTACTTCCTGATCACCTTCCTATATTTACCTCTGTCATTTTAAGATCACTGTATTAGCTCCTCTGCAGTGGGGACATCAAACACTTTCAAGTTTTGGGTTTCCTACCTTTACCTATTCCTCCTGCTCTCCCCTTAGCGTGTGACCCAAGTCCAACAACATTGCTGCCTTTGCCCTAGATCTAAAGTCCACATATGAGGGAGAACATACGATTTTTGATCTTCTGAGCCTGGCTAACCTTGCTCAGAATAATGTTCACCAGTTCCATCCATTTGCTTGTGAATGATAAGATTTCATTCTTCTTCATGACTGAGTAAAATTCCATTGTGTATAAATACCACATTTTCTTAATCCATTCATCAGTAGTAGGGCATCTCGGCTATTTCAAATACTTGGCTATGTGAATTGTGCTGCAATAAACGGGTGTGCAGGTTCTCTGGAGTAACCTGAGTGACATTCCTTTGAGTATTTCCCTAGGGGTGGGATTGCTGGATCATATGGCAGATCTATGTTTAGTTTTTAAGAAGCCTCTGTATTGTTTTCCAGAGTGGTTGCACTTTCTTGCATTCTCACCAGCAGTGTGTGCATTTCCCCTTTTAATGGCCTCCTTATAAATCTTTGTTTTCTCCTACTCACTGCTTTGGCAAATTATTTTAATAACTCAAGATTCCCAAATCCTTGACAGTAAGGAGTTAGTGCCTTTCAGCAAATGTACTATAAGTACCTCATACAGAAGTATAAACACATAAAGCAGCAATATATTCCTTTGTCACTGTCATGTACTGTACATAAATGTAGTGCTACCCTTTAACATGACTAGAGCACACTCTGTTTATGACAGCATCAAGGGCGTAATGTGTTTGTACTACACCATTAGTATGCCTGCCACTTCCCTAGGCAATAGGAAATTCTTGGCTCAGTTATAATGTACGGATCCACTATGGTGTAAGTGGTCTGTCCAGCAGAGACATTGCTGTGAGCCTATGACCATGTGTTCATTATGTGCAACCATCACCACCATCCATCTCCACAGCTCTTCTTTTAAAAGAGTTTTTTCCTCAGTGGTTGGAACCACATGCAGGGCTTATGCATGCTAGGCCAGAGCTCCACCACTGAGCTAAGCTCATAGCCAAGAAAACTGAAACTGTATCCATTAAACAATAAGTCTATTCTCCTCTCCCTGCCTCTCTGGCAAGCACCAGTCCTATTTCAATTACTGGTGCACATGGAACCCAAGGCCCTCTATATCCTCAGCCATAATTTTAGGATTTTCACTGTCCTAATATCTTGTATAAGTGGATTTCTCCCCACAGTTGCAGATTGGTCACAGGTAAAGTGTGGCCAGGGTCACCACCTATGACTCAAACTCCAGAATCCTCAATCAGTAGTAGACAGGACCCCTGCTCTGCCCTGAACTGTTGAACACAGCACATGGGATTCTTTGCAGGCACCACTCAGCTCATCATGCTATCTTGGATGAGGGAATTTAGGATGCTAGAATTTAAGATTTCCTCTCCACCTTGGGTGACTCTTGCTGCTCTCCTCCACAGCCACAGGTCCTGTGCTGTTCACAGGCAGGTGAAGAGGACCGGCATCCTGACTGACAGGTGGAAAGGCATACAGGCTGGAACAGGTCCAGTCTATGTTGATGCCAGGAAGCAAAGTGGAGGCTGCAGAGGAAGGCACTTGTGTACAGACCTTCTGCACACAGCTCACAGGCCTGGAAATGTGGAAGTGCAGGAGCAGTTTGGCGAACAGAGTGGAGAGTTCTGTGTTAGATGCCGATTTCAAGCAAAAGGGCACCTGAAAGAGCGCATGCCTGGTCTATTCCCAGCCTTTCCTCAAGTTTTGGTTCCAGGTGAGATGTTCCTAGTAGTGACATCCATGTCTCTCTGTCTGACATAGTAGCAGTCGCTATTTCCCTTCTCTGCCTTTTCTCCTTTGCACTTACAAGCACTTGCTTGCTAAATGACCTGATTGTATTGTCACCATCTGGAATGCAAGCTACCTGAAGGCAAGTGCTGTGTTTTGCTCACTGCTGCAGGTCCTGGATGAACATGAGCTCACAGAGGGATCACTGACTCAGGCACAGTAGGCCCAGTGCTGAGGGCCTCTGAGAGACTTGAGGCCAATGACAATATTTCCATTTGGTTTCCCTTAACAAATCCTTACTCCATAATAATGAATCATTCTAGGTGACAGTCATCCTTTCTACCAACACAGTCACAAACTGTATGAGTCCCAGAAAAAGTCGCTGAGGTTTCCCTATGGATTTGGAAGGGATTTCTCCTCTCCAGGCAGCTTCAGGTGACCTCACAGCTCACCACCTCACTCTGCAAAGGATGTGTTGGAAGGCCATCTTGGAGGCAGATGATACTTCATTGGAATCCCGTGGGGAGAGGCCCATGGCAATTTGACATTACACGGAAAGATGGTTTGCATACCTCACTCTTGTGCTGGACTGAGGCCTCTGCTGGGCTTGCTGGGCACACAGCAGCTTGAACGTCCTGCTTGGATCCTTCCTGCAGCTAGTTAAGTGTACACAATGTCAAACCCCTGCACCATGGTTCAGGATTCTCAGAGCACAGGGTCCTCTTGCTCTCTGTTGTTGCTTTTTTTTTTCCCATCAGCTGTCCATGGCTTTCTTTAGAGCCAACATGTTGTGAAACTGAGGCTATGAATTTTAGGCCTGCACACAGCAACATAGTCTTAAAATACAGTTCACAGTCCTTGCTGGAAGAGGCTGCTAGAGTGTGTGACCCCATCATGGGGTTGCCCACTGGTAAAGGCGTGTTCTTTAGAGGACATGCCCTCACAGAACATACCACTCTTCACTTTCATGGGGTGAGGGGTTGGGGCAGCCACAGGACCAGGCTGGGGGATCCTCCTCTGCAGGATGTAGAGGGGCATATTAGGCATGCTGGATCTTCTGCCTCTGTGCCCTGACTTCTTGTCTTTAGAGGACAAGGTGAACTGTGGAAGAAAGGAAGGTGCACTAACTCTTCTCCTTAGGTGCAGAGTGAGGGTGGCAGTGACTGTGGGGAATGGGGTAGGCACAAACTCTGGGCGCAGTGGGGGCTTAATGAGGGCATTGAATCTAAACCCCTGGCATACCCGTTCTTTCAACAGGAGGTAGGTGACCATCTCCTTATCAAGTTTTCTCTGTCATACACACTGACATATTTCACCTGGATAATAACCCAGGTCACACACGGCTGCCAGGATTGCAGGGTCCAGGCGTTTGGGCAGAGTCTCAACAGCAGGACTTGATGGTCCTTCCTCCCCTTGGCTTATCGAGGGTGCCCCACACTGGTCTAGAGTGGGCCTCTCACTAGGATTTTCATCAGCATCTGAACAACATTTCTTACACCCATAGAAAGGTGTGAGGGTATGTTATTCCCTAATTCCAGTACTGCCCGCTGCACCTGCAAACTGGTCTTCCCTTTAAAGAGAAAGTCTCCTGTCACCATACCGTAGAGAACAGTACCTAGGCTCGGGACGTCCATCTTTTTGCCATCATAGGGTAGATACAGGAAGACTTTGATTTCTGGTGTGTAAAAGCACCACACCCATCTGTCAGCTCCTCTCCAAGTATATGGTGCCAAGGCCAAAGTCAATGACCTTCACTTTGCCTTGGGCATCTAGCAGGATGTCCACTTTCAGGTCTCTGGGTACCATGCCTCTTTTGTGGCAGTATTTCACTGCACACGCTAAGTGCTTGAATATGCCGCAGGCCTCATCCACACACAGGTGTTGGGCGTCTATGATATGCTGCTAGAGCTGCTGTCCAGTGACATGTTCCATGACCAGGTAGACATGGTCCACTGTTTCCATCACCTGAAGAGTCTGATGATTTTAGGGTGGTACAGTGTCTTCAGTATTGATATTTCATTTGCATTGTAGGAGCTTTTCTCCCACTTCTGTTGCAGTTTCATTCCAACGTTGGTTCCCATGAGACGATGGTATGCTAACTTTACATGGCCAAAGCAGCCTTCCCTGTGGTCCTCAGGATCCTATACTGAGCCTTGAGGATCTCTGCATCAGTAGAGTTGGCACTGAGAAGGTGCTGTGATGTCAGCCCCTGATCCCTCCCTGGACACAGTGCTTGTGGCATTACTACTGAATTTAAAACAAGAAACAAATGAAATATCCAAATAGAAAAAAGAGCAATTAAAATGTGACTGAAAAAGAAAGTAAAAAACAAAAAAAAATTCAAGTCAAAAGTACATTAAAATGAAAGATAAAAGGAAAAACAGAAAACAAAAACAAAGATGGAAAACCATAATCTAAAACACCATCAACCAGCTTTGTATTAGTCCACATGGTCACTCACCAAGAGCTTCCTGCACTATATGGACAAAAATCCAGCCCAGGCAAGCTCCTTATATACCTGCTCGATGGCAGTTGGCCTTACTCACAATGGCCCTTTGGTGAGGTCAAACAAATGGACCAATCACGGTTGGGTGCAACCCATGGTGCTTGTCTCCTTGGTCCAAAGACAACCCAGACCAACTCCTTATATACCTGCTGGCTGGCAGTTGGCATTATTCAAAATGACCCCTCATGAGGTCAGAAGACAAATGGGCCAATCATGGCTGGGCACAAGCCACAGTGCTTGTCCAAAGACCATTACAACTTTAAAAAAGAAAAGAGAGAAACAAAATGAAAAGGTAACAAACTCTAACAGTTTTTTGCTTAGATGGGTCATGGAGACTGGCCTTTATTCCTGAGAAGTTGAAAACAGTGGATGCTTCAATGGCCTTGTCATTTGGAGTCTGAAAATCTGTGATAACTTCAGCTTTTAAAGACCTCGTCCTATCTGCACTCAAGGTATTCAATTCCTTTGTCTTTAAACCTGGAGTGATTGAGTCTAAAGGATGGTAGCGTCTCCCCTCAACATGCTAGTATAACAAAAACCTCTGCTCAATCAGACACCATGGAACATGGTATTATGTAATTAATGTGTAATGGGGAGAGGGAGAGAAAGAGAGAGAGAAGAGAGAAAGTAGCCTTAGAACTCAGAAGGCAGTGGGTTGGTATATTTAAAGTGATGAAGGACAAAACCATCAGCCAAGAATTATAGCAAAGAAAGGAGTGAGAAATGGAGGCATATATGGGTGGGTCAGTTCCTTGGTGCTGTGTGACAAAATACTTTAGACAGGGTCACTTGTAGCCAACAGAAATTTGTTTCTCACAATTGTGTAGGTCAGCAAGTGCTTGATGAAGCCTGGGGAGCTTCAGTGTTCCAGCAGGCTTGTTTTGCTTTCTCCCTCTAACTGCTACCTTGTTACTGTTTCCTCACAGGTGGAAGGGTAGAGACATTCTTTGAAAGAAAACAATGTAGCAGACACACTTGCATCCTCCATCCAGATTTAACAGATGAGAATTTTTTTTCTTTGCTTCAAATCTCTTCTTGTTGCTGCTGTTCTTTTTCTTGGGGTTGGGGGATGGGTTCCTGGAGGAAGAGGCTTAGTGTGTAGCCTCAGCTGACCTTAAACTCTCTCCTTTCTTACTTTATTGCTGTTCTTGCTTTTGATGCTGCAGGAGTTTGAACTCAGAGCCTCACCTTTGCTAGGCAGGCGCTCTGCCACTTGAGCCACTCCACCAGCCCAGACGTGAATGCTTGCTCTGGTTGGTCTCATATGTGTGCAACTGGAAATATGTAGAGGTGCGTGTCTCAATTTTACCTAACCATTATGCAAACATTTTCAAAATGGAAAGTCTGAATGTGTACATGTGAAATGACCAGCTCATGCTCTCTTTAATTCAAATGCATGACATCTACACCTTCCACATACAAAAATGGTCAATAAAACTTTTGTCCATTCTGCCATTTGTAAAGGTAACATTCAGGGAAAAAAAAACCCAAAAACCAAAAAAACAACACAAAAAGACCCTGATGTTTGGGCAGTCTTGCTACTTGAAATCTGGCCTGCACATATATGTCTTGATTTAACCATTTTATTAGTTTGTAAATTGATACAAGGGATTTTGTGGTGACATTTCCACATATGAGTACTTTGTACTCTGTTAGATTCATCCTCACCATTATTCTCCCTCTTCCACCTCCCAGGTTCATAAACTGAATTCACCCTGTTTTGGTGTTCCATCTTCATGCACATATAGGAAATTCATGGACCATATTCACATAGCATAAATTACATTCTTTTGCAAGACTTCATTAAGACCAGTAGTTCTGAAACAGTGTTACCAAATAACCATATAAATTCCGAAGAGCACAGAGGCAAACAATCCTCAAACTGCATTTTCATGTCATTGAAGTTGAAGCTGCCCTTTTTAGATATTTTTCCACTTTAATGTGAAGTAGATTGTTAGGCTTTCATTATGGGGCTTTTGAAAGAGTTCACAGTTCTCAGAAGAGACCTATTTTTGGATATCATACAATCCAATGATGTTTGAATGACTAAATGCTCATTAGTAGATGAAATCTCTCAGTGCAGCTGTAATAAATAAGCACCACATCCTCAGCTATTTTACCAGTATATCCTGGAGCCAAAGTAAGATTGTTTCCCTGTTCCCACACTCTGCTTAATTGCTATTTTGAAATCTTAATATTGCCATCATTTATAACTTCTGTTTTGGTGATAGTCTGGCCATCAGTTTATTACCACTTAAAGCCAGTTTAGACCAACTCTTGCATATTATTCAAACTTGCTTTTAAGTAATGATTTTCTACAGGCAACAAGTATACACAGCAGACATGTGAGATATATTGCTTTTCTTCCTGTAAGCTGTCCATGAGCACAGGAAGACAATCTACCACACCTCCCAAGATCTTCCATCCTCTCCAAATAAGCCACGAGTTCACTTTTACTCCTCTTTCTCCAGAAAGTTAAAGCTACATCCAATCTCAAGTTCCTGCTGAACAAAACTTGGGCCATTGTTTCATGGTCCTGAGAAACCTCAGGAAAAAACCCACTGTGTTCTGATCAGGCTTTCTGTATGTGATGAACCAGCCTCACTGGGGCTAACCAGGAATGTCCACACAGGAGGCCTGCGTGAGCCAGTTCATTTTCTTTATTTGCCATGTTAGGACCTCCACTTCTAGGGGACTGCTTTTTTCTTTAACAAGCATTTGGAAAGGAATAATGAAGTTTCTTTCTTTCTTTCTTTTTGCTTGCTACAATTTATTTTGAATGACAAAGTAACTAATAGAGGAAAAAATGCTGTACTTTGAATCAGTTTAGTTTTAGCTCTAGAGGACATTAGGTAAAGATCAACATACTACTTCCTTAAGTAAAAATCTCTGATAAGAAACAAAAGCCTCACTGTTTCTTGCTTCCTTCCTTTCTGAATGTCATACTTGCTGCCTGAAATACCTTTCCACATTTACACACTTATAGCACCCAACTGCTTCAAGTTTTAGATGTACTAGTATCTTCTTTGAAGCCAGATTCTGTGAGTTTTCGGTCACTTATATTTCTCTGTGTTTCTATAGTAACACTCACACTGCATGTGGGTCATAGTACCCAAGCTGTGTACTCAACAGCTAATAAATTTCCTGGTCCCCAGCAATAAACAACTTATACTATAAATAAAAATTAGTTTTCTTATTTTATTAATACAGATAGCATGCATATTGTTGCTTAAAAGTAAAAATATTATGACAAATTTATGGATCCTTTGAGATAACCAGATTGAGGATGAAATAATTATGTAGATTTTTTTCAGAATCTGTGCTATTAAGTACAGTTGTCTTTATAACATATTGCTGTTCCTGGTCTTAGTCACATCCCTTTCTATTTGACTTTTCTTAATGTTGACTCCAAAATGTATATCACTGTTATACTTTTACATTGATGAGATTAAATACACTAAAAGAAAAGGCCATCAACACCTGCCAATATTGGTTATATGTAACCTGAACCAAGTTCAAATTAAAGAACTAAGGAAGAAAGAACAATCACTATGTATTATATTACTACATAAATTAATCTTCCTGAAAAGCTCTAATAAAGAAACCTTAAAGTGACAGAGGTCAACATGAGAAGGGGATCAGGAACCAGTGTAAAGATCAGTTAGAGATGATGTGTTACTTGGGTTGTAACACATTTTTACATGAAAGCAATGCTAGGAATCTCTCTGTATAGCTATCCTTAACTCAACTAGCAAAAACGCTTTGTCTTTCTTATTATGCTTATGTCTTCTCTTCAACAAAATTAGAGATAAGGGCAGAACAGGTTCTGCCTGGAAGCGAGGGGGTAGGGGAGGAGAGGGTGGGAGCAGGGGGCAGGGGGGAGAAATGACCCAAACAATGTACACACATGTGAATAAATGGATAATAATAAATAAATAAAAGGGCTAATTTGTTTGCCTATAAAGCAGAAAAATGAAGTCTCTTTATGTGATAGATCCCCTTAGGGCTTTTTACAACTCATCCAACTGTTCTATTTATGTAAGCTGCCAACTCTTGGTGATTTCTGAATCTCCTTCATGTTCTTATTAGTGAAATTACCATTCCTTTTTCTAGAAAGATCAGTGCAATGATCCTCAATATTATTTTTAAGATTCCATTTTTTACAATCATGGATGTCAGAGGCCATAATCTTTTATTTTTTTAATTATATTTTTCATATTTACATTTACTTACATGTATATACATTATTTGGGCCACCTCTCCTCTTCCCCACCTCCAGGCAGAACCTCTTCTGCCCTCTTGTTCTCCAATTTTGCTGAAAAATAAACATAAAAGATAATAAGAAAAACATGGCATTTTTGCTAATTTGAGATGAAGATAGCTACACAGGGAGATTCTTTGTGTTGTTTTCCTGCATATGTGTATTGCAACCCAAATTGGTCCATCTCTACCACACCTCTTCACTACTTCCTACTCCCCTTCCCTTGAAGGCCTCTGCCAGTTTATGATTGCTATATTCACTCCTCTACAGTGGGCACATCAACCACATTTAGGTTTTAGGTTTTCCCTTTCCCTATCCCTCCTGTGTGCATTCTCCCCTCAGTGTCTGACCCGTGTCCAATAATATCACTGCATTTGTTTTAGGTCTATAATCTGCATATGAGGGAGAACATGCGATTTTTGGCCTTCTGAACCTGGCTAACTTCACTTAAGATGATGTTCTCCAGTTCCATCCATTTACTTGCGAATGACAAAATTTCAGTCTTTTTTGCAGATGAATAAAATTCCACTGTGTATAAATACCACATTTTCTTAATCCATTCGTCAGTAGTGGGGCATCTTGGCTGTTTCCATAACTTGGCTATTGTGAATAGTGCTGCAGTAAACATGGGTGTGCAGGTGCCTTTGTAGTAACCTGAGTCACATTCCTTTGGGTATGTCCCTAGTAGTGGTATTGTAGCAAGAAAGGGGAGGCCAGAAAAGAAACAGACAGGCTGTGTCCTGTAGACGAGATGGGGGAAGGGATGGCAAAGCAGAGAGATAAAACCTAAAGAATTGAAATATGAAGGTCACATAGCACTAGGGAAATGAAATAGCCAGTGAAGTCACATGCAGCCACAAGTGGGTTGAGCTTTGCTTTTTGCTCCTGTAACCTGCTTGCAAGGGCATATAAGGTGAGAACCCTTTGTTCTCAAGGCTCAGCCTTTGGACACCAGTCCGCTGAGTCTGTGCCAGCACAATAAATGTTGCTTCCTGCTAATCTGCCTCAGAGACTCCTATCTCAGCTCCTAATTTCCCTCAACATTACTTGGGGGCTTGCAGGGATTATGGGAGAAGGTGAGTTATCACCTCCCTTGTCACCAGAGTGCATCCCCAGGACCACTGGAAGGAGATCCCACCAGGCGCCAATGGACAGCTTGATCCAGAAGGGGGAGTCATCCTGCCAGTGAGTTGGAGCAAAGGCCTTGGATGCACAAAGGAACCCACTGAGGCACAGGAACCAACTTAGGAGCACTGCTCTTCGTACCGGGTTCGAATTCAGGCCTGCCTCAGGAGGCAGAAGGGGAGACTGATCACCTCCCTATGAGATACCCTAGTATCTCCCTATGTTGGGGTGAAACTGTGTCTCTCAGGTTTAGGGAGTGTGGTAGAAGTATTGTGCCATGTGAGAGTATATTAAAGTGTGAGCATGAGATGCAGCCTAGCTGCTAAGTGAGTGAGGAGTCCCTATCTTGGTTCCATGGTGAACTCATAAGGACAAGGGTAAGCCCCAATGGGGCCTCTGGTCTGGGGTTTATATGGACTCACTGGGGCCAGAGTTGCCATGAGGGGAGCAGCTGGAGAAGGATGAAGCAAGTGCTTTTCCAAAACCACTCCTCCTCTCCCCCTCTGTGTCTGTCTTGCCATCTGGTAATGGAAGGAGATGGGTGAAAATTAGAGTAAAAACACTCCCTCTGAGTATATGATTAATAACTTTAAAAAGGGATTTAATGGTGACTATGGAGTTAAGTTAACTCCTAAGAAGCTAAACATCCTTTGTAAAGTAGATTGGCCTGCTTTTAGTATAGGATGTCCCCCAGAAGAGGGGATAAAACTGTGGTTAATAAAGTTTGTAGAGTAATTGTAGAAAAGTCTGAACACCCAGAACAATTTCCCTATATTGATTGCTGGCAGGATGCTGTTCTCAGTTGGCCCAAATGACTAAGGCCT
This sequence comes from Castor canadensis, assembly GCF_047511655.1. NCBI lineage: Eukaryota > Metazoa > Chordata > Mammalia > Rodentia > Castoridae > Castor > Castor canadensis. Next base: position 64,701,206 of record NC_133401.1, on the reverse strand, counting down.
TACCTAGAAGAGGCCTATAGGTTTATGGTAACTAGGGTGGCTGCAGCTTCCAAGTGTAGAGGAAAAGCAAAGGAGCCTGTACTGGCTGAGGAACCTGAGGAGGTACCACATCCTATGTACCACTTTATCCACCTCTGCCACCAGCGCCCAGTTCTGCATCCCTGTCTCTGACACTGGATGGGGAAAATCAAAGGACAGTCACATCTGTAAAATCTGGTTCAGAACCTTCTGGGGCCTCAACTCTCCTGACCTCCCTGAGACCTATGGACTCTGTACGTACTCTAAGTCCACCAGTACTCACTCCACATTCCCCATTCGATCAAGATCATCTGAGAAATCTCCATGAGGACCCCTCCTCTCCTCAGACTCCAGCTGCCCTTCACATGCCCCTGAGGGAAGTCCAGAGCCCGATGTATTATGACCAGGAAAGCCAAATAAAAAGAGGAGGACTGGTACTTGTCTACCAGCCCTTTACTACCACAGACCTCCTCAACTGGAAGTCCAGTTGATTTTTCCTTCATGGAAAAGCCTCAGGCTCTGATTTATTTGATGGAGTCTATCATCCAGACTCACAAACCCACCTGGACAGACTGTTGACAGCTTCTCCTGACTCTATTCAATACTTAAGAGCAGTGCCTTATAATGCTGGTAGCTCGAAAGTGGCTAGAAGATCATGCCCCTGATCATGTCTATTTCCCTGAACAAGACTCCCATTGGGACCCCAATAATAGCCAAGCATACCAGTGACTTGAATGGTATCAGGAGGCATTATTGGGAGGCATGAAGGAATGAGGAAAAAAGACCCAAGTTGGAATTCAAAAAAACTTTGCCAGACTCTTAGAATATGGGACCCTCCAACCTTGTCATTCACCCTGGAACACACCCTTACTACCAGTCCAGAAACCAGGGACTGAGAATTTCGTACCCGTTCAGGACCTCTGGCAATAAATTCAGCAATGGTCACTCCATAGTCCCAAATCCTTGTTCCAGCTGAAGCAAAGTTTTTTACCTGCCTAGATCTTAAAGACACATTCTTCTGCATCTACCAGGCCCCACAGAGCAAGCCCATTTTTGCCTTCCAAAGGGAAGTCCCCAACACTGGGGAAAAGGGACAGCTAACCTGGACTCGGTTGCCAGAAGGTTTCAAAAATTCACCCACTATTTTTGGGACTGCCCTGGCATCTGACCTAAAAGCCTTCTCAGCCAACCAGCACAGCTACACACTCCTCCAGTAATACATGACCTCCTTCTGGCTGGGCCAACTTGGGAGGACTAAATGGAAGGGACACATCTTCTCCTTTCTCTTTTATGGGAGGCAGGTTATAAAGTCTCTAGGAAAATGGCCCAGATTTTCCAAAGCACTGTCAAACACCTTGGCTTCCACCTATCCCAAGGGCAACACAAGTTCAGCCCTGAAAGGAAACAGGTTGTGTGTTCCATCCCAGCCCCTAAGACCCACAGGCAAATCAGAAAATTTTGGAGAGCCACAGGTTTCTGTCAAATCTGGATCCCTAACTACTCCCTCTTAGGCAAATCCCTCCATGAGGCCACAAAGGGGGAAGAATGAGAGCCTTTGGTATGGAAGGGAAAAAGAAAAAAAAACCTTTAAAGAAATAAAAAAGGCACTCACAAATGCCCCTGCTCTGGGTCTGCCAGATGTGATGAAGCCTTTCTTCCTATATGTGCATGAGAGACTGGGGACAGCTGTAGGAGTCTTGACCCAGCTGCTGGGTTTCTAGCACCACCCAGTGGCCTATTTATCAAAGCACCTTGATGTGGTTTCTCGAGGCTGGCTGGCCACAGGGTCTGCTGGCATTGGCAGCCACCATAGCTATGATAACAGAAGCAGATAAGCTCACCCTGGGACAAGAACTCACTGTCGGGGTTCCCCACTCAGTCCTGACACTCAGGGAGTATAAGGGAAATTATTGGTTGACTATCAGATGGTCAAATACCAGCATATGCTAGTGAAAACCCATGCATCTGGCTGGAGGTTATTAAGACTCTAAACCCGGCCACTCTATTGCCAATTGACACCAGTCCCCCAGAGCATGACTTCTTAGAGATTATGGATGTGGTTTTCTCTAGCTGGCCAGATTTAACCACTCAGCCAATCAGCAATCCAGAAGTTGAGTATTTCACAGATGGCAGCAGCTTTGTCCGGGTCAGCATACACTTTGCTGGATATAAAGTGGTAAGTTTGGACTCAGTAATTGAGGCACATTCGCTGCTGGTGGGGACTTCTGCACCAAAGGCTGAACTTGTCACCCTCACATGGGTACTCCAGCTCACTGCAGGAGTACAGGTGAACATATATACTGATTCTAAATATGCTTTCACAACCACTCATGTTCACAGAGCTTTATATAAAGAAAGGGAGCTCATTAACTCGGGAGGAAAAAGTATCAAGTATGGGCAGGAAATCCTTGAACTGCTAGATGCTGTGTGGGCCCCTAAGTGGGTGGCAATTGTGCACTGCTGAGGGCACCAGAAGGGAGATGCAATAATTGCTTGGGGAAACCAGAAAGCTGACAGGAAAGCCAAACAAGCAGCCCTCAAAGGGAACCAGCCCCAATGTCCTGACAGCTGTCTTGTTCCCATGCCCCTTAGATGAATGCATGGTACACACCACAGGAACGAGCATGGTTTAAGACTGAGGAGGGAAATTTTCCACCAAATGGATGGTGGAAATTTATTGATAATTGTATTGTTATCTGAGTCCCTGGCTCCTACATTTGTCAAACAGTTCCATGAAGGAATTCGTTCAGGGAGAACAGCCCTTGAGACCAGCCTGGCCCAGCATCTTTATGTCCCCCGGCTCTCCAGCATAACTAAGACAGTATGTGAGAGGTGTGTTTTGTGCCAAAAACAACCCCAGACAAGGGCCAAGAGCGCCCCCTCGTGCCCAGAGTGTTGGTGGAGCGCCCCTTGAAGACTTGATCGTGGACTTCAATGAAAGGCCACAAGTTTGAGGATACAAATATCTGCTGGTGTTTGTTTGTACCTTCTCAGGATGGGTGGATGCCTTCTCCACATGGACTGAAAAGGCCTGGGAGGTGGGCAGATGTCTGTTAAAGGAAACCATTGGGGGATTCCAAAATGGCGGCTAGAGGGAGGAAGCAGAAAGCAAGCCGCCTATAGTGAAATCTTGGAGAGATGCTGGAGACACACTTTCCTGGCAAAATCACCGAGAAAAGGCAAAACTTTGACCCCTCCACACCTCCAGCCAGTGCAGAGAATCACCACTTTATGTTAAATAGAGAAACAAGGAGGGCCCCTGGACCGCCAGTCGCCCACACCCAGATGGCTTGGGAAGACACAGACAAGGTGAGCTTCGCAGTACCGCAGTACTCCCACAGACAACCCTGGGCCAGAGCAGCATAGCCCCCTGGACAGACCAACCTCCACCTGGGGAAAAAAGAGAAACTGACTAATAAGCAATAAGAACAATAAAGACATGCGGGAAAGAGGGTGGGGTGCCCTGAGCGCTGAAGACTGGGGGAAGGGAATCCTTCCCGGGACTGTAAATAAACAAGCCGGGTGGGCGGAGAGGCTCCAGCGGAAGCAGGGGCACGTGCCCAGCAACCAGGTGCAGCAAAGCTTGTGAGAGTGGCGGAGGGAGGAAAACTGCACAGGAGAGGAGGGAAGACCCACTTCCCACGTGAGCTGTAAACAAACATGGCGGCTGGCAGGAGCAGCAGCACTGCCCAGTAATCAGGAGCAGGAAAGCTTGTAAAAGTGGCAGTGGGAGGAAAACTGCACAAGAGAGGGGGGAAGACCCACTTCCCACATGAACTGTAAATAAACACGCAGGCCTGAGAAAGCGAGTGCAGTGTCACCTTTCCCAGTGTGCTTAGAAAGGGGAAAGCTTGTAGCAGAGGCTCATGCACAGGAGAACTCTGAGTAAACAAAGCCTGCAGGGCCAGGTGAGTGCTAAGCTCACCCCAGAGATCTGCATAAATAACTCCTCCAGCAACAGCAGGCTGACAGCATCGGACAGGCAAGCCACAGCTGCAGATACCATTCTCAGAACTGTCTCCAGACTCCTTTTTTTTTCTTTTTCTCCCTACCTTTGATGAGAAAACAACTGAATTACACCTGCATGCTGAAAAACTTACTGAAACTGTATTGCATTTGAACTTGGGACACTTGGTGGGGTTTGTGTGTGTGTGTGTGTGTATAGTTTTGTTCTACTTTATGCATCCCCTTTAATGAGACAACTACAAAACAACATCTGAGGCACCATCTCCAGGACTGGAGACTGAGACAGACACCCAAATTATTAAGACTGAAATTTCATTGCATTTGAACTTGGAGGTTTTTTGGTTTTTTTTTTTTTTATTTTCTAGTTTTCATTTTATTTTATTTTATTTTTATATATAGATATTTCTTTCATTTACTTATTTTTTATTTTTATTCTTATCTTTTTTTTATTTTTGATTTTCAATCCTCTCACTATCTCTCTAATGTCTGTTCAGCTACAGTTGATTAGTACACTAATGCTCCCTGTTTATATCTTTGAAACTTTCTTGTCTGATTCCTTGTTCTGTTTTCTCCTTCTTATCTGTTTATTTGTTTTTCCCTTTTCTTTAACTTCTTGCTTTCCATCTCAGCTCACCCTTCCATTCTAAATATTACCATTGTTATTATTACAAGCTAGAAAATACTTAATTGCAGGCAGTACAGGGACAGTAGCAACACCAAAGACAATGACGGGAAGATGGAAAAAACAGGTAAACCAGTTTCCCTACAGCAAAAAATTAGTACAGCAACCAGAAGGGAATGAAGAAAACTGATACTCAGATCCAGACTCCAACAAAATGAAGATAAACTATGCCAAAGGACCCAATGAAGCCCACAAGAATAATTTAAAAGAAGACATACTACAAGTACTCAATGAGAATTTTAGAGAGATGATACTGGATAGGGTCAACCAAAATGTACAGGAGACACTCAAGAAATTCCAAGACAATAAAAACAAAGAATTTGAAAAAGCAAAAGAAGGAATAAAGGAAACCATAGAAGCACTGTATAAACACCAAAGTGAAACAGAGAACACGAAGAATAAACAGATAAATGAACTCAGTACAAAAATAGACAACATTAAAGAGGAAACCACCCAGGATATGGAAAACCTCAGAAAAAAGAACGAAACAGAACTGCAAAACAAAACGGAAGGCCAATCCAGCAGAATAGAACAAACAGAAGACAGAATCTCAGAACTTGAAGATGAAATGTTAATTAAAGGAAAAACTGAAGAACTATTAATTAATAAACTCAAGACCTGTGAAAAGAAAATGCAAGAACCCACTGACTCCATCAAAAGACCGAACTTGAGAACCATGGGCATCGAAGAAGGAGAAGAGGTGCAAGCGAAGGGAATGCGTAATATATTCAACAAAATAATAACGGAAAATTTCCCAAATCTAGAGAAAGATATTCCCATACACATGCAAGAGGCCTCCAGGACACCAAACAGACCAGATCAAAATAGAACTACTCCACGACATATCATCATTAAAACAACAAGTTCAGAAACTAAGGAAAGAATATTGAAGGCTGTAAGAGAGAAAAAACAAGTAACATACAAAGGTAAATGCATCAAAATCACAGCAGACTTCTCAACAGAAACATTAAAAGCAAGAAGAGCATGGGGTGAGATCTTCCAGGCACTGAATGAAAATAACTTCAACCCCAGGATACTCTACCCAGCAAAACTATCATTCAAAATAGATGGAGCAATAAAAGTCTTCCATGATAAGCAGAAACTAAAACAATATGTGACCACAAAGCCACCACTACAAAAGATTCTGCAAGGGATTCTGCACACAGAAAGTGAAACCCAACTTAACCATGAAAAGACAGGCAGGACCAAACCACAGGAAAAGAAAAAGCAAGACAGTAGAGAGTAACATCAAGTTAGGTACACACAATCAAACCTTCAAACAACTAAGACAACTAAATGACAGGAATCACCACATACCTATCAGTACTAACGCTTAATGTTAACGGACTTAATTCACCTATCAAAAGGCATCACTTGACGAAATGGATTAAAAAGGAAGATCCCCCAATTTGTTGCTTACAGGAGACCCATCTCACCGACAGAAATAAGCATAGGCTAAGGATGAAAGGCTGGAAGAAGATTTACCAAGCCAATGGCCCCCGAAAACAGGCAGGAGTAGCAATACTTACCTCTGACAAAGTAGACTTCAAACCTACATTGATCAAATGAGATAAAGAAGGACATTCCATACAAATAAAAGGGGAAATAGACCAAAAGGAAATAATAATCATCAATCTGTATGCACCCAATGTCAATGCACCCAATTTCATCAAACATACCCTGAAAGACCTAAAAGCATATATAAATGCCAACACAGTGGTTGTGGGAGACTTTAACACTCCATTATCATCAATAGATAGGTCATCCAAACAAAAACTCAATAAAGAAATCCAAGATCTAAAATATGCAATAGATCAAATGGACCTAGTTGATGTCTACAGAACATTTCATCCAACCTCTACACAATATACATTCTTCTCAGCAGCCCATGGAACCTTCTCCAAAATAGATCATATCCTAGGGCACAAAGCAAGCCTCAGCAAATATAAGAAAGTAGAAATTATACCATGCATACTATCTGATCACAATACAGTAAAAGTAGAACTCAACAACAAAAGTAAAGACAAAAAATATGTAAACAGCTGGAAACTAAATAACTCATTACTTAATGAAGAATGGATCATCGATGAAATAAAAGAGGAAATTAAAAAGTTCCTGGAAGTCAATGAAAATGAAAACACAACCTACCGGAACCTATGGGACACAGCTAAGGCAGTCCTGAGAGGAAAGTTTATAGCCATGAGTGCATATATTAAAACAACTGAAAGATCCCAAATCAAAGACCTAATGATACATCTCAAACTCCTAGAAAAACAAGAACAAGCAAATCCCAAAACAAATAGAAGGAGAGAAATAATAAAAATATTTTTTATCAATATTTTATGATCATCCAAAACTGAATCAAGAGGAAATTAATCACCTGAATAGATCTATAACACAAAATGAAATTGAAGCAGCAATCAAGAGTCTCCCAAAAAGAAAAGTCCAGGACCTGATGGATTCTCTTCTGAATTCTATCAGACCTTTAAAGAAGAACTGATACCAACCCTCCTTAAACTGTTCCACGAAATAGAAAGGGAAGGAAAACTGCCAAACACATTTTATGAAGCCAGTATTACACTTATCCCAAAACCAGGCAAAGACACCTCCAAAAAGGAGAACTATAGGCCAATCTCCTTAATGAACATTGACGCAAAAATCCTCAACAAAATAATGGCAAACCGAATTCAACAACACATCAAAAAGATTATTCACCACGACCAAGTAGGCTTCATCCCAGGGATGCAGGGGTGGTTCAACATACGAAAATCAATAAACGTAATAAACCACATTAACAGAAGCAAAGACAAAAACCACTTGATCATCTCAATAGATGCAGGAAAAGCCTTTGATAAGATCCAACATCATTTCATGATAAAAGCTCTAAGAAAACTAGGAATAGAAGGAAAGTTCCTCAACATTATAAAAGCTATATATGACAAACCTACAGCCAGCATTATACTTAACAGAGAAAAATTAAAACCATTCCCTCTAAAATCAGGAACCAGACAAGGATGCCCACTATCTTCACTCCTATTCAACATAGTACTGGAATTCCTAGCCAGAGCAATTAGGCAAGAAGAAGAAATAAAAGGAATACAAATAGGTAAAGAAACTGTCAAAATATCCCTATTTGCAGAAGAAATGATCCTATACCTTCAAGACCCAAAAAACTCTACTCAGAAGCTTCTAGATATCATCAATAGCATTTGTTACCCTTAACGCAGAGAAACTAAAGCAGATACCTTAAAAGAAACAGAAGCCAATAGGAAAAGGGGACCAGGAACTAGAGAAAAGGTTAGATCAAAAAGAATTAACCTAGAAGGTAACACACACGCACAGGAAATTAATGTGAGTCAACTCCCTGTATTGCTATCCTTATCTCAACCAGCAAAAACCCTTGTTCCTTCCTATTATGGCTTATACTCTCTCTTCAACAAAATTAGAGATAAGGGCAAAATGGTTTCTGCTGGGTATTGAGGGGAGAGGAAGGGAGCAGAGCAGGTGGTAAAGGAGGGGGTGGGGGCAGGGGGGAGAAATGACCCAAGCCTTGTACGCACATATGAATAATAAAATAATAAATAAAAAAAAAAGGAAACCATCCCTGGTTTGGAATACCTGTGTCTATTGGGTCAGATTATGGGCCAGCCTTTGTAGCCGAGGTAGTACAGCTAATGGCCAAGGGCTTACGAATCACCTGGAAGCTGCACACGACCAACCGCCCCAGAGTTCAAGAAAAGTGGAGCACATCAATAGAACCCTAAAATCACAGTTAGGAAAACTGTGTCAGGAGACCCATCTGCAATGGGATCAATTACTGCCCATAGCATTACTAAGGATTAGGTCTAGCCCCACTAAACACATGGGGCTCTCACCCTTTGAAGTCCTCCATGGATGCCCATCCCCCTTAATCAAGGGCATAAGGGGAGATTTTATGGAAATAGGTGACCTCACCCTGAGGCAACAGATGCAGGCTGTTGGGTTAACTCTTTCAAAGATTAATGACTGGGTCTGGGAGACACTTCCCATTAGCCTAACAACTCCCATACACCCATACAGGCCAGGAGATGCCATCTGGGTAGAGGAATGGAATGTCCAACCATTAAAGCCTCATCAGAGAGGCCCTTTTGTTGTTATTTTGTCTACTCCCACCACAGTTAAAGTAGCAGAGATTGCTCCTTGGATCCACCACAGCCAAGTCAAACCAGCTTCTCTTGAATGGGAGTGCGTCCCTCATCAGCTTCACCATATAGGATCACCCTCTGGAACCTGAGCACCCTCCCCTGGCAGGACTCCACTTCCCAGGAAACATCAGGGGACCAAGAACAGAGGGACAACAGCTCTGCTCGAGTCACACCTTGGAAGGTGACTGGTCTACTCACAGCAGAAGCTTGAGGAATCAGCTCTCCAACAGGACAAATTATTTTTACACCAGTTATCTCACTGTGATGTATTGTCACCCCTTGTTTTATCTGTTGCTGTAATTCTCACCATAATCTTTGCCATAGGTCTGGCAGAAACCACCCCCACTGATTGGACTCACAGTGAAAAGTTTTTATTTTCTCTCTATTATCTCTTTTGGGAAGGATGCATAATTACTGTTTACTGTTACTGATGTGGTTTCCCTTTATGGCCTCAGAGCCCTTCTCCTGTGACCTATGTATGCGTATTACTCAGGCAGGAAATGTTGTCACTGGGACTTTGCTAGTCCATATTTACTATTCTTGTCCAAGCACTGTCATCTGGTCATGCACTCACAACCATACTGTCTATTCAGTGTGTTCCCATGGTAATCAGCATATCTGCTTCAACCCCACTTATCGCCCTCCAAGAGCAATGGTTAGAGATCAGGAGTGTCTGCAATCCTGGGAACCTTATCAGCCACACCCAGGTGTTTAGTCCTGATAAAGCAGTGTCACTGTTCTTTGACGCATGTGTGGCCATAGACAAGGGTGGATGTGGAGGTACAGGCTGTGGCTGTGGGCGCCTAGCTTGGGAACGATCCTTACATGACATGGTAAGTGTATGTGCTGGGGAGACAACTCTTGGCCATGGGATGATGTGGGTTCTTATTATCGTCCTCATTGGAGTTGCGCTTCATGGGCCGCACGGCAGAGAGCTAAGCACGCAGCCTCCTTCCCAAAGGGAAAGCTGCCCCTGACGGCACCCACAGCACCGGTAACCTGTAAATTGCACTGTACCTAAGCCATCGGATTGGACATGGGGCACATAATTGGCACAAGGATAGATGGAAAGGGCCTTGACCCTGAGAGTCTGATACACCTCAGTTATTAACTGTTACCCTTGAGAGTTCCTCCTGCCAAGATTTTTACTCCTTTTATGCAGTCATTTACATCCTTGGTTAAGCTTATTCCTAGGTATTTGGTTTTTTGAGGCTATTTTAAAAGGAGTTGTTCTCCTATATTCTTTCTCAATCTGTTCATTGTTGGTGTATGGAAAGGCTACTGGTTTTTGTAAGTTGATTTTGTATCCTGTTACTTTGCTGAAGCTGTTTGTGGAGTTCAGGAGTTTTTTGGGCCTTTAATGTATAAGATCATGTCATCTGAGATTAAGGATGGCTCGACTGCTTCTTTTCCTATTTGTATTCCTTTTATTTCTTTTTCTTGCCTTATTCTCTGGCTAGGAATTCCAGGACTATGTTGAATAGGAGTGGGAGAGTAGGCACCCTTGTCTTTTCCTGACTTTAGGGGAAATGTTTTCAGTTTTTCCCCATTAAGTAGGATGGTGGCTCTACGTTTGTCATATATAGCTTTTATAATGTTGAGGTACATTCCTTCTATTCCTAGTTTCCTTAGAGCTTTCATCATGAAATGGTGTTGAATCTTATCGAAGGCTTTTTTTGCCTTGAGATGATCGAGTGGTTTTTGTCTTTGCTTCTATTAATGTGCTGTATTACATTTTACATTTAATGATTTGCATGTGTTAAACAATCCCTGCATCCCTGGAATGAAGCCAACTTGCTCATGGTGGACGATCTTTCTCATATATTGTTGGATTCAGTTTGCCTTTATTTTATTGAGGATTTTTGCATCAATGTTCATTGAGAAGATTGGATATAGTTCCCTTTTTGGATGTGTCCTGGTCTGGTTTTGGGATGAGTGTAATACTGGCTTCATAGAATGAGTTAGGCAATGTTCCTTCCCTTTCCATTTCATGGAAAAGTTTAAGGAGTGTTGATATTAATTAAAAGATTAAGGAGTGTTGTAGAATGCAGCAGAGAATCTGTCCGGTCCTGGACTTTTCTGTTTGGGGAGACTCTTTATTGCTGGTTCAATTTCATTACATGTTATAGATGTGTTTAGGTGGTTTGCTGAACCTTTTGGTTCAGTTTTGGATAGTCATAAGTTTCTAGAAATTTGTCCATTTCTTCAAGATTTTCCAAATTATTTGAATCTAGGTTCTCAAAGTAGTTCCCAATGATTCTCTGGATTTCTTGGTGTTCATTGTTATCTCCTATTCTTCATTTCTGATTTTACTAATTTGGGTCTTTTCCCTCATTTTAGTCACATTTGCCAGGAGCTTGTCAATCTTGTTTATTTTTTCAAGAACCAGCTTTTTGTTTTTGTTGATGCTTTGTATGGTTGTTTTGGTCTCTATTTCATTAATTTCAGCCCTTATTATTTCTCTCCTTCTGATTGTTTTGGGTTTTGCTTGTTCCTGTTTCTCTGGAAGTTTGAGAAGAAGCTTTAGGTCATTCATTTGAGATCTTTCTGTCCTTTTAATATATGCACTTATGGCTATAAACTTTCCTCTTAGGCCAGCCTTTGCTGTGTCCCATAGGTTTGATAGGTTGTGTTTCATTTTCATTAAATTCTAGGAACTTTTTTATTTCCTCCCATTTCTTCTATGACCCACTGATCGTTGAGGAATGTGTTGTTCAACCACCAATTGTTTGCATATTTTCTGCTGCTGCTTTTGTAGTTCAGTTCTAGTTTTATTGCATTGTGATCTGATAGAATGCAGGGGGTTATTTCAATTTTCTTATTTATGTTGAGGTTTGCTTTGTGCCTTAAGAAATGGTCCAATTTAGAGAAAGTTTTGTGGGCTGCTGAGATGAATGTATATTGTACGGTTGCTGGATGAAATATTCTGTAGACATTAGTTAGGTTCATTTGAACTGTGGTGTCATTTAGATCTAGGATTTCTTTGTTGATTTTTTTTATCTGGATGACCTATCTAGTAGTGATAGGGATATTACAGTCTTCCACTACCACTGTGTTGGAGTCTGTATGTGCTTTAAAGTCCTTTAATGTAAGTTTGAGGAGATTGGGTGCACTAACAATGGGTGCATATAGGTTGATAACTGTTATTTCCTTTTGATATATTGCCCCTTTTATTAGTATGAAGTGATGTTCTTCATCTTGTTTGACCAATGTAAGTTTGAAGTCTACTTTGTCTGATGTAAGTATTGCTACTCCTGCCTGTTTTCAGGAGCCATTAGCTTGGTAAATCTTCTAGCCTTTCACCCTAAGCCAGTGTTTATTTCTGTCAATAAGGTGGGCCTCTTGTAAACAACCAATTGTCAGATCTTCCTTTTTAATCCAGTTTTCCAAATGGTGTCTTTTGGTGGGGGAGTTGAGTCCACTGACATTCAGTGTTACTATTAATAGGTATGTGGTGAATCCTGATATATAGTTGTTTTTGTTGTTAAAGGATTTGAGTGTGTGTAGGTGAATCGATGCTACTCTCTGATTACTTGTCATCTTCTCCAGTGGCTTAAGACTTCTCCTCTCATGGTTTTGTTTGCTTTCATCTTCTGTGTACAGAATTCCTTGTAGAATCTTCTGTAGTGGTGCTTTGGTGGTCCTATATTGTTTTAGTTTCTGCTTATTGTTGAAGAACTTTATTCCTTTGACAATTTTGAATGATAATTTTGTTGGGTAGAGTATCCTAGGGCTGAAATTATTCTCAGTCAGTGCTCAGAATACCTCAATCCATGCCCTTCTTGCTTTTAAGGTTTCTGTTGAGAAATTTGCTGTTATTTTGATGGGTTTACCTTTATATGTTATTTGTTTTTTCTCACACAGTCTTCAGTATTCTTTCTTGTTCTCTGTTTTTGCTGTTTTAATGATAAAATGCCATGGAGAGGTTATATTTTGGTCAAGTCTGCTTGCTGTCCTGGAGGTTTCCTATACATGAATGGGTGAATCTTTCTCAAGATTTGGGAAATTTTCTGTTATTATTTTATTGAACATATTACATATCCCTTTTTCAAGCTTTGAGATTCTGTCTTCCATTTGTTCTAGTCTGCTGCAGTGGCCTTCCATTGTGTTTTGTTTGTTTGTTTGCTTTACTAAAAGGACCTTTTATTTCCAGGATTTCTCTTTGATTATTTTTTCTGAGGTTTTTCATATCCTTGTTCAACTTCTCTTTTATATTTTGTGTTCTGTTCTTTACTTCATATATCTCTTTTTTTATAGTGTCCTTAATTTCACTTTAGTGTTTGTTAAAGTCCTCTCTGGGTTCATTTAGTTGTTTCTGTGTCTTCACAACTTCCTTATTTGTGGTGTCTTGAAATTTCTTGAGTAGTCTTGTACTTTCTGGTTAAACATGTCTAGGATTTTCTTCATGAGTTTTTCAGTGACCTCTTCCATGATTTCCTCTTTGAGTGATATTTTTGTGGGCATCCCTGTGCTCATTAGTGACATTTATCATTGTTTTTTGGGGGGGTCAGGAACTGGGTATCCATTTTCTTCATTTCCCACTAAATCTTCTATTGATTTTTTTTTTTGAGAAGTGTAGCTTCCTTCCCTTCTTCTTCTCTCCATTGCTGCAATTGATGCTGTGCAACTATGTTCTTGATTGGCTAGTTGGTGTTTTGAATTGCCTGTTTTATTTCCCTTGATTTAATTTTGGTGTTGTGACTGAGTTAGTTGTTAGCTAGGTTGATGTGCTGTTTCTGTCCCTGACCCAGAGGTGAAAATTATCAATATTATCAAATTCACATGTTCAATGCCAGGCCAGTTTTTTACCTATTATATAGAAAACTGTTTGGTTATAATATCTATAAACAGGGATAATGGTTGTTTGGCTGGAGATCGAAACTTGGGTACTTGGAAAAGGTGGCACTAAAACAGAGGGTGGAAAGGGTGGGTGGGTGAGGGAAGATATATGGGGGCTGCTGGGTTTTGTGGCCCTTGTGTGTGTTTGGGTATATTTCCCCTGAGGTAGTGGAGGGTGCAGGGATTGCAGGGGGCTGGAGGTGCATAAAGTTGGTACAGTAGGCTGGTGAGCATGTGGTGAGTGTGTTGGAGGGAGGAGCAGTGTGGTGACTGGGTGGGGAAGGGTAGGAGGAGGAGGCAAAGATAGGGGTAGACAGTGGATGAGAAGGGCAGAAAGAGTAGTTGGGAGGAAGAACAATGGATTATGCCATAAGAAAAGGAGGGAAAGTAAAGGGGGTATGAATAGGGATTAGTAAATAGTGATGGTGAAGTTAATAATACAGAAAAAAAAAACAGTTACAGCCACAATAAAAAGTTCAGTCTGCTCAGTAAGAGTTCTGGACTTATTCCTTTGGAATCTAGTCCTGGTATTGGCACTTGGTATCCTGGCCTTTGTGTGGAAGGGTGCTTCCCCTCTTGTTGGACAGTTGGGGTGGAGATGGCTGGAGCATTTTCTGGGTTTTTTTTCCCACTCTCCTTGGTTTTATGGGCCATCCATTGCAAGCAGGAGCTCTGAAGTGGTCTCACCAGGTAGCTGGCTTGTGAGCAGTATTTGGTTCCTGTCCATGGGCAAGTTGCAATTGGGACTTAAGGTAACTCACTGCTAGTTTGTGCAAGGTGGTCAGAGCTGATATTTTCTCCAGGTAACAGCTGTGTTGCCTTACAACTGTTGGGTCTGCATGTTTATGCAAGCAGCTTTGAAACTGGCTGACAGGGAGAAATGGCATGCCACTTTTCTCAAGGCAGATACTTCCTAGGACTGGGTTCCATTGTTAGGGGTCCAGAATGATGCAGAGTTCAATTCTGATTGATGCTTTATCTTCTATTGTAGCTCCCACCTCTGGAGGTGGTTTCTGGAGTCATGGAGCTCAGGAATTCTGATTCCCTACACTAACCACCATCGTGGACCTCCCTGATGTGTAATTTTTAGATGTCCTCTGATTGTACCATTACAAAGTATGGTGTTGTACAAGCAGAGATCCACCCTCCCCTCTTACACCATGGACTTTTCAAGGGTAAGGACTTTGCCATAATCTTTTAAATACCAGCACCACATGGTACCATGGTGCCTCAGCCCAGCCGCATGCTAACAACCATTCTAGGTTCCTAGCTGGATCCCACTCCCAGCCATTCCAATGCCATTGCCCACTGGTCAATTCTTACTTATTCCCTGAGTTATTGGAGTGCTATTCAAAAAGTCATTGCCTATGCCCTCATCTTGAAGTATTTTCCTTTGATAGTTTCAAGTTTCAGGTCTTACATTAGTGGCTGTGATCCATTTTAGTGGATTTTTGAACAGGTTGAGAGCTAGGGATCCCTAAATGACTTTTGCTTTGTTAAGAGACCTGATTGTGAAATCCTGGCTAGTTTGTTGGCTATTTCATGTGCACTTGAAAGTGTACTATTGTTAGGGCTGGGAATACGGCTCAGTGGAAGAACACCTGCCTGGCAAGCACAAAGCCTGTGTTCAAACCCCAGTACTGATTTTAATGCCTGCAATTAAAAAATCAGAGAACTCAGATTTTTAAAAAACCTATCGATGCACTTAAAGATCTTAGAACAAGAGCACATCAATCCCAGAAAAGGGGAAAAAATAATAAAACACAGAGTTGAAGTTAACAAATAGCAAACTAAAAGAACTATACAAAGGATCAAGGAAATAAAGATCTGGTTCTCTGAAAGAATAAGAAAGATTAACAAACCCTTAACCACAAATCCCAAAAGTAAGAAAGAGGAGCCCAAATTAGTAAAATTAGAGATGGAAAAAGGTAGCATTACAACAAATACCACTGAAATCCAAAGTAACATGAAGGAATATTTTGAAAACATATACTCTTGATAATTTGGAAAATTTGGAAGAAATGGATAAATTTCTACCACTTTTTTTTTCCTTTAGATGGTACTGGAGTTTGAACTCAGGGCTTTGCACTTGCTAGGCAGGTTCTCTACAATTTCAGCCACTCCTCCAATCCTAAGGCTTTTTTAAGTGTCTCCCACTTGTTAGGCAGATGCTTCACCACTTGAGCCATGCCAGCCCATAAATGGATAAATGTGTAGACACAAATGAGCTGCCAAATTTGAACCAAGGGCTTACAACTAACTTAAATCAATAACCCAAACAATGTATACCCAAAAATGATAAAATGAAAGAAGGAAAAGAAAGAGAGAGAGAGAGAGAGAGAGAGAAAGAGAGAAAAGAAAGAAAGAAACAAAGAAGCATAGAAACAAAGAAAGAAAGAAAAGAAAAGAAAGACACCCCAACAAACAAAATTCCGGGACTGCATGGATTATCTGCTGAATTCTACAAGACCTTTATTTTTTATTTTTTTTCTCATTTTTCTTTTATTATTCATATGTGCATACAAGGCTTGATTCATTTCTCCCCCCTGCCCCACCCCCTCCCTTACCACCCACTCCGCCCCCTCCCTCTCCCCCCCCCTCAATACCCAGCAGAAACTATTTTGCCCTTATTTCTAATTTTGTTGTAGAGAGAGTAGAAGCAATAATAGGAAGGAACAAGGGTTTTTGCTGGTTGAGATAAGGATAGCTATACAAGGCATTGACTCACATTGATTTCCTGTGCGTGGGTGTTACCTTCTAGGTTAATTCTTTTTGATCTAACCTTTTCTCTAGTACCTGTTCCCCTTTTCCTATTGGCCTCAGTTGCTTTAAGGTATCTGCTTTAGTTTCTCTGCGTTAAGGGCAACAAATGCTAGCTAGTTTTTTAGGTGTCTTACCTATCCTCACCCCTCCCTTGTGTGCTCTCGCTTTTATCATGTGATCAAAGTCCAATCCCATTGTTGTGTTTGCCCTTGATCTAATGTCCACATGAGGGAGAACATACGATTTTTGGTCTTTTGAGCCAGGCTAACCTCACTCAGAATGATGTTCTCCAATTCCATCCATTTACCAGCGAATGATAACATTTTGTTCTTCTTCATGGCTGCATAAAATTCCATTGTCTACAAGACCTTTAAAGAAGAACTTACATTAGCGGTCCACAAAATGAAAAAGGAAGCAGCACTTCAAAACTCATCCCATGAAACCAGTATTGCCAAAACCACATGAGGACACAACAACAAAAAAACACTGTAGGCCAATTTCATTCTATGAACATAGATACAAAAGTCCTCAATAAAATACTTGCAATAAGATTCAACAGTACATTAAAGAGATTACATGTAATGATCAAGTTGGCTTCATCCCAAGATTGCAAGGATGGTTTCCCATATGCAAATCAATAAAAGTAATACAGCATGTAAACACAGACAAGGACAAGAATCACACAATTATCTCAATAAATACAGGAAAAGACTTTGACAAACCAATATCCCTTCATGATAAAAGCCCAAAAGAAATGAACAGGAAAACGTACCTCAGCACATTAAAGGGTATACATGAATAGGTCTGCACCCACTATTATACTGAAGGGGGGAAAGCTGAAAGCATTTCCTTTACATTCATAAACCAGACAAGAGTGTCCACTCTTTCCACTCTTGTTCAATATAGTACTTGACTTCTTAGCAAGAAAAGTTTGAGGAGTATTGTTACTAGTTTTTATTATTCTTATTTCTTCTTTAAGTTGAATTCAGAAGTGAATCTGTGTCAGGTCCTGGGCTCTTTTTTGTGGAAAGACACTTTATTACTACCTCAATCTCACTCCTTCATATAGATCTACTTATGTTGCTTATATTCCCTTGGTACAATTTTGGTTGATTAAATGAGATACAATGAGATTTTCCAGTTTGCTTGAAAATAGGTTTTCAAAGTACTCCCTAATGATCCTCTGGATTTCATTGGTATTTGTTGTGATATCCCCTTTTTCATCTTTAATTTTATTAATTTGGGTCTTTTTCCCCCTTTCTCAGAGATTGACTAGGGCTTATTGACTATGTTTATCTTTTTGAAGAACCAACTTTTTGTTTTGTTGATTCTTTGCAGTGTGTGTTTGGTCTCAATTTCATTTATCTCAGCTCTCATTTTTATCATTTCTCTCTTCTAGTTTTGGGTTAAGCTGGTTCTTGTTTTTCTAAAAGCTTAAAGTGCAAAAAAAAGCTTAAAGTGCATTATTAGGTTATTTATTTGAGATCACCCTGTGTTTTTTTTTTTTAATGTAGCACTCATAGCTATAAACTGTCCCATTAGCACTGCCTTTGCTGCATCCCATAGGTTCTGGTAGGCTGTGTTTTTATTTTCTTCAGATTCTAGGAACTTTTTGATTTCTCACCTTGTTTCTTTGATGACCCATTTGTCACTTAACAATGTATGGGATGGGTCTCCATGTTTGAATATTTTCTATAATTTCTATTGTTGAGTTCTAGTTTTATTCCATTGTGATCAGATATGATACAGGGAGTTATTTCAGTTTTCTTATATTTGTTAAGACTTGCTTTGTGTCCTAGAATATGATCTATTTTGGAGAAAGTTCCATGAGCTGCTGAGAAGAATGTGTGTTGTATGATAGCTGGGTGAAATACGCTATAGATATCTGTTAAAAACATTTGGTCTATTGTATCTACAAATTCTGATGTTCCTTTCTTGATTTTTTTTGTTTGGATAACCTATTTATTGGTAACAGTCTGGTTTTGATGTCTCCCACCATCATCGTGTTGGGATCTATTATGCTTTGAAGTCCAGTAGTGGTTTGTTAATGTAATTGGTTGCACCAGTGTTTGCCACATATATGTTAAGAATTGTTATTTTCTCTTGATGAATTATTCGCTCTTTAAATATGAAGTGACTTCATTGTCTGAAGTCTACTTTTCAGATATAAGTATGGCTACTCCTGCCTGTTTTGGGTGTATATTTGCTTAGAAGATCTTTTTGTCCCGTGTTACCATCTAAGCCAATGTTTGTTTTTGTTAGTGAGATGTGTTTCCTATAAGCAACAAGTGGTTGGCTCTTCCTTTTTAATCCAAGTTGCTATTCTACTTCAAATGGTGAACTCTTCTTTTTTAACCTGACTTGGTATTCTACATCTTTTGATTGGGAAGTTGAGGGCATTAATATTCAATATTAATATTGAGAAGGATGTAGCATTTCCAGTCATTTTGTTGTTTTTTTTCTTCTGATGCTTACTTTTCCCATATTCCTTATTTGCTAACCACCTTGGTTACTAGGGCTTATTCTTTCTTAGATTTTCTTGGCCAACTCTAACTTCTTCATCAGTGCAGGATTCCTTTCAGTATTTTCTGCAGTGCTGATTTGGTGGTCATGAATTCCTTTAGTTTTTATTTGCGTGGAAGGTTTTCTTCTTTCCTTCAATTACAAAGGTTAGTTTTACTAGATAGATGAGGTTAGGTTGACAGTTGTTTTCTTTTAGGGCCTGAAATATATTTCTCCATGCCCTCCTTGCATTTAGAGTTTGTTTTGAGAAATTTGTGATTATTCTGACCTGTTCACCTTTATATGTGTCTTGTCACTTCTCTTTTGCAGCTTTCAACATTCTTTCCTTTTTCTGTATATTGAGTGTTTGATTATGATATGCTGTTTTAACTATGATATTTTTCAATCCTGTCAGTTTGGTGTTCTGAAAGCCTGCTGTACCTGGATATCCCTGCTTTTCTCACGATTGGGGGAGTTTTCAGCTAGTATGTTATTGAGTAAGTTACCTATGCATTTAGTTTGTATCTCTTCTCAGCTCTTCTACACCTATGATTCATGTTTGGTGTTTTGGTGGAGTCCCAGAGGTCTTGCATGTTCCACTCATATTTTCATAGTATTTTTTTTCATCATCTTTGACTGATTGATCTAATTCCTCTACTTTGTCTTCCATTTCTGATACTCTCTTTTTTTTTTTAACCAGTACAGGGGTTTGAACTCATGCTCTCACTCTTGGCAGGGGTTGAGGGGGAGAAAAATAGAGAAAATTGAACAAACATAAGCAAAACAAAACTGCAAAAATAATCTGGTACTCTGTTTACCCATTGTAAGTATTGGTAAGAAGGAGCATTATGGGTGGATAAATGGAGAAAAGAGAAAATATGAGCTAGAGAGCAATTCTGGTTGTAAACAGGAAGAAATTATAAATAGAGAAGGGAGATAGGAGAGGAGAGAAGAAGAAATTGTTTAAGATTGAATACTGAATGGCAGGTTGGGGCTGTCATATGATGACACACAGAAAGGGAAGGGAGGAAAGTCAGAAATAAAGAGAAAATGTTGGAGAGAGAATGCATAATTTCTCAGTTCAAATGTACACAAAAAGAAAACAAAAGCATATCAAAAATCTGTACATCCCAAACATAACAGCAGCAAAAAAAACAAAAATTCAGATTTTTCTAATACCTGTCTGAGTGGGTATTTCTTTCCCTTCAGTGTCCCAGTCTTTCAGTGCACTAGATGGCAGTGTAATGGATACCTGCCTCTGGAATATTGACAGCCCTGTATTCCTTCTCCAGTGAGGGTGGGGAGTGAGAAGTATTTGAAGATCTAAATACAATCTCTGGTGAAGACTTTTGGTATTTGGGCCCTCGACCTGCCAGTCCCACACCATCCCCTCTGTAGCTTTCCCATCTTGCATACTCCCAAGTACTTATAGCTGTCATGTTCAGAATGCAGACTTTTATCAGATTTCAACGACTTGAGGCTTCTGCAGAAACAACAGTTTCCTCTCACTCCATATCATTCTGGGATCAATTCAGGACCCTCTGTTTTTCTACACATTTTATGCTTTCCAGAATTCAGTTGTTTTCCTCTTTCAAGCACTTTCTGGATATTTCTGAGGAAATGGTGAGGAAAATTCTACCTCCAATACTTAGTTATTATTTGGAATGGACAAGTTAGCTTTTCCTCAGGCTCTAAAATGGTACTATTCATAGTATCACCTCATGAAGTTCTATGACAGTTATGTAAGACAACACAGATATAAAAAAGGAAAGAAAATACAGAGATAGGTAGTTCTTAACATATTGGAAGTAGTCAATTCAATAGTTAGCCTTTGCTTTATTCAATATTATTCTACTATGATCATTGGGGTGAGACTGGTGAAACTTTACTATTACATGTGACTGTCAGTTGGCATATGTAGTCCAGATCATTGTGGTCACAGGTATTTAAAATACTGCTAGACACAGGCCCACACTTACAAATCCATCCAGGTGTCAAACTGTGTGAACAAACTAATTTAC
This sequence comes from Castor canadensis, assembly GCF_047511655.1. Taxonomy (NCBI): domain Eukaryota; kingdom Metazoa; phylum Chordata; class Mammalia; order Rodentia; family Castoridae; genus Castor; species Castor canadensis. The sequence continues at coordinate 64,680,231 of NC_133401.1, read as the reverse complement.
CTAGGACTCAGTCTAATTTTTATTTGTATAATAAGGGTCACAGGATCCTCATACAATACAGGTAATAAATGGTTGGCTTTATGGTTTATGTGCACTCACCAGCCTCCATTTTGAAAACAGGATCGTGGTCACTTGACACTAATTAGAGGAACAGTCATGAGTGAGTTTTATGGTCTATCTGAGTTTAGTTTCTTGTCTCAGGCCTCTCAGTTCTAAACTTCTCTAATTCTAGAAATTTGGCAAGACTAATTTCCTAATAATTAGTTTTCTTATAGCTTGTTTCATGTCACAATTCCTCAGGCTGTAGATAAAGGGATTGAGCAGGCGTGTCCCCACTGTGAATATGACAGTGCCCAATATGTTCTGTAGTGAGTACAAAGATAAAAGGTGCATATAGATGCTCAGAATTGCCCTACAGAACAGAGAAACCACAGTAAGGTGAGATCCACATGTGGATAGGGCTTTCCTTATTCCCCAAATGACTGGAAACAATACATTAGAAAAGATACAGACATACAAAACAGTGATATATGTGAAAAGTGTAATAGATGTCAGTCCACCCTCAGTGAAGACCAGGAGGTCATTGATGAAGGCATCAGAACAAGAGAGCTTTAAAATAGCGTAGGAGTCACAAAAGAAATGATGCACAATTTTCTTGGGACAAAATTTAAGTTTCACCATGAGAAGATGACATGCAGGTTTATAATGACCTACTATATGGCCTCCAGAAAGACAGAGTCTAACCCTATGATCATGGGGTAATGGAGTGGGCAACAGATGACTATGTAGCGGTCAAAGGCCATGACACTCAGGAGGAACCCAGCCATGTTGATGAAAGTGATGAAGAAGTAGATCTGGGTCATACGCTCCATTTAAGAGATGGACTTGCTGCCCACTATGTGATTCACTAGTATCTTGGGGACAGTGAAAAGCAGATGTCAATACCAGAGAGGTTGTCGAGGAAGAAGTACATGTGTGTAGAGACAAGGTTCACAGCTGATAGTCAAATTGATGAGAAGTTTCCTGAGGATAGTGACCAGATACATCCCCTAGAAAAGCCCAAGGAGAACCTCTTCTTGATCTGACTGCCCAGAGAGTCCCACGAGGCGGACTTCTGTGACTCTAGTCTGGTTGTCTAAGTTCATATCTCGGGAAAGAAAGTGCTATCATACAATAAGATCATATTCCAATACTTGAGCAAAGATTATATATAGTTAGAAGAAATTACACCTTGGTTGAGAATTAACTGAAGCTAAATTAGCACATATATATTCTATATATTATTGTATATTATACAAAAAGTCTGTTTAATTTGAATAAGGTTTAACAGCAAAGAGCAAGTCTTGTTAATTCTACTACTATTTGCTGTGTAGTCTATACAGTTATTTTCTTGTGCAGTTCTTAAGTTAGCCTAATAACTGAAGGTTCATATCTTGCTCTGTGGATAAAAATACCATGCATTAAGCAATTTGATCAATTCAATACCTGAATTTACAAAGCCAATAAGTTTTGGAGTCCCATATGGTTTTTTTCTTTGGAGTATTTTTAAATTATAAAGTGCTTTTTCTTTAAAGTATATTTTGATTAGCTACCACTTACTGAAAAATTAACCAAGTGACAAAAGCTGCATCAACAATTGTGCTATAATCCTGATGATTTTTCTGTGTGGCTTTTCTCTTTCTCAGAATTTGAATGTTTAGGAACTTTGATACACCTGCCTGGTTGTTTGTCCTCAGCACTTTCTCTGTCCTGAAGATGTGGTCACCATAGCTCACAACTGCTAGTCTGCTGACCTGAGCTGCTGGTAAGTGGCTGTGTTCTGCCTTCTCCCCCTACCCCACTTTGCCTCAGACAGAAGAGGAAAGGCAGATGCCTGTGGTAGCTGGATATTTTTTCCCCAAGATAAAAAAGATTTACTGATTCATAAAAAGCAATTTTATGTGTTTTGTCCAAAAGTTAATCTAGGACAAAAATAACACCAAAAGTGGGAGAGAACAGAGTCAATTAACCATGTGAATGTTGTGTCCCTGGAGAATTCATGGTGTCAAGCCACAAGGAGAGGAGATGCATTCCCTGGGAAGTCAAAGACCTTAGGAAAAGAGAGGAGAAAGTCCAGCAACTGCCATGTGTGGTGAGCTTACTGTTGGGGCAGAGCACACTGTAGGGAAAATTTGGAGGTGGATTGGTTGTAGGATGTATGTGATCTGGGGACAGTGAGGGGACTACCACTGTGACAGTTTAATTAATGCAATTAAGGAAAATTGCTGAAATGTGAAATCAGATTTTACCTGAATTAATTTCCAGAGCCAAAGTAGACAGAACGGTCTGGGGAAAAGCTGGGCAAAGCTCCTGATGGACCATTTCTGTGGGCCATGTTTCCCGAGGTCATTGGGAGGGGTTTAGAGTACTTGTCATCAACACAAACCAGAGAGATCCTTGACTGGTGGGTGTTAATACTCTGGTCTTTAGAATAGACAGTTTTCATGTCAGAGCCAAAGTGAAAGACGGTATGTCAAGAAGCATTTGTTGTGCTGACTTGAAACTGATACTTAGGTTGTATGTTGGAAACAATAAGTGGAAATTATCCCACACTCTCCTAATAGCGTGTGTATTGAAGGTAGGTGGATTGTGGAGTTTGAACTCAGGCCCTTGTGCTTGCTAAGTAGGTACTCTACCACCTGAGCCACACCCCCAGTCCTTTTTGCTTTTGTTATTTTTCTCAGAGGGTCTCATATTTAAGCCCAAGCTAGTCTGGACTGTGATCCTCCTGTTTACACATTCTGCATAGCTGGTATGACTTGTGCGTACCGCTACACGCAGCTTCTATTGGTTGAGATGGAGTCTCGGGAAATTTTGCCTTCTTAGCCTTGAACAGCAATCCTGCTGATCTCAGCCTACCTAGTAACTAGGATTATAGGCAAGCAAAACTGAAACTTTACACCTGTTAGACAGTAAGTCCCCATTCTCCTCTCCCTACTCTCTGGAAACCACCATTCCTAGTTTTTTGTTGTTGTTATTTTGGGTTTTTTTTTTTGTTTTGTTTTGGGTTTTTTTTTTTTTTTTGTCAGTGCTGGAAATGAAACCCAGGGCCTTGTGCATCCTCAGCTAATGCTCTGCCACTGCACCATATCCTCAGCATCTGGTTGGGATGTCCACAGAACCCTTTTTGTGGTCAGCTTACTGGCTACTGCATCATGATAAGAGAGGATGTTTGACCAGAAGGAAAACCCCCAGAAGCACCACATGCACTTAGGTCTGGGGAACCTGTCCGCAGATGACCTTTTGAGACACCCCACTACTTAAATCACTTTGTAGCTTTAATTATAACATTGTATTATGGGTAGGAATGTGTGCAGACAAAAATAAGTTGTATAACATCCTCCTGTCTATCAAAGCTGTCAATCACGAGGGACTCCCTTCTCAGTCCCCCTTAGCCCCAGCTTCAGCTTTAAATCACAACAAAACTGGAGAATTGGGGACTTCATCTTTTTCCTTCTTCCTGCTCCCATCCTCTGTGGGTGTATTTCCACTTTCAATGAATCTGTTTTGCTTGCTATTTCTGAGCGTTTTTTGTTTAAGTAGTGAAGAATCTGGAACTAATACTCACACCTAGTAGCTAGATGGTGGGTGCCCAGATCACCCAATGGTAACACATCATGGATTGGTGACGACAGTGCCGACAGGGTTGGTGCCCTGGAATCAAATGCATATCTCCATCCAATGGTAGACCCACCCCAGCACAGGGCACTGAGCACACGAATGCACCAGTCAGAGGGACTGCAGGCCTCTGGCCACCATCTTGGGTGAGGGAATCCAGAAGCCAGATCCCTCCCAGCCTTGCCTTTCATGGCTCTCACTACTCCCCTTCCCCACCCAGGTTCCTGATGCCATTCGCTTGGAGGTGAAGAGCACTGGCACCCAGCCTGATGGGTAGGAAAGGATGCAAGCTAGAAGCAAGCCCAGACTACGTCGATGCCAGGAGGAAAAGTGGAGGATGCAGAAGCAGGTGCCCACGTCTATACCTTCTACACAAAGAGACATACTCCCCAGGAGACAGGGAGCCATAGGTCCATGCTGGGGGACTGTGCTGGGTACGGGGGTCCTCCTAGGCAGGATGCAGAGGGGAATGTTAGGCAAGCTAGCACTTCTTCTCACCCTCTGCCCTGACATCTTGTCATTGGTGGAAAAGGTGAAGGTGTGAAGGGCAGGCACACTGCTGTCCTTGGGGGAGGGGAGAACACAGATGGAAGGATCTGTGGGGGATGGGCAAGGCATAACTGGATACTCAGGAGAATTAATGTGGATAGTACAGCTAACCCCTTGGCATGACTGCTGTCTCAGCATGAGGAATGTGACCATTGCCTCATGAATTTTCTGTTTAATAGACCTGTGTATCTCATCTGGGCTGTAATCCAGGTCAGACATGGCTTCCAGGATTGTAGGACCTGAGTGTTTGGGTAGTATCTTGACTCAGTGATCTTTCCTCACCTTGGCTGAGCCACATGTGTCCCATGATGTGCTCCAGGGTGGTCTTCTCACTAGGGTTGTGGTAACTGAACGATGATATTTTGCAGTTCTACAGAGAGGTAAAATGGTCTGTCATACCTCGGGTGTAGAACCTGCTGCTGCAGCTGCATAAACATCCTCCCTTTAAATGGGAAGGGTGCTGTGCCCGTTTAGTACAGGAGGATGCCCAGGCGCCAGATGTCCACCTTGTGACCTTTGCATTTGCTCTGCAGAAACAGTTTGGGGGCCAGCAGTGTAGGTTCTGGAAGTTTGGGCAGTGTCTGGAAAGGACTCGGTTATCTTTCCTCACCTCTGCTGAGCCACAGGTACCCCAGGATATGTCCAGGTGGGCTTCTTGCTAGGGTTAAGGGAATTGAATGGTGATGTTCTACAGTTCCAAGAAAGACATGATGATATGTCACACCTTGGGTGTGCAGGACCTGCTGCTGCAGCTAAAAAGGTCTTCCCTTTAAATTAGAAGGGTGCTGTGACCATGTAGTCCACGGGGACACCCAGGCCTCAGACATCCACCTTGTGGCTGTCATACTTTTGGCACAGGAATAGTTCAGGGGCCAGGATTGTAGGGTCCAGATGTTTGGGCAGTGTCTGGATAGAGGGACTCTGAACATTCCTCACATTGGCTGAGCCACGTGTGCTCCAGGGTGGGCCTCTTCCTAGGGCCGAAGGTGAGTGATTGAATGACGTTTTGCACTTGCATAGAGAGGTAAGATGACTTGTCATAACCTGGGTGCGGGACCTGCCACTGCAGCTGCAGAAAGGTCTTCCCTTTAAATGGGAAGGGTGCTGTGACCATGTAGTCCAGGGGCCATTGTACCTGGGACAAAGGAAGAGTGGTGGCACAGAATGCAAAGGCACCACACGACTCTACCAGAGTCTGATGCTAAAGCCAAAGTCACTCATCCAGCAGGATGTTAGATTTTGCGTCCATGTGCAATGTTTTTGTGGCAGTCTTTTATGGCACACACAATGTCCTTGTATACTCTGTGGGCCTTGTTCCCATGAAGGAGTTGACCTGTTGAGTATACCGTAGCAGCTCTCCACTACTGACATGTCACATAACGATATAGACATGGTCCACTCTTTCCATCACATGGAGCTGCTTAATCATGTTTGAGAAGTACAGAGTCTGCTGCTCATCACATGGGGTGGTGCAGAAACTGCCGAGAGTGAGAGGGGGTGACTTTGATGATGCTGAAACAAGAGACATAAACTGCCCTCCTAGCTCTCCTGGGCACGGATGAAAAGCATTTTTATGGCCTGGGGGCATGGCTTAGTGGCAGAGTGATTGCCAGTCAAGATCAAGTCCCTCAGTTCAATCTGCAGAAAGAGCTGCAAGAAAGAAAGCAGCATTTTCATTTCTCATAACTCCTTTAGATATGAGTAGACTTCATTGTTTCTATATGGATTCAGCCTGACATCTTAAGTGGTAGCCACCATGATTGCCCCAGAATAACCTCTGTTGGATTTTCCACCTCAGTTTCCCAGCAGAGTGTAATTAGATAAAACCACTAGAGGGGTGTGTGGAGCCTTACAACTAGGCCCTGGTCCCTGGAATGTGCCCTTTTGATACAAACTTACAATACTACAGATATGCTCTGGCTTGGATACAGTCACTTTGTCATAACACTTCTCCTTCTGAACCAAACTGTGGGGATCCATTTGGTCTTCCTGCTGCCCAGAATCACATTTGCAACACAAAGTCCCCAATAAATTGTACTCTGTACCATTCTAGATCTCTCTGTTTCTCTTCAGTCTTACGGTGCCTTCAGACTTGTTCTCATGCATTAGAACTGAACCCAGTTCAGTTTCAATTAAAGTTTTTTATTATGAGATTTTTATTTTATAAGTATTTTACATATGCATCCATAAGCATATGTAAAGTATAAAAATAATGGCAGGAGTCTTTGTACACCTACATGCAGCTTAATAAGTAGAGAGCAGGGAGCAGGACTGGAAGAGTACCTCAGTGGTAGAGCACTTGACTAGCACGTGCAAGGTCCTGGGTTCAACCTGAAGTGTGAAGGGTCCCTAAGATTTAGAATCCCTGCAGGAAATTCCATGCTGGGAGTGAAAATGGCCACCAAAAGAGCCCTGGCACCAGAAAAAAGACTGTCTCCCAGTCTGGTACCTGGAACCTACAGCTAAATGTGCACATGTGTACTCTTTGGCTTTTCTTTCATGTCTTCAGTAAGTTGTGACACCTTTCTCTAAGTTGCGACCTTTTCTGGAAGGTTGTAACCTTTTCTGGAAGGTTGTTACCTTGCTATGAGCAAGGCAGAGATGGATTGAGAAGACCACTATCTCCAGTTTTGCTGCAAGCTGTGAATAAATTAATTTTCTGCTTTCATACATTCTATGTTGTTCTCTGTTAACGCAGGTGGGTGTTGCAACCCAGAGCCAAGCCTATGACTGGAGGTGGGGGACTCTGACTGTAGCTTTTGGCAAACCACACAGGGGTGGAATTGAGGCATGAAATTTAGGGAAAGTATCCAAACCATGTCATGGGGAATAGATGGTGTCCTTGCAGCTGGACTTATGGGGGAATAGGTGATCTAGGTCCATCCATAACCACCCCAAGGCCCTTTGTGAAACAGAATTTTCACCTGTACCCATTCTGGGTTATGCACAAAGTCCCCTAATTACTGCTCATTTAATTCACATGTATGGTCAGTCGCCAAAAGCCATTTCTGAGTACCACTCAAACTTCCTCCCCTTGCTCCCCTTGTCTAAATATCTGCCCAAACCAAGGCACTGGTACTCTTGAGCTACAGGTGCCATTCTTAAGCCTCCTCACTCTGAGTCTGATCCTTGCTTGGAGAGTGTACTCTCTCATTCTCAATAAACTGCTGTTACTACTGATACCGTCTCTGAAAATGAGCCTCACAGGGACTACCAATACCCTTTGTGTGGGGCAGGGAGAGAGGGTATGTGAAGGAGAGCTAGTACAGTGGAGGCAATCCTCTGGGGCATGAAATTAGCAATTGCTAAACCCATTAATTATGATAAGGTTAGAGGAATTAGGAAGAAAAAGAAGACCCTGTATCATTTCATGACAGTCTGGAGGAAGCCTTTAGAAAATATTCCAGTATTAATCCTTCCTCCAGAAAGGGAGAACACCTCGTGGGGTATCATTTTATTACTCAATCCACCCCAGACATCAAGCAGAAGCTTCAGAAGCTATAGCTAGGACCTCAGATTAACAGGATCCAGTTGCTGGATGCTGCTTTCTGGTCTATCTAGTTGTGATCTCAAAGAGAAGAGGAAGGGACATAATAAGGAAAGGAGGCAGGCGAAATTTATGGCTGCCATGTGCCATAATTGGGGATGTCCTCAAGATTTGCAAGGCATCCTCAGGTGAGAGAGGTGACAGTCCCCAAAACCAACCTGCTACAAATACAAGAATGCAGGGCTTTATGCCAGGGATTTCCCACAGCCACTTCCCAGCCATTGTTGAAACTCCTCTGAAGAAGAGGAGGATTCTTGGCACTGGAGGGTTGACTGTCCCCACTCCCAGAGAAGGACCCAGCCAGTTAAAGACTCTGGCTGCATCACCACAAGCCAAACCGAACAAAGGAGGCCCAAGGTGCTTTCTGCAGCCCCTGCCTAAAACCATCATCCCTCATCAGGAATCTTGGGCACCCTTGAATGTCTTGGATAAGCAAATTCATTTCCTATTGGAAATTCTTTTCTTCCTCCTTATCTGCGAAAGCCTTTCTCCCAGACCTTGATATAATGAGGGTTGATGGAAAAAATAGGGTTAGAAATCCCAACCCTCTTTTGCATTGGTGTATTGAGACTCAAGTCTTTATATATACCTTTCTTAGAGTCCCTGGATGTCCTGCTTCATTCTTGGGACAGGACATAATGGGAAAATTGAGCATGGTCCTGTCAATGGGCTAGAGAAACAGCTGATGCCTATAGAGCCCATTAAAAGGCCCTCACTGGGCTCCAGCCCTAAGAATTCCCAGTTTGTTAAAACCCTTTTTGCTATACAGACCAGTAAAAATGTAATTGCTGTAGGTGTCCTAACCTAAAACCTAGGATGGAACCTTGTCCAGTGGCCTTTCAAAGAGGTTGGATGATCATGGGTTGGCCAGGCTATCTGAGGGCAATAGCTGCCATTGCCCTTCTAGAAGAGGAGGTCATTACTTTAACTCTGGGTCAGCAGCCAGAAGTTCTTACCTTACCTCCAGCATGTAAAGACCACCCTGGAACTAAAAAGCCATTTGTGAATGTTCAGAAAGACATTAACCAAATATCAAGCCATCCTTCTAGATCCCCCAGAAGTGACCATAAAGTCCTAAAACATCCTAAATCCTGCATCTTTGCTGCCCTCTGAATTAATGACTGTGCATACTTGTAAGCAGGTGATCATACAGACTTATGGACACAGATAAGATCTATCAGATAAACCACTCCTAGAACCTGAGGATGAATTGTTCACCAATGGAATTAATTTGTGCTAAATGGGGAAAGAAAGGCAGGATATGTTGTGGTGAGCCAAGAGGAAGTCATCAAAGCTCGGCTCGTGCCAGTTGGCTGAGGCCTCATCCCAAAAAGCAAAACTGATAGCCCTCACCAGAGCCTTAACTCTGGGGAAAGAAAAAAGACTTAACATCTATACTGCTTCAAAATACGCCTTCCTAGTGCTGCATGCTCATGTAGCTATATAGAAGGAAAGGACACTTCTCTCGGAAAGACAATCCCTCCAATAAAACGTGCAGTGGAAATCCTCTGGCTATTGGAGGCGATTCACCTCTCAAGGGAGGTGGCAGTAATGCACAGCTGAGTATATCAGAAAGATTTAATCCTGGTATTGCAGGAAAACAACACTGAGGCTAAACATGCAGCTCTGTGGCCTCTAGATGTCTCACTGGTCTCCACTCTGGCACTCTTCTTCCACAACCCTGATATTTGTCTTGAAGCCAGGGATGCTCCCAGGAGCAGGAGTCCTAGGTGAGGGTCCATTTGCATTGTGGGAGAGAAGTGAAAGAAGTAGGCATGACTCACCTTTAAAGTTGAAGCTTTTGATCCCTCCAGATGAGAACTTTCAGGTCTTCTGCAGGCTGGCAGGAGTGAGTGTCCTCAGGCTGTACTTGTAGAACCCATACACACTCCTTCTGAGGAAAAGGAGGCTGCCCTGCTGGGAGGACATAAAGACGGAGCTTGATAGTACATAGATGATAAGTTATTCTTACCCCAAGCAACCCAACGGACGGTAATACAATCTACACGTGACACTTCCCACGCGGGCTACTCAACCAGGTGTTTGTGGGACCAGAATAAAATCTACAGTTAGTCAGATTTGCCAAGGCTCTTCCTTGTGTTCTTAAAACAGTTTCCTTGGCTGGCTGCTCAATCCAGAGAAGGGGTGCCTACCTGGGAGAGAATTGGCAGGTAGATTTCACTTATGTGCCCCCTTGCCAAGGATACAAGCAATCGCTAATTCTCATAGATATTTTTATGATGGATTGAGACTATCCCCACTGGACAGGAAAGGCCTCTGAATTGTCAAAGGCCCTTCTAAAAAGATTATTTGTAGATTTGGCCTACCCTGGACACCCCAGTGTGATAATGGGCCAGCTTTTGTTTTGCAGGTCACCCAAGGAATGAAACTTCACATACATTCAGCTTGGAGACTCCAGAGCCCCGATAAGGTGTAAGCGCCAAACAAACAAATGAAACTTGGCCAAGCTTTGCCAAGAGGCCCCTGGAAAATGGATTCAGCTTCTATCTGTTGCTCTGCTGAATATTAGAAATACCCCAGGGGGTAAGAGCCATCTGAGCCCCTTGAAATGCTCTATGGGAGGCCATTCCTCCCCAATGATTTAGCAATTGATCCTGAGACCTTCAGTCTCCTAAGATATATAATAGATCTAGGGACATTTCAACAAGCAATCCAGGAGTTGGGAGATAAGCTTCCACCAGCCCCAACAAAAGGGGAAAAACTCAGAATTGAACCAGAAGAATAGGTGTTGATCAAGTCCTAGAAGGAAGGAACCCAGCTGACCAACTCCAGCCCAAATGGAAGGGTCTCTATCCAGTGATCATGGCCACTCCCACTTTCATCTAAGTGCAAGGAATGGATGGATAGCTAGATTCACCTTTCCAGGATAAATCGTGTGATGTGGGAACCTTCCTTTGACCAAGTACAGCCCGAGGACACTCACTCCTCCCAACTAACAGAAGACCTGAAAGCTCTCATCTGGAGGGATCAAAAGCTTCAGCTTTAAAGATAAGTCATGCCTACTTCTTTCACTTCTCTCCCACAATGCAAATGGACCCTCACCTAGGACTCCTACTCCTGGGAGCATCCCTGGCTTCAAGACAAATATCAGGGCTTAGTAATAGGGAAGCAGACAGGTGTAGGTGGTAATTGACTGTCCAACCTCTCAGCTTCATTAGGAAATAGCATTTTCATCTGGCTTCTCCCATTTCCAGACCCTTCATCTTTAAAGTCATTAGGGTTGTGCTTCGGCCCATGCAATTTGAATTACTTTACCCGCTTCATTTCTTCTGCAAGTTCTGATGCTGCAAGGCTACCATCTGTGCAAACAGATGAACTCCCCATGAGTAACCGTCATCATGCTGGACAAAGATCCAAACAAGGACTACTGGGTTCTCACAGTCCCGAGGGAAAGAAGGAGAGACAACTTCTCTTCTAGGTAGGCTCTGTAGCCACTTGGCCAGCTTACAAGTAGATACAGTAGAAGATGACCTGCTGTCTCTCAGCAACTCTGAAAAGATTTTTTGGAATTTTATCTGTCAGGGGGAAAATGAGGCAGACTAGTAATAGGAAAAGTACCCAAACCAGGTTATAGGGAACAGGTGACTTTCCCACACATTGTCTCATGGGAAACAGGTGATCTAGCTCAACCCAGAATCACCCCAAAATGTCCCTTTTGAAATAGTATCTTTGTCTGGACCCAAACTGAGGAATGAGCACAAGAGCGCCTAATTATAGCTCATTAACTTTACATGTGTGGTCAATCTCCAAAAGCCGCTCTTAAATACACCCCAATCTCCTTCATCACCCCTGCAGTGTATAAATAATCATCCAAGCCAAGGCGCCAGTGCTCTTGAGCTACAGGTGCCGCTCTTCAGCCATCCCTCTCCCTCTCCCTCTCCCTCTCCCTCTCCCTCTCCCTCTCCCTCTCCCTCTCCCTCTCCCTCTCCCTCTCCCTCTCCCTCTCCCTCTCCCTCTCCCTCTCCCTCTCCCTCTCCCTCTCCCTCTCCCTCTCCCTCTCCCTCTCCCTCTCCCTCTCCCTCTCCCTCTCCCTCTCCCTCTCCCTCTCCCTCTCCCTCTCCCTCTCCCTCTCCCTCTCCCTCTCCCTCTCCCTCTCCCTCTCCCTCTCCCTCTCCCTCTCCCTCTCCCTCTCCCTCTCCCTCTCCCTCTCCCTCTCCCTCTCCCTCTCCCTCTCCCTCTCCCTCTCCCTCTCCCTCTCCCTCTCCCTCTCCCTCTCCCTCTCCCTCTCCCTCTCCCTCTCCCTCTCCCTCTCCCTCTCCCTCTCCCTCTCCCTCTCCCTCTCCCTCTCCCTCTCCCTCTCCCTCTCCCTCTCCCTCTCCCTCTCCCTCTCCCTCTCCCTCTCCCTCTCCCTCTCCCTCTCCCTCTCCCTCTCCCTCTCCCTCTCCCTCTCCCTCTCCCTCTGTACTGGGGTTTGGGCCTCAGTGCTTGCTATGCAGGTGCTCTCCTGCTTGAGCCACAACTCCAGGGAGTCTTACTGGCCTGAACCTTGAACCTCCTGCTTGTGTTTCCTGCAGAAATGGACATAGCTGGATGGCAGGATGTCTAGCTTTTTATTGGTTGAGATGGGGTCTTGCTTTTTTCCTGGGATCCTTTAACTGCAGTACTCCCTGATCTCTGCCTCCTGAGTACACATGTGAGCCACCATGCCTGCAATTTATTCTTTAAATCTACTGCTATAAAAATTTGATTCAAACCTTGCAAATTTGTAGGTTCAGTCATATAACCAACTGGCCTCAGCTTGTTTCAGCTTGTCATAACTATAGCTGGATTGAACTGGCTGTCCATAGATGTGATAAATTTATATTACTATATTGCTGTCTTACACTATGTTTCAAATACAGCAGTTCTGTTTTTTTATTTCTTTGGCAAGTAAAAATTTCCAGTGGCAAAATAATTGACTTAAGGTATTTACTACACTTGTCTAATGTCTTAAAGTTCAGAGATGATGTAACACTGTTGAAAAGTGAAATGAAGCTGGGCATAGTGGCAAGAGGTACAATTCCAGCACTCAAAGGTAGAGGCAGCAGGACCACAGGTCCAGGCCTGCGGGGACAACACGTCAAGTTCCAGGGTAGCCTGGCTGTGTGATCCTGTCTGAGAAATCCAAAACCAACCAAAGTGAGACAAATATAAAATGTGATAAACATTTTATCTGAGCCATTTGTAAGTATGTTAAAACACTAAAACATTTGCTAAGTATGCGTTCTGGTCTGTTGGCCTTGTTTTGTTGGGGTGTGTGCTACTGGGTTTGAATTTAGGGCCTCACATTTGCCAGGCATACGCTCTACCACTTGAGCCCACACCCCCAGTCCTTTTGCCCTTAGCTTGTCTTTCAGGTAGTGTCTTCTGCTTTTTGCCCAGGGCACTCTCAAACCAAGCCTCTTATCTCCACCTGCTGAGAAGCTGGGATAAGGGCATGCACTACCACACCTGGCACTTCACTGTTTTTCCTAGGCTGTAACAGGGTTTGAACTCGCCGCTTTGCACCTGTGAGGTTGGTGCTCTACAGCTTGACCCACACCTCCAGCCCTTTTTGCTCTGGTTATTTGGAGGTAGAGTTTAGCTTTATGCTCGGTACAAAGAAGAAGGCTCTGCTGTCACTAGGATGACGAACTTGCCACCACTCACAGCTTTTTCAGCTTTTTTTCTGAAGATATGGGGTCTTGCAAAGTATTTTGGATGGGCTGGCCTGAAACCTTGATCCTCCCAATCTCAGCTGCCTTGGGGTGACAGTTGCGTGGCACTGTGCCCAGCTATATGGGTATATGAAGTCCATCAACCATATACCCTCACTTTAATCTCCTTCCTTCACCCTCCCCCCCACGTTTCCCGCACACTCACACACACTACCAATTTTACAGTTCTGTCTTTCATTGTTCATTTCTAAGTCAATGTCCAGAGGGGTTTCTCAGTGTATCCCTGCTGTGAGTATACTTTTCTTTGGCCCATTCAACCCTTCAGTTACTCTCCCTTAGCCTGTCCCTCCCATCCCCCCACTTTTCAACATCTTTCAATACATATCATTATATCCTGTACCCTCACAGATGCTATGCTTTACAATATTGTTGATGCTCTATCTTTCACTTTTCCTTTCCTTCCTTCCCTATGTTCCATAGAATATTTCCACCATTAAAAACATGTTCTGCATATGAATTTGTGTATGATCACATTTGTTTTTGTGTCTATGTTTGTCTTTTGGATTTGTCTTCCACATATAAGAAAAAATGTGGCCTTTGTCTTTCTGAACCTGGCTTACTTCACTTAACATAATTTTCTCCAATTGCATCCATTTCCCTTCAAACCACATGATGTCACTCTTCCTTATGGGTGAGTAAAAATATAAATATTTTATATATTTAAATTTTCTTGATTCTTTCATTCAGCTTTAGAGGATCTGGATTGTTTCCCTAACTTGGCTGTTAGGAAGAGTGCTGTGATAAACATCAGCATGCAAGCGTCTCTGTTGTATCCTTGATAAACCCATTGTGAGTTGTAAATACATAACTCAAAAATGCATTTAAACTCCAATCCCACCAAAGACCCTAGCTTAGCCAGCCTACCTTAAATGTGATCAACACATTTGCCTACAGTTGGGCAAAATACTAATTCAGGCAATAAAGTGGTGAATGTCTTGTATAATTTACTGTAGATATGATGGGATGTGAAAATACAAAACTATTTCCAGTTAAGTGCTAGCAACACAGCATACTGGAGAGTATGAGATGCTGTCTCTGGATCATGATGCTGACTAGGAGCTGTGGCTCACTGTGGCTGCCAGCATTAGAGAGAAGATCTATGCTTTTTCCACATCCCCGGAAAAGATCCAAATTCAAACTACCAAGTGTGGTTTCTACTGAATGTGTGTTGCATTGACACCATTTTAAAGCTGAAAAACCACTAGCTGAAATACTGTAAATTAGGAACTGTTTGTACTGAATTGTCCTCTGAAACCTGGGACGGATGGGCAGCCCCTGTGCTACAAGTGATGTTTCTCAGTTCTGGAGTACACAGGAGGCTTCTTCACTCACATACCTGGTCCTTCATTCAGATGGCTAGGACTTCTGAGTGCAGGCTAAGCATTTCTGTTTTTCCTATTGACATAGCCACATTAAGCTTCCTTACAGAATGATGGTCTCAGGTCCAAGCTCCTGGGCTTCCATATATCAAGTTGGCCACTCACCCCTATTATGCCAAATAAAGAGACAGTAATGATTAAAGGCAGAGAAAGATGTATTACTCAGCCTAGGTAGTACCGTGGTAGTAGGATTTATTTCTCAGCCTGGGTCATTCCATGGAATAGGATTTGTTACTCAGTCCAGGATGAACTCTGGGAATAGGCAAGGTAAGCACTCAGCACATTGTTAGCCATCTGTGGGGCCCAGACTTGCATTTATGCTGCAAATAGACAAAGATTGAGGGTTGGAGGGTGTGTGTGAGAGGTATGCATAGTTAAATAGACTCACTTACAGGTGTTGGCCTGGTGGACAGTCCCTCAGTCCTTACTCATAAAGGGTCCTGGAGAAGTTGTTACTGCTATGATCACTCGGGGAAAGCAATCTGGTTCCCAAGAGGTGGTTACTCCTGCTGCATGGGACAGCCTCATCATTATGGGTAACTGTCCTCATTTGGAAGGGTGGTCTGTCCTGCAAGGCTCCACAGTTCCTAAGAGATAGTTCCAGTCCCTTCTTATAAAGATGTTATCAATCAGTCCTGTCCATCCTTGATTCCAAGGTGCTGCATAACAGAATATCTCAGACCACAGGGCAACACATATACAAAATTGAGACTGGGATGCTAAGCCTTTCTCCTGTTTTCAGTTAATTTGTGTGCCCAAGGAAGGAGTCGGGCTTTTCAGCAAAAGCAAATGTTTTAGCACCACTTACCATTCTCCCCTTATATTCTCCCCTTATATTTTAACATATCTTCTGAATGTTGGGGCTAGTGGAGTGGCTCAAGTGGTAGAGCTCCTGCCTAGCAAGTGTGAGGCCTTGAGTTCAAGCCCCAGTGCTGCCAAAACAAACAAACAAACATAGCATCTGAATGTTGAAGGAATTATAAGACCAAACCTATGAATTATGGGTATTGAAGAGGTGCCAAAGACATGGGAAACACTTTTAAGAAAATAATAGCAGTAAACTCCAGAATCCCAAGAATGAGATGCCCATTCAGGAACAGGAGGCCTTTAGGACACCAAGCAGACACAACTAAAATAGAACATCTCCATGGAAAATTAGAATTAAAACATTAAGTACAGAGAAAAAGGAAAGAGTATTGAAATCTAAAAGGGAGAATCTTCAAATCTCCTGTAAACACAAATGCATCAGAATAAAACAGATTTCTCAGCAGATACCTTAAAAGCAAAGGAGGGCATGGAATGAAGTATTTCCAGTATTGAAAGAGAATAATTTCAAACCTAGATTACTCTACCCAGCAAAGCTATCATCCATAACTGAAGCCTGGGATGGATAGGCAACCCCTCTCCTATAAGTGATTCCAGTTCTGGAATACACAGAAGGCTTCTTCACTCACATGTCTGGACACTCAGTCAGATGGCTAGGACACCTGACTGCTGGTTAGGCATCTCTGTTTCTCATCTCTTGGTTCTGCCAGCTTCCTTACAGCATGATGGTCTCAGGGAAAAAGTAGTTCTTTTGTGGCATAAGCATCCAAGAAAGGGAGTGGAATCTATCAGTCTTCTTAAAGGTTAGGCAATGTAACTGGTACAACACCACTTCTGTCACATTTTATCGTCAAAGACAGTTGGAAGATCTGCTCAATTTGGGGACAGAGCTTTGTGATCCACTGTGTGATGTGAAAAGTGCCATGTATTTATTGAGAGGGAAGGAGTTGGTGACAGTCACCTTTGGGGACTATCCTCTACAACTATTTTGGTCACAGCAATGCAAAGGCAACTAATTCACACATGCTCTGGGCCCCACTCAACCCATTCCTCATACAGTACACCTCCACTCCCTTCATTGTACCCTGCTTCTTTGTATCTCATTACAATTACAGTCTCATTCTCAGCTTTGAAGGCCGGGATTTCACTAAATCAGGGTCAGATGTAAATGATGCCTTATCTAAAACATTGTACTCTGCTTCTTTGTATCTCATTACATTACAGTCTCATTCTCAGCTTTGAAGGCCAGGATTTCACTAAATTGGGGTCAGATATAGATGATGCCTCATCTAAAACAAAATAACAAATGTTATTTTCCTCCAGACACCGCAGGTGTAATGTTAAGACTAGGGTAGGAAAAGCACAATAAACATTTTTGTGAAAAAAAAAAAGAGGAAACAAAGCAATCAATGGTCCATAGCAATTTTGAAATCGAGCAGGGTGCACATCATTACAGGAGAAGGAAATGTTTCTTCTTTGGGATCCAGCTCTTGTTTTGGAAGTGGTTCCCTAGACCTTTGTTCTCAGTGGTTCTCAGGTTCTCCTGAGGAATTCTTCCTTTTCTAAAGGAAATGAGCTGTGTTTGCCACTGAGCAACTTCATCAGCCTCCACAGATGGAGGCTGTTATGGTGTGGATGTGAATTCTTCCCCTGAGGGCTGGAGGAGTGGCTCAAGGGGTAGAGCACCTGCCTAGCACGTGTGAGGCGCTGAGTTCAAATGTCAGTGCTGCTTAAAGAAAAAAAGACCCTGAAGTCTTCCCCCAAGAGGCTTGTGTTTTGAAGGCTGGTCCCCAGCTGGTGGCACTATTTTGGGAGGTGGCACCTACCTGGAGGAAGCAGGCACAGCAGGTATGTCCTTGAGGGCTGTTTCTCGTCCTTGCTGCTCTGTCTCCCACTTCTGACTACCATAAGGTGACCAACTTTGCTCCTCCTGGCCTTTCCCACCATGATGCTCTGCCTCATGGCCCAGAAACAACAGAGCTGGCTGACCAAGGACTGAAACCAATGAAACTGCGACCAAAATAAATCCTGGGTTTTATTTGGTGGCACTGGAGGTTGGACTCAGGGACCTGCGCTGGCTCGGCGGACACTATACCTACCACAGCTACTCTGCCAGCCTTTTTTGGGTTGGTTAGTTTTTAGCTTTGGGCCTTGCTTTTTGCCCAGGCTGGCCTTGCCTACAGCCCTGCCATTTGTGCTTCTTCACGCAGCTGGGATGACAGGCACAAACCATCGTGCCCAGCCATTGATTGAGATGGGATCTTGAGAACTTTTTGCCTGGGCTGGCATGAACTGAAATCCTTCTGATCTCCGCTGAGTAGTTAGAATTACAGGTTTGAGCCACTGTGCCTGCCCTTCTTTTCTCTTTTTAAGTTGTTTTGTCATAGTGCTGGAAAACTTCACTCAGAGACCTCTATTGAATTTAAACTGTGGCTATCTCTTAGTCCAAGCAGGAAGTGCTCTTACCAATACATTTCCCTTAAAAATCTACACATTCCTTATCAGTCTGACTGGGGTTCACTCCATAGCCTAAAATACACATGCAAATTCTTTCCAAAATAAACCTCTTCCTGCTTGGACATTTCAGGGCAGCCACAGGACAATCAAGGCCCCCAAGATTCTTAGAATCTCTTGTCTAAGATGAGAGGGTCTGTGAAGCACCATCTGAAAGCATAATGATTTGAATTGTTGTTTATTTTGAGACAGAGTCTCTGTATGTAGCCCAGGCTTTCCTTGAATTTGAGATCCTCCTGCCTAAGCCTCCAGAATCCATCACTGCACCCAGCCACAATGAGTTCTTAACAAAGGGTTTTTCAGCTGCACTCAAATTTGATCTTTACTTTGAAGACATTTTGTTCTTTTTTTTTTAAAGGTGCTACTGGGGATTGAACTTAGGACCTTATCCTTGCTAGGGATGCACTCTACCACTTGAGCCACACCCCAGCCCTTCTTTGCTTTAGTTATTTTTCAGGTACGGTCTCCCATTTTTTCCTTAAGGCTGGTCTCAGACCATGATCCCCTTGCCAACTTCCTGAGTACATGGGGTTACATGCTTGTGCCACTATGCCCAACTTATTTGTTGAGATGGGGTCTAACTTACTTTTTGCCTGGGCTGCTCTCAAACTTTGTTCCTTTCCATCTCTAGCTGCTGAGAAACTGTGATCGCAGATATGGGCAAAAGAGCCTGGGTTGAAAATTTCTCCTGCAAACTCTGCTTAGAAATTAAACTCTTCTTACTGTAGCTCATCTCTTTCTGCCCTTTATCACAGGCAGCTAAAGGAAGGCAACTAGTAGGAGGCAGTTGGAGGAAACCAGATGGTGGGGAGGAAATCCAGTCAGAGTACGTCGTGTGCACGTGGAGAGGTCACAATGAAACCTATATTGAAAAGTTCACCAGCAGGTTAAAAAGCGGGGAGGTTTGCTGGGAGAAGGGGTGAGAAAGAGTAATTAGAGGGGTGAATATAATAAAAGTACATCCTATGCATGTATGGAAAGTCACAATAAAACTTCTTATCTTGTACAATTAATATACACTAACTTAAAAAGGCAATTGACATTTCATCATTTTACCTGGAAATTTCATTGGCCAGATGTAGATGTGTGTTAAATATATATATGTATTAAGGTTTGAACTCAGAGCCTAATGATTGTTAGGCAGATGCTATACCACTTGAGCTACTCCACCAACCCAAGTACATTTTCTGTCTTAACCCAGTATTATCCAAATCTATTATCATCAGCCTTTACTAATGTCAAAATATTGCAAAGGAAGAAATAGCTTCAAGGCAAGATGTTGTGGCCCACATCTGTGGAACACAGTCAGGCATTTGGTCATAGACCTTGGGCTGCTATCAGTAAAACAAAGAGTTGGAGCCAGGTGCTCGGGGCTCACCCCTACAGTCCTACCTACATGGGATGCTGAGTAACCTGGGCAAATAGTTTGCCCATTTCTAAAATAACAAGAGCAAAATGGACTGGAGGTGTGTTTCAAGAGACTGAGCACCTGCTTTTCAAGTGTAAAGCCCTGAGTTCAAAACCGAGTCCCACAATGAGAAAGAAGAGTTGGATATAGAAGTCAATATCCTTGAGCAGCAGTCTTCCCGATCTCAAGTAGCAGCTAGGATTACAAGCATGACCCACTAGCTCTGGCATAGCCTTTTACTTGCAGCAGTAGCAGGGGATGTTATATGTTTATGAACAAAACATGAAATTAAATAAAACAAAAGAGAAAATGAGACAATCAAGAGATACCATAAACATATATATGAGTCTCTGCAAGCATAACATGGCATAGTCTTTTACAGTAAAATTTTCCTACGTAGAAGTGAAACCAGACTTTTGGACCCCAGGCTCAACCTCTTAGGTTTCCACATATCAGGTCTGACTACTTGCCCCTACATGCCAAACTAACAGATGGTAGTGATGAAGGTAGAGAAGGGAGATTTATTGCATGGCTCAAGACATGCTGTGGGAAAAGGAAAATAAGCACGTATTCTACCTTCAGCCATCTTTGGGGTAGACATGAGTTTTTCACTCTAAACACACAAAGAATTAAGACAGGAGGTGAAAGGTAAGCATATTTAAATGGTCCCAGTTACAGACGTGGCCTGGTTGGACACTACCTCCATCCTGTTCTTCAAGGGATCCAGAGAAGTTGTTACTGCTGTCATCACTTGAGAGCAGCAGTCTGGTTCCCAAGACATGATTACTCCTGCTCCAGGGTGCAGCCTCATCATAATGGGTAATTGTCCTCATTTGGTGCCTCATTTGGTCTGTTCTGCAAGGCTCTGCTCTTCCTTAGGGGAGATTTCAATCCCTTGCCATAAAGAGGTTATCGACTATTCCTGGTCTTCCTTGATTCCAAGGTGGCTGCAGAAGAGAATGACTCAGAACAAAGAACAACAGGCATGAAATGGAGACAGAGATGCCAAGGCTTCCTCCTGTGTTTAGTTAATTTTTGGACCCAAATGAAGAGGCAGAGCTTTTCAGCAGAAACAGTTAAAGCGCATCTTACAATTCCCCTTATGTTTTAATATTCCTCAGTCTTGAGGGAATCAGGATGTTTGCCAATTTGGCTTGCAGCTTTCATGGCCAGTAATAAATCACTACAGGAGAAAGGGGACAGATAGCTGAAGCATATAAGTCAAAAGTACTTGTTGTTAAAGTCTAAAGCTAGAAACACCCTTATACAGCGGAATACAGAGAGAGTAAAAGACGACATCCAATTAAATTGTGTAGGGGGTTCTCTTTGAAAATAACTCCAATGGCAGACACTACTAAAAAGGTACATTTGGAGTCTGCAGAAGTAGTCATTTTTGTCTCTACATAAATAGAAGGCTTTGAACAAAACTATGAGTTTGCCTTCTTCCAAAGGTGCCTGTCCAGTAGCCATACATAAGAACACTTTTTAAAACCTCCGGCTTAGAAACTTTTGTGAAGTTCGACACAAGTGACTTCATTTGAATTACTTTTACCACTTTCTGTCTTTTCTGTGTGGTTTTCTCTAAACTGTTTCTGAAGATTTCTCCAGTTAACCACATGATTCATGAAAATCCCTTGCTGCTGGGATTAGCTTTTCTTCTCAAATGATCTGATCTGATCCCACTTTAGAGGAGAAGTCACAGGCAGGTCAGGTGGGAGTCAGTACCAATAAGACCGTTTTGGCCAAATTTAGGCAACAAAGAGGTTTAGAGGGAATGACTCTTAGGCTGAGCTTATCTGGAGTTCATTTTTCAGTTTAATTTTGTATATTCTCTAGATGATGCCCTGGCATCTTAAAAATGCCAATGTAAATCAACAGACAACACAAAGTTTCAAAAGAATAATACAAACCAAACCAAATATAAGACTTAACTCATGTGAGAAATAAATACTTGTTAGAGTTATTTTCTATGAGTTTAATTGAAAATGCTCCAGATAAGGACCCAGACTGTGAATAAAAAGATTTAAAATAGTTATGTTTAAAATTTGGAAAAGCAGTTCAGCAATTGACCAGTCTAGTTATTTTTATTGTATACAGTATTCTAGGATAATAATTATGATTGACAATATTATATCAGCAACATTAAGTGCTCCTTGCTGCAATAAAAACATCATATGGATATAAACCTACTAAAAGCTAATGTCACTGACAATATTAATTTGGAGGACACCTGCGTGATAAAGTTTTTCCTAACCTTTGCATTTCAGAAGGCTTATGTATTTGGAGGAAGAGAAAATATATTTAACATCTTATGGAGCAAGCAAGAATTAGCATCACAGCTACACAGGTGTCAAAAATACATATTAATTTAGCTTTTTCCCTTGGAATAAAATTTAGGATCTTTGACTAGGTAAGATAATAGGTGTATAGTACTGACAAGAGACAAAGTTTTGGATTCCTTACAAGTTACAGGGACAGTGCTAGTGATTCCCAAATAGTACATCTCAGATATAGGATAATATCTTCTTTACAAACCACTCAACTAGTGGTTTATTTTGCCACCTTCTTCTATTGCTCTTTTATCCATCTTCAATCCCTGACAATAGCACCCTTCTCCACAACTCCACCTTTACATTCTAGGGTCTTATTTACCTGCATCCCTCACACCTCACACCTCTTCTCCTCCTCACCCCATCTTCCTTCTTCCATGTATCTTCTCCCACCCCCATCATTTTTACTGCCTAGGTTTTCGTCTCTATGCAAACAACTTTCATTTTTCCAACACCCTTCTGTTTATATATAATACCACCAAAGATTTATACTTCATGTAAATATCTGGTTTTCTATTGGATTGGTGAATTTGTTATTACTAAGTTATTCTGTCCATGGACAGAAATGACATAGCAACCTAGCCCATCACCAATCTGACCAAAAAAATTAATTAACTCAAGGGAAAGACTTCAGGTAATTGAAACCCCCAACCAGAGGCATGACAAATATGAGAAGGCAGGGGAACATGGCTCCTCAAAGATCAACAAGCACACAATGAAGGATCTGATGGATAGTGAAGGGGATGAAACCTCAATTTCCAAGTTCAAAAGGATGATAAGAATGATTGCAGAGTTTAAAAAGACATGCAAAAACAAGTCAATGAAATCTAAGAGAATGTGGATAAACTTCCACATGAACTCAATGGAAAGGCAAAGAAACAACTAAATAAACTCAAAGAGGATACAAGCAAACATCTGAAGGCAATCAAGGAAGATACAAAAAACAGATAAGTGCAATAAGGAAGACAATACAAGATGTGAGGGGAGAAATTAATAAAGATATAGAAAGGCTCAAAAATAAAACCTCTAGAAATAAGATGCTTCTTAAGTCAAACACAAAATACAATTGAGTGCTACTCCAGCAGACTGGAATGAGTAGAAGCTAGAATTTCAAACGTGAAGATAAAGTAGACACAATACCTAAAACGAGTACATAGAAAAAAAACTGAAGAAATATGAGTGGAATATGTGAGAACTCTATGACTCCCCTAAAAGACCAAACCTACAAATCATGGGCATTGAAGACAAAGAGGTACAAGTCAAAGACATTGGAAATATTAACAAAATACTAGTAGAAAATGTCCAAAATATTGAGGAAAAGATGCTGTTCCAAGTACAGAGGGCCTTGAGAACACCAGGCAGACAGGACCAAAATAGAACTTTTCCACAGCATATTATAGTTTAAACATTAAGTATGGAGAACAAAAACAGAATATTGAAAGCTGGGAGCTGGCAACATAATATCACCCGTAAAGGTAAACCCATCAGAATAACAGATTACTCAACAGAAACTTTAAAAACAGGAAGGGAAAGGAGGTATTGAAAGGAAATGATTTCAAACCAAGGTTACTGTACCCACAAAAGCTATCATTTAAAACTGAAGGAGAAACAAATACTTTCCATGATACACAGAAATGAAAGCAATTTATGATCACTAAATCAGACCTCCAGAAGATACTCAAAGGAATCTTATACAGAGAAGATAAAGATAAATGTAGCTAGGAAAGTATGGGAATAAATGCATCTCATGAGATAAGCAGATAAGCAATTGTAGACAAAACAGACACACACACACAGATGCACCAAAAAAATGGCAGAAATTACCACATAAGTCTCAACATTAACACTGAATGTTAATTGTTTCAGTTCCCCCATCAAAAGACATAGATTAGCCAGTTGGATGAAAAGCAAGACCTGACAATTTGTTGAATATAAGAAATGCATTTCACTGACAAAAACAAATATCAGCTTATGTGAAAGGGTGGAAAAAGATTTCCTAAACAAATGGCCCCCAAAACCAGGCAGAAGTAGCTATGCTTGTATCTTAAAAGGAGACTTCAAACCTGAATTAGTCATAAGAGACAAATGTCATTCCTTACCAAAAAAAAGGAACAATACATCAAGAAGAAATAACAATTGTTAACTTATATGCACCCAGTATTGGCACACCCAAATGCATTAAATAAACACTACTAGACATAAAAGCACAGATAGACACCAACAACGCAATAGTGGGAGACTTCAATGACCCCACTGTCACCAATAGGTCATCCAGACAAAAATCACCAAAGAAACCTTAGAATTAAATGACACCATAGACCAAATGGACTTAACAGACATCTACAGAGTATTTCATCCATCAGCAGCACAATACATATTTTTCTCAGCAGCCCATAGGACTTTCTGCAAATTAGATCATATTTTAGGACACAAAGCAAGTCTGAACAAATACAAGAAAATTGGAATAACACTCTATATCCTGTCAGACCACAATGGAATAAAACTAGAATGCAAGAGCAAAAAAAAAACCTGCTCTACTGGTCTTCATATCTGTTTTTGTGCCCGTACCATGCTGGTTTTATTGCTATTGCTTTGTAATATAGTTTGAAGTCAAGTATTGTGACACCTCTAGCATTGCTCTTTTTGCTGAGTATTGCCTTGGCTATTCATGGTCTCTTGTGTTTCCAAATGATCTTTAGGGTAGATTTTTCAATCTCTGTGATGAATGTCATTGGGATTTTTATGAGAATTGCATTGAACATGTAGATTGCTTTTAGTAGTATAGCCATTTTTACTATGTTGATACTACCAATCCATGAGCATGGGAGATCTTTCCAACTTCTATAGTCTTCCTCAATCTCTTTCTTCAGGAGTTTGTAATTCTCCTTGTAGAAGTCATTCACATCTTTTGTTAAGTTTGCTCCTAGGTATTTGATTTTTTTTGAGACTATTGTAAATGGAATTGTTTCCATTCTCAGTTTGTTCATTGTTAGTGTATAGAAAAGCTAATGATTTTTGTAAGTTGCTTTTGTATCCTGCCACCTTGTTATAGCTGTTTATAGTGTCTAAGAGTTTTTGGGTAGTTTTTTGGGTCTTTAATGTATGGGATCATATCATCTGCAAATAAGGATATTTTGACAGTTTCTTTACTTATTCTTTATTCCTTTTATTTTCTCTTCTTGCCTAATTGCTCTAGCTAGAAATTCCAGTACTATGTTGAATAGGAGTGGAGATAGTGGGCACCCATGTCTCGTTCCTGATTTTAGGGGAAATGGTTTCAGTTTTTCACCATAAATTCTGATGTTGATTGTAGGTTTGTCATGTATAGCCTTTACAATGTTGAGGTACATTCCTTATCCTAGTTTTCTTAGAGCTTTTATAATGAAGTGGTGTTAGATCTTGTCGAAGGCTTTTTCTGCATCTATTGAGATGATCAAGTGGTTTTTGTCTTTGCTTCTATTGATGTGCTGAATTACATTTATAGATTTGCATATGTTGAACCACCCCTGTATCCCTTGGATGAAGCTGACTTGGTCATGGTGTATGATCTTTCTGATGTGTTGTTGGATTTGGTTTGCCATTATTTTATTGAGGATTTTTGCATCAATATTCATTAAGGAAATTGGCCTGTAGTTCTCCTTTTTGGAGGTGACTTTGTCTCATTTTGGGATAATAGTAATATTGGCTTCATAAAATGAGTTAGGCAGTTTTCCTTCCCTTTCTACTTCATGGAATAGTTTAAGGAGCATTGGTATTAATTCTTCTTTAAAAGTCTGATAGAATTCAGCAGTGAATCCATCAGGTCCTGGACTATACCCACCTCATTTTTGACAAAGGTGCCAGAAATATACAATGGAGAAAAGACAGCCTCTTCAACAAATGTTGCTGGGAAAAGTGGTTATCCATCTGCAAGAAACTGAAACTAGGTCCATGTCTATCACCCTGTACTAGTATCAATTCAAAATGGATCAAGGACCTTAATATCAGATCCAAAACTCTGAAGTTAGTACAGGAAGGAATAGGAAAAACTCTGAACTAATAGGTATAGGCAAGGACTTCCTCAATAGAACCCCAGCAGCTCAGCAACTAAGAGAAAGGATGGACAAAATGGGACTTCATGAAATTTAAAAGCTTCTGCACAACAAAAGAAATAGTCTCTAAACTGAAGAGACCACCCACAGAGTGGGAGAAAATATTTGCCAGCTATACATGAGACAAAGGTCTGATAACCAGAATATACAGGGAACTTAAGGAACTAAACTCTCCTAAAATCAATGAGCCAATTAAGAAGTGGGCAACTGAACTAAACAGAACTTTCTCAAAAGAAGAAATTCAAATGGCCAAAGAACACATGAAAAAATGCTCACCATCTCTAGCAATAAAGGAAATGCAAATCAAAACCACACTAAGATTCCACCTCACCCCTGTTAGAATAGCCGTCATCAAAAACATCGCCAACAACATGTTGTTGGCGAGGATGTGGGGAAAAAGCAACCCTCATAC
The DNA here is from genome assembly GCF_047511655.1 of Castor canadensis. Classification (NCBI taxonomy): domain Eukaryota; kingdom Metazoa; phylum Chordata; class Mammalia; order Rodentia; family Castoridae; genus Castor; species Castor canadensis. The sequence goes on along the minus strand of NC_133401.1, from coordinate 64,653,802 downwards.
ACTGCTGGTGTGAATGCAAGCTGGTGCAACCACTCTGGAAAAAAATTTGGAGGCTTCTTAAAAATCTAAACATAGACCTGCCATATGATCAAAAAATCCCTCTCCTGGGGATATACCCAAAGGAATGCAACACAGGTTACTCCAGAGGCACCTGCACCACCCATGTTCATTGCAGCACTATTCACAATAACTAAGTTATGGAAATAACCAAGATGCCCCACTACTGATGAATAGATCAAGAAAATGTGTTATTTATACACAATGGAATTTTACTCAGCCTTCAGGAAGAATGAAATCTTATCATTTGCAGGTAAATGGATGGAACTGGAGAACATCATTCTGAGCGAGGTTAGCCAGGTTCAGAAGACCAAAAATTGTATGTTCTCCCTCATATGCAGACTTTAGATCTAGGGCAAATGCAGCAATGTGGTTGGACTTGGGTCACATGACAAGGGGAGAGCACATACGGGAGATATGGGAATAGGTAGAAAACCCAAAACGTGAAAGCATTTGATGTTCCCACTCCAGAGGAACTAATACAGAAACCTTAAAGTGACAGAGGTCAACATGAGAAGTGTATCAGGAACCAGTGCAAAGATCAGTTAGAGATGAATCAACTTGGGTTGTAACACATTTGTACATGGAAGCAATGCTAGGAATCTCTCTGTATAGCTATCCTTAACTCAAATAGCAAAAATGCTTTGTCTTCCTTATTATGCTTATGTCTTCTCTTCAACAAAATTAGAGATAAGGGCAGAACAGGTTCTGCCTGGAAGTGATGGGGGAAGGGAAGACAGGGTGGAGGAGGGGGCACGGGGGGTGGGGGGGGGCAGAAATGACCCAAACAATGTACGCACATGTAAATAAATGACCAATAAAAATTTTTTTTAAAACACATTGCAGAACAACCAGTGGGCCATCAAAGAAATAGGGGAGGTAATAAGTAAGTTCCCAGAATCTAATGAAAATTAAAAAACAACTTACCAGAACATGTAGGATACAGTTAAGGCAGTGCTAAGAGGAAAGTTAAAGCTATGAGTGCCTACATTAAAAACACAGATCTTAAATGAGTGTCCTAATGCCACACCTCAAGTTCCTAGGAAAAGAAGGACAAGCTAAAAATAATGACCAAAATAAACAAAATAGAGATCAAAAAAGCTGTATAAAGAATCAATGAAACAAAAAGTTGGTTCTTAAAAAAAATGTCAATAAACCCTTAGCTAATCTGACTAGGAGGAAAGAAAAGCCCACATTAATACAATTACAGCTTAAAAAATGGATGTCACAATAAATATCAATGAAGTCTAGAGGATCATTAGGGAATACTTTGAAAACATACTAAGTAAGTTGGAAAATCTAGACTAAATGGATACATTCTTAGGTACATTTGACCAAAATTGAGCCAAAAGGATATAAACCAATTAAATAGATCTATAATGAGTAATGAAATTAAAGCAGCAATAGGATCTTCCATAAAAGAAAATTCCAGGACCTGATAGATTCAATGTTGAATTCTACAAAACCTTTGAAGAAGAACTATTACCAACACCCCTTCAACTTTTCCATAAAATAGAAAGAGAGAGAACCTTCAACACTCATTCTATGAAGCCAGTATTACACTATCCCAAAACTTGACAAGGACACAATAAAAAAGAGAGAATTATAGGCCAATGTCTCTAATGAACACTGAAGCCAAAATTCTCAGTAAAATACTGGCAAACTGAAATTGACAAATCCTAAAGCTCATACACTATGATCAAGCTGTTTTGATTCCAGCGGGGCAAGGATGGTTCAACACATGCAAATCAATAAATATAATACAGCATATAAAAGGACAAAAATCATATGATTATCTCATTAGATGCAGAAAAAGCCTCCTATAGCCATCAACATACCAAACGGGGAAAGATTGAAATCATTTCATAAAAAGTCAGGAACAGGACAAGGGTGTCCATTCTTCCTTCTCTTATTCAACCTAGCTTTGGAATTCCTAGCCAGACCAATAAGACGGGAGGAAGAAATAAAAGGAATTCAAATAGGGAAGGAAGAAGTCAAATTATCCCTATTTGCCAATGATCTGATCTTGTACTTAAAAGTACTAAAACTCCACCAAAAAACTTGCCCATGTCATAAACCCTTTCAGGAAAGAAGATACAATATCTTTATACAAAAATCAGTAGCTTTCCTATATGCCAACAGTGAACAGACTGAGAAAGAATTTTTTTTTCATTTTTCTTTTATTATTCATATGTGCATACAAGGCTTGGTTCATTTCTCCCCCCTGCCCCCACCCCCTCCCTTACCACCCACTCCGCCCCCTCCCTCTCCCCCCCCTCAATACCCAGCAGAAACTATTTTGCCCTTATTTCTAATTTTGTTGTAGAGAGAGTATAAGCAATAATAGGAAGGAACAAGGGTTTTTGCTGGTTGAGATAAGGATAGCTATACAGGGCATTGACTCACATTGATTTCCTGTGTGTGGGTGTTACCTTCTAGGTTAATTCTTTTTGATCTAACCTTTCTGAGAAAGAATTTAGAAAAACAATCCCTCAATAGTCTCAAGAAAAAAAAATACATAGGAATAAATTTAATGAAGGAAGAGAAAGACATCTCCAATGTAATGTATAAATCAGTGAAGAAAGAAATTGAAAAAGACATCAGAAGATGGAAAGATCTCCCATGCTCATGGATCTGCAAAATTAATATCATGAAAATGTCTACACTACCAAAAACAATCTACATGTTCAATGCAATCCCCATCAAAATTCCAATGACATTCCTTACAGAGATTGAAAAATCAATCTTAAAGTTCACAAAATACACAAAAGACCTCAAGTACCCAAGGCAACACTGAGCAAAAACAGCAATGTTGAAGGTATCACAATACCTGACTTCAAACTGTACTAGAGCCATTGCAATAAAAATAGCATGGTACCAGCACAAAAACAGGCGTGAAAACCAATAGAACAGAATAGAAGACTCACACATAAATCTGAGCAGCTACATCCATGTGATTTTTAACAAAAGAGCCCAAAACATAACTTGGAGAAATGACAGCCTCTCCAGCAAATGGTGTTGGAAAAACTGGATATCTGCATGTAGAAGACTGTAACTAGATCCCTGTTTTTCACCCTGTGCTTATATCAATTCAAAGTGGATCAAAGACATTAATGTAAGGTATGAAACTTTGCAACTACCACAGGAAAGAATAGGGAAAGCAGTGGAATGTATCAGCATAGGTAATAATTTCTTGATTAGAACTCCAGTAGCTCAGTGATTAAGAGAAAGGATCAACAAATGTGATTATGACACTAAAAAGCTTCTACACAGCAAAGGAAAGGGACAGGTAGGAATGTAAATTACTACAATGACTGTGGAAAGTAATATGGAAGCTCCTCAAAAACCTAAAAACAGATCTACCATATGATCCAACAATACCACTCCGGGGATATATTCAAAGGAATGTACGCCAGAATACAATAAAAAGACTTGCACACCTATGTTTATTGCAGCATTATTCACAATAACCAAGCTATGGAAACAGTTGAGAAGTCCTACAACTGATTAATGGATTAAGACTATGTATACAATTTGTATATAAAATATACAATGGAATATTATTTAGGCATAAAGAAGAATGCGATTATGTCATTCTCAGGTAAATGGATGGAACTGGAGATTAGTTAAGTGAAATCAACCAGCTTCAGAAGGCAAAGGTCACAAGTTTTCTCTCAGATGTGGAACATATATGTAAAAGATAAATTTATACACAAATACAAGCATGATCATATATACATTATAATGTATATACATGACATGTTTCCAACACTGTACTGTTCCAGTACTGTTTGAGTGAGGAGGGAAAGAAGGGAATGATAGACAGTGACTAATACTGAAATGTATCACATCTGTGCAGGAATAAAGCACAACTAAATGCACTGAAATCAAAATGGGACAGGAAGAGTAATAGAGGGGGGTTAGACTGATTAAAAGCATAATATATTTATAGGTAAAACCCCTTTTAACAATGAACATAAACTTAAATATTGAAGAATATTAATGTAAAAAGAGGTCACATTAGGGGACGGCACTAGTGGGGAGAGGGTAAATGAAGAGGGTTAAGGAGTGTCGGTATGGTAGATGCACTTCCTATTCGTGCATGAATATGGAACACTCAAACCATAATAGTTACTTGTTTTACCACACAGTTATAAGGGGTCATTTAAAGACTTTTTACATGAGCAGATAATTAAATGAACTCTCATTCCATTAAATTTTAGTTTCCTAAGTAGTGAAAAGCTTGACAACACTCACAGAAAACTCATACAATTGTCTTGATAAAATATAAAATCTTCCTTTAAGTCAGTTTCTTACAAATGTTACTAAGAACATGTAAATATTGATATAGCCTTATTATTATAGACGTAGAATATTAGGTTTTCATCTCATATCAGTACACTAATTTTTTAAATTATATATATTTAATGTACAGGGGGATTCATCGTGACAATTCCAAATAGGCTTATATTGTACATTGGTTAGATTACCCCCCATTGTCTCTCCCCCTTAATCCCCTCTCCCGCCCACTTAAAGCAATTGCAAGAGGTTTCTTTGTCCTACGTCATATAAGTAAAGTCTATCTACCATATACCCTCACCTTAATCTCCTTCATTTATCTTCCCCCTCCCACAAGTAACCCCCCTCCCATATACTTTACCTATTTTACAGTGCTATCTTTCAATATTAATATCTAAGTCAATGTTCCAAGGGGTTTTTCAGTGTGTCCCCATTGTGAGTCTACTTTACTTTGGTCCATTCAACCCTACCATTGCTCTTTTACGTCCCACCCCCTAATTTTTCAGTAGCTTTCAATCCATACCCTTATGTCCTCTACCTACACAGATGTTATGTTTTTTTATATTGTTGATGTTCTATCATGCTTTTTTCCTTTCCTTCCTTCTGGAGTTCCATAGAGTACTTCAACTATTACAAATATGTTAACATATGAGTTTCTATGAGATCATGTTTGTTTCTGTGTATACATTTATCTTCTGGATCTATCTTCCACATATGAGAGAAAATATGTCTGCTCTGTGTTTCTGAATCTGGCTTAATTCACTTAGCATGATGTCCTCCAATTGCACCCATTTACTTTCCACCACATATCATTCTTCCTTATTGTTGAGTAAAACTCCATTGCGTATTTATGCCACATTTTCTTGATCCATTCATCAGTTGTAGGGCATCTGGGTTGTTTCCATAGCTTGGCTATTGTGAATAGTGCTGTGATGAACATCGGTGTACAGCTGTCTCTATTGTATCCTGACTTACGTTCTTTTGGGTAGATGATGAGGAGTGGTAACACTGGTTGATATATGGCAGTTCTGGCTTTAGCTTTTGGAGGCCTCTCCATACTACTTTCCACAATGGTTGTGCTAATTTTCATTCCCACCAACAGTGTATATGGCCTATTGTGCCACATCCTTGCCAGAATTTATTCTTGTTATTTCCCTTGGATATGGCCATTCTAATTGAGGTGGGATGGAATCTTAAGGTAGTGTTGATTTGCATCTCTTTTATAGCCACAGAAGTTGAACACTTCTTCCTGTACTTACAGGCCATTTGTACCTCTTCCTTTGAGACTTTCCTGTTTAACTCGTGCCCATTTCTTCATTGGGATGTTGATTCTTTGGGGGTTGAGTTTTTTTGAGTTCCCTGTAGATTCTGGATTTTAGTCCCTTATCGGATGAATAGCTGGCAAAGATTTTCTGTCATTCTGTGGACTGTCTCTTGAGTCTAATGACCGTTTCTTTTGCTGTGCAGAAGCTCTTTAGTTTGATGCAGTGCCATTTGTTCATTCTTTCTCTTAGATGCTGAGCCTTTTGAGTTCTACTTAGGAAGTCATTCTCTATACTTATATGTTCCAGTGTATTTCCTATAACCTCCTGCATTTGTTTAGAAGTTTCAGGCCTTATATTAAATATGTTTCCAGACATATTAATTCCCCTGTTCTTTACTTTTTATCTAGTCCTTGTTTACTGGTCTGCTTGGTCAAAAAGGTTTATTCTTTCTTGCATTTTCCTGTTTCACTCCAGTTTCTTCTTCCATGTGTAAGAGTCCTTTAAGTATTTTCTTCAGTGCTGGCTTGGTAGTCATGAATTCCTGCAGTTTTTCCTTGTTCTGGAAGGTTTTAATTTCTCCTTCAGTTAAGAAGAATAGTTTTTGCTGGATAGACTAGTCTAGGTTGACAGTTGCTTTCCTTCAGGGCCTGAACTGTATTTTCCCATGACCTTCTTGCATTTAGAGTTTGTGTTGAGAAATCTGCTGTTATTCTAATGGGTTTACCTTTATATGTAACTTGTCTTTTCTCTTTTGCAGCTTTCAGTATTTTCTTTATTCTATATGTTGAGTGTTTTGATTGTGATGTCTGGGGTGTTTCTTCCTTGGTCCTGACAATTTGGTGTTCCATAAACTTCCTGCACCTGAATGGTCTTCTTTTTGTCAAGGTTGGGGAAGTTTTTAGCTATAAGTTTATTGTATAAGTTATTTATGCCTTTAATTTGTCTCTCTCCTCCTTCCTCAATAGCCATGATTGGTAGGTTTGGTCTTTCCATGGTCCCAGTTGTTCTGCATATCCATTTATGTTTTCTTGGATTTTTTCTGTTCTTTTACTTTTTGATCTGGTTGCTCTACTTTATCTTCTGTTCCTAATACTCTATATTCAATTTTCTCCACTCTTTCTGCCAAGCTTTTCATTGAGATTTTTATTTGGGATATTGAGCTGTTCATTTTTTTTTGTTGTTGTTACTAATCCTGTGTGGTTTTTTTTTTCCTTTTTCTTTTATTATTCATATGTGTATACAAGGCTTGGGTCATTTCTCCCCCCTGCCCCCACCCCCTCCCTTACCACCCACTCCACCCCCTCCCTCTCCCCCCCCTCAATACCCAGCAGAAACTATTTTGCCCTTATTTCTAGTTTTGTTGTAGAGAGAGTATAAGCAATAATAGGAAGGAACAAGGGTTTTTGCTGGTTGAGATAAGGATAGCTATACAGGGAGTTGACTCACATTGATTTCCTGTGCGTGGGTGTTACCTTCTAGGTTAATTCTTTTTGATCTAACCTTTTCTCTAGTTCCTGGTCCCCTTTTCCTATTGGCCTCAGTTGCTTTTAAGGTATCTTTTTCAGAATTTCTGTGTCTTTATTGAGTTCCTCTTTCAAATTCTGCATGGTCTTAATTTCATTCATCTTTGAGTTCTTTTAGTTGTTTATTCATATACTCTTTGAGATCCAATACTGGCTTTTGTGTCTCTTCTTTGAGATCATTACTCATTCTTTCTATTCTGTTTGGAATTCAGTATTTGATATTTCCTTCTCTTCACTGTTACTTAGATCCTCAGTGGTGGAGTTGGCTTTAGAGAGGGATCTGTTGCCTTGCTGTTTGATGGTTCTGTGTTGAGATTTATGCTTCTGGGGTTGTTTTCGGATCAGGGTTCCAGTCCCTTCAGCCCCTGTGGTTGGAGTTTTCTGAAGGATTGCACATGACTGGGTGGTTGTTGAGCTCTGGTGTGTTTTCTTCCCTCAAGATGGGGGAGTAGTGTCTCAGTATCAATCCCTTCAGCTTTTTATTTCTCAAGATGTTGAATTCTATCCCCTGTTCCACATAGGGAAAGAAGGCTTAGCTACTAAAGCTGTCTCAGTTACTGAAGTGTAGCCTTGAAGTTGCAGTAATCCCTGATAAAGATCAGATACTGCTACTCTTCCAGTATGTTTGGTTTCCAGTTGGTCCTGGAAAGATAAAGGTAGTAGTATTTGTGATGGGACAGAGGCAGAAGGAAAGGTCTAGTGGGTAATAAGAGGTGAAAAGTTTATGTAGTAGGAGGGGATGGTAGCTGAGCTAACATAAGGCATTAATTAAGAGGCAGATTAGGATGGGTAGAAGAGATCAGATAGGTAATAAAATATGGAGGAGAATATTGGAGAAAATTGAACAGACAGACAGACAAACATAAACTCCATAGAATTTAATAAAAAGAGAAAAAAGAAAATCTGGGAATCCTTTTATATATTGCAATTGTTGGTATTGAAGGAGGATTGAGAGGGGGTAGATGAGAGAGGAAATTGATAGCTAGGGAGTGTTTTGATGATTGACAGGTAGAAAGTATGAATTGAGGTGGGTGGCAGAAAGGGGAGGAGAAGAGAGGTTTGGGGTTATAAAGTTGGTTTGTGGGGGTTTCATGAATGCCCAAATTGAGAGGGTTGGGAGGGAGGTAGATCAAAAGAGGAATTGGGGAGCAAGACTAAACCACTGTTGGACTGTAGAGAAAAAAAAAGAAAAAAAAATAGCTGCAGGTAAATGAGTAAGAGCTACATCACAGATTCAGCAGCAATCAGCAAAAATTTTACATAAAACCTGTGAATTTTCTGTTGCTGTTGTTCTCCCACCCCTCTGTGTCTGAGGCTTTTAGTCTGCTAGATGGCAGGCTAAATTGGATACTTGCCTCTGGATTGCTAAGTGGGGCTGTAGGGAGAGGGGTATTTGTAAATCTAACTCTTTGGAGTTCCTACTGGGTCCCAGTAAATTTTTACTGGGTCCCAGTAAATTTTAGCTGTTGGGTACCTTTCCTCGCAGGTCTTCCACTGGTGGTCATATGAGCTGGAATTGGGGTCTCGCTGGCAGCAATGGGAATCACTTGAGCTCCAGGATATGGAGGGGGCACACACCCTCCAGAGAAGTGCACCATGACTCCAGAGAGGGCTTTTGTTCTGGCCCCAGTGCAATGTGGCTTCACTTCTGCTCACCTGGTCCCCACAGCTGTCCTCAGCAGACTGCCCACTGGGCACGTTTGTTTCTCAGGTGCCAATCTTCTCCACGTGGTTGTTGTGCTGAAGGTCTCAGCTCTCCCAGACCCATTGGGGGAGCCTGCGCTCCAGTGAGTGCAATCATCTCTGATGCTCAGCTCCTGCATGGTGGGATGTGAAAACCTGCAAATGTTTCTCCATGTGTTCTATTGCTTCTGTCAGTTTAGGTTCAGGCAGTGTTCTTCTCACTGCCTGTGGGGCCTGGAACATATCTTTCCAGGGCACTCAGTTTCCATGTTCCTTCAGGTGTGTGGAGATCAGAGCTATCAGCAAACCACCAGCTTCAATCCCAGTACACTAAATTTTGACCTTAGATTTTGACTTCAGAAAATTCTTTAGACAACTTTTAAATTATATCCAACTTAATCACACATATAAACCTTTGATAAGCTTCTTCTTGTATACATTTTGACAATCTACTCATATACTTTACATAACTTTCCAAGCCTTCTATTTTCTTGTCTTAACCCTCTGTTTTCATTTTGGAATAATTCTTTGCACAAAGATTACTTTACAAAATCATTTTTCATCCAAAAACATCACCATATGTTTGATATTTCTTTCCTATTTGCTCATTCTGTCTCTTCTTTCTAATTTGAAGTTTGGAAAAATTTTTATAAAATATTGAATTTACACAAAATTATTTCTTTTCCCCATAAAATAAAACACTCTTAATCGTATTACATTTCAATAAAATCCAATAAAATAATCTTAAACTGTTTCTCTATATAATAGCAATTTACAAAAATGCATTTTTGAATAGACTTAATTACAGGTGAGAGTTGAATGCAAATAAATAGATATAAATAGATAAGTAAATAAAAACAACCAATTAGAACTGATAGGCGGCAGGTTCAGCAAGATTACAAAAACAATATCAATATAGAAGAATCAGTTGGATTTCTATACACTAGCTTAACAGTCCAAAAATAACTAAGAAACAGGGAAAGAGTATATTCACTTAGGGAACACTTACAGTATATAACAATAACACAGTCTTAGAAATTTAAATGAATTTCAGTGAAACACGCAAACTACAAACATTTTTTAAAGAAATTAAGCTCGAAATAATGGAACCTTCTTCCATGCTCATCGACCATTAATGTTAAGATGGCAACAGTCCTCCTGTTATGGATTCAATGTAATCTTCCTCAAAATCCCGTCTAACTTTCGTGCAGGATTTGAAAAGCCAATTTTAATATTCATATAGAAATTCAAGGAACCCAGAAAAGTTAGCATCTTTGGTGAGAAGTGCAAAGGTGGAAGACTCACACCTTCTGATTCCCAAATTGCTACAAAATTGCAGTGGTCAATACAGTGTGGCACTGACATAGGTAAGGCATATGAACATGAGGACAAGACAATGAAATGAACAGTATGTAAATAAATGCATACACTGAGGGCCAGTTCACTTTGTTTTCAATTGTCCGATTGTGGTAAGTACCTGTAACATAAATTTACCACCTTGTCTATTTTGGGGGGATTTGAACTCAGGTACTTGTGTTGGCTGAGTAGGTGCACTACCTCCTGAGCCACGCCCCCCAGTCACTTTTTCCTTAGTTATTTTTCTAGTAGGATCTCGCATCTAAGCCCAGGCTGGCCTGGGAGCTGTGACCCTCCTACTTAACACTTCCAGCACAGCTGGAATGACATGTGCAAGCTGGTATTGGTTGGGATGGGGTCTCAAGAACTTTTTGTCCCACTGCCCTTGAATAGAAATCCTCCCATTCTCTGTGTACTAAGCAGCTAGGATTACAAGCATGCACCACCGGCCTGGCTCCATTTTAACCATTTCTGAGAGTTCAGTTCAGTGGTATTAAATACAGTCATGAGTCCTTAATGACACAGGTGTCACTGAGAAAGGTGTCATTAAGTGATTTTTGTCATTGTGCAAACAGGTTTTATCCATAAGAAAGCAATTTTCCTCCATAATCAGCTTATCTAGAGTTTGCAAAACTTCTTCAATGGCCCTCCCCTCCATGCTCACAGACTCACCACTCATTTTCACATTATGGAATGAGTAGTGATTCCTGAACTGTTGAAACCTCTCAGAGCTAGCAGTAAAGTTCAACGTCAGAGTCACATCCATCTTTATCTTTTGACACCACAGACTTCTTGCTTTGGCTCTGGTAGGTGTGATGCTGACAGGGACACTTCTGTGTCTGCTCATCAATCTGGGTGGTTACAAGTTTCTCCACATCTGATACAGGCCCTTCTCCAATATTTTGGTCTTACACTGCAGCAATCCTTATAAGCCTTCATCACATATGGTGACATGGGACAGGCCTCACTAGCAAGCAAGGACCATTACCGATTTTCCTCCTTTGTAGTCCTTAGTCACTTTTAGTGTCATTTCTAGGTCAATTACTCAACATGAACTCTTACTAGCAACATTAGCAGAGGATTTTGTATGCCTATGAATAAAACATGAGATTAAATAAAACACGAGAAAATGATGCAAACAAGAGATGTAGCAGCCGTGCAGTGGTGTTCACACCTGTAACCCTGGCTACTTGGGAGAATAAGATAAGGAGGATTTCAGTTCAAGGCCAGACCAGAGAAATAGTTCTCAAGACCCCATCTCCAAAGTAACCTGAGCAAAATGGACTGGAGTGTGGCTCAATCAGTAGAGCACCAGGTACACAGGTGCAAAGCCATCACTTCAAACCCTAGACCCACAAAAAGGAGAGAGAGATGCAGTAAACACATGAGGCTACTGTGTGCATCACATGACCTATTGTACTAGAGTGCACTTTTTATAAGTAGATTGCACTCTAAAATAACAACATATGTAATATTGTAAACACATAAACCTGGAATATAGACACTTGTCATTGTCACGTAGTATGTAATGTACATATTGTATATTCTACACCTTTAAATGACTAACAGAAGGGTCTGTTTACAGTAACCTTGGGAGGGAGTATTGTGTTTGTGCTTAGGATAACTGTCACATCACAAGGCAATAGAAAGTTTTTGGTTCTATGATAATCTCTGGGTCCACTATGGTAGAAGTGGTCTGTGTTAGCAGACACACTGCTGTGAGGCCTATGACCATACATTCATAACATGCAAACATCACCACTGTCCATCTCCACAACTCTTTTAAAACTTTGGTTTTCTTTGGTGGGACTGGGGTTTGAGATCAGGACTTTTTGGTTACGAAGAAGGTGCTCTACTGCTTCAGCCATACCTCCAGTCCATTTTGCTCTGGTTATTTTGGAGGTAGGGCCTTGAGAGCTATTCCACAACTCTTTCTTAAAACTTTTTTTTTCTCAGTGGCTTGGACCAAGTCCAGGATCTCAGACACAATAGGTAAAGAGCTCTACCAGTGAGGTATCTCACAGCCAAGTAAAACTGAAACCTTATACTCTTTAAATAGTAACATCACATTCTACTCTCCCTACCTCGCTGACAACCACCATTCCGTTTTTTTTTTTTTAATTGGTAGTGGGACTGGAACCCAGGCCTTGCACATGCTCAGCTAGCACTCTCCCACTGTGCTACATCCCCAACCAAACTACCGATCTTTCTGCCTTTAGGATTTACATCATCTTTTTTGCCTTGATTCCTGTAAATGGTCTGAGATCCCTTATGTTAAGGCTTTCATGTCTCTCTCTTTCCCTCTCTCAAAATTGTGTCTTACAAGAGGAATGTCTAGTGTGTCTGGCCTGTTTCTCTGAAACCAAAATTCTGCTGATATTCTAGATGACCCCTCTGTCTCACCTGCACTATAGCACTTCCTTTAACCTCCCCCTTGTGATGCCTCCCCAAGGACAACTGCCCTTCCTTAAGCCCTTCTCCTTCTGATCCACAAGGGCCAGCCATGCCTACTTCTTATGGGTAAAACTCCAACCTTTTATCTCCTAAACATACCAGGTCAGGACACATTTAATACCCAACAACAGGGCCAACTCATAAAGGGACTTTACTCTCCCCCTGAGGATGCAAATGAGGAACTAGGGACAATGCAGTTGCATGTTTGCTCTCCTATGACTGATCTGCATAAGATCTCAGCCAGGATTGGCCATTTCATCAAAGACCCTTCCACTTTTACTAGGGAATTCATTTGCTTTCTGCAACTCCAGTCAAAATTCTTCTGAAAGACCCTAGCTTCTTCTTCAAGTGCCCCCAATATGCTCTCAAGCCAGAGGCCCAAGGAGGACTCTAGTTTCTTATTACCAAGGTTTGATTGGCTGTCCTAATAATTTCTCCTCCACCATCCCCCTCCTGGTGGTAAAAAACAGAACACAACAAAAAGCCACATGGCTCTTCCAGGATGGCACTAGATCTCAGGGCCATCAATGAGGCAGTTCTCCCTGTCCCCAGTTGTCCTTACTCATATAGCCTACTAAGTCAGATTCACACAGGGTCCCCAGTTACAGTCCTAGATTTAAAGGATGCCTGCTTTTGCTTCCCTAGACACCAAGATTCCCAGTTATTTGCCTTTGAGTGGAAAGACCCCAATACTCAGATTGCCCAGCAGCTCACCTGGACAGTCCTGCCCCAGGGATTTTGGGACAGCCCTCCTTTGTTTGGAAAGACCTTAGCAGAGGATCTTTCCCTAATACAGCTTCCCCTGGGTCTGTCCTTCTCCAATTTCCAGATGACCCCCTATCTGTAGCCCTAAAGAAAAAGCCTCTGATTTAAGTACCATCCAGGTCCTACAGGCATTGGCTACATGTAAATATAAAGTTTCCCCACTAAGCCCCAGATTTCCCTACAAGAAGAACAGTTTCTGGGACAGATTCTAACCCCTGGGAGAGGGCTTCTGGATGAGAAGTACAGGGATTTCATTTTTAAAATGGGCCCTCTTACCAACAAACAACTTATGCTCCTTCCTGGGAAAGAGTGGGTATTGTGTCATCTGGATCCCCCAGCTTGGGCTTATAGCCAAACCTCTCTATGAGGTTTTACAGGTCTTGATCAGGAGCCTCTTCAGTGAACCCTGACATAGGCCAATCCCTACAAACCTTAAAACAAGCCCTTACCACTGCCCTCCCTGTTGTCACTGTTGCCCTGCCTGACCTGAGAAAACCATTTTCCAGATATGTTTTCAAGAGAAGGGAGATTGCTTTCAGTGTCCAGGGACCCACCAATCACCCTGTAGCCTGCTTCAGGGATGGAAACATGCCTCAGGGCATTGGCCTCATTAATTTTTTTGGTGCAAGAGTTTCCTGAATTGTTCCTGGGGCAAGGGATGGTGGTATTCACTCCCTATCAAGTAACAGATATTTTCAACTCAAAGGCATATATGGAATACCTGATAGCCATAGTCAGAAGTACCAAACCCTCATTTTAGGGACCCCTGACCTCCAGATTTGGCCTTGTGAAATTCTGAATGCTGTTACTTTACTACAGGACCCAAACTCTCACCCCACACTCCAAATCTTTTGCCTTGACATTATTGCTCTGAACTGCACAGCCAGGTCAGATCTCTAAGACACCCTCTTCCCTGACCCTGATGCCACCTGTTCACTGATGGCAGCACCCCTATGATAGATGGGAGACGGATTTCTGGTAATATAATTGCCAGCCTTTCAGAGGTCATTGAGTCTGGCCCCCTGCCTGGTAGCTCTCTTTAGTACAAAAGCCAGAGACAATTGTCATCTCTCAAGCTCTTCAATTATTTTGACTCAGCCTATGCCTTCATGTAGTGCATGCACCCAGGGCCATTTGAAAGGAAAGGAGACTCTTAACCACCCCAAACACACCAATCAAACATGCCCCTAAGGTCATAAACCTACAAAAAGCCATCAAATTTTCAGTGAGGGTGGTCATCATTCATTGCAGAGCCTACCAGAAAGCCATAGACCAGGTATCTTTGGGTAACAATCAGGCTGACAAACAACCCAAAAAGGCAGCTCAGCTACCCCTTCAGGAAGCTTTACTCCCTCATCACTTACAACCTATCCCGAATATTCCTCCAGGGGAAAAAAGTAAAAAGAATATACTTCTGGGAAAGTTGAATAGGACAAGGCTAAAGAATTCTCATGTACCTCTGAGGTATGGTTATAGGGACCACAGCACCATTTCCTCCTGCCTGGATCCTCCCTATGGAAAGTTTTACCAGGCCTTCATCAGTCTAGCCATCCTGGAGCCAATACCCAACATGACTGTCTTAAACGTGCCTTCACAGGGGAAGGGATGCTCCAGACTGTGACGTCCATCTCCAGAGAGTGTCTTGTTTGTTGTCTCACAAACTCAGAGGGAGGACAAAACCCCAACCCTCCTTCAACCCATTCAGAGGTGAGGGACCTTACCAGGAAGACTGGCAACTAGGCTTCACCCATATGTGACTTTGTAAGGGCCTCAAATACCTGCTTGTCTTTGTGGATACTTTCACAGGATGGATAGAGGCTTTTCCTCCCAAACAGAAGAGGCCTCAGAGGTGATTACTGCTCTCATTGAACACATATACCCTGTATCTCTACAATCAGATAATGTCCCTGCCTTTCTATCACAGATTACTCAGGGGATCTGTCATGCTCTTCAAATTCAATTCTACCTACATGCTTCCCAGCATCCCTAATTTCAGGAAAAGTAGAAAGAACTAACCATATCCTAGAAGTCATTTAAAGAAATTAATGCCGGAGACTCAACAATCTGAGCCACCCTGCTCCCAACAGCACTTCTTCAAGCCTGACGCCAAAGACAAAAACCCACATAAATCCTTTGGGATTGTTATATGGCAGTCTTCAGACACATCTCTTCCTGGACCCCAAAGCCCTCTATTTACCTCGGTGTGTCATTTCCCTAGGAACACCCATCACAGCTATCCATGAGTGCCAGCATGCTAAGAACCCAAAACCATATCCAACAGAAAGTCTCGGGAAGACTTATCCCTTGGGCCTGGAGATTGGGTGTATCTTAAATCTCTTCCCCTAGATAAGGAGTCCTTAAAGTCTGTCTGGAGAGGGTCCTATTAAGTGCTCCTAACCACCCCCTTCTCCCCCACCCCTTGCCTACAGCATTTAAACTTTCAGGTGTTTCTCCCAGGAGTCATATCTCCAGGATGAAGACAGAATTCTCACCTGAAGAATCACTCAGTTGTGACATCTAGTCACAACTGTAAGCCAGCGGGAGATCTCCATCTGCTGTTTCCATGCACTCCAGAGGATGCCAATTCTGCTCCATTAGCTTGTGTGGACCCCATCTCAGGGTACCACCTCATTTATTCCATTTTTCTCTAAGACTTTGTTTGCTGACTCCCTGCTGATCTTGCCAAATCTCAAATTCACGACCTTATCCTAGATCTTATTCAACAGGGTGACTTCTCTGACTTTCTTGGGCACAAAAATCCTCCTCCTCCGGCAGCCAGAGATTCCTTCCATTTCTCTATAGACACATGCCTATACCGTGAGAAACTCCCTTCACCTCACTGCCTCGACACAAATGGGCTTCCATCCTTGGGGGATAACTGTTGTGTATCATCAGGCTATGTCTATGCCTCCTTCAGTCCCATCTGTCAAATCCTCCTCTAAAATGCTGTTTGTGAGTGTAATCTCTGTCCCTCTCATACAAAAACCCAGACTGCCTTTGCCTCACACCTGTACTTGGGTGCTAAAAGGAATGCACTGTGATTACTAAAATACACAAACTCATTTTATGCTGACTGTTCACTGTGTGTAAACTCCCTCCCTTCATGGTTCTGGAATGGTGAACCCTGCTGATCCTTATGAGTGGGCAAGCTCTGGAGCACATCTGTCCTTTGACTATCACTGTGGACCCTGTGCTGATCAGGTCTTGATTGAAGTTGTACACTATCTCAGCCAGGCTAATCAAGTTTTTTCTACTTACTGGTAGGGTACTCCCCATATCTTAGGCCCTCTATTTAACTCTGTAGAATTTGTAGGTCAAGCTCAAATCTGCCTCAAGGCTGAAAGCCCCTTGGGCACTCAGGTAGCAATGCTAGCAATATTCTTTGTACTGCAGCTGTAACAACTGAAGATAAACATCAAACCCAAACCCCAGGTTCATCCAAGCACATCAGGTTCTCTTCTATTTCTGAGATATTTCTCCATTCATAGACTTCACCAAACTTCTCAGTTCTGTCTACGTCACCTTGCAGGATGCATGTCAAACTACTGGTATCTCCCAAATGGCAAGGACACATGCATACAAGTGTCTACTTCAGGGGACTCCTCCCCCTTTCCTTAGACCCTCAGGGTAGATCAAAAGAAGGTCATGCTTTTCTGGGAAAATAGAACCACTTACCCCATTCACCCTCAAGCTCCATGCTCATCCCCCTTGGCTGCTGCCACACTGATGGCTGAATACTATATCCTGAAAAGCTCTACAGGATACTGATCTTTCTTCAGCAGAACTTGCTTCCTGCCACATGCATTCCTTCACACAACAAAAAGGACTATACTTTCTATGCAGAGAGAAACATGCACTCTCACATGTCTATCCCCTGCCATTTCCATAGCCCCAGGAGGAACTCAGGTGCCCCTTCCTATGTATGAACAATACAACCTCTTAAGAATGAAAGGTCACTCAACTCACACCACTCCCAATAGGCTTAGGCATCACTCAGGACTAGGAGCTAGGATTGGAGGAATTATCTTTCTCTTCCATTCCTGTCACTTGAGGTAGCCAGTGCTTTAGGTACTGTAGACTAAACCCTCATGGAGATACAAAAGCAAATCAACTCTTTATTGGTAGTAGTCTTACAAAATGGGAAGGCATTAGATATACTTACTGCCACCCAAAGGGAACTTGTGCTATGCTTAGGGAAGACTGTTGCTTTGGGGTTAATAGATCAAAAGTTCAAACTAAACATTCATCAACTAACCCACCAAGCCTTAGAGGAGTCACTCAAAGATGGCTCTCATGGGAAAATGCCTGGTCATGGCTATATTGGCTTCTCTCCTCTTGGGACCTCTAGTAGCTACTTTATTGCTCTTTTGCCATTGGTCCTGAGGCAGGCTAACAAAGAGAAATAACCCACCACAGTATCCCCCTTCTCTTAAACAAATAGGCATTCCCCAGCACAGACCCTGAGCCATCTCTAGGGCAATCAACTTGCAAATACCCTGGCAGTCATAAATATCTTTGTAAGATAGAATCCAGAAGAGGCACCTTTGTGTCTGCTTTGCTTGGTAAGAAAAGGCCTGCCCTCAATTTGACCTCCCAGGCCAAGTCCTCTTACTTAGTACCTTATGAATATTGGTCACATCTCGTACATACAATTAAAGACCTAAAAATTAGCAGAAGCACATGTGCAGAATACCCCAACTTATGCAATCAGGCTGTGTTAGTTCAACCTGCCAGGCACCTTATTAGCCCCTCCTGAAGGACTTCCCAGATTTTCCCCACCTTAATACTTATAAATTAGACTTAAATAAAGAAATCAATGCTTCAATGCCACCTGGCAGAGTCTTCTCTTGCAGTGCTTTCTCTTAGTCTTTCTTTGCTTTTCTTTCAATAAAGTTTTGCTACTGTTTTACAATTTGAATCTCTAACCAGTTGTCTGTTCAGGTGACACAAGAACTCAGAATCTTCTGGTCTAGTGTCTTCTTAAGCGACTCAGGCAGTGACAGTCCTTACCTTATTAATGTTCTAACTGGATTGGTTTCTTCTTGCATCCAGGCCATAAAGTTACAAACGATGCTCAATATGGGTTCCATCCCCTACCGCCTGACTCTCCAGTGCCTTTTAGACCCCTGGACCAGGCTTTCATATATTCCAGATTCAAATAGACCTTGCCATGTCCCCCATGAACTGTTCTATCTCGAATGAGGGAATGTTGGAAACTGGACCCCTTCCCACCTTAGTTGGCTTTCACGGCTCTCCTCCCCGCCCCACTGGTCCACCTGCTGTTCACCAGGAGGTGGAGAAAACAAGCACCCAGCCTGATGGGTGGGAAAAAGATGCAAGCTGGAGCACATCCAGACTATATTGATGCCAGAATACAAAATGGGGGATGCAGAGGAAGGCACTTGTGTCCATACCTTCTGTGCACAGTTCATAAAACTGGAAATGTGAAAGAGCAGGCACAGTGCTTTACAGAACAGTGTGCTGCATTCTATTCTGGATGCTGATTTCAAACCTCAGAGGCACTTGAAAAATTCTGGTCTATTATCAGACTTTTCTTATGTTTTGGTTCCAGATGAGACTCTCCTAGTGGAGCTGTCCACGCCTCTTCTGTCTGACATGCCAGGCACTCCCTTATTTCATTTCTCTTCCTCTTCTTCTTTGTACTTATAAGTACTTTGCTTGATAAATGACCTACTTTTATTGTCACCACTCAAATGCAAGCCACCTGAAGGCAAGTGCTGTTTTGCTCACTGCTGCAGTTCCTGGAACAATATTCGCTCACAGAGGGATCACTGACTCACGCGCGGTAGCCAATACTGAGGGCCTCAAGGAGTCTTGAGGCCAATGACCATGTTTTATTTTGGTTTCTCTGAACAACTAATTACTGTGCAATAATGAACCCAATGGAGGTGATAGTCATCCTTACTATGAACACAGTCACAAACTATATGAGTCCCAGAAAAAAACAATGTCTGAGATTTTCTCCATGGATGTGGAAGGGATTTCTCCTCTCCAGGCAGCTTCAGGTGATCTGGCAGCTCACCGCCCCACTCTAAAAAGGATGCACTGGAAGGCCATCTTGGTGGCAGATGATGCTTGACTGGAATCCCATGGGGAGAGGCCCATGGCAATTTACCATGACACAGAAGGTGGTTTGCACACCTCACTCCTGTGCTGGACAGAGACCTTTGCTGGGCTTGGTGGGCACACAGAAGCTAGAAAGTCCTACTCAGATCCTTCCTGCAGCTTGTTGAGTCAGGATTCACAGAGCACAGGGTCCTCTGGCTCTCTGTTGTTACTGTGTCTTTCTCAGCTGTCCAGAGCTTTCTTTTGAGCCACTTTGGTGTGGAACTGAGGGCGTGACTTTTGGGTCAGCACACAAAAACATAGTCTTAGAATATAGGTCAGGATCCTTTTTGTCCAGCCCAGGTTATTTTTGCTCTTAGAGACTGTGACCACAGTGTTGTTACAGAACAGAAGCTTCCTGCTGTCCAAAGGGAAGCCTGTGCTATGCTTGTGGAAGACTGTTGCTTTTGGGTTAATAAATCAGGACAAGTTCAAAAAAACATTCAACAAATCCAGCAATCCTCTCAACTTAGAAAATAGCTATCTTGGCTTATATCCTTCTTGGGCCCTGTAGTATCTTCTTTATTCATTTTTGCCATAGGTCTAAGCTTTATTAATGTTCTAGTCAGATTAATTTCTTGCTCCAGGCCACAATATTAGAAATTATGCTATATGGGTTCAATCCTCTGCTGCCTGACTCTCCAATGCCCCTTAGCAACCTGGACCAGGCAGCCATATAATTTTACTCTTTGTTCAATTAGAGTCTGTCATGGACCCATGGCCTGCACCAGCATCTTCTGCTAGAGCAATGAGTACATAGGCAGAGACACCTCTACCATGCTTCCCCAGAGCAGAGAGTTACAAAAGGATATTCTCCCCCCTAAAACCAGTATTGGTTTTGTTGGTGTGTGTGTGTGTGTGTGTGTGTGTGTGTGAAGGAGGCCCCTATTTTAAGGAAACATGTCAGAGAAAGGAATACTAATGAACAGATGGAATGTGTGGAGTGGATCATGACCACTGGAGGGCTCAGTTGGAACAGGGAAGGAAAACCCAAGTTTGCACAGATGTTCCCCTTGCAGGAAATTCAAACCATGATCCAGGGAAGGTACAACCAATGAGTAAGTTGTACAAAAAGAGAGAAAGACAATCAAAAGTAGCTTAACTTGAGGTATAAAACCTATTCTCACTTCCATCCCAGGGGGCTATTCTCCTTTGTGTAGCTGCCTGCCCTCATCTCCTCTTTAATAGCCTTCTAATAAAATTTTTGTTTTCTCATACTTGCTGCTTTGGCAAATTCTTTTACCAACACAAGCTTCCCAAATCCTTGACAGTAAGGAGTTAGTGCTTTTCAGCAAATGGAGTATAAGCACCTGTTAAAGAAGTCCTTTATCACTGTCATTGTCATGTCACTGTCATGTACTGTACATAATTCTGCGTGCTACCCTTTCACGTGACTAGAGCACACTCTGTTTAGAACAGCATCAGAGAGTAAAGTGTTTGTACTACACCATTAGTATGCCTGCCACTTCCCTAGGCAATAGGAAATTCTTGGCTAAGTTACAATGTATGGGTCCACTATGGTGTAAGTGGTCTGTGTTGGCAGACACATTGCTGTGGGGCCTATGACCATGCATTCACAATGTGCAACCATCACCACTGTCCATCTCCACGACTCTTTAAAAAGTTTTTTCCTCAATGGTTGGAACCACATGCAGGGCTTATGCATGCTAGGCCAGAACACCACTGAGCTTGGCTCGTAGCCAAGGAAAACTGAAACTGTGTCCATTAAACAGTAAGTCTGTATTCTCCTTCCTCTCTGGAAACCACCAGTCCTGTTTCAATTGGTGGTGCACATGGAACCCAAGGCCTCCTACATCCTCAGCCACACCTTTAGGAATTTCATTGTCATAAGTATCTTATATAACTGGACTTCCCTACACAGTTGCAGATTGGTGGCAGGGAAGGTGTGACCAGGGTCACCACCTATGACTCAATCTCCAGAATCCCCAATCAACACTAGAGAGACCTCCTGCTCTGCCCAGTACTATTAAGCACTAGCACATGGGCTCCTTTGGAGGCACCACTCAGCTCATCATGCTATCTTGGATGAGGGAATGTAGGATGCTGGATTCCTCTCCACCTTGGGTGACTCTCACTGCTCTCCTCCACAGCCACAGGTCCTGTGCTGTTCACTGGGAGGTGAAGAGGACTGGCATCCTGACTGACAGGTGGAAAGGATGCAAGCTGGAGCAGGTCCAGTCTATGTTGATGCCAGGAAGCAAAGTGGAGGCTGCAGAGGAAGGCGCTTGTGTCCAGACCTTCTGCACGCAGCTCACAGGCCTGGAAATGTGGAAGGGCAGGAGAGCACTTTGGGGAACAGCGTGGAGAGTTCTGTTTTAGGTGCCGATTTCAAGCCTCAAGGGCACTTGAAAAAGTATGTGCCTGGTCTTTTCCCAATCTTCCTCATGTTTTGGTTCCAGGTTAAGATATTCCTAGTGGAGACATCCATGTCTCTTCTGTCTGACATGCCAGCAGTCCCTATTTCTCTTCTCTGCCTTTTCTCCTTTGTACGTATAAGTACTTTGCTTGCTAAATGACATAATTTTATTGTCACCAACTGGAATGCAAGCTACCTGAATGCAATGCTGTGTTTTGCTCTCTGCTGCAGGTCCTGGAACAACCTGAGCTCACAGAGGGATCACTGACTCAGGCACAGTAGGCCCAATGCTGAGGGCCTCTGAGAATCCAAGGCCAATGACAATATTTCCATTTTGGTTTCTCTTAATAAATCATTACTCCATAATAATGAAGCCATTCTAGGTGACAGTCATCCTTTTTATCAAGACAGTCACAAAATACATGAGTGCAGGGAAAAAAAAAAAAACAGTCTCTGAGTTTTCCCTCATGGATTTGGAAGGGACTTTTCCTCTCTGGGCAGCTTCAGGTGACCTTGCAGCTCACCACCCCACTCTGCAAAGGATGCGTTGGAGGACCATTTCAGTGGCAGATACTCGACTGGAATCCCGTGGGGAGAGGCCCATGGCAATTTACCATTACACAGAAAGATGGTTTGCACACCTCACTCCTGTGCTGGACAGAGGCCTTTGCAGGGCTTTCTGGGCACAGAGCAGCTTGGAAGTCCTGCTTGGATCCTTCCTGCAGCTTGTTGAGTCTACACCCTGTCAAACCACCACATCATGGTTTCTGGATCCACAGCGCACAGTTTTCTGACTCTCCATTTTTACTTTGCTTTTCTCATCTGTCAGAAAGCTGAGAAGCCACTGTGTTGTGGATCTGTGAATTTTGGCCCTGCACACAGCAACACAGACTTAAAATACAGTTCACAATCCTCCTCCTCACCCTCTTTCAGCCTGGGATATTGTCGCTGATAGAGTTTGTGACCCCATCATGGGGTTGCCCACCCGTAAAGGCATGTTTTTTGGAGGACATGCCCTCACAGAACATACCACTCTCCACCTTCCTGGGGGGTGTGACAGCCACAGGACCAGGCTGGGGGATTACGCCTGTGGTGGGGATCCTCCTTGGCAGGATGGAGATGGCAATGTTAGGCATGCTGGATCTTCTTCTGCCCCTGTGTCCTGCCTTCTCATCTTCAGAGGACAAGGTGAAGTTGGAAGAAGGGCAGGTGCACTGGCTCTCCTCCTTAGTGGAGGAGCGAAGGTGGAAGGGTCTGCGGGATGGGGTAGGCACAATCTCTGGGCACACTGGAGGCTTAATGCAGGCATTGAATCTAATCGTCTGGCACACCTGTTCTCTCAAGAGGAGGTAGGTGGCCATCGCCTCATCAAACTTTCTCTGCAGTAGAGACTGATATATATCACCTGGATAATAACCCAGGTCACGCATGGCTGCCAGAATTGCAGGGTCCGGGTGTTTGGGCAGACGCTCCACAGCTGGACTAGGTGACCCTTCCTCCCCTTGCCTTAGCCAAGGGTGCCCCACGACGTGGTCTACAGTGGGCCTCTCACTAGGGTTTTTCGTGAGCATCTGAACTATGATATTTCTCAAGCCCATAGAAAGGTATCTGGGTATGTCATACCTTAATTCCAGGACTGCCCGCCGCACCTGCATAACAGTCTCCCCTGTAAAGGGCAAGGCTCCCGTCACCATATAGTAGAGGACGACGCCCAGGCTCCAGACGTCCACATTTGGGCCATCAAAGGGTAGGTGCAGGAAGAGTTCAGGTGCCCGGTATCCAAAAGCACCACACCAATCTGCCAGGCTGTGCCCAAAAGAGTACCTGGTGCCAAGGCCAAAGTCAATGACCTTCACGTTGCCTTGGGCATCAAAAAGTAAAGATGAAGATGAAAAATATAAGCAAAAACAGAAAACAAAAAACAAGGACCAAAACCAAAATCTAAAACATCATCAACCAAGCTTTGTAGTTGTCCAGCAGGTCACCAACCAAGAGTTTCCTGCGCTAAATGGACAAAAGTCCAGTCCAGGTCAACTTCTTATATACCTGCAGAATGGCAGTTGGCATTACTCACAATGGCCCCTCTGTGAGGTCAGAGGTCAAATGGCCAATCACAGCTGGGTGCAAGCCACAGTGCTTGTCTCATTGGTCCATAGACCATTACAACTTTTTAAAAAAAGAAACAAAAACAAAAAGTAATGAACTTTAACAGTTTTTTGCTTGGATGGGTGATGGAGACTGAGAAGTTGAAGCCAGTGGATTATTCAATGGCCTCTTCATTTGGAGTCGGAAAATCTGTGGTAATTTTTGGCTTTCAAAGACCTCGTCCTATCTGCACTCAAGGTATTCAATTCCTTTGTCTTTAAACCTGGAGTGACTGATGTCCAAAGGATGGTAGCATTTCTCTACATCATGCTAGTATAACAAAAACCTCTGCTCCTACAGACACCATGGAGCATGGTATGATGTTATTAACATGTAATGGGGAGAGGGAGAGAGAGAGAGAGAGAGTTAGAACTCAGACGGTGGTGGGTTGGTATATTCAAAGTGATGAAGGACAAAATCATCAGCCAAGAATTACAGCAAAGAAAGGAATGAGAAATAGGGGCATATGAGGGTGGGTCAGCTCCTTGATGCTGCCATAACAAAATAGACAGGGTCATTTGTAGCCAACAGAAATTTATTTCTCACAGTTGTGCAGGTTGGCAAGTGCTTGATCAGGCCTAGGGGAGCTTCAGTGTGCAGAGGGCTTGTTTTGCATTCTCCCTCTAACTGCAACCTTGGTTTCTGTACCCTTGCCAGGTGGAAGGGTAGAGACATTCTTTGAAAGAAAACAATGTAGCATCCAGATGCAATAGATAAGATTTTACTTTATTTACCACAGATGGTTTGTTGCTGCTGTTCTTCTGTAGCAGGGAGGAGGATCAATAGAAAATAGACTGGACCTGAGTCCTGAGAAAGTAAAAGAAGGTAGGGATAGCATAGCAGAGAGATAAAAACCTGAGAAATCTGAACATGAGGAAGATCACATGGCACCAGGGAGGGGAAAGTCTCATAGCACTAGGATAAAGTAGCCAATAAAATTAAATATAACCATATATGGATTAGACCTTGCTTCTTGCTTCTATAACCTGCTTGCAAGGGTATATAAGGTGAGACCCCTTTGTTCTCGGGGCAGAGCCTTGGACAGGAGTCTGCTGAGTCTGTGCTGGCACAATAAAACGTTGTTTCCTGCTAATTGCCTCAAGAGTCCCCTATCTCAGCTAGCAAACTCCCGCAACACTTCTTCTTGGCAGGTGGGGGGAGGGCTATGGGAGGGAGTCCAGTGTGTAGCCCCAGCAGACTTTGAACTCACTCCTTTCTCATTTTATTGTTTTGGGTGCTACTCAGAGCCTCAATGCTTGCTAGGCAGGCGCTCTGCCACTTAAACCACTCAAGCCACTCCACCAGCCTGGACTTGAACTCTTGATCTTCCTTGCTGAGCCTCTGAAGTGCTGGGATTACTGGATTACAGGTGTGCTAAGTCCCCCCACCTTTTTCTTTTCATTTAACATTTTTTGGGGGTTAGGTGGGAATAAACCACACACCTGCCTAAAGCCCTGGGTCCCATCTTCCCTCCTGGATATCGTAATTTTTGGCTTTTGTTCTCTTTTGAGTTTTCAATGCTGGGAATTAATCCAGGGTGCTTCTGACATGCTAGGCAAGTGCTCTACCGCCAAGCTACATCCTCCTTGTGATAAAGAATCCCAGGGAAAGAGCTGAAGGCAAGCTCCCTCCCCCAGCCGGGCCTGGTTTCACAGATGTGCTAGTGTGGTATGCTGTAATCTTGTGGTAATGTGATAAATTGTAACCTTCTGCTAGTATGATATGTTGTAACCTCCTAGCCAGAGGCTAACTGCCAGGTTTGCTTTTCTTCCCACTTTCTTGCTTCCCCATTCTGACACATAAAACCCCCCGCAGTCCAGGCCTGCAGGGCCAGTGCCATTTTTGGAGAGATCCAGGGTGCTGGCCTGCTAGTGTAATAAATCTTCCTTTCCTCCAACCACCTGGGTTTGAGTCTTGTTCTCACTTGTCTGACATTCTTCCCACAACATTTTGGGTAACGGGTCCCAACTCTTGGACACTGCAGCCCGTGTTGGTTTCTGAACCGGGAAGTGTGCATTGCTGATGTGATTCCGGGATTTCCTTCCAGACGACTGAGGGAGCCTGTGGAGCCATGGACCGGGTCCTCAGACCCGGTCTGTAGAGTGAAACGGAGACCTGTACCAGATGTGTGCACCAGGTAGGAAGCCCTGGGGTATTCAGTATAAGGAGCCATCCGAACCCTGAAGAGTATCCAGGATGACCCCTTCCCTTACTCTGTGACCAATTTGATTCCAGTCAACTGGGACTAGAGCATGCCAGGATTTTAGGGAAAATAAATAGGAACTGATTGTTTTAAACTCTGAGTGAATGGTGTGTGAGAGAGCGGCTTCTTTGGAGCCAACATGGCTATTTTTCTGGGATTTACTGTGTGTCTAGAATTTGCCTTGAATTCCCTACTCTGGGGACTACAAGCAGCTTTCTGCAAGCTCAAAAGTGTCACAGACCTCCAGCTAGGCTCTGCAAGGTTTCCTGTAACTGTGACCACAGTCTGTAGGGAGGTTGAGGGGAAACTCTGTACCAGCTTGTTTCTCTGCACTGACTTGTCTTTCTGACCACCTGTGAATCACACACTGCAAAATACCCCTGGAGGTAAATAACTCATCTACTGACACTGATCCTGGCTCAGGGCTTTGAGAATTTATCTTCCCTGAGTCTGCTAGCATAATAAAGTTCCTGCTTCCTGAAAAGTGGTCTCGGTGACTTTGTTTCCCTCATCATTTCCTTGGACAGCTTGACTCCCTTGCATTTCAGACTCGAATTTGTGGCTCCATGGCTGGGTACCTCTAAGGTCCCCTAAAGGCTATGGAGTCCGAGTGGCTTGATCTGTGATTTCACAGTGATTGGCACACGGTCCATGGTAGGATGGGGATAGCATCTGATAGTAAGTCACCCTGAAAGGCTGAACCCGCTACAGCCAAGCCACACCTGACCCCATTGCCTGGGGTTGTGACCAGATGAGCACCTGTGTGGCCTGTCATTGAGAGGCACCCCCTTCCTTTTGTCTGTCCTGTGGCATCGATAATCACCAGGCATATATAAAATGGGTTCCTCTGGGTGAAAGTGCCCGATGGTGCTTAGCCCATGCTTGCTAACTTTGGGGACACCTTTCAGGTGACTATGGAGTCCACATGAAGCCCACCCATGTCATCCAACGGTTCCCTTGTTATACCCCCCTTTGCCTTCAATGGCCTCAGAGAAAGATATGAGTTATTGGGGAAGGTCGCTGAACTCTGGGAAGCTAATAAGCAAGGAGGCAGAAACCCCAGCTGTGGCACTGTGCCCTCTGCTCAAGACTCTGGGGCCACCATTACCCCAGGCAGACGGGTCATAAATGGATAGACCCATGCAGCATGTGTACCAGCCCTTAACTACCACTGACCTCCTGAACTGGTGGCAGCACACCCCAGCATACTCAGAGGAACCACAGGCTGTAATCGAGCTCTTGACCAACATCATGCACAGCCACCAACCCAACTGGGATGATTGCCATCATCTCATGTCTACCCTCTTCACTTCTGATGAGTGCCGGTGAGCATACCAACCAGCCAGAGCATGGCTAGTTACCCAAGCTCCACCGCAGACTGCAAATCCAGAGCAATGGGCAGATGAGAGGATCCCAGACACCAGACAGGATAGGGATCCAAACACTCCCGCTGGGCTCCAATTGATCCAGCATATGAGACAAGCCATCCTGGAGGGAGTCCACCAGAGGAGCAACCAACCTTGCCAGGGTCAGTGAAGTCACACAGAAGCCTGATGAGCTGCCTAGCCAATTCTATGACCGGTTATGCGATGCTTATCATTGGTATACTCCATTTGACCCTGAAGCCTCCAAGAACCAGTCTATGATCAACACTACCTTTGTCCAACAGTCTGCCTCTGATGTTTGCCGAAAGCTACAAAAGGTGGAGGGCTTCACAGGTGCCAATACTGACCAACTCATTAGTATAGCAACCAAAGTAGTAGCAAACTGAGAGGAGATGGCCAAGAGAGAGAAAGAAAAATATCTGGAAAAAAAGGAAAAGATCCTGGCTATGGCCCTCAAGAAGGGAGACGGGAAGACCAGAGGCCAGAAGGGAGGCCCCAACAGGAGAGAATGGAGAAACCCTCTGGGAAAAAACCAGTGTGCTTACCGTAAGGAGGAGGGGCATTGGAAAAATGAGTGCCCTAACAAGCAAAAAAAGGAAAAAGAAAGAGTGACAGTGGCTGCTGCCAAATCCAAGGAAGCCTGAAACCTAGAGACAAACACAGCCTGGGAAGACGAATCTGACTGAGGGCAACCGGGCTCCCTTTTGATTGGCTCTCAGGAGCCCATGGTCAAGATTGACATTGAGGGCTGCCAAATAGACTTCATCCTGGACACTGGGGTGGCCATTTCTACTGTGACCACACCAACCAGTTGGCTCACCAAGGACTCAATCACCATTATAGGGGCCACCGGAAACACCAAGAAGTACTGATTCTGCAAACCCCAAGAATGCATGGTTGGTGGACACTGGGACAGGTACTGGTTTCTGTATGTGCCAGAAGCTTCAGGCCCCCTTCTGGGAAGAGACTTACTTTCTAAACTAGGCACCACTGTATCTATGGGTCTGGTACTGCCTACATGAGCGCTTTGCTGGTGCTAACCTTGGAGGTCAGTCTTGAAGAGTGGCGCATACACACCCCCAGGGACAATAAACCCATTGGTCCTCAACCATTCCTAGATCACCTCATAAAGCGGTTCCCAAGCATTTGGGACCAGGATGGGTGAATTGGGCTGGAAACAGGACATCCCCCAATATTGGTCATGGTCAAACCAGGAGCTAACGCGGGACATCAAAGACAATATCCGATACCTTTAGAGGCCCAGAAGGGAATCGGGCCACACGGTCAATGCCTATGGGACCAGGGAATCCTGAGGGAAGTGCAGTTGGCCTGGAAAACCCCTTTACTCCCTGTCAAAAAGCCAGGTCCAGTGATTATCGACCAGTTCAAGATCTGCACCAGGTGAATGAGGCAACAGAGACTATTCATCCTGTCGTCCCCAACCCACACACTCTGCTGAGTTTGATTCCTCCCACCACTAGGGCATTCACATGTCTGGACCTTAAGGATGCCTTCTTCTGCCTGCAACTGGTGGAAGCTAGCCAGCCCCCATTCACATTCGAATGGGAGGACCCTGACACTGGAGCAAAAGGACAATTAATCTGGAGTAGACTTCCACAGGGCTTCAAAAATTCCCCCACTATCTTTGGGGACGCCTTAGCCAGGGACCTTGAAAACTGCCGACCAAAAGACTGCACTATCCTCCAGTATGTAGATGACATACTCTTAGCAGCCCCCACCCTAGAGGCCTGCAAAAATGGACCAGAAGAACTACTCCAATTTCTGCAGGAAGCAGGATACAAAGTCTCACAAAAGAAAGCACAAATCTGTCCAGAGGAGGTCATATGCTTGGCTATCACCTGATCCAAGGGAAAAGAGGCTGGGAACTGGGAGAAGAGAAGTGATCCTCCGGTACCCATGCCCAGAGTCCTGGAGACAGATCCGGGAGTTTCTGGGCACCGAGGGCTTCTGCCGCCTATGGATCTCTGGATTCTCAGTCACTGCTGGGTTACTCTATGCGGCACTAAAGGGGAACCCCATAAGACCATTGCACTGGGGCTCTGACTAAGAGGATACATTCCAAAAAGTTAAACGACACCTGGGTGAGGCACTGGCCCTGGCTGTCCGGGACGTCACTTGCCCTTTCCACCTCTACGTCCGTGAGAAGGGAGGTATAGGATTAGGGGTGCTGACCCAGTCACTGGGGCCATGGTGCCAGCCAGTAACCTACCTGTCCAAGAAATTAGACCCCATGACCTCAGGTTGGCCCCCACACTTCTGGGCATTGGCAGCGGTGGTCCTCTTAATGCAAGAAGCAGATAAACTGTCTCTGGGAAAGTCATCGTGCTCCAGGTCCCCACCAAGTAAAGTCTCTGCTCAATGGCACTGCCAGTCAATGGGTGACCAGGAATGAGTGGCCAGATATCAGGCTTTATTGGGCGAGAACCCCCAGGTACAAGTCGAAACAGTGAGGACTCTCAATCCCACCACTTATTTTCCAGAAGAGGAGGGAGAACCTCTCCACTCCTGCAAGGAGATTCTAGACAAACTCTTTTCTTCCCGGCCCAACCTGACAGACACCACCATTCCCAATGCCGACCTGGAGTGCTTCACTAATAGAAGCCGGAGCCTACAAGAGGGAGGAAACTGGACCACCATCCACAAGTAGTGGAACATGGACATCTGCCAGGCCATTGGTCAGCCCAACAGCAGGGTTATATGTCCTCACCAGGGCCCGCACCCTAGCAGATGGAAAAAGAGCCAACATTTGCACTGACTCACGTTACACCTTTGCAAACTTGCATATCCATGGGGCCATTTACAAAGAGAGAGGCCTAATGACATCTGGAGGTAAAGAAATCAAAAATACTCAACAAATCTTACAGTTGTTAAAGGCAGTCTGGAAGCCCCAAGCCATTGCCATCATCCATTGTCCAGCCCATACCAACTGACCAGACAAGATCAGCCAGGGAAACCGATTGGCGGACAGGATAGCAAAAGAAGCAGCTCTCTCAGAAGAAGTACAAAAGGAAGATGCTATTCCAGCTAAAGTATGCTTCACCCCGCCATCTCCAAACTAACCAGAACAAAATGGACTGGACATGTGCCTCAAGCAGTAGAGTACCTGCTTTGCTAGTGTGAAGCTCTGAGTTCAAATCCTCATCCTGATAGATAGATGACTGATACGTAGGTAGATAGATAGATAGATAGATAGATAGATAGATAGATAGATGGATAGATACTGTTAAGTAAATTTTTATAGAGAAACCCTAAGGCAAAAGTTCCTGGGACTGAGGAAAGTCCTATGTGTTAGATCCCAGTAGTGTGGCTAGTGGGCAGGTGGTGAACAATTCTATATAGATGGGAGTTAAAGCAGAAACAAAATTTTTTATTCACTTTCCAAGAGAGGAAAGGGCCAGACACCATCGGCTTCATGAGGTAATTTGAGTGAGTCTTTAAATGTTTTTGTAAGGAGGCGGTTATAGAAACAGGTGGGGGAGTGGGCCAGGCAGTTGTTTGTCCCTTTCACAGATGGTGAGGTTACATCCCTGATTAGATCAGCACATTGGCCAGGTTTGGCTTGGTCCAGAAATATGTCTTCAAAGTTTTTGAGTACTGTCGTTTCTCAGACTAGAACAGAAAAGAGTTTGAAAAGGATAAGCAAGGTTTGGTGGGAATCTACACAGAATCGGGTCTAGATGCAAAAGGGAGTTATTTAGACTCATTTTTGGGCTTTACAGTTCCCTCCATCAGACATGGAAGAGATGATTCTTTGGAAGATGACAAGGGGCAATCCCCGCCCCCACCCACTCTAGGGTTGTTGAGGATGTGCGGTCCATCTTCTATACATGTTTCATGCTGAGAAAGTGCACAGACTTGTCCCTGAGGAGAGTCAAGGGGTCATTTTGGACTGGGCGCTTGTGGTTCACACCTGTAATCCTGGCTACTCAGGAGGCAGAGATCAGGAGGATCACAGTTCGAAGCCAGCCCAAGCAAATAGTTCTTGAGACCCTATCTTGAAAAAATCCATGACAGAAACAGCTGTGGAGTGGCTCAAGGTGTACATCCTGAGTTCAAACCCCAGTATGAAAAAAGGGGAATCACTTTGGGGTATGGGTTGAAAATGAATAGCCAGCTTGGGCATTTGAGTCTTGGGGTTGTGCAAGTTTTTCATGAAAAAGGTTTTGTGGTGCTGAAGAAAAGATATCAGAGCAGAGAAGGCATGGGCCAAAAATGAGTAAAGAAAAGATGGCAGAAAGAGGGTCAAGAAAAGTGGTGAGCATTTATACCTAGATCAGACATTGAGCTTCCAGGAAAAGTGGTCCATACCCCAATTTTTAATTTTTATTGGTCATCACAAACAGGTGTAATTACTTGGTTAATAGTAATAGGAATTATTCCTGATTCATTTATGTAGAAACAGCATTTCCTGGTTACATGGAAATTGTGAACATGAGTTGAGGGTTTCTCCCCCTTCTCTCTCACCAGGACATCTTCCTTATCCTTTTCCTCTCCAGTGACAAAAGGATACAGAAGAAAGAAGCAAGAAGAAAATCAGGTTGTGAAAACTCTAAACTTGGTGAGTGGGGCATTACTGGGGTTTGAACTCATGAGGAATGTTGCCATTACTCACTGAATTTCCTGATTAATAAAAACTCATCAATCTCACGTGATTTGTAACCCAGGTCACACATGGCTGCCAGGATTGTAGGGTTCAAGTGTTTAGGCAGTGTGTCAGTAGGACTCAGTGACCTTTCCTCACCTTGGCTGAGGCACAGGTTCCCCATGATGTTCTCCAGGGCAGTCTTCTCGCTAGGCTTGAGGGTGAGTAATTGAATGATGATGCCTTGCAGTTCCACAGAGAGGTAAGATGGTATGCCATACCTTGGGTGCAGGACCTGCTGCTGCAGCTGCAAAAATGTCTTCCCTTTAAATGGGAAGGCAGCTGTGACCATGTAGTCCAGGGGGACACTCAGGCCATTGTATTTGTGGTACAGGAAGAGTTTGGTGGCACGGACTGCAAAACCACTACACAACTCTATCAGAATCTGAAGCTAAAGCCAAAGTCGCTCTTCTCGATGTATCCTTGGGCATGCAGCAGGATGTTAGATTTCACGTGTGTGTGTATGATGCCTTTTTTGTGGCAGTATTTGATGGCACACACAATCTGCTTGTATACTCCATGGGCCTCGCTCTCATGCAGGCAGTTGGTCTGTTGGATATACTGCAGGAGCTCTGCCCTACTACTGTGTTCCACTGTGACATAGACCTGGTCCACTGTTTCCATCCCTGGAACCGTTGGGTCATGCTCGGGTGGTACAGAGTCTGCTGCTGATCACGTTTGGGTGCTGCAGACACTACTGAGAATGAAAGGGGCTTCCTTTGATAATGGTGAAACAAGAGGCATAAACTGCCCTCCCAGCTCTCCTGAGAACTGATAAAAAGCATTTTCATGGCCTGGGGACATGGCTCAAGTGGCAGAATGCCTGCCAGTCTAGCTTAAAACCCTGTGTTCCCTGGAGCTGCAAGAAAGAAAACAGCATTTCACTTCTCATAACTGCTTCAGATGTGGGCAGGCCTCTTTGTTTCTATATGGATTGAGCCTGACATGTTGCAGCTATCTTGAGTGGTAACCGCCATGATGGCGCTAAAGAAAAACCTGTCAGATTTTCCTCCACAGTTTTCCCAGCAGATAAATCCATTAGAGCAGTGTGTGGAGCTTTTGAACTAGACCTTGGTGCCTGGATGTGCCTGACTCTTTGATACTAGCTTAGAATTTTTCAGATACACTCTGGCTTGGATAAACTCACTTTCTCCTAACATTTCTCATCTGACCTAACCCGTGGGGATCCACTTG
Organism: Castor canadensis; assembly: GCF_047511655.1. Lineage (NCBI taxonomy): Eukaryota > Metazoa > Chordata > Mammalia > Rodentia > Castoridae > Castor > Castor canadensis. Next base: position 64,620,307 of record NC_133401.1, on the reverse strand, counting down.
GTCTTCCTGTTGCCCCAAATCACACTCCCATCACTAAGTCCCCAAGAAATTGTACTCTGTCCCATTCTGTATGTGTCTGTTTCTCTTTCTTCAGTCTCAATGATGCCTTTGGGATGGTTCTCATGCACTGGGGCTGAACCCAGTTTAGTTTCATTTAAACATTTTTATTATGACTATTTTTCTTTTATAAATATTAAACGTACATGTATGGATGCATATGTAAATTACAGAACATGATGACATGAGCCTTTATACACCTACATGCAGCATAAGAAGTAGAGGGCAGGACTAGGGATGTAGCTCAGTGGTAGAGCCCTTGACGAGCTTGCATGAAGTCCTGGGTCAATCCCCAGTGTAAGGGGTCTCTAGGCATTGGGTCCCTAAAGGAAATTCCATGCTGGGAGTGAAAACAACCACAAGAACCCTGGCACCAGAAGAAAGACTGTCTCCCAGTTCTGGTAACTGGGACCTACAGCTAAGTCAGCACATGTGTACTTCCTGAACTTTGTTTCATTTTTTTGTGAAAGTGTAACACTTTTCTGTAAGTTGTGACTTTTTTTTTTTTTTTTTGTAAACTGTGACCTTTTCTGTAAGGTTGTGTCCTTGTTATGGGGAAGGCAGACATGGATTAAGAAGTTCTCAGTCTCCAGTTTTGACCTGATCTGTAAATAAATCCATTTTCTGCTCTTATACATATTATGTTGTTCTCTCTTAATGTAGGTGGGTGTTCCAACCCAGAGCCAGGCCCTATTGCTGGGGGAAGGGGAAGCTCTGGTTACAGAATTTGGCAAACCTCGCAGGGATGGAAATGAGGCAGGAAATTTAGCAAAAGTACCCAAACCAGGTCATGGGGGACATGGAGCCTCCTTGAAGCTAGCCTTATGGGGGAACAGGTGATCTATCTCTACCCAGAATGACTCCAAAATGCCCCCTTTGAAACAGCATTTTCATCTGGACCCACCCTGGGGCCTATGTACAACGAACCCTAATTAGAGCCCATGTAATTCACATGCATGGTCAATCAACAAAAGGCACTCCTAAGTACCACTCAAATCTCTTCCCTTTTCTCACCCCCTGCAGTGTATAAATACCCATCCCAACCAAGGGGTGCTACAGGTGCTGCTGGTAACCCCTGTCACTCACAGCCTGATACTCCCCCTTTCTTGGGGAGTGTACACTCTTGCTCTCAAGAAAACACTGTTACTGTTTTGCTATCTGTATGTCATCATCTAATTCATTGCTTGGATGCCAAGTACCTGAGATCTTCTCTACCAGGGTCTTCTGAACACACCCACCAGTAACATTCTTGGTGAATCAGCCAGGAGGTAAGCCCCTACACAAAATCCCACCTCTGTTCCCCACTTTACTGAGCCAGTGTACTTTCACTTCCACTTTCCTTATTTATCTTGGTCACCTGGCACATGTCTGTCACTATATACCACCAAGCACACCTGATGCAGGCTGGACACCCAAAGCAGAGGCCTCCATCCAGGGGTCATTGGACTGGTGGACATTGGACACAGCCATTGGAGGAGCCAAAAAAATCAGCAAGTTGATGCCCATCCACCTTCTCAGCTGCCCACTTCTCAGCCTGCAGCAGCTGCTGGATCCCTTCCCACTGACTGGATGTGGCTCCAGAGACCCAGGGGCAGGTAAGAGTTCTGAGTCAGTGCAGTGGCCACTCAGGTCAGCTGCCATGCCCAGCATTTCATTGGTTGAAATGGGATCTCACTGACTTTTGCCTAGGCTGTCCTCAAACTGCAAACCTCTCCTATATCCACCTCCTGAGTAGCTAGGATTACAGGTGTGAGCCACTGTGCCAGTACTGTGTTTAAAAATATAATGCTATAAAAATTTAATTCAATACTTCCAAGTTTGCTTCAGCCATATAACCAACTGGCCTCAGCTTGTTTCAGTCTGTCATAACTATAAGATGGATTTAACTGGCTGAATGTAAATGTGATAAATTTACATTACCATATTGCTTTGTCTTACACTAAGTTTCAAATACAGCAATACTGAATTTTTGTTTTCTTGAAAAACAAAAATTACTAATGGTAAAACAATTGACTTATAGTATTTACTACACTGTCTACAGTCTTCAAGTTCATGGATAATGTAAGAGTAACTGTTAAAAAGTGAAGTAAGGCTGGGCATGGTGGCGAGTGCTATAATCCCAGCACTCAAAGGCTGAGGCAGGAAAATCACAGTAACAGGGCCACCCTGAGCTACATATCAAGTTCCAGGGTAGCCTACGCTCTGAGATCATGTCCCAGAAAATCAAAAAAAAAGAAATGGAAATGTGATAAATATTTCATCTGAGCCATTGGTAAGTAAGTTTAAATACTAAAACGTTTGCTAAGTATGAGTTCAAGTCTTCGTGCCCACGGACTAGGGGAGGAGGGAAAGAAAAGAGTAAGAGGCGAGTAATATCGAAATACAACGAATCTGTGCAGGAACAAGACACAGTGAAATGCACTGAAAACTTTGGAACAACATGGGGTAGGGAGAAAGGGTAAGGAAGAGTAATAGAGGGGGTTAGGCTGATCAAAGTACAATATATTTACAGGTAAAATACCAAGGCAAAACTCCATTGAGACTGGGTGCCGGTGGCCCACGCCTGGAATCCTACCAAACTCAGGAGGCAGAGATCAGGACCATTCAAGGCCAGTCTGGGGAAATAGTTTGTGAGATGCTATCTCGAAAATACGCATCACAGAAAATGGGCTGGTGGAGTGGCTCAAGGTGTAGGCCACTGAGTTCAAACCCCAGTGCCACACACACAAAAAAACTCCATTGACCAATGGACACTTAAACAATGAAGGACAGGAATGTAAAACAGATCGTGTTAAGGGGAGGGCATGAGTGGGAGGGGGAAGGTTAAATGAAGAGGGTAGAGGAGGGAGAATATGGTTGATGTATTTTCTATATATGAATAAATATGGAACGTTAAAACCTGTCAAAGTCATTTCCAGAAGAGGAGGGGGAGGAGGGAGAACAATGGAGGGGATGAACCAAACTGATATGCATATGTGGACATGTCACAACAGAACCCCCGTGCAACTATTAGATACTAATAAAAACATTCACAAAACAGAGTCAGGTGTGGTGGTGCACACCTGTAATTCCATGGTACTACAAACCAGAAAAAAAGAAAGGAAAGAAAATAGAAGGCTTAGAAGTCCATGTAAGCCCCTCCCCAGGCGTCCTCACCCTTCAACACCGCACTGAGTTTTTTATGATTCCTGTGCTATTCATATTTATATGTGTGTGTACGCGTCCACATGTGTTGGTATTGATGATGCTTAGTTTTGCATTGTGGAAAAATTTAATTTTATAGGAAGGTATTTTGGGGTTATTCTCTGATTTGTCTTTTTTGGCACTCAACATCGTGTTGGGAAGACTTATTTCTGTTCATGCCTGTAGTGCATGAGCACTGCACACGGCAGGTCATTGCATATGCAATTTACTAATCACTGTTCCAGCGAGTTTTTGGCTGTTTGCAGGAGTTTTTGTTTTCTTTTTCCTAAATTACAAAGTAACTTTGGGGTTCCTTAACCCTGTCCCTTAAGCATATGTCTAGGGTATACACTGAGAAGCAGAACACTGAAAGGAAGAGAATAAACTTGGTCACCATTTGTCCCAGCAGTTGAGAAATTTACACTCCAGTGAACAATGCTGAGACCCAGTTGAATCACAGGATGATGATTTTTGATTTTCATGTTGGAGACAGAACCCAGGGTCTTCCCATGCTAAGCTCACAGTCTACTACTGAGTACATACATTCCTAGTCCTAATTTGACTTTCTTTCCTGAGAAAGGTATTGCCATACAGAATAGACTGGCCTTGAACTCTCCATCCTCCTGCCTGCACCTCCTGAGTGTTGGCATTACAGGCTTCCACCACCACATCCAGCCTTGCTCATTTCAAATTTGTGTTCATGAGAATGAACTAGTTTGTAATTTTGCATTTTCGTTTTGTTTTGGGATAGGATCTTGCTATGAAACTGGCCTCAAATTCCTGATCTTTCTGCCTCAGACTGCCAAGTGCTGGAATTACAGATGTACACCACCAGACCCTACTATAATTGTGCCTTTAATTTGCATTTTTAATGATTATGAAGTTAACAATGAATTTTTCAGGTTATTGGACTATTTTCTCTTCTGGGAAATAAACTGTCTGTTCATATTAACAGGGATGAGTTTTGTTGTTTAAAAGCAAGTATATTCTGGACTCTGTTCTTCACTAGTTATGTGTGTGGCACACAAGTCCGTTCTGAGTTTGTAGCCTGTCTTTTTCCTTGCACTGTGGTTGTGTGTTTACCTCAACAGTGTTTATGCTAAAGAATTTCTAGCATGTGAGTAGGTTGACTAAGATGATAGACTCCAGTGTAGCAGCACCCATCATCACTTCACTACAACAAAACCCATGACTCATTCTGACCCTTCCACCACACCCTCACCTATTCTTTTCTCCCGTGCTTGGTTTTCTTTCTTTCTTTCTTTCTTTTTTTTTTTTTGCAGTCCTGGGACTTGAACTCAGGGCCTACACCTTGAGCCATGAGCCAGGCTTTTTTGCAATTGGTTTTTTTGAGGAAGGGTCTTGCGTACTGTTTGCCCAGGCTGGGTTTGATCCATGAGTCTCCTAATCTGTGCCTCCTGAGTAGCTAGGATTACAGGTGTGAGCCCCCGGTGCCTGGTGGTTTTCTTTAACTTTTTGATACAAGGTCTTCCTATGTTGCTCAGTTTGCCCTCCAACTCCTGGGCTCAAGTGATCTTTCTGCTCAACTTTGTCTCCCAAGTCACTAGAACTATACATGTCCAGCGCTCATGTTTTTTTTTTAAACTGTAAACATCATGTTTTCATATGTAAATATTTGAAAGGACATGCCTCCTGTGTGGATGCCTTCCTTACCTCCCATGGGCACAAACACTCCATGCCAGCTGCCCAACCTCCAAAAGGCCCTCCTCTCCCTCTGCGGCTCCAACGCTGGTGCTGGAGAACCATCCCATGGGAGCCTTCATACCCTGCCCCTCCCCACTGTGTGCCTCATGGTTCTCACCTCCACCTCCAATGTGGTGACCTTACCTTACTTCTTCACACCTAACTTTTCAGGACAGATGCTTCTTCATTTATGATAGGGTTGTCTTCTTAAATCCCAATGCAAAGTGAAAATATGTGAATCAAAAATGCATGTAAACACCATAGCCTACCTTACACATGATCAAAACACATTTGCCTACAGTTAGGGAATTACTAACAGAGAATAAAATACTGAGTTTTTTGGAAGTTACTGGGATTTGAACTCAGGGCCTCACACTTGCTAGGCATGCACTTTACCAATTGAGCAACTCAATTACTCCTTTTGTCGTGTGTTGGGTATTTGTTAGATAGTGTGTTGCTTTTTGCCTGGGCTGGCCTCGAACTTGGATCCTCCTGATCTCTGACTTCAGAGTACCTAGGTTTGCAGGTGTTAGCCACTGGTGCTGGGCAAAAGTGATTACTTTTTGTGTAATTTACTATAGATATGATGGGATGTGAAAATACAAAACAATTTCTAGTTAAGTGCCAGCAACACGGCATCATGACCCAGAGAGATGCTGCTCTCTGGGTCATGATGCTGACTAGGAGCTGTGGCTCATTGTGGCTGCACAGCATTAGAGAGAAGATCTACGCCATATCCACATTCCAGGAAAAGATCCCAATTCAAAATGACAAGTGCGGTTTCTACTGAACGTGTGTTGCTTTGGCACCATTTTAAACCTGGAAAATCACCGACCGAATAGTGTAAGTTAGGAAATGTTTGTCCTGAATTGTTCTCTGAGACCTGGAATGGATAGACAAACCCCCTGCTACAAGCGATATTTCCCAGTTCTGGAATACACAGGAGGCTTCTTCACTCACAGGTCTGGCCGCTCAGTCAGATGGCTAGGACACTTGGGCGCTGGCTAGACATCTCTCTTCCTCTTGACACAGCCAGTTTAAACTTCCTTACAGTGTGATGGTTTCAGGTCCAAACTCCTGGGCTTCCACACGTCAGGTCAGACCACTCACCTCTATTATGGCAAATAAAGAGATGGTAACGTTTATTAAGGGTAGAGAAAGATTTATTACTCAGCCTGGGTAGTACTGTGGAAACGGAATTTATTACTGAGCCACGGATGTACCGTAGCAATAGGCAAAGTAAGCACTCATCCCATTGTTAGCCATCTTTGGGGTACAGACATGTGTTTTGGCTTTAAATAGCTACAGAGTTAGGGCAGGGTTTGAAAGATATGCACAGTTAGACAGTTGCACTTACAGGTGGTGGCCTGGTCGGACGTTGTCTCAGTCCTTGCTCTTACAGGGTCCTGGAGAAGTTGTTAATGCCGCTAACACTTGAGGGGACCAATCTGGCACCCAAGAAGTGCTTACTCCTGCTCCACAGTGCATCCTCATTGTTATGGGTATCTGTTCTCATTTGGAAAGGTGGTCTGTGCTACAAGGCTCCACTGTCATTAGGGATCGTTTCAGTTCCTTCTCACAAAGATGCTACTGATCATTCCCATCCTTCCTTGATTCCAAGGTGACTGCAGGAGAGAATAACTCAGAGCAAAGCACCTCAGGTACAAAACTGAGACAGAGATGCTAAGCCTTTCTCCTTTTTTCAGTAGATTTGTGTGCCCAAGGAAGGAGTCAGTGCTTTTCAGCAAAAGCAAATGTTTTTGCATTGCTTAAATTCTCCCCTTATGTTTGAACATTTCTCAATGTTGAGGGAAATAGAAGACCAAACCTACAAATTACGGCATATTCCTATGTTTTTATAGGAAACACATTTAAGAACATAATAGCAGAAAACCTCCAGAATATCAAGAACGAGATACTCATCCAGGCACAGGAGGTCTGTAGGACAATAAACTGACACAACCACTGAATGTCAGGGTCGTGGGGAAAGGGAAAGGGAGGGTAATAGGGCAGGTTAGACAGATAAAAGCACCATAATTTACAGGTAAAATGCCAAGGTAAAACCCTTTTGAACAATGAACATACACTTAAACACTGAAGGATAGGCATGCAAAACAGGTGATGTTAGGGAGAGGGCACTAGTGGAAGGGGGAAGGGCAAATGAAGAGGATAAAGAAGGGTGAATATGGTCCATGAATTTCCTATACGTGCATGAAGATGGAACACCGAAACAGGATGAATTCAGTTTATGAAGCCGGGAGGTGGAAGAGGGAGAATAATGGTGAGGATGAATCTAACAGAGTTCAAAGTACTCATATGTGGAAATGTCACCACAAAATCCCCTGTATCACTTTACAAATTAATACAATGGTTAAATCAAGACATATACGTGCAGGCCAGATTTCAAGTAGCAAGATTGTCCAAACGTCACGGTCTTTTTGTGTTGTTTTTTGGTTTTTGGTATTTTTTTTTTTCCTGAATGTTACCTTTACAAATGGCAGGATGGACAAAAGTTTTATTGACCATTTTTGTATGTGGAAGGTTTAGATGTCATGCATTTGAATTAAAGAGAGCATGAGCTGGTCATTTCACATGCACACATTCACACTTTCCATTCTGAAAATGTTTGCATAATGGTTAGGTAAAATTGAGACACGCACCTCTACATATTTCCAATTGCACGCGTATGAGACCAACCAGAGCAAACAGTCCAGAAAACCCCATCTCCAAATTAACTAGAGAAAAATAAGCTGGAGGCTTGTCTCAAGCAGTAGAGAGCCTGCTTTCCAAGCTCAAAACTCTGAGCTTAAACCCCAGTTCCACCAAAAAAAAAATTTAAAAAGAAAAAAAGACTTTTACATGGACAGATACTTAAATGAACTCTGCTTCAGTTAAAGTTTAGCTTCCTAAGTAGTCAAAAGTTTCACAAGACCAACAGGAAACACATGTGATTATCTTGAGACAACACAAAACCTTCCTTTAAGACAGCTTCTTGCAATCGTTACTAAGAATAGATCAATATTGAAATAGACTTGTCATTAAAAACTTAGAGAATCAGGTTTTAGTTTTACTCTGTATGCTAGATTTGAACCTCAGAAAATTCTTTAGGCAATTTTTAAATTATAGCTAACTTAATCACACATATAAACCTTTGATAAGCTTCATCTTATACACAGTTTGATGATCTACTTGTGTATACTTAACATAACTTTCCACACCTCTTGTTTTCTTGACTTAGCCCTTTGTTTTCGTTTTCAAACAATTCTTTAGAACAAAAGGTATTTTAAAATTCTTTTTCATCCAAAAGCATTGTGATATGTCTGGTATTTTTTTCCTATTTGCTGATTTCTGTCTCTTTTTTGTAATTTGAAGGATGAAATAATTTTTATAAATTTTTTAACTGACACAAAGTTGTTTCTTTTCCCCGTCAAATAAAGCACTCTTACTAGCCTTACATTTCAATAAAACCCAGGAAGAAAGGCAATATTAAACTGCTTCTCAATACAATAGCAATTTACAAATATGCATTTGTTAATAGATCTAATTACAGATGTGAGTTGAATGCAAATAAATAAATAAGTACATTTAGGTAGATAAATAAAAACAACCTATTAGAACTGATAAGCAGCAGGTTCAGCAAGATTACAGAACACAATATCAATACAGTCCAAAAGTAACTAAGAAGACAGGGAAAGGGCATAGTCACATAGGGACACTTACAGTACACAACAGTAATACAGTTTTAGAAATTTAAGTCCATCTCAGTGAAAGACTAAAGCTACAAACATTTTTTGAAAGAAATTAAGCTCTAAATAATGGAACCTTCTTCCATGTTCATGAACTATTAATGTTGTTAAGATGGCAATGCTCATCCTGTGACGGATTCAATGTAATCTTCCTCAAAATCCCATCTAACTTATTTGCAGGATTTGAAAAGCCAATTTTGAGATTCATATAGAAATTCAAGGAACCCAGAAAAGTCACCATCTTTACTGAGAAGTACAAAGATAGAAGACTCACACTTACTGATTTCCAAACTAAGTTCAATACATTAAGGGAAATCGCTCAAGGCCCAACCAAAAAACGAGTCCTCTTTCATTCCAGGATCAGAGGGGACGTGCACAAGCACACCACCCTAGGCCCTGAGACACTGGAGGGTCTGCCAGTTCTTCCCACATGTTTTATCAGGCAATCCCCACCAGACAGACAAACTCCAAAATCTTCAACAAAGCCTCCCAAACTCATTTCTCAACCTAAGTAAAAATGGCTCCAAGGCCTTCAGAACTTCAATGAAGGAGGTATCAAGGACTGAAAAGAGGTGACAGGCTCATTGTCTATGGCAACTGCCAACTCCCTTTCACTACAGTGAGCCCTTAGGCTCTGTACACTAGGCCTAGCCTTAGTTGAGCTAATCCCAGGCAACCAAAGGTTCTACCATAGTTCAACTTAGCCTGCTACAATAACGGCCAGCCTGGACATTTCAGTTCCAACTGCCAAAATCCACGTCCCCCACCAGACTCATGTCCATGCTTCAAACAGGAGTGCCACTGGAAATGGGACTGACTGCCTTTCCTTTTCCACCAGGATTCCAAGCCTAGGACTCCCATGAACAGCCTATTCTTTGTGATTGGCAGATGCCTCTGACCTAGTTCCTGGACTATGAGGCATCAACAGATGGGGGAGACCTGTAGCTCAATTGACATGGTCTAGGAGCTCAACAGGCTCCTGTGTTCTTTATCTCCATCTCCCTCGAAGCCCTGAACGTGGCAGGAAATAAAATTACTTTTCTGATAGAGATGGGAGCTTCATCGTCTGTCCTAGTTATTGTTCCAGGACTCACATTTCAATCCCTGATCCTCCTCCCAGAAATAAATGGACAGCCCCAACAGGGTTGCTTACTTGCTGCTTGCTGCTTGTTTGCTCACTGGAGACCACTGTTTTCCCTGGCACTGCCTAAATTCCCCTGTCCTACTCTTGATAGACATATCTAATCCTAGCTAGGATCAGCTTAGTGTCTATAACACATTTAGCACTGGGTCTGCCTTTTTTTTTTTTTTTTGGTAATGGGCAGTGAACTCACTGTCTTGCACTTCCTATGCAATGCTCTACCATTTGAGCTATAACCCCAGTCAGCAGTGTCCACTCTTGACTGGCATTTCTGGCCCCATAACCACAAGTCACCCTAACTTTTAACCCTTTGTAACTTCACTAAATTCCCACTGAGGTCTGGGACACTAGGCTCCCTGGACGTCTGTTTCCTTGACTCTAGCCAAATATTTCTGAAAGACTTCAACTTCTCCCTCAGGGGCCTCTCAAATCTTCTAAAGCCAGAGGCCCAAAGAGGACTCTGGCTAAATTTTTATCAGCTGGCCTAAAACCCCCTTGCAATTTCCCCTGCAACAGCCCCATCCTGGCAGTAAAAAAAAAACCAAAATAAAACAAACCACAAGAGTTGGTTCTTAAAGGATGGTACAAGATCTCAGGTCACCAGTGAGGCAGTTCTCCCCCCACCCCAATTGTCCCTAACCCACATACACTACTAAGTCAAATCCCACAGGGTCCCTGGTTACAGTCCTAAATTTAAAAGAAGCCTTCTTTTGCATCCCTGTACACCAAGATTCCCCATTCTTGTTTCTTTCATTCTCTCTCTCTCTCTCTCTCTCTCTCTCTCTCTCTCTCTCTCTCTGTTTCTTTCTCTGTCATAAACTCTTACAGCATGTAGATGATCTGCTCCTGTGTAGCCCCCCTCAAACATACCACACAACCTAATTTACCACATGACAAGGGATATAGGGTCAACCCTTCCAAGGGCCAAATATCAGTTTCACAAGTCACTAACCTGGGTCTCACCACTACCTCACACTTTAGGGCCTCCACGATCCTGTAACCAGATAATCCGGGATTTATCATACCCCCATCAAAAAGAGGACCTTTTATGCTCTCTGGGTCTGGCTGGATACTTCCATCTGTCAATTCCTCCACATATTCTTTCCCAAATAAAACCTGTGCTGACATTGAGCGGTCCCCTCACCTATCTCTCCCTGTGTTTCTCAGTTAATGAGGAATTTGATGGACTGTGAATGGATCCATGGTCTGGTGACATGTGAGCAGACATCAAAGAGATCATATGATCACACGTCTTTTCTTGGAGGGCATGCATAGGGACGTGATTAAACATACTGACTTCTATAAATTAAGAGAAACCACTCAAGGCACCATCAAAAGCATTTCCCTGTTTCGTTCCAGGGTAGGAGGGCCATGCACAAATACTCCATCCTAAGGACTGAGATACTGGAGGATCTAGCAATTCTTGTTATACATCTCATCAGGCAATTCTCACCAGACATTAGACAAAAACTCCAAAATCTGTGAAAGGGCCCCTCAAACTTCCTTCTCAACCTAACTAAAAATGGCATTCACGCCCTTCAAAAGGAGGCATTCACAGATGAAAAGTGGTGACATGCTGATTGTATGGCCATGGCCACTGCTAACTGCATTTCACTGCAGGGTGGCCTCAGGCTGTGGACACTAGCCCCAGCCTTACTTGACCTAATCCCAGGATACCACAGGTTCCCCCATGGTCCTCATTCACCTACTATAATTGTGGCCAGCCTGGACATTTCAGTTCCAATGGCCAAAATCCATGTCTCCCACTTGACTCATGTCCATGCTTCAAACAGGAGTGCCACTCAAAGTGGGACTGCCCTTCCCTTGCCCTCAGGAGAGGTCATTTGAAGCCCAGGATCCTCATGAACAGCTTATGTGGGGTGACTGGCAGATGCATGGTGACTTGGACTATGAGGAATAAACACCTAGGGGAGACCCACAGCTCAACTGATGGGGCCGAGGGGTTATACAGGCTCCTGTGTTCTCCATCTCCATGGAGTACTCCCATTTAACCCTGAATGTGGCAGGAAATAAAATTACTTTTCTGATGGAGGTGGGGGATCCATATTCTTCCCTAGTTATCATCCCTGGACCTCCTTATCAGTCCCCAATCCTCCTTACAGGAATAGATGGACAGGCCCAATAATGTTCCTTACTCCCCTGCTTGTCAGCTCACTAGAGACCTCTGTCTTTACTCACTCTTTCCTGGTACTGCCTAATGCCCCTGTCTTATTCAAGCTAGGATGAGCCTTAGTGTCCAGAACACAGGTAACACTAGGTTCAGTCTTTTTGTTTGTTTCAATACTGGTCTTTGTACTCAGTGTCTTGCACTTGGTATACAGGCGTTCTATCATTTGAGCTACAGCCTCAGTTGACAGTGTCTACTCTTGACTGGCACTTTTGGCCCCACAAGCACAACTCACCATTGATCCTTTCTAACTTCACCAAATTCCTACTGAGGTCTGGAACCCTAAGCTCTGTGGACATTCCTTTCTCCTACTCAAGTCTGAAAGACTTCAGCTTTTTCACCAGTTGACCCAATATCCCTTCAAACCAGAGGCCCAAAGAGGACTCTAGCTCCTCATTCCTAAATTTTGATTGGCTGACCGAAAACCTCCTGGAAATTTCCCCTGCAATACTCCCTACTGGCAGTTAAAAACCAGATGGCTCTTATAGGATGGAACCAGATCTCAGGGCCATCAGCAAGGGAGTTTTCCCTCTCCCCGCCATTGTTCCTTACACATGTAGTCTAGTAACTCAAATCCCCACAGAGCTCCCTAGTTTATAATCCTAGAATCAAACGATGCCTCCTTTTGTATCCCTGTGCACCAAGATTCCCAATTCCTTTCGTCTTTGAGTGGAGAGATGACCCCAATACTCAGATTGCCCAGCAGTTAACCTAGACAGTCCTGCCCCACTGCCCTCCCCCATCTCTCCTTTTGCAATATATCAGTACAGCTCTAACAAAAAACCTGGAATTCAATAGCCAGGAGTCTGAGGCTCACACCTGTAATCCTAGCTATTCAGGAGGCAGAGATCAGGAGGATCCTAGTTCAAAGCCAGCCCAGGCAAAAAAGTTCATGAAATCCTATCTCGAAAAACCCTTCACAAAAATAGGGCTAAAGGAGAGGCTCAAGGTGAAGACCCTGAGTTCAAGGCCCAGTACCACCAAAAAAAGAAAGAAAGAAAAGAAGACGGAGGAGGAGGAGGAAGATGGAGGAAGGAAGAAGAAGAGGGGAGAGGGAGGGGGAGGCGAAGGATTAGGAGGAGGAGGGGGAGGGGGAGGAGAAGAAGAAGAAAGAAGCAGCAGCAGCAGAAGCAGCAGCAGCAGCAGCTGAGATTTAAATACCATCTGGGGAGTACAGACACTGGATTCATGAGGGTGCATAGTTTCACCTGCTAAGGATTAAATTTCCTTTTAAGAATAAGGTTTTCTTAAACAAGGAGCCTCTACACTGAGCCCCCAAATGGGCCGAGCCCTTTCTGTCTGAAAGCAAGCCCTTACCACTGCCCCTGGCTTGGGAAAACTCTTCCACATATGTCCATGAGGACAGGTGACTGCCTTGGAGTCCATGGCGCCCGCCAATCACCACGCAGCACACTCTGTCAAGGATGCGCCCATTTCTCAGGGCCTTGGCCTCAGTAGCTCAGGCGTCTAAACTGACCCCGAGGCGAGGGATGACAGTGCTGAACTCCATCAAGTAACAGGCATTTGAAACTTGAAGGCCTCCCATGGCTATGCGACAGCCACTTTCACAAGTACCAAGGTCTCTTTCTAGGCACCTCAGACCTCCATTGCAGTCTGGTCAAACTCTGAATCCTGCTAAGTTACTAGCAGACCAAACACTGACCCCACACTCCAACACTCTTACCTGGAAGTCATTGCTCTGATCAACACATCCAGGTGGGAACCTCCAGGATGCTCCATCACTGACCCTGATACCACCTGCTCACTGATGGCAGCAGGTTTATGATTGGCAGGAAACAGGTTTCTGCTTATGCAGTTGTCAGACTGCATATGCCTCAGAAAGCACACACACAATCATCTGGAATAAAATGGACTTTTAACAGCCTAAAACTCTCCACTGAAACATGTCCCTGGAATCATAATCTTACCAGAGGCCATCAAACTGCAAATGTGGTAGCCATAATTCATTGCCAAACCCACAAGAAAGCCATAGGCCAGGTACCTTTGGCTAACAAACTGCCTGCCAAATAAGTTGAGGAAGCAGCAACTTTCCTCCCTCATCCCTTTCTACCCTCTCTCCAGTTTAACTCTAGGGAAATTGAGGAGGCCATAGCTAAAGGATCTCAAGCACCAGACCATCACCTGCTCCTTCCTGGATCTTCCCAATGGAAGATTTCATCAGTCTACCTTTCTTGGAGCCAATTCCTTGAGTGCTCCAAGGGGGAATGTATGGTGTACTTGTGGAAGACTGTTGCTTTTGGGCTAATGGATCAGGACAAATTCAAACTAATATTCATGAACGACCCACCAAGCCTCTCAACTTAAAGAAGAATCCACCCATGGATGGCTCTCAAGGGAAAATATCTGGCCAGTGTTATCCCAAGGTTTCTGCTGATCTTGGGCCCTCTAGTTTCTATTTTAGTTCTTTTGCCACTGGTCTGTGCCTTAATGTTCTAACTAGATTTCTTTCTTTTTGTCTCGATGCCATAAAGTTACAAATCAAGCTACAACATGGGCTCCATTCTCTGCTGCCTGACCCTTCAATGCCCCTTAGCACCCTGGCCCAGGCTTCCATACAATTTTAATCCATGTTCAATTAGACTCTGTCATGTCCCCATGGCCTGCACCATCACCCTCTGCCAGAACAAAGTACACATAGGCAGGAACATGACTACCACCCTTCACAGCTCAAAGAGTTACAAGAAGATAAGACATTCTCCCCACTAAAACAAGGATTTGTTCTGTTGTTCTGTCAGGGGGTGTGGAGGAGCTCCCATTTTAAGGAAACATGGCAGACAAAAGCACACTAAGGAACAGATGGAAGGTTCGGGGTGGATCATGTCTGCTGGGCAGAACACAGAAGTAAAAGCCAAGCTTGCAGAGATGTTCCCCCTTGCATTCAGTTCAAACCTTGATCCTGGGAAGGAACAACCAATCAGTATGTGTGCACAAAGGGAGCCAGTCAAAAGTCGCCTAACCAGAGGTATAAAATCTGTTCTCACCCCTGTACCCGCCAGCTATGCTCCTTTCTGTAACGCCCACCACCGTTTCCCCTTTTACTGCTGACCTAAGAAATCTTTGTGTTCTCTGTCTGGGTAAATTCTTTTACCAACCCAAGATTCCCAAACATCTGACAGGAAGGAGTCAGTGCTTTTCAGTAAAAACAGTAAAGCACCTCTTACACAAGTATGTCCTAAGATAACAGTAAGTACCATGTAGCACACATATACCAGGAATGTAGTCATTTGTCATTGTGACATATTATGTACTGTACATAACTATTTGCTACACTTTTACATGACTAGAGCACACTGTTTATGACAGCATCAAGGGAGAAGTGCATTCGCACTCCACCCTTAGGATGACTACCACGTCATCAGACAAGAGAAATTTTCAGCTCAATTGTGATCTATGGGTCTATTATGGTGGAAGAGGTCTGTGTTGGCAGACACATTGCTGTGAGGCCTATGACCACACATTCATAACGTGCAAACATCACCACCATCCATCTCCACAACTCTTTTTTAAAGCATTTTTCCCCTCAGTGGTTGGTAAAAATCCAGAGCCCTTTGCATGCTAGGCCAGGACTCCCCACTGAGCTAGGCTGGTAGCCAAGGAAAACTGAAACTGTCCACTCAGCAGTAACTCCCTGTCCTCTCTAGTAGCCATTCCTGCCTTTCTCAGTTGGTGGTGCAGAGGGAGCCCAGGATCTGTGCATGCTCAGCTCCTGTTCTGCTGCTGCACTGCATTCTCAGCCACGGCCTCTAGGATTTCCACCACCCCGAGTACCTGCGTGTGTGGACTTCCGTCCACATTCGTAGATTGGTGGCGGGGAAGGTGTGGCCAGCGTCCACACCTGTGACTCAAACTCCAGCGTCCCCATCCAGAAGTAGGAACCTCCGCCCTGCTCTGCCCAGGCCTGTTGAGCATGAGCACATGGGGTCCTTAGGAGGGACCAACCGAATGAGGGCAATTCGGATGCTGCATCCCTCCTCTATGTGCGTGGCTCTCACCGCTCTCCTCCCAGGACAACAGTCCCCCTGCTGTTCACTAGGAGGTGAAGAGAACCGGCATCCTGACTGACAGGTGGAAAGGGATGCAAGCTGGAGCAGGTCCAGACTATGTTGATGCCAGGAAGCAATTGGAGGATGCAGAGGAAGGCGCTTGTCTTCAGACCTTCAGCACACCGATCGTAAGATTGGAAATACGGACGTTCAGCAGCAGCACTTTCGGTGCCTATTTCAAACCTTGAGGGCACTTGAAAAAGTACATGCCTGGTCTATTCCCAGGCTTTCCTCACATTTTGGTTCCAGGTGATTTTCTTAGTGGAGACCTCCATGTCCCATGAGGAGAGGCCCATGACCATGGGCCATTCCATGGAAAGATGGTTTCACTCCTCACTCCTGTGCTGGACAGAGGCCTTTGCTGGGCTTGCTGGGCTCACAGCAGCTTGAAAGTCCTGCTTGAATCCTTCCTGCAGCTGGCTGAGGATATACCTGGTCCAACCCCCACACTATGGTGAAAGGATGCACCGCACACGGGGTCCTCTGGCTCTCTGTTGTTACTGTGCCTTTCTCAGCTGTCTGTAGCTTTCACTGAAGCCACTTAGTTGTGGAAGTGAGGGTGTCACTTTTGGCCCCGCACACAACAACACAGTCTTAAAACAGAGTTCACAATCCTCCTCCTCACCCTCTTCCAGCCTTGAATATTCCCGCTGGAAGGCACTGTGGCCACATCGTGGGGCTGCCCGCTGGTGAAGGCGTGTTCATCTGAGGACATTCCCTTAGAGGACATGCCACTCTCTACCTCCCCAGGGGGCGGAGCAGCCGCAGGACCAGGCTGGGGGACGATGCTTGTGGTAGAGACATTCCTTGGCAGGATGCAGAGGGGAACATTAGGCAGGCTGGCTGTTCCTCTGCCCCTGTGCCCTGTCTTGTCATCGGAGGACAACGTGAAGGTCTGAAGAAGGCCAGGTGCACTGGCTCTCCTCCTTAGGGGGGGAGCAAAGGTGGAAGGGTCTGCAGGGGATGGGGTGGGCACAATCTCTGGGCGCACCTGGGGCTTAATTCGGGCTCTGAATGTAACCTCCTGGCACATTTGATCTCTCAACATGAGGTAGGTGGCCATCGCCTCATCAAATCGTCTCTGCAGTAGAGACTGGCGAATGTCATCTGGGTTGTAACCCAGGTCACGCATGGCCACCACGATTGCAGGGTCCGGGTGTTTGGGCAGACGCTCCACAGCTGGACTAGGTGACCCTTCCTCCCCTTGCCTTAGCCAAGGGTGCCCCACGATGTGGTCTACAGTGGGCCTCTCACTAGGGTTTTTCGTGAGCATCTGAACTATGACATTTCTCAAGCCCATAGAAAGGTATCTGGGTATGTCATACCTTAATTCCAGGACTGCCCGCCGCACCTGCATAACAGTCTCCCCTCTAAAGGGCAAGGCTCCCGTCACCATACAGTAGAGGACGACGCCCAGGCTCCAGACGTCCACCTTTCGGCCATCATAGGGTAGGCGCAGGAATACTTCAGGTGCCCGGTGTGTAAAGGCACCACACCAATCTGTGAGCTCCTCTCCAATGGAGTACCTGGTGCCAAGGCCAAAGTCGATGACTTTCACGTTGCCTTCAGTATCAAGCAGGATGTTGTCAGCTTTCAGGTCTCTGTGCACAATGCCTCTGTCGTGACAGTATTTGACTGCACACAGGATCTGCTTGAAAATGCCACGGGCCTTCTCCTCACACAGGCGCTGGGCGTCTTTTTTTTTTTTTTTTTTCCTAGGTAACTTCATTTATTAAATGCTACTGATTGAAATTTTGTGCATAGTTGGCTAAATCAATTTGCTCCATTGTATTAATTAAGAGGTACACAGGTTTTTTTTTTTTACAGAAAAAGTGGCACCGAACATAAACATTTCTGTGATTTCTCTTTGTGACATTCAAAGTCAGATTAATTTCTAATTAGAATTCTATACATCATACAATTCATATTTCTTTCCTGTGTGAACCTAGATCCAGCATTCAAGACCTGTGAGAGATGTTGGAAGGTATTAGCCAGCATTAGGTTCAGCACATGGTCTATTATTCCCCAGTCCCTGTCCAAAAGCTCTGCCCACATTTCAGGAACCTAATCCTCTTGGCTGAGTGGCTTTAGTGCCAGGTCAGCCTCTACCACAGAAGAATGTAAACTCCAGACAATAGAACTTTACCAGATCCCTGATGATCCTGCTTGTCTTGCAGACTCTCCCTCTCAGACTGAAAGAGAAAACATTACTTACCTATCTCCTTCCCACTACCAAGATGGTTCCCTCAGCATGACAGGAATATGAGCCATGGTGTATGTGGGAGTGAAGTCACCAGACACAGAAATAAGCATTGATGATCCTGTGACCTCACCTCCCCACAGGACAGAAATGATGAGTTCCCCTGTGTGGTCAATGGCACTGCAGATTTTGTAGTTGTACATATGAAAACTTTTCCTTACTTTCAGACTTCCAGAAACAGTTAAAAGTTTTTTGGTCATGGTAAGCATCTCCACAGAGCCATATGGGCATATAGAGGAGATGATTGCTCTTCTACCATCTCTGGGATAGCAAGTGTCTCACATGGAGGCAGCAGGGAAAGTGCAGGTGTGAGTCTAGAGGGAGAGACATTTTATTAAAATGGAATTAACCATAAAAATGTGTGCCCCTGGGTCATGAACTTCTATAAGAAGTTATTTGTCCTATAAACATTGCTCTCTAGTTCTCCAGTCTCCTAAACTGCACCATTAACATGGCTAAGATTACAGACATCCACAGAATGACAAGAGAAGAGGAAAATGAGGAGAATTTTGCAAAGATTCAAAATTCACTCAAGACTAGTTGTATAACTCTGTATGAACTAATTGGAAAGTGTAGCTGAGGTAGGTAATGTTAAATTCAGAAATAACACTAAGAACCCACTATCCCTTCACTAAATAATACTTTATTGGAGCCCTCTAAAAGGGCAACTCCACCAAAGAGAGCAACAGGGATAGATCACACCTGTGTGTGTGAATATATATATATATTTCTTTCTCCACTAAATATGCAGAACAAAGGAAGAATATTAAGACCTGCAAGAGAGAAACAAGTCAACCCATCTGAATAAGAGCATATTTCTCAAAAGAAAGTCTAAAAGTAAGAAGAGTATGGAATATTTTCCAAGTTCTGAGAGAAAGTAACTGTCAACCTACATTAATATAGGAGAAATAAGAAATCTTTCACAATATACAGAAAATAAATCAATTCATGATCCCTAAACCAGCATTTCAGAAGATATTTTTTTTTCATTTTTCTTTTATTATTCATATGTGCATACAAGGCTTGGTTTATTTCTCCCCCCTGCCCCCACCCCCTCCCTTACCACCCACTCCACCCCCTCCCGCTCCCCCCCTCAATACCCAGCAGAAACTATTTTGCCCTTATCTCTAATTTTGTTGTAGAGAGAGTATAAGCAATAATAGGAAGGAACAAGGGGTTTTGCTGGTTGAGATAAAGATAGCTATACAGGGAGTTGACTCACATTGATTTCCTGTGCGTGGGTGTTACCTTCTAGGTAAAGGCACCACACCAATCTGTGAGCTCCTCTCCAATGGAGTACCTGGTGCCAAGGCCAAAGTCGATGACTTTCACGTTGCCTTCAGTATCAAGCAGGATGTTGTCAGCTTTCAGGTCTCTGTGCACAATGCCTCTGTCGTGACAGTATTTGACTGCACACAGGATCTGCTTGAAAATGCCACAGGCCTTCTCCTCACACAGGCGCTGGGCGTCTTTGATATGCTGCCGGAGCTGCCCTCCGCTCACGTACTCCATGACCAGGTAGACATGGTCCACTGTTTCGATCACCTGAAACAGTCTGATGATGTTAGGGTGGTCCAGTGTCTTCAGTATAGAGATTTCATTCGCAAGGTAGGAGCTTTTCTCCCACTTCTGCTGTAGTTTTACTGCAACCTGGGTTCTCGTGAGGCGGTGGTAGGCAAGTTTCACATAGCCAAAGTGGCCTTCGCCTATGGTCCTCAGGAGCCAATACTGAGCCTTGAGGATCTCATCAGGGGACCTGGCACTGAGAGAGCGCTGTGCTGTCAGCCACTCATACCTCTCACCATAGAATGATCATGGCATCTTTACCAAATTTTAGAAAAGAAACAAATTAAAAAGCCCAAAAGAAAAAATAACCAAGAATAAAAACAAAAAACAATGTTCCCTGAGGGGGGAAAAAAAAAAGAAAATGTAACAGAAAAACAAAGGAAAAAGAAAGAAAAATATCAAATCAAAAAGTAAATAAAAATGAAAAATAGTAGGAAAAACAGAGAACAAAAACAAAGACCAAAAACCAAAATCCCAAAATCCGTCAACCAAGCTTTGTAGTTGTCCAGCAGGTCACCAACCAAGAGCTTCCTGCGCTGTATGGACAAAAATCCAGCTCAGGCAAATTCCTTATATACCTGCTGGCTGGCAGTTGGCCTTACTCACAATGGCCCCTCGGTGATGTCAGAGAACAAGTGAACCAATCACAGCTGGGCACAAGCCACAAGTCTTGTCTCATTGGTCCAAAGACCATCACAACTTAAAAAAAAAAAAATTCAAAGGATAACCTACTCCAACAATTGCTTCCTTGGTGGGTCATGGAGACTGGTATTTACTCCTGTGAAGCTGAAGTCCCTGGATGCTTCAATGGCCTCTTCAGTTGGATTCTGAAAATCTGTCATAACTTTTGGCTTTTAAATACCTCATCCTGAGCAGAGGCTCTGGAGTTTCAGGAACTATGAGGAAAGAATGACAGAAGAGGAGGTCTCCCCAAGAGCAGGCAGGTGGCTGGGTAAAATAGCACTCCACAGGCTTGCCAGATATGTCCCAAACAACAACCTTGTCATTGGACCAGGGACCAGGAGAGAAAGATAATGCCATATTTGGATAAAATGCAACTCCAGAGACACAGACAAATACAGTCTGATTCTTCTTCAATGTCTGCCTAAATTATTTAGAAGTATCATAATGAAAGAAGCTAAATAAATGAAATGATTAAACAGATCACCAAAAAATAAAATAATTAAAAATAAATAAAGACCTCATCCTATCTACACTCAAGTTATTCAATTCCTTTGTCTTTAAACCTGGAGTGATTGATGTTAAACTAATCCTTTGGTAGCGGTTCTCAAACATGTACCACTGTCACAAAAAACTGTTTCTCAAAGCACCATGGAGCACTTTTAACATCAATTGCAGGTGGCAGGAGGTAGACAGCCCCCTTCACCATAATTTGCCTCATCAGATTTCTTATCAGAAACCTTGGAACCCAGAAGGCAGTGGGTGGGTATTTTCAAAGTGATGAAGAATAAAACCATCTGCCAAGAATTATAGCAGAGAAAGAGTGAGTCAACCCATTTGTTCTGCTGTTACAAAATGCCTTAGAGAGGGTTATGTGTAATTGACAGAAATTTATTTCTCACAGTTGTGCAGGTTGGCAACAGACTAAGCCTGAGTTCTGATAAAGTAGTGGGGAGATAGAGACGGCATAGTAGAGAGGTAAAACCTGAGGAATCTGAGCGTGGAGAGGGTCACATAACACTGGGGAGGGGGAAAGTCACGTAGCAGTGGGGTAAAGTAGCCTATGGAATTGCATATAACCATATATGGATTAGACTTTGCTTTTTCCTTCTGTAACCTGCTTGCAAGGATCTATAAGGGGAGACCCCTTTGTTCTAGGGGCTCAGCCTTTGGACAGGAGTCCTCTGCGTCTGTGCCGGCACAATAAAACATTGCTTCCTGCTAAACTGCCTCAGTGTCCCATCTCAGCCTGAGATTCCCACAACAGTATTAAAATTTTATTAAATGCTAGCCAGACACTGGTGGCTCATGCCTGTGATCCAAGCTACTTGGGAGGCTTTGCACTTGCAAAAAGTTATTAAATGCTTTTTGTGTTTACATCTATTAAGATCATATTTGAGTTTTCTTTTTGTTAGTTTGATAAATTACATTGGATTTTACTTAGCAAGGGTTGGTTTTTATGGTCACAGCACACTTGGCTGTTCCAGTAACAGTGCCCCTCCTCCATGAATCCCTATCCCTGTGTCCTTATTTGTCACCCCTCCCACATTGGTCCAATAAGTTGTTTTGGTCAAGATCTGTTGTGATTTGGCCAATGAAATATTAGCCAATGTGACACAAGCAGAGGCTTGAAGAGCACTTGTGCACTGGGCTTGCTGTGTTCTGCTGCATGCTGGGAATCCTGTGCCAACAGAAGGCTGAGGTGACCTGACGCAGATGTGACTCAGCTGACAGCCAGCTCCACTGCCAGACATGTGAGGGAGGCCGTGCCATCAGATGGCTGTCACTGCCCGAGGACTCAGGTAGACCAGCAGAGCTGTCCAGGTGTGCCTTCCTGTGCAGCTAACCACAGAATCACAAGCACAGAGAACAGGTGTTTTCAGACACTGTTTTTGTGTGCTTTGTTAGGCAGTGACAACTGATACAGGGAATGTAGAACTATTCAGTTTGTCTGTAACTTCTAAATAAGTATTGGACATTTCCATGTTTCTAATAATTATCCGTTGTTTTGAAATTTCATAGTGACTTTTAGAAAAGAGTTGTAGTAATTCTCATAAAGAATCCCCCACAGTATCTCGTATCACACACACTTTTTAATTCCTAGTGCGATGTTCCTTTTTTCTTTTGTTGCCAGAGGCTTGTCTTGATCTGTTTTTCGTTTTCTTTTTGGTTCTAGGATTTGATCTCAGGACCTTCCGGTTGCTAAGCAGGAACTCTACCACTTGAGTGATGGCACCAGTCCTTTACCTTGTTTTTTTTTGGAATGGGTCATCCATTTTTGCCTACATTGGCTGGATGTTGATACTCCTATTTATGTCTCCTACATAGCTGAGACCACAGGTGTGCCCCATCATTCTCTGCTTGTTAATTGAGATGGGGTATCAATATCATTTTGCCTGGGTTGGCCTTGATTCCAGATCCTCAGAACCTCTACCTACTGAGTAGCTGGGATTACAGGCATGTACCACCATACCTGCCTTCTTTTTCTAATTCTTTAAATGGGTACTTGGCTTATTTTTATCCTTTTCCTTTCTTGAATATACTAACAAAATATTTTAATTTTTTCTTCAGCGATGTACATGTCTGTCTAGTCACTGCTGTAGCTAATTCTCACAAATTTTCTTACATGATGTTCCAATGCCCTTCATTTTTTTGTGTGTGTGTGACTGCACAAGAAACCCAGGGACTTCTGCACAATAGGCAAGTGCTATACCTTCCAGCCCTAATTTCCAAATATTGTGTAATTCATCCTCCCCGTGAATTCTTTAGACACACTTTCAAATGTAATGGGGTTGTTTTGTCTCTTTGGGTTGACCTGTAATTTTATAAAAATAATAGAAAACAGTATGCTAGGTATTCATAACTTGCTTTATGTCCTGGTTGAGGTATAAACTTTTTCTATAAAGGGCCAGGTAATAAATGTTTTTACTTTGTACCGTCTGTTGCATCCATTCAACTCTGGTAGCCTGTTGTGAGTACAGCTACAGACAGCATACTACAAGTGGGTGTGGATGTGTTTATTTTGTCCTTTTTGTACTGGTTATTTTTGAGATGGGGTCTTGCTTTACATCTGGCCTGGCATGGACCAGCTCGCCCCCAGCCTCAGAGGCTTTCATTATGGTCCAAAGGGAAAAATGGGTTGAGGCACAGCATGTAGCGGGCGGTTGGCTGCCCAGAAAAGCCTGGTCCTGGGTTTTTAGGCCCAGCTAAAACATTTGACAAGACAGCCTTGGCAGCCAGACCTCTGGCCCTGTCCCAAGACCTCCAAGATGGATGCCAACTAGAGCATCTACCTCCCAGTATAGGGAGGGTCCAGGATAAATTTGTTTTGAACCTTGTCTCCCAAGGGTGGAATAGCCTGTTGGGTAAGCGGAGGCTGAGCAGACGATACCCTGAGGCAATAATTCTGTCAAGTCCCTGGATCGGCAGCCTAACCTGCGAACTTGCTAGAAATGAAAATTCTCAGACCTCACCCCAGAAACCTGAATCAAAAACTCCAAAGGTCTGGCCCAGCAATCTGTAACCTTAAAGAGCTCTTCAAAGTTTCACGATGCACATGCCTGCAATCCTAGCATTCTGGACACAGAGGCAGAAGGATCCAGAGTTCCAGGCCAGCCCAGGCTACATAGCAAGACCCCGCCTCAAAAAAAAAAAAATTGCCAGTCACTGTATGTAAGCTTAATTTTATTGGATAGCCAAATTCATGAGTTAGCACAGATCAAACGATTGTTTGCATGGGTTACAAATGACTTTTTCTTTTTTACAGGAATAAAACAGTGAAAATTACAAACTGTAAAAAGGAAGACAAACCTTGTCTCCATTTCAGAGAAGCAAGATTTTACACAGCACATTGAAGATCAAGATATTTTGAGAACAAGAATTTAATGTTATAATATTATACACTACTTTACAAAATTAAAATTTCTATATAAGGACTATATTTGTAATAGCTAACAAAATCTTGAAATCACATTTGGTGGTCCCCTAGATAATAGATAGCTGTTATGCATCCTTGATTAGAAGAAATAAATCTTTTAGTAGAATTATTGCAAAACAGTCTATCAGACTAAAGGCAATGAAAATATATGCAAACTAAAATAAGTGGTACTGCTTGAGTGAATAATAGTAGTCAGACTTACAGAACTGTTATTTAAAAAATTCTAGAAATTAGAAAAATAGAGTCTTTTTATGGTAGTGGTAGAACTGCCATGCTCAGAGTCAGTCATGTACCAAGACTGCCCTTGTCTCTTACTTTAGTAGTTATAGATCTGTAGAAAATTCAAGGATCATTCATAATTTACAACTATGATAAAAAATATGACAGTGTAAATATTAGTTGCTTTACATCAAGAAGTCACACAAGATGACATGGCTGTAGTACTCTACTGCCAAAAAAAAAAATTTTTTTTAATGCAATATTGCAAAAAACAATTGTTTTATGTTAATCTCCCCAAAAGGTTCATTCATTCTCTCATTAAATGGAGAGCAAATGCTGTAAATCTTAAATAAAGTTATGTTTTTTAATGACCTGTCATAAAATTACTCTGGATTGCACGTTACACAGTATCTAAAATAAACTGTAAAGTAAATTTGTGAAGTAAACTAAGAATGCGTGTGGTCATAACAAGCATCCTACCCACTCAGGGATGGAGCGAGGCACAAGGAGGGTTATCCTAGAAGCAAAACATTTTTCCCTCTGGAATATTCTTTCCTACAATTAAGAAAAGGCCTACAAATATCAACATTTAAAATCACATTGAGACGACTTCAGTTTTTTAAGAGACATCAGTACATAATGACCATTTCTTAACAAGAAGGCAAAATACAAATTTACTTTAATTTGCTGTAATTTGAAAGTTGCTTCCTAATAAATGAAAGAGCTTTCAAGAAAAGTTACACTTCAGTGTACAACTGGTACGAAAAAAGTCTTAACACTGCTTAAGGGAGATGATAATTTCATCACTATTCTGAACCAGCTGGGAAGCAGTAGTTATAGACACTAAGAGGGACCTGCTTCTTTCCTACCCCAACAACTCAGTTAAAGTCAGCCCAAATGGACGTAAACCTGAAAAATACTCTTTCAATGGTGATCACACAGACCCAGATTGTAAACACATTTTCTAATCTGTTAAAACAATAAAACAAAAATCTTTTCCTCAAGCATTACATATGCACATCTTTTAAGAAGTTCAAACAAGTCAAAATGAATCTGTGAAAACTGAGCCAAACTCTTTTAAAAAGATACCGTATCACAGCACTTTCAATGTACAGATGTATAATTTACCTATTTGTAAACAAAGTTGCTCAATTGTTGTGACTATGCTATTTTTCTAGCTGAAACAGATCACTCTCTGAAGCATTTTCAAGAATCTTGTTTCTTTCATCACTTCCACATATCAGATCTGGATAATCTTGACATCCACTGAAGACAGAGCAGCACCGTGCTTTAATAGGTCTTAATACCCAAAATATCTGAGTGGCTTCCAATTTAATTATTAAACTCCTGAGAAATAAGACTGATGCATTTTGAGATAGCATTTAGAAACTTTTACCTTCTTGCATTCACCCCCATTTCACTAAAATAACACTTTTTTTCTTAATCTGAGCAGAAATGTACCACAGCAACACCCACTTAGAGGATGAAGGTAACTAAAATTTCTCATCCCTATTATCACTGCCAGTCCCAGCATACTGACAAAGACAGCTCACAACCTTGTCGTCAGAATACAGCAGCATGTCCAAGCCTTCTGCAGCCCAATCAGAAAAGCGCCTAATTATCGCTTTCGCTTCAAATTAAAGTGACTTTGTCTTCAAGTGGAGAGAACACTGACAGATTTCAAAGCATGGACACATTCCTTCATATTCTTTTCAAGACAGACTAGGTTAGTTTCCTCTAGTTTCAGTTAATGTGATGATCCTGCTCCTTTCTTGAAAGGAGAAAGAAAAAAGGCATGGAGAAAAAATTCTAGCTTTTCTACAATCTATTACTTTTGGATTTTCCGAATTTAAAATATCATTACCAATGGATTTGAAATTTCCCTGCAACTCTTAGTCTTGTGAGGTTTTAAATGTAGCAGCCAAAAACTCAGAAAAATAAAAAATGAGAATTATACATGTGGAACATACAAGTATTTTACAAAATGAATTTTGCCTCTGCAATATTGTCCTATTTCAATCCACAACTCAAACATAATTGGCAGCAAAGGAAAAATGTATCCAATCATAGGTAGATATATTTTGATTTGAAAAATACAGTATTTTTTTTTGATTCTCTGCGGTGGTCCTTTGTTTGCTATAGTTTGTTGAGATCACAGTGAAAACATCTCAATCATCACATTTAAGTCACAAACTTAAATAGAAAAGGAAGGTACGACACATTCCCAGGAATTCTGCATTGTTGTGATTTCCTTAATAATACTAAGTCCGATTTCTTCACTTATTCACTTGCTGCTGTATATGCAAGAGGAATTCATAATATGACAAAGCAGATTCTGTTCTGTCTTCCACCATGTTTTGAAGGAAGTTTGCTTTCATTGGACTCTCATCCCTTAGGAATGAAAGGCAAAAATATTTATAAACATTGGGTAAAATGTAATGGTAAAAGAAATAGCAACAGAGTGCAAGTGTGAAGCCCTGAGTACAAAGCTCATACCTCCAAAAACAAAAAAAAAAAAAAGAAAGAAAAAGAAAAACAGTGGATCTGTCACAGATTTTTTGACCTACTGTAATAACTATCATATTTACCTTATAAATGGCTACTTCTAGAAGTTTTCTCTGAGAAGATTTGGTTAATTATGTAAACTTTATGTTGTTTAAGGGCAAGTATATACTGGAATTAGGAGAAACTGTGAAGTTTTTTAGTAACAAGTTTCTTAAAAGCTTAGTAATTCCAATAATTGTTTACAAAGCACAATTCTGTACTATTTATTAAATACAATTATTTTTCCTTTTTTCTATATCCACATAATTTGCTTAAGCATTAGTTTGCATATATCTGATTCAAAACAGGTCCTTGCAAGACCGAACAAAGTGTGTTACACATGAAAAACTTGACTTACCTTATTACATAAAGTACTGGGAAAAATGGTCTCTGCTCTCTAAGCCATGAGATAAAAGCTATTGTTCTGGCAGACTCTGGTGTATCGAGTTCTGGAAGGTCTATCTGTTACACAAAACCAACAATATCCAATTACCTCTAAGTAAGTGTCTACTAAATGGACTATAACACTCTTCAAATTTTACTGTGTTTGTGAATCCATCACCTGCTGGTTTTGTTGATCCAGACAGTGAATACTTTAGGCTTGGAACTCATTTCATCTCTGTTGCAAAAACTCAACTCTGCCATCATTACATTAACATGGCCATAGATGATATATAAGTGAATGGGCACAGCTATGTTCCAATAAAACAAAATTACAAAATAGGTGGCAGGCCTCCTTGAACAGGAAAACATCTTAACTCTTCTCTACATTTTTATGACCTTTAGAATGAACTGATTCATTCTGGTGCTTGTTAACAAAATGACACTTTATTTTCTCATTAGTTAAAATACCTACTCACTCAGTCCAGTAATTTTTCTCAAGGCCTGGAAGCCAGTGCTTATTCAAGGTATAATCTTGACACATCAGTCTTTTTAAATAGCTGAATCCCCTAATGACTTCATAAATGTAGAGCTAGAACCCATCACTTAAAACCTGCCAATATGGAAAAGTGATGAAATAAAACACATATTCCAAAGGTGGATACAAGCTGGCAAGAGGGACTAAGAAATAAAAACACTAAGTAAGATTGTTTTTTACTTTTTTTATCCATTTCTCCCCCCTGTCCTCCACCCCCTCCCTCTCTTCTCACCCCCCTAAGGTTGTTTATTATTGATTTTAACTTTATAAATCAAAACTATCCAAATGCTATAGATTCCTCATGAACTATTTTAACTATTCCTTCATAAGCGAGACCATTCTTATTTTACAAGACTATTTGTAGTGACTTCTTCAAGACCACATGGCTAGTGATACACAAAGGTCCATTATTCCTTTCTTAAATAACCAATGTTAATCCAATGGACAGTAACCATCTGTCATTTGCGAGGTTAAACCAGGGTGTCAAGTAGTTTAGTTCTTATTCCAAAACAGCCAAAGACTAGAAGTATTGCTCAAGTTGTAAAGAGCCTGCTTTGCAAGTTTAAAGTCCTCTGAGTTCAAACTCCCGTCATTAAAAAAAAAAAAACTTGCTAAGCACCTGCCTGGCAAGTGAGAGGTCCTGGGTTCAATTTGCTGCCCCCACCCCACCCCAAAGAAAAGAGGGAAGGAAAGAAGAGAGGAGGGGCCTTTCCAAAGAATGAGAAATCACTTATCAAAAGAAAACAAAACAAAACAGAAAAATGCCACACCACCAGACTGGGGGTATAGTTCAATGGTAGACTACTTGCCTACAATGTGTGAGGCATAGCATCAGCACCATAAAAGAGAAAATGAAAGAGAGACAGAGAAAGAGAGACCCATGACACAAATATCATTTGTCATAACCTCTTTTTTTGGGTCATTAACTAAATTCATTGCTTTCTCCTCCAAATAGAACACTGTCTTAAACACGTAAGAAGAGAGACAAGTTAATAATGCAAAGTCACATGAGGAATGCCATTCTTTTTTTGACGATACTGAGGAACCTTAACTCACGTCTCACATTTGCTAAGTAGGCACTCTACCACTTGAACTTTTGTGTTGGGTATTTTTGAAATAGGGTCTCTTGAACTACTTGCCCACGCTGGCTGTAAACCATGATCCTCCTGATCACTGCCTCCTGAGTAACTATAATTAAAGGCATGAGTCACCAGTACCCACTTAAGGATGCCATTCTTAGGTTAGGAGGTGAGGTAGGAGCACTGTGAGATCCAGGCCAGCCTGGGCTACACATGATGATGCTGTCTCAAAGAAAAACGAAGGGAGAAAAAAAAGAATGCCATTAAAATATATGGCAAACGCATGTGTCCCAGGTACTTGGGAGGCTGACACAGGAGGATCCTTTAAGCCCATAAGTCTTAGGCTAAATAACACAGCAAGATTGAGTGTGGAAACACACACCCACACACACACACACACACACACAAAGCATGAGTTTTTTTCATTTGGAAGAACAACATCTGTGGCACATTCCTTTTGGGAGAAATTTGGAGTGTTGATTTCTGATTTCAAAATTGATATTTGTGTTTTTGCCACACTTGACATGTCCCTTAAGTCTATAATCACTGAAGTAAAAGTCTTACCATAGTCTGTGGAATTGATGCATAGTTTTGAACTCCTAGCACTTGGTGGAGAAAACTCTGTGCACAGTTTTTCCCAACCCAAAGCATCAGTGCCTGCGAACAGGAATAAAATTATTTTAGAGGATGCCTCATAGTAAGTGTTGGCACCACACATCTGGGAGTAGTTTAAAAGGTCAGAAGGATGTGTGTATTTACAAAGATTGTACAGATCAGAACAGGACTAAAAACAACTAGTATTTACCACGATGAAGGCTGTGCAATTAGTATTTGCCACAACAACACCTGGCATGGAACAAGGCTGGGATGGGAGAAAATGGCTGACACAAATATATGTAGAGCAAACATTACAAATCTGTTCAAGAAGAGAGATACCATGGGGAAGGAAACCATATGCTAAAA
Organism: Castor canadensis; assembly: GCF_047511655.1. Classification (NCBI taxonomy): domain Eukaryota; kingdom Metazoa; phylum Chordata; class Mammalia; order Rodentia; family Castoridae; genus Castor; species Castor canadensis. Next base: position 64,590,056 of record NC_133401.1, on the reverse strand, counting down.
AGGAACAGTGGTACAGTGAGGGGGTCAGGGAGTCAAACTACTCACAGAGCCTGCATCCAGGAGGAAAGCGCCATCTCTGCTCAGCTTCTCCACGGAGAGCTGAAGAACAGGGGGCTGAGGGATGATTCTGTCATTGATGCTGAGGGCTCCCTGAGGAAGTGAGGAAGTGATTAAAGCTGCTAGACACACGTAGGAGTCACAGGGAAGAACAAAAGCAAGTAAAGAACTGTTACCTCCAAGAGTTTGGGCCTTACTCGCTTAGGCCAATCACAGTTATTCATAACATGAAAAAGATGAAATTAAAACAAAGCTGCTAAAATTCTAAGAAATCCAAATTAACTTCTGATCTTAACTTTCAAAAGTAAATGCAATACATATAATGTAATATGGTGAACAAATGATATTAGTGAAGTCCAAATAACATCTGGAATTTAGTTAATAATAGTATAGCAATCAATTTGAGTACACCAGATTTTACAAAAGTATTATGGTTTTGTAATTTTATTTTGACATGAGGCCTCACTATATAATCCAGGATGGCCTTAACCTCACCATCTCCTGCCTCAGTCACGATGTCCACCTCAAAACACTTTAAAATTTTTTTTACGGGGGGGAAGGTTTCTCTATTTTGCCTAGACTGGTCTCAAACTTGGGGGCTCAGGTGATCCTCTTGCCTCAGCTTCCCAAGTAGATGGGATGACACATGTGGACCATCGTACTCATTAGGGTAAAATGGGTGAGAGGTCTGCGAGAACTTTCTGTACTATATTTGTAACTGATCTTTAAATCTAAAATTCCAAATGAGGGGGAGGAAAGGAGGGAGAGGGAGAAATGAGAATCTCTTTCAGATGTTAAGCAGAATTCTACCCATTGGCTCCACTGGACCTGGTTGCTTGACTTGGGCCATGTATACATCCTGAGAGGAGCAAAAGCAGCCAAATGCAAATGAAATTTAATAGTGCTCTTCAACTTCACATTTATCAAAGATAGAAATGCAAGTTTCTCATTTATAATTGACTGTAATGCTGTTATCTGCAAACACATAAACAAGCCTTTCAATATTCATACTTATCCATTTTAACCAAAAATATATTTAACTACTTAACCTATGTAAATCAATCTTATTCATAGTGATGGTTAAAACTGGAAACAGTGTCATGAAAATGTATACTTCAAATGAGTGAATGCTTACACACATGGAAATAACCCCCCACCACACACAAGTGCTAAGGGTGAAATCCAGGGCCCTATGCATGCGAGGTAAGCACTCCACCACTGAGCTAGCTACACCTTCAGCTCCTAAATATGTTTAATTATGATAATGATCACAATACTGATGATGCTAATGACGGTGATGGCAATAGCTGTGTATGGCTTACATCGTGTCTATTGTATCCAGGCACTGTCCTAAGAGTTTTACATGTGTTAATTCATTTCATGTTCAAAACTACAAAAACCTCAGAATCTGAAAACTATAGAGAACAAAATTCAGGGCAAGAGGAAAGTAGAGCTACCAAAGTCAGTTACTGCTTGGAGTTTTCAGCACCCAGCTTCCTATTGTTTGGGGGACATGATTTTTTTCACTTCTGTGATGAGTCAGGGGTTATTATACACAGTGCTTAAAACTTCTGACCTTGGGACCATGGGGAGCAGAAGAAACAACAACCCAAATACGGCTGATGAGGAATTTCGTCAGAGGTTTTCAATGTGAACTGAAAAAGAGCTTCATCCATCTCAGAGAGTGAGAAAGGCAAGATAGCACTGGCTGTTTTTAGTTTTAAGAGAAAAGCTGATCAGAAAGAAGGAAACTGACGGAGAATCTACTAGGTTCTCAGTACCCCCTAGTTGCTCCTGTGGTTTATTTCCTTGTGATCTTTTAAATTTATATTTTTGACAGTGATGGGGATCATGCTAAGGACCTCAAGCACAAGGGCTCTGCCACTGAGCTACACAGCTCCTCCCTCCCCACCCCTTTGTGGTTTGTTTCTAAGAGCTATCTTTTCCCTTTCTTGCCTAAACTTCTTGAGAGTCAATGTGTCCTGATAAACTCATCACTGATGTGTTAATACTGTTTATGTTAGAAAGTATTATGAGTCCTTTACTTTCTCTCTCTCTCTCTCTCCATGGTACTGAACTCAGGGCTTCATACTTGCTAAGCGGGCGGTCTACTGCCTTAGCCTTCCTTTTTTCTTTCTGAGGTTCCCATATTTCCCATATTAGAGACATAAACTGCATTTAAAATTTTATGTTAATTTCTAATGCTGCTATGTTTTAATGGGAGAAAGAAAATAAGACTAAGCCAAGTATGGTGGCACAGGCCTGTATCCTAGCATGTACTCAGGAGCCTGAGAAGGATCTAGATGGGCTGCATAGTTAGATCTCGTCTCCAAAAAAAAGAGAAAGGTAAGTTCAGTTAATTGAACTTATCAGTTAAGATTAGTTACTTTTGTAATACAAATTAACAATGTTAAGAGTTTTCATTTGTAAAAATTACCTCCGATTTCTCCTTTATGTGACGGTTAATCTTAACTGTCTACTTTTTAAATTTTTTAACCACAGTCAGATGCCATGCAGTAGTTAGCAATGTATGTTGTCAGCCCGAGGTCCCCTCAAGGGGAGTGCTAACATTCCTTCCTTTCATACCTTAAATGTCAACTTGACTGGATTGAGAAGCTCCTAGGAGACTAGTAAAGCATACCTCTGGGGGCGAAGGTCATGGTGTTTACAGAGACAATTAGATCATGAGAACTCTGAACTACTGAATGGATTAACTCCTTAAATGAATTCATAATTTGATGCCATTCCTGGGGGGGTGGTGAAGGTAGGAGGTAGGGGAGGCCTGGTTAAGAGGAAGTAGGTCCCTGGGGGCGTGTCCTTGAAGGGAATATCTTGCCCTGGCTGGTTCCTGTATTCCTTTCTCTGCTCCTGGCTGCAATGATGTTAACTGCTCTGATCCACAATACCTTCTCCACCATGATGGACTGATACCTCTGAAACTGTGAGGTGGAATAAATCTTTCTTCCCTTAGGTGATTTTTATCAGATATTTTCTCAAAGAGAAAATATAAAAAGTATCCTAAATATTTTTTTTATTTTGAAAGATTTTAACTAAAACATTACTCCCCATCTGTATACATATTAACTGATCACAATTTTAGAAAGATTATGATTCAACATTTTTATACTTAAGACTTTAATTTATGGTAATACATAATCAATAATGTGACTTCAATAAATTTCCTATCAAAAGCAAAGTATTACAACTCAGATAAATATTTTTAAATTCAAAAACACTATTACATTGAACATGGACCTAGGGTGCTCAGATGTGATTTCACTCTCACCATACATCTTCCAGATCAATTTGTTTAAATAAATAGGTTGCTCTGGACAACTTGACATTCTCTTTATTTCTTACATCTGTTCTAGAGACTTGACTTAGGTAACTTAAATAAAGGTACTGTTTTTAGGAGCTTCCCTGAACCAGCATTTCTCTACATATAGCAGAGAGATAAAATATAAAGCACTAGATTAACAAACAAACCTCTTCTCATTTCTGCACTGGAATGAGGACTACTAAGCTTAGAAGCCTTCAAGAAAAAGTCACTAAAAAACAGAATCAATCTTACCTCATCTGAGAGATTGTCAACTCTATACAAACTGGGATGAGTTGTGAGCATAAGGTGAACCAAGGGCTGATTTTTCACTTGACACATAGCAAAAATGCGTTCATCCAGACGCACATTTGTCCCAGTCTGGAATGATTTCTGTAATGAAAAACAAACCCCATGCCCACCAAAAGAAGACACTTAAAAATACAGAACTTTGTAAATGTCAGAGAGAATTACCAAATTTACTGTGAATTACTGTTTCAAAAAATATTCTAAGAAGTCATACACATGTATTACATTGTGACTACAGCCTCACCTAAAAGTCTGCAGAAATAAACTGACCATGGCAAAAGTATTTGATCTCCCTATTGTATGTTTCCTAATCATAAAATAGGTCTACTATCTACCATGACATATAGTGACAGTGATACAACAATCTAAGCAGCATCACAGGAAGGATGTCAGTACATAGCAGATGATAAAGGCACATATGAAGGGCTGTGGTATCCACTAAGTGTTTTATCAATGCTGCATGATAATGAGTGGTAGCTGTCTCTGTTTCTCCCACACTTAGAGAAACTAATCAATATACCAAAGCTTGCAAATCAATGATGAAAAGTATTAATACAAATGACTAAGTAGAAGAAAGTTCATAAGTAAGATTGACATTTAACTAGTATATTAATTTCACAGAGAATGATGAAGTTTCTTGGTAAAGTTTCAAGTATTCCAGTGGACGGAAAGGGGTAAAGGAGGCAGAAAGAACAGGAATGAGACAGGCACTAAAGCAAGTGCAATGGCTAAATCAAAGAGGATGAGAAAGCCCTGGAGGAAGCATATTTGTGAGGGACAAGAGAGCACTGCTCATGTGTCATACTGACACACCTTCACGTGTCCTGGCGGTGCCCTTGCTGGGTCACTGTCCTCAGAACCAGCTGGGCTTCTGATGCCCACAAGCACTTGCATTTGTGCAGCCGCCTACTTCCCAGGGCTGCAGAGCATCAGTGCTGTGGGGACAGGGCCTGGGCACTGAACTTCCTGTGTCCTGTTACACACTCTCTGCCTAACTTTCTTCCTTTCTTTCTTTCCTCCTTCCTTTTCTTCCTTCCTTTTGTTTCCTTTCTTCCTTCCCTCCCTCGCTCCCACCCTATTCTTCCTTCCTTGTTAGTACTGGGGTTTGAACTCAGGGTCTTGCACTTGATAAACAGGTAATCTACCACTTGAGCTATACCACCAGTCCCTTTCTGTTTTAGATGGGACTGTTGCACTATTTTGCCCCAGCTGGCCTTGACAACAATCCTCCTAACTATGCCTCATGCATACCTCGGATCACAGGTGTGCACCATGCCTGGCTTATTGGTTCCCCATCAAGCCTCAAAACTCAATCTTCTTGATCTCTGCTTCTGCCTTTGACTATAGGCATGCACAATCATGCCCTGGCCCTGACCAACTAAACTTTCTCCTGTACGGATCTGTTCCTTTTCCTATAAAATCCAGTTTTAGCAAGAACCCTACTGAGTCAGTTTAATAAAAATCCTCCACCCTCAATATCTGATCACCCTCTACAACTAATCAGTTTCATCATTCTCCGCCATCCCCCAACTGATGTCTCATTACCCTGGATTAGTTTCATAAGAATCTTGTTAGCAAGAATCCCCTTTACTCTTTTTTTTTCTCAGCTAATTTGAGGCAGTGTTTCAATAGGCAGCAAACACTAGCCTTGAACTCATGATCCTCCTGCCTCAGTAGCAGGAATGCTGGGATCACAGGGGTGTGCCAACAAGCCCAGGTAATCTTGATGGTACCTCTTAATAATTTTCTATCCATCAACCCCACTCCGCTCCTTCTAAAATTCCCAATTGCCCATGATGCATTCAGAATTGAATGTAATCTCTCCTACTGTGCTTCAACAAGTGTCATTCATTGAATGAAAAAAGAAAAGGTCCATAAGATCCTTGAAATTAATACATGGTCAGTCACTAAGAAGGGGACAAGTACTATGGAAAATGAAAGAAGCAGAGCTCCATGCACCCATTAAAATATTTAATGTGTCTATTCTGTTTGATTTGTTTCTTTTGGCAGTACTGAGGTTTGAACTCAGCCCTTGCACTCTACCACTTGAGACACACCCCATAAGTGTCTGTTATGTATTAATAACTATTTAGGTACTGGAACAAAGTAGTGAATGAAAAACATAAAAGCTCTATAGTTATGCCAGATTACATCCTATACAAGGCAATTAAATAAATAAGAAAAATACCTGATCAGTAATATGTGCTTTAGAAAAAACCTAGGATGGAAGAGCCAGAGGTGTCAGGGTGTTGTAGAGAGGGGAAGGATGAAGTGGGGCATGTTAAATGGAAATCAAGACAAGAAACCTGAGAGGAAGACAGATGTGACAAAAAATACAAAACAACAACAACAAAAAAACCCTGGAGAGGGAAGACCTCATATTTGTAACTCCTGTGCACTTATATGCAGAAATGAAAATACGTATCTTGAGTTCAAGAAACTAGAATGTGGGTTCAAAAGCCTTTCCTATGAGGGAAGAGAAGGTTGCCCACAGCATTGAGAAGAGACTGCAGACACTAGACAGGCAGATCACAGGAGTTCAGAAAAACACAGAAATTGACAAGATCCAGAGCAACCCTCATTAGAGCCTGTCATAAAAAGCATTACTATCAAGAGCTTTTAGATAAAATGTTACGAGGTTACTTGAAATTTGTAAGCTTGGACATTAAATTCTAGACACTGGAGAAATAAGCCTATTCACCGATCCCAGAGTTCTCTCTCTTTTTGGGGAGGTGAGGTAGAGACACAGGGCAGTTAGGGAAACATATAAATAATAAATATGAAAAGCCAAGAGCATAATGGCCCATGACTGTGATCCCAGAGCTTAGGAAGCTGAGGCAGGAGGACTGGGAGTTCAAGGCCAGCCTGGCCTACATAGGGAGACCTTGTCTCAAAACAAAAGAATCAAATGAAAAACCCTAGAGACAAAGCTATTCACAAAGAGCTATAGGACCACAAAAGGAAAGGTGTGCCAGAGAGGTAGCATTTGATCTCAAAGACAAGGCTATGGAAGTGCAATCCAAACCCTGAAAATAGGTACACGAATATGAGAAGACTTATCCAAAGAATAAGAAGTGTGGGCTGGGCGGCAACTCAGTGATAGAGTGATTGCCAACATCCAACCATGCCTAAGACTCTGGCTTCAAACACCAGCACTGGAAAAAACAAAACAAAACAAAAAACCTGAGAACTATAATGGTGCTGAAATAATGTAGGGACCAGGAAAGAGCCAAAACAAAACAGATGCATGTGTGCACTTACTTCTGAAAAAAATTAATTTTTTCAATTGGTAACAAATTATAAATGAATATATTTATAGGGCACAAAGTGATATGATATAGTATACAATGTGGAATGACTGAATTGAGCTAATAAGACAATCCATCACCTCAAATGCTCATTTATTTCTGCTGTGTAACTGACACTGTACCCTTGTCCAGTATCTCCCCATTCACCCTCCACCAGTCTCTCTATTCTCAATCACCATTCTGTGCTCTGCTTCTATGTGTTCACTTTTGAAACTTCTACTTATAAGTGAGAAAATGCAGTATATGGTGGCTTTTTGTGGCAGCATCACAATATATAATTCTTCTTTTGGAAAACTATCATTTGAGTGGCTGCAAACATCTCTCATGCACAGGGCACTTGCAAAATCAGTTACTTGTAACTTTCTTTGGTTATAAACCCCTCAAGGTTCAAAGAAGAGGTAAGGTCCCTGTCCTCACAACGTTCAACTGGCATAGAGACACAGAAGCAATGTTTAGGGAATCACAGGGTGAAAGTTTGGGCTTTTGACGTTTTCACTATGCTGCTTTCTGCTTCTGTTTTCTTACCTGTTTAAGGAGAGCCAACACAAAAAGTGGGAAAAGCCGCAAAGAGAAAGGGACCATGAGCCCAGGTTGCTGGTTACTGAGGACTGAAGAGCGGTAAGCTGCCAGAGAGTCGATGAGGGCATTCACTAGAGCATCCCGGGCGTCACTCAGACTGGCAGTCACAGACCTGTCCACAGCTAATGGAGGTGAGGGTGGGACAAAACAGACACAAGGCAGCTTAGCAACTCCACTGGTAAGGATAAGAGAAATAATTTTAAAAACTGTATCAAGTCTCTTTCCAATCTACTCCACACACAATGAGTGAAAACACACAGCACGTAAAAGCATGCTCTAGAGAATCCAACTAACCTCTGTTCAAATGCCATTCTGCCATTTCCCAGCTATGTGACAATTTGGAAAGTGACTTAACCTCCCCATCCTCAGTTCCCTTACTTCACAAATAGGAAAACTACATTCTATGGTGGAATAACACTTTGTCTACCATGTTATTTTGTATGCCACTAAGAATTTTTTTTCATGAGTTTGTCGAGATAGGGTCTCACAGACTTTTTGCCCCAGCTGGTTTTGAACCACGATCCTCTGGATCTCTAAGAGCCTCCTGAGTAGCTAGGATACAGGCATGAGCCACCAGCACCTGGCTCACTGAGAAATTTTTTTTAAAAACACCCTGGAATTCAATTCAAAATTTTACTTTCACACAGATTTTTTAATTTATTTTATAGTTCAGGACATAACAGAGTTACTGAGGCAGATTTTTACCTGTTACCCCACTCTGTTTATATGTATTTCTGCATAGTCAAAAAAATTTCAATACTAAAAACAGAATAACTGTTTTGAAGACTTGTCAACCAGCAACCTACTCAATTCATGTGGTATGAAATGAAGGGATGTCATTTACTGCTGTGACCTAAATTTGCTCATAGAGGGAAGAATGAGGACTATTGCTACTGGTCCACAGCAACCCTAAGGCTTCATCAGTTGAAGACATGTTCTGATCCTAATGATGACAGAATATAAAAATGTGCGTATTTTGTCTCAACCAAATATGGTAAAAGGATCCATACCTACAAAGCTATACTGAAGTTTTTAAAATCTATAAATACTGCCTAAAAGTTATTTCTTTGATGTTAATAATGTTGACAATAAGGATTGTACAGTCATCAAAAATATTACATTTTTTTGGTACTGGGAATTGAACCCAGGACTTCACTTGAGCTACACCCACAGCCCCCCCTCCCCACCTTCTTTGTTTGTTTTTAAAATAGGGTCTTTCCTGGGCTGGCCTTGAACTTGACATCTTCCTTCCTCTACCTCCTAAGTGTCTGAGATTGCAGGTGTTCCACCATGTCTGGCTCAAACATATTACTTAAAAAAAAAAAAAAAGTGTGACCCTCAAATTTCTTAGGCCATGATCTTCAAATTATTTTTCTTTTGCTGCTACTGCTGCTTCTTTTTGATGATGAAACTCAGCATTTTAGGCAAGCATTCTACCATTGAACCTTTTTTATTGGATTCGGGAGACAGTCATGCTATGTAGCCCAGGCTCCTCAAACTTATGATCCTCCTGCCTCAGTCTCCTGAGTGCTGGGATTACAGATGTGTAGCACCACACACAGCCTCAACTTTCAAGTTTTCAACAACATATCAGACTAAAGTGCCAGGCACTGGTGGCTCATACCCGTAATATTAGTGACTTGGGAAGCTGAGATTAGGATGATCAAGAGAGGAAAGCCCAGTCAAATACTTCATAAGAGCCCATCTCCAAATTAACCAGAGAAAAATGGACTGGAGGTATGGCTCAAGCAGTAGAGCTCCTGCTCTGCAAGCATGAAATCCTAAATTCAAACCCCAATCCCACCAAAAAAAAGACTAAACAGGCTTCATGAAAGAAAATTTTCCCTATAGGAAACTCAGAAAACAGGTACCTAGTTCTGTTAAAGGCAGATTAGACAAACAGACTTTGTGAAAGTCTTCCCTGAGGCAGAAAGGGGGTAAGAATCAAACTGATGCTAAACTTTACATTTGAAAACAGGACAAGAGGATCAAGACAGCAACTAGATAAGAGATTGAAATAAATAGGTAAAGAACCCAATAAGTTTTCTCCTAGCACACAAGATTTGGGAAGGCTGTGAACATGTGTGTGGTAGTAAACTGGTTTTTAATCTCAAATTCCATGACTGCAAGTCTAACGATCTTTATAGTGACCTGCCACCTCTTACTACACAAGTTACTGTGCTCATAAAGCACTGTTATAAACAATCCTACTAAGTACCGACATTAACTGTTGATAATATATGGTTATTTAAGTCCAAAGCAGAAGAATACAGAGAGACAGAAATCAGTTTAGTGGGGGATAAGGCCAGTGTGGGAAGGAGGCAGGAGTGGCACTAATTGCTTATGGGCATCAGATTCATTTGGGGTGACAAAAATGTTTTAAAATCAGATTGCGATGATGGCTGCAAAACTCTGTAGACAGACTAAAAACAACGAATGGTACAATTAAAATGGTGCAGTCCTATGGTACATAATTCTATCTCAATACAACTGTTTAAACAAGCAAAAAGGATTATCTGTGGCAGATCTTTTCGTTAACATAGCTATAAGCACCCAAATTGAAACCTATAAAGATAATCATTTACAAGAAAACAAAATAGGTGGATTTGCCTAATGGTTTTACTTGGAAAATATTTACAAGTGATATCCACTCTTACCCATATTGGCCAATAACCCTGAAATTGCTTGAACATCAGCTCCCAGAAAGACTTCATTCAGAGTTGAAACTACTGGCAAACACAAAGTATGGACACGTATTCTTCTTTCACCTTTGGGGAAAATACATGATAGTAAGGACAGCTACATTCAGAAAAGATTATGCTAAAGTCAGGTCTTTTCAATACAGAACCAAGTAGGGTCACACAGGAAGCAGAGATGGTATCAAAACACTAGTCTGTGACAACACTAAAGTTTTTTTTTAATTATTATTTTTTACTATAAAATTCTTTTTATTCAAGCTATTACTAAATAGGTAACAGGCATTATATTTAAATGATGATAATATGCTAGCATTTTCTTTCTTCTCTGTCTCAGTCCCTCCCTTCGTCTCTCTCTCCCTGGCCCCTCCTTCTTTCCTTTCTTTTTTGAGACAAGGACACTATGTAGCCCAGGCTGGTCCAGCCACCTGAGTGTTGGAATTACAGATATCTGCCACCATACCTGCCAATATGCTAGTGTGCTTTACAGCCTGATTTAAAGTTCAAAAAACTTTTATTTTATTGATTTATTTGCAGTACTAGAATTTGAACTCAGGGCCTCACACTTGCTATGCAGGAACTCTACCAGTTGAACCATGCCCCTAGCTCTAATTTTACCCTTTTTAAATACAAAAGAAAAAAATAAAATGAAATTGATTAATATTCACAGTGCCTTTTCTTTGGTAATTACCTACAACAACAACTATCAATACATCAAAGAAATAAAATGAAAACCTTTGGAATAATCAAATATCTATCCATCTATCTCTCTCTCTCTCTCTCTCTCTCTCTCTGGTGGGGATTGAACTCAGGACCTTATGCATTTAACATGGGATGTGAATAAACTGGGCACAGCAGGAAAGTACTCAGGAATAAAAAGGAACAAACCACTAATGATGCAGCATGTGGATACATCTCAAATACAACTATGCTAAGTAAAGGAAGCCAGACTCAAAAGTCCCAATATCCAAAATCTGAAATGCTCCAAACCCTGAAAACTTTGGACCACCAATATGATGCCACAAGTGGAAAAGCCTACACCTTAAACGTGAGGGTAAGGTAGCTGTCAAAATGAAGGCCCACTAAAAATATTGTATAAAATGACCTTTCGGCTATGTCTATAAGGTATATAGGAAACATAAGTGGACTCTATGTTGAAACCTGATCCCATCCAAGATATCTCATGATGTACATGTAATTATTCAATGATTTGAAGAAAATCCAAAATTGAAAACTCTTCTAGTGCCCAGCCTTGTTTTGTTTTGTCAAATAAAACATGATGTCTAGCAGAGCACTGATAGCTACTCAGGAGGCTAAGATCAGGAGGATTAAGGTTCAAAGCCAATCCTAGGCAAATGGTTCAAGAGACCCTATCTAAAAAATACCCAACACAGAAAAGGGCTGGTGGAGTAGCTCAAGCAGTAGAGTGCCTGCCTAGCAAGTGTGAAGCTCTGAATTCAAACCCCAGTACTGCCAATAAAAAACAACAACAAAAAAAAGATGTCTACAGATAGAAATTAATTGGTTTTCTCTCTCTCTCTGTGTGTGTGTGTGTGTGTGTGTGTGTTTAACCCAGTACCTGAAGGGCTCTACCTCATAAGCTGTGCCCCTATCTTTTTGTTTTTATTTTTGACATAGGATCTCACTAACGTTGCTGGAATTTCAAGCAGGTATATGCCATCACCGCCAGCTCAAAAATCAATTTTACATTAACATTTATAGTGTGCTATATTTATATAAAAACTGAACTTTCTTTTTTTTTTTTTTAAATGGTGCTAGAATTTGAAATCAGGGCCTATACCTTGAACCACTCCTATTTTTGTGATTTTTTTTTTCAAGATAGGGTCTCAGGAATTATTTGCTCAGCTGAACTTTCTTAATACTAAAGATTTTTTATTAAAAATGTCCTAAGGCAGGGTGCCACTGGCAGCTCATGCCTGTCATCCTAGCTACTTGAGAGACAGAGATCAAGAGGATCTTAGTTCAAGATCAGCCCAGGGAAAATGAAAAAAGGCATCCTATCTCAAAAATACTCAACACAAAAAAAAGGCTGGCAGAGTGGCTAAAGTGGTAGCGTGCCTGCATAGCAAGCATGAGGCCCTGAATTCAAACCCCAGTAGCACACACACACACAAAAAAAAAAAAAAAAGAAAGAAAAGTAAATTGAAAATGCCTTCACATCACCTGAGGATAAGACACAAATTTTATGTTGATTAGGAATGACTAAGTCCTACCCTTAAAAAAGTGCTGTCTGTCTGCAGCACAAGCCCTCTCAAAACTTACCTCAAATATCCCCTTGGTGAGGACTTTCCCTGGCTACTCTTTCTTAAAATAGCAACCCGAGTACTTTCTATATTCTTTACCTGCTCTACCATTCTCTTTAACTATTATATTACTTATTTATCCTATTTACTATCTCACTCACCTATTAAATTAAGGCCTACAATTTTTTTTTTTTTTTGAGACAGGGTGGTGTTATGTTGCCCAGGCTGGTCTAGAACTCCCAGGGTCAATTGATTCTCCTTTCTGCCTAAGGCTGCCCAGCACTGGAATACAGGCCAGAACCCAGCTCAATAAAGATATTTTTAAAGTGCTTCTCAGAGTGTCTGCATGAGTATTTGTGACCCAGTGTGGTGGCCCAGGTGTATAATGCCAGGACTTGGGAGGCTGAGTCAGGAAGAACTTGAGTTCAAGGCCAGCCTGGGCTATACAGCAACCCAGTCTCCAAAAACAAAAATAAAAAGCAAAAAAAGTTTAAAATCTGCAAATAAAATGATCTAGGAAAATAAAAACACTACAGCATTACCGAGAGAAAAGCAACAAAGCTCTTATGATCAGAACACTCTTTTGGCTTAATGGAAATTACGAACTACTCCAAAGAGAGTTTCTCAGAGGCCATACAAGACATTTCACATGAACAAACTTACCTTTACTACAATATTGTTCTAAAAGTTAACACTGCTGTACTGTATACTCACATGTTGTGGTTTTTATGACAATAAAAGCAAACAAAAACTTACCTTTACTTGATGTATACAAGAGTGCTGACTGAAAAGAAACCAATTGTGTGTCAGTAAGACTCTCTTCCACTGACATCTGCACTGCATACCCAGCATCCGGGTTGACATTGGGCAGAGACAGTAAGTCTGTGGAGCGGACAAAGAAGTTCCCATGGAAAGTGTGAATGGCGAGACCTAGGAGAAAAGAAATTTAAAAATGACTTTATATGTCTGCCTCTGAATATTTATACTTTATCCTAGTCACATATAAGATAGTAAAAATAGGTAGATAATAGAGTACTTACTAAAGTTGAGAGGATAGGTATCTTCTTAAATGAAGGCGAGGATACAAACCTTCAAAACACTTTCCGGGAGGACAATTTAGCTCTACATATTAATATTTGTTTTGGTGGTACAGGGGTTTGTACTCAGGGCTTCATACTCATTAGGTAGGTGCTATACAACTTGAGCCACTTTGTCAGGCCCCAGGGAGCTCCCCTCAGCCCTAGAGGCCTTCTAGAGACTCTGTCTCTACATCGGCACCTGGGTAGGAAAAGGAAGGTAGCATGGAAGACTGAGGGCAGATATGGCCCAGGGTGATTCTGAGTATTTGGAGGGGAGAGGGAGGCCTGTGCCTGTGGCTCCTACAGGTTCCTTGGGGACAGATTCTGGTGGGTACTTTCTGATCTGTGAAAATACCATCTCCCTAAACCTACTAGACAGTATTCCTAATGTTGCATGAGAGCATTTCTAACAGACTTGTTTTTTCATTTTCTTTTTGGGAAGGAACGCAGGGTCATATGCATGCAAAGCAAGCTCAGTGGTAACTGGGCCAAACCCCCAGCTGGGGAAAGCATTTCTAGGGGGTTCCTTCAGTAGCTGATGCCTACAGGCTTTAAGGGGCCATTCCCACCCTTACCCACACCTAGCATAGTGGGAGGTTTTAACGTCTGCTTTGTGCCCTGTCCTGGTTTTAATATTCCTTTCCTGGTGTTTGGCAGGTTGATCGTTCTCATATGTTAAACAGAAGTCCTCATGTCCTCTTATGCATTTTCATTAATTTGAATTTATTCCTCTGTGAAATTAGAGTGCTTTATGTCCCCCCCTCAACAAAAAATGTTATTGTGAGATCCACCTTTTTGACTTGAAATTAAGACTAAACATATTCTTATGTATGCATGGGAAAACTTTTAAAGGGAATGTAACAAGCCACAGAATGGGACATAGTGGACTATGTTTGATTTCTCTTTTTGTATGTTTTAATACTTCATCTTTTTTCCCCTGTGGTGCTGGGGATTGAACCCAGGGCCTCAGACATGCTAAACATGCCATCTACCACACTGCTGTACCACAACCTGCCTGTACCACACACACACGCACACACAAACACACACACTCTCTCTCTACCTACCGATCCTATCAACTTTATCAAGTATTTGACTTCTAATGAGATTTATCATAAATGAAGAAAAAGCTAAGCAAGTTAACCACACAGTTTTGTTAAGTCATGCACGCTACAGAGAAGCACCAAGTTAATTTGTTGGCATTTTCCCAGGCTCTTCCAACTCTTGTTTTTGGGTGTGTGGGGGAAGTACTGGGATTTGAACGCAGGGACTTGCACTAGTTAGGCAGGTACTTGAGCCATGCCCTCAGCCCAGGCTCTTTATGAAAAGTAAGATATTATAATATATAAGATATTATAAATAACCTCTGATTCATGGCTTCCAGCCATGATCCTCCTGATCTCTGCCGACTGAGTAGGTAGGATTACAGGCCACCAGTGCCCAGGCAAATAGTTTGACTGACAGATTTAAAAATACATTGGATACATTAATGGATCCTTATCATTTTTTCTGTAGGTTTCATGTAATTTTTCCGCCTTAACAATGATTGCCTTAGCTGGCTATCAGTGGTTCATGCCTGTAATCCTTAGCTAACTGGGAGGCTTGAAATAGGAGGATTGAGGCTTGAGACCAACCTTGGCAAATAGTGTATGAGATCCCATATCCAATATAACCAGAGCAAAATGGACTGGAACAGTGGTTCAAGTATTAGAGTGCCTGCTTTATAAGCAGGGAACTCTCTGAGTTCAAACCCCAAGTCCCCCTGCCCCAAAAAAAAAAGATTGCCTCACACCCATTAAGGATCAAAAACATTCCCACATGAATAAAAAATTTGAACCAGGTTGATAATGTCCTGAAAAACCAAGTAGACCACAAATTCAAAGATTTCCTCCTTCTAGAGATGGATATAATAGTGAGAACGCCACTGAGCTATATCCAATTAAAATGGTTAGGAGGGCTGGAGGCATGGCTCATGTAGTAGAGTGCCTGCCTAGCAAGCTCAAGGCCCTGAGTTTAAATTCTACTACAGCCAAAGGCAAAAAAAAATTAGAGGGTAGGGCTTGTAGCCAAGTGGCAGGAGTGCTTGCCTACCATGTGTGAGGCATGGGTTCCATGACCAACATGGCAAAAAAAATTTGTTTAAAAAGGCATTCAGAAGGATGAGACAGCAGAATCAAGTTTGCGGCTAGCCTGAGCTACGTAGTGAGACTCTACCTCAAAAAAAAAAAAGAAAAAAGAAAAAGAAAGAAAATGTTTAGAAGATTGAAATGACCAATTTTATGAACATTCTATCATGATTTTTAAAAAATTATTTAATTAAAACAAAAAAGGGTTAGAGGCATGGCTCAGGTGGTAGAGCGATTACCTGGCAAGCACAAGGTCTTGAGTCAAACACAAAAAATGTTTTTAAAGTCAGCCATGGAGGTATGCACCTACAGTCCCAGCTACTCAGGAGGGTGAGGCACATTCAAGACCAGCCTGGGCAGCATGCCATCACCTCCTATCAAAAGAGAAGAAAGATCTTCCACTACTATTGTAATTGTTCAGTAAGTCCAATAAATAATTCATCAGTAACATAATTTTATTTTCCTTGCAGCCATGGTCTCTCGTTTTAAAAAACTGAGATATTTCACATACTATAAAATTCACCATTTTAAAGTATTTTTTAATATAGTCACAATAGTCTCCAATTTCTTCCCCAGTACTGGGGTTTGAACTCAAGGCCTTGTGCTTACTAGGCAGGTGTTATCACTTGAACCAGAACTGCAGCCAGTCTATTTTTTAATAGGGTTTCTTCTCGCTTCTTAAATGCATATTGTATAATTTCATCTTATAAAGTCAGCAAAGTATCCTAACAGAGTATATCCTTGAAGATTTAGCTAGGTGAAAACATGTACATTTATTGGTATAAAAAAATATTTACTTCTATGTAGGAAAAAAAAAAAGTGTTCCCACCTTTAGTGCACCGAATCCTCATAACTGCCTCAAAGCCAATCTTCCGAGTGAGGTATCTCTGTAATTCCTTCTGTAATTTCTGTACTTGGACCGGATTGTGCTGATGATGGTAAGATGGATAGTAATATACACTACCTGCTGAGTACCGAGAAATACAACCTAGAAGACAACACACTACTGATAAATATATATATATATACATATATACACATAAATACATATACACATATACATAAATATGTATATAAATGTACATATTTTTAAATTTTCAACATTCTGTTTTTGAGACAGTGTCTCACTTCAAAGCTCAGGCTAGCCTCGAACTTGTGATCCTCCTGTCTCAGCCTCCAAGCACACAGTTCTTTTTTAAAAACATTACTTCTCTATGCATTTCTGTATGTCTTTATATACTGCCTTGTGCTAGCTGCTGTGGCGCTTATTATGAGTTTATAAACACAGAGCACTGTCTCACCAGCTGAGATCTGCCTTACTTAGAGTACTAACATCAGCCCTTTTAATTTCATTTTCTTTTTTTTTTTACTAGTGTATATTAATTACACAAAGGGGTTTTGTTATATTTCCATACACAGATATAATGTACTTTGATCAGATTCAACCCCACTATTTCTCTTTCTTATCTTCCTCCCTCTGTTTTTAAACAATTTTTAACAGGCCTGATTATTCCATTTTCATGCTTGGGTATGAAATGCTTTCATCATATTCACCCTCCTCACCCTCTCCTTTCACCCTCCAGGCTTCTGTCAGTTCCCAACCCCAAATGCTCCCTCATGAACTCCTATTAAATAATGCTATTACTATATGAAAGTAACTGCAGCCATTTTACCCAGCTTTTCTCTGTCAAAAAAAATATAATCCTTTATGTAGTGGTATGGAAACTTCTCTATCTCACTCCTACTAAATTAGCGTAGCCCACTATAAGTTTACAATAGATTAAACTGATCAGCAGGAGGAGATGGTGCACCTATAGCCCACAGCTGCTTAGAAGGCTTGGGGGTGGGGGATACTGGTACTTGAGTCCAAGAATTTGAGACCAGCCTGGGCAACATAGCTAGACTCCATTTCATAAAACAAAACCTGACTGATTAAGTCTCTCAAGGGAATAAATGCTTTTACATTGCCTCCTACTTACAATAACGTCATATGTCATTTCACCCTTCACTGAAGAAAACAATCATGAAGAACTTACCCAGAGAAGCCAAATCAGAATACTGTCCACTGAGAAGGAATAAGTCAACAGCTACCTGCTGACCAGAACAGTCCAAGGCTAATTTCTTATAGAAGTCAGTGGATGGAGTCAGGTGTATTTCCTGTGAATAAATAAATAACAAAGAGAAATTTTTTAAATTATTATCAGAAATGTAAATACACATCCACAGATGTGTATAACAATTACAATATCCTTGACTCACCTCAACATGTTTCTTTGGGTTTTTTTTTTTTGTAGTACTGGGGTTTACACTCAGGGTTCACCCTTGTTGGGTAGGCATTCTATAACTCAACAAACACACTCAGGCCTACGTATGTTAATAACAATTATCTCTGGGGCATATTACTCAATTCTTTTGCATTTTTATACTATTTGACTTTTCATTAAGAAGTAGTACTGGCCAGATATGGTGGCACAAGCCTGTAGGCCCAGCTGAGGAAGGAGGACAGCAAGTTTGAGTCCAGCCTGAGCTACCTGATGAGACACGGTCTTAACAGACCAAAAAAGAAGATGCATGTGTTGCTTAAGAATGAAAACCGAGACCTGCTGAAACTAATCCAGGAATGGGGGGAGGGAGATAAAGGCAAATGATAGTAACCATGTTATATTGTAAGAACTGTTGAAAATGTCACAATATACCCTCAGTACAATAGTAAAAAAAAAAAAATTTTTTTTAAATGTGCTGCTTAAGAATTTTCTATGAACTTTTTAGGGCTAGGGATGTAGCAACATTACCTAGCATGAAAAAGGCTTTGAGTTTTATCCTCAACAGCACTGAAAAAAGTTTTTAAAAAGAAAAGAAAAACAGACAAAGAAAAGGATTTTCTATGAGGGTTTCTTACTGTCAAAAATAAATATCACTAATTATATTTTGTAATAGGCAAAGATTATTATTGTAACTAAAATCTATCAAATGCTCAGTATGCTGGTAAACTACAGATAACATCTATTTAGTCCCTTCAACTACCTTATGAGGTGGGTGCTCTCATATTTCTACTTCATATGGAAACAGAGTTTATTCAAGTGTCCACATCTAATAAGCAGTAGAACATCACATAGTCTCTAGAAGTGTCCTCATTAACAGGATAAGATACTGGCTTCTCTCTCATCTTTTGGGAAATGTATGTCTCAAGTAAGTTGCTCAAAAGCAATTGCCAGTCTAGCAAATCTTGGCCACTGCTAACTGGTCATCCAGGTTCCACCTTG
Source organism: Castor canadensis (assembly GCF_047511655.1). Taxonomy (NCBI): domain Eukaryota; kingdom Metazoa; phylum Chordata; class Mammalia; order Rodentia; family Castoridae; genus Castor; species Castor canadensis. Next base: position 64,571,059 of record NC_133401.1, on the reverse strand, counting down.
TTCCTAGCAGGTATATTTCCTTAGTTTCCCAGACTTTCTCATCAAAGTCAGGTTGGATTATAACAGCCTGATAAAGATATTAGAAATAAGGCATTGGGTGCATCAGGTAGAGGAAATTGTAATAAAGTAAGTATGTCTACAGATGAGTGAAACCCTTTACCCATTTCCTTATAACCCTCCTCCCCACAACAGAAAAATACATTAAAACAAACAAAAAAGGTTCTGTGACCAAAGGGACCAAGAGCTCCAGTATAAATCGTATCATAAACTTGATGATTTTCAAACCTTAGCAGATGACCTGTGGTTGGGTTCCTCTCTTGGTTTAAGAGCTCCCACACCAAGAGTTGGGAGTTGTGTTTGAAAGACAGACATTCGACCACCAGTTGGGGACAACAGCTTAAAGGCAGCCTGAAGTGCAGGACCCAAGGCACTCTGGGTCTCCAGACTCTTGGTAAACATTTGTGGCAAAGTTTTCAGTAAATCCTGGACAAGCTTGTGAAATAAAAAAAGAAAACTCAAGAGTGTTACAATTAAAAATCTTTTTCACTCTAAGTAAGTACCTAATACAACAGACGAGACACTGAGTCATGATGACGTTCAGAGAATCTACAGACACTACAGTGAATAATGAAGTTGGTCAAATGACAAGAAAGCCATTTTAAATCAAATTGTAAATCAGCAAGCAAGACATCAAAATTGGGGCCTTACAGTTCTCATACATGCAACAGTGCAGCAAGACTATAAGTCCAAAATACATCCAAAAGAACCATCCTGTGTAGAAATTTGATCTATTTTAACGCCATCAAATATGGCTTTCTCCATCACCTCTATATACTTTATTCTTTTAAGTTCCAAAGTGAGTGTAACTCTCCCCTACTGCAAAATCTAAGTTATTTATTAACTTGCCAAGTAGTAATATTATTACTAAGAAAAACAAAATCAAAACCATCTACCTCTTCAGGTTAGGGTGTAAAAATAAAGAGAATTAATGGGTAAAAAAATACTTCATACTATGGCACAATGACCACTGCTAAGCGCAGAGCCCATAGACTTGCTAGTGAAAATGTCACCCCTACAGCATAGATGCATGTACAGGGTAGACAACATCCCCCTTCAGACACGTTCTGTTCACCTCTCATTGTATTATGTCATGGCAATTTCCAGGCAGGTAATAAGTTTCTTCTGAACTGACCCCAATGACACTCTGTGAATCAGAAAAGCAAAGGGCACTGAGAGTAGCCTGGCTAATGTGCTTCCCCACCCCCGCAGGGAATCTCAGCAACCCTCCCACCTCCCACAAGGCTGGCAGGATAGGTCTTCAAGTGTTCTTCCTATTGGAAAGAAGAACTCTACTACAAATAACTTGCTGCAGTAGAATCAAAAATGACTGGCACAAGACTGAACTCAAGAACCATTCATCTAGTGAACTTAAAGTAAGAACAGATATAAAATGCTACATATCCTAGAAATGTCAAGGAAAGAAGCAAAACTTTAACTGAACAATCATTTCAAAAATAGGACTTTAATATTTAAATGAAATATGGCAGATAGAAAAATGTTCCTTACCTCTTTACTTTCATTTAAATTTACTAGTAAGTTCTCTGGCATAGGTATAAAAACATCTGAAAGAATAAGGAAATACTTGTTTTCAACAAAATTTCATTGTTAAAGATACTGGAAATACATTGACAAAGACTCACTTAACCACCCTGTACTTAAAGAAAACCTACCACTCCATTATTACAGCACTACATACAAATGACCAAGGAGCCACCAAAGGAACACTGACTCAAGTACATATTGCAACTGTTCTGTTTCTTGTCTGGAAGCAGCCATCCACGTAAAAAATATTGATCTGTAAGCACTCAGTAAAGTCTTGTAAAAGTTACGTTCTTCTTATGTTAGAGATAGCAATTTGGCATATTGCTTTACCTTCCCTTTTTATGGCTGACCCTGCAAGCCAGCAAAGACTGACTATTGGCATTTAAAAAGGACTCTAGAGAAAGGAAGTAGATGGGACATGAAAAAAATTTAAAAAGGCAACTAACATGACACACAAGAATGTTGCCTTTATACGAAGTACAGTTCACCAACACATCTGTCCTTCAAAATGCAGATGCTTCCTGAAAAAAAAGGCTCACACGGAGGCCCCTTTTTGTGATTACAAAATAAAGTGAACCAGAAGGTCTTCTGATCAGTTCAGGAGACACACAATTATTCTTCCCCAGGAATTAAATTTCTTTCTTAGATGGAAGCAAACTATGAAGAGAACACAGGTGATGAATTAAAAGAAAAATTGCTTTTCACAAAAAATAACAATTATTAAGAACCTTATAAAAATAATACCAATAAATGATTTGAAAGTTTTAATGCCAACTCTTTAGGCTTTCTTTCTCTGTGTTTTATAGCCAGGCATGGTGATGCATGCCTAAAATCCAAGCACTCAGGAGGCAGAGGCAGATAGATCATGAATTCTAGACCAGCCTGGGCTACCCAGCGAGACCCTGTCTCAGAAACAAACAAATAATAAACAAAAACAAAAAGTTTTCTAACATCTTTATTGAGATATAATTCACATCACATAAAGTACATCCTCATAAAGAGAACAGTTCTGGGCTGGGGGTATAGCTCAGTGGTAAAGCACAAGCTAGCATGTGCAAAGCCCTGGGATGGGCTTTGTTTTATTGCAAAAACAACAAAAAACACTTGTCAGATTTGTGATCTATTTCCAAGGTTGTACAACCACCATCTCATGTAATTATAGATCTTTTTCACTGCCTGAACAAGAAACACTGTAACCACTCACAGTTACTCCCAGTTCCCTTTCCCCAAGTTCCTGGCAACTAATTTGCTTTCTGTCCCTGTGGAGTTGTATGTTCTAGACATTTCACATAAAGAGGACAACACTCTATGTGTTTGTCTGTGACTGACTCCATTCTGTCGCAAAATGTTTTCATGATTCATCTGTATCACATCCCGTTGTAGGACAAGACCACATTTTGTTTATCTATTCATCAGATGACAACTGAGTAGTTTCCACTTTTTGGTTCCTACTATGCACGTTCACATATTAATTTTTACGGACATGCTGTCAACATTCTTGAGTATGTATCTACTGAGTGGAACTGCTGGATCACATGGTAACTCTGTTTAACTGTGAGGAACTGCAGACTGTTTTCCACCATCGCTGCTCCGTTTCACCTTCTCCTAGCAGTGTATGAGGATCCCAATGTCTCCACATCCTCACCAGTACTTGCTACTGTCCTCCTCTTGAATCTTAGCCACCCTACTTGCTATGAGGCCACATTTCATTGTATTTGCCTGATAGTCAGGATGTACAGCATTTGCCAAATACATCTGTAGATACTTTTGTAGGTGCTGGGGACTGAACCACAGAGCCTTGTACAAGCTAGGCACCTCTGAGCTTACATCTCCAGCTCCAAAATTCTGAATATCAGAATTTTGTGTTTTCAAATTTCTTTATCTAACCATTGGTTGGGCAGTCTGTCTTTTTATTGTTAACTGTAGGAGTTACTTACACAATCTAGAAAAAAATTCCTTATCAGATATGATTTGAAAATATTTTCTCCCACTTGGTGGGCTGTCTTTTCACTTTGGTTATTTTTTGCGGTACTGGGGATCAAACCCTGGGCCTTGTTCATGCCAGGCAAATGCTCTACCACTGGGCTACACTCACTCAGTCCATTTTTTTTTTTTTTTTTTTTACTTTCTTAATGATGCTATTTTGTAATTTTGTTTTCTTGAGACAGCATCTCCCTGTGCGGCTCAGACTGGGCTTGAACTTGTGATCCTTCTGTCTCTACCTGTTGAGTACAAAACTCTAATTTTGAAGAAACCAAATTTATCTATTTCCCCCTCTTTGATTGCCAGTACTTCCAATTTATCTAAATTATATCTAAGAAATAACTCCTGTGTTTTCTCTTAACACTTTTATACTCTTAGCCTCACATTTGGGTCTATGATCCACTTTGAGCTGCTTCCTTTCTATGTTTTTAGAAGTTTTCTTTTTTAGTGGTGCTGGGGATCAAACCTATGGCATCATGCAAGGTAAGTAAGCACCGAGTCACTCAGCTACACTCCCAGCCTGAGTTAATATTTTTATGTGATAAAATACATGCAATGTATAGAATTCACCATCTTAACTACTTCTCAGTGTACAAGTCAGTGGCATTTGATGCATTCACAATGCTGTGTAACCATCATTATGCTTTCAGAACCTTTTCATCATCCCACACAGAAACTCTGAACCCACTCACAGTTCCCTGGTCCCCTTTACCCCCAGCTCCTGATAATCTCCATCTTATCTTCTGCCTATGAACTTGCCTACTCACGTAAGTGGAAGGTACCTCACATAAGTGGAATCATACAATCCATTTATCCTTTTGTGTAAGGCTTATTTCAATTAGCAAAATGTTTAAGCTTCATCCACATTGCACTCATTCTTTTTTAAGCCTAGTAATATTCTATTATATGTCTATACCACATTTTGCTTATTCATTAGCCTGCTCATGGCTACTGGGGGTATTTCCAACTTTTGGCTAGTCTAAATAATGTTGCTAGAAATAATCTAAAAACAATCTAAATAATGATGTAGAATGATTTTTCTCTGCTCTAATTCTTTCAGGTATAAAATGAGAAGTAGAATTATGAAATAATATGCTAATTTCACAATAACTGTGAGGAACTACCACTGTTTTCCACAGCAGCTGTACCATTTTCCACTCCCACCATCAATGCAGAGAGGTTACACTGTTGCCACACCCTGCCAACAATTATTACTTTCCATTTTTAAAAAACTAGCCATTCTCCTGATGGATGTGAAGTAGTTAACTTACTGTGATTTTTGGATTTTTGTTTTCTTTTGCTTTTGGTGCTTAGGATTGAGCCCAAAGCCTTGAACATGCAAAGCAAGCACTCTACCACTGAGCTACATCCCCAGGTTTCATTGTGATTTTGACTCACATTTCCCTAATGATTAAAGATGGTATTTTTTCATGTCCTTATTGTCCATTTGCATATCTTTTATGGAAAATTGTCTAGCCTAATCCTGTGCCCATTTTTTAATCATGTTGTTATTTTTGAGACATAGTTCTTTATGCCTTGTGCATATTAAATTCCTTATCAGTTATATAATTTGTAAATACTTTCTCCCATTCTGTGGGCTGATTTTTCACTCTCTGGTTAGTGTCCTCAGATGTACAAAAGCTTGTTCTGTTTTTCCTTTGCAGTACTGGGGAAGGAACCCAAGGCTTTGTGCATGCTAGGCATACTCCTATTACAGAGTTACCTATCAAACCAAAAATATTTTATTTTCTTTTAGGTACTGGGATAGAACCCAGGGCCTCATACATGCTAGGCAAACATTGTACCATATGAACTTGAAAATAGGCCTAACTATTTGAGTTTGATTTTGAAATAGTTCTAACTTTGCCCAGCTGGCCTTGAACTCATGATCCTCCTCCCTCTGATACTTACAGGCAGGTATCATTACATCCGATGCACAAGTTTTTACTATTAATGAAATCTAATTGTTTTTCCCCTCTACTACCTGTGATTTTGGTGTTCTCTCTAGGATGTCATGAAAATTTTCCCCTATGTTTTATACTTTTACCTCTTAAGTTCAGTCTTGAATCCATTTTTATTTCCATTAAATGTTATAAGGTATGCATACAACTTCACTCTTGCATATCTAGTTTTCCCATAACCATTTGCTGAAAAGTCTACCTTTTCTCCCATCAATGGTCTTGGCACCATTGTCAAAAATCAATTGACCAGTGTAAGGTAGTGGTATAGAAAAAGAAAAAAAAAAATTGGCCATATAGAGTAGGTTTATTTCTATGCTCACTATACAAATTTTGAGTCTGCATGTGCACCCTCAAATGCTTATGTTGTTATTTTTACTGCTGTGGCACTGGGGAATGAACCCAGGGTCCTCCCCCCACCAATAGTACTGGTGTTTGAATTCAGAGTTTTGCACTTGTGAAAGAGGTGCTCTAGCTCTTGAGAAATGCTGTAACACACTTTGCTCTGGTTATATTAGAGATAGGGTCCCAATCTTTCTTTTTTATTTTGTTTTGGTTTTGTTTTTTTCATTTTTATTAGCATATATTCGTTATACAGGGGGTCGGGGGGGAGGATTTGTTGTGACAATTCTGAATAGCCTTACATTGTACACATTGGTTAGATCACCCCCTACATCTCCCCCCATCCCCATGCCCTCTCCTCTCCATTACAGTTAAAGCAATTATAAGAGGTTTCATTGTTCTATTTCCTTCGTCTTCATCTCTGCTCACTCTCCCTCTTCCTACAAGCACCCCCCCAACACACACACACACACACACACACACACACACACACACACACACACACACACTGTCACTGTACTTATATTTTACAGTCTTATCTTTTCATTATTAATTCCAGAGTCAAAGTTCACAGGGGTTTCAATGTATCCCAGCTGTGAATATGCTTTACTTTGATCAGTTCAACTCACTCTGTTACTCTTCCTTACAAACCCTTCCTTCCCCTCATTATTTGTAGCATTTAGTACATATAGTTATATCTTCTATAGAGTCTCGATCTTTTGCCTAGGCTGGTCTGAACCACAATCATCCTATTTAGTGTTCCTCCTGTTCCTGGGAGTACAGGTGTGTGCCACTGAGCCCAGCTACTGGGTGAAATGTAGTCTCACAAACTATTTCCCTGGGCTAGCCTCCCAAGCAGCTAGGATTAAAGGCATGAACCATTGGTGCCCAGCTGAACCCAGGGTCTTCTGCATGTTAATCAAGCGTTCTACATTGCCAGTCCTCAAATACTTCTTGAGTAAGTGAATGAATGAATGCGAAGAAAGGGAAAGGGATCCTAACTTTAATCCAAATTCTAACATTGACTTGATTTTGTTACTTTATTCAGAATTCACTTTATCTCCATAACCCTGTTTCCTCTTTTCTAAAAAAGAGATTGGATTAAAGGACTCTTAAGCTCCAATAATCTAATGACTTTATAATCAAGATTTTCCTTCATGGAATAGATGCATACCATATACTGCTAATTTGTCAAATGGTCATGAAGTATTTCTAAAATGGAAAAATCCCTGAGGCGGTTCAATAAATGAAAGTGCAAAACACATACCTTCAATGTCTGAAACTATTAGCATCTGTGGTTGGGAGAGACCTTCTTGAAGACTGTAGAAATGAATTGTGCTGTCAAATGTTATGAAGCCAATTTTTGTCCTAGTGTTGCCAGGAAGCCTAAAAGCAAAATTCAGAGAATGTTTTGTAAAGTTTTCCCAAATATAGGCACATGAAATATCTGCTAAGCTTAGAAACAAACATCTAATTAAGTATTACAAAAAGTGACCCAACATAAATAACTCTTTAAACCAGCCAATGTTCCCAACCGTGAAAAAATATCCTACACATAAGCCAAATAGCCACTCAAACTATTACTTCTATACAACATAAAGTTATATGTAATTAGTTAGGAAGTAGCATGTAAAAGTACCGGATATATGTACAATTTAAAGTGATTTTCTAAAGAATGCATCAGGAATTAGGGATGTAACTCAGTGGTAAAGCACTTGTCTGGATGAGCAAGGTCCTGGGTTCAATCCCCAACAACATGAACAAATATTATCACATACCATCTCTAAAATGTAACATAAATTTAGGTTGTGAATCTTTTAAAAAATGTGCACAACCCTTTTTATATTACTTAAAGTAATTCCTTAAGAACAAAGAAGACCAAAACCACCTCTTTTAAAGAACATAAATGTGAAACCACAGTTGCTTAAAGGGGAAAGAAACTAGCTTTTTATCTTATCGATCATGCTTGGGGTTGAGTCAATGGGCTAGTTCACCAACACATAACCCCCATATACAATCTACAACATGAGAAATACAAGTTATGGCAGAAATGAGGATGTCTTATTCCCGAGGTGAGGGAGCCACTCCACTTGTGCTAAGATTAGGTCTACACATTCCTCCTTATCATACAAGAGCACTGTACTTCCTTCCATTGAACAGCCATGCTAGTTCTCATGGATTACGCTAATAGTTCAAGCAACATTTAAAATACAGTTATTTTAAGAGAGTTAAAAGTTATAACAACCAAATGCAAAGTATGCATGCTATTTGAAATTTTATCCCAACAAGTTTATGGTGAAAAGATTTTTTTGAGACAACTAGGAACAAAAAAATAAACTAGGGTATTAAATGTGATGGAATTATTGCTACTTTTGCTTAGTGTGATCCTAGTATTGAAGTTAGGGTTAAAAGTCTTAAAGTATTTATAGGTAAAGAGAACGATGGCCGAGACTTGCTTTAAAATACTCAAGAGGAAGAAAATGTGTATAAAGGAGAAGGGTGAGATGAAGTGAAAACAACAGAAAATGATGAAGTTGGCAGAGCAATACTGGAGGTTCATTCCATCTTTCCTATTTACACAGGTTTGAAAATAATGTTCCTATGAAAAGTGAGGCCTATGATTAAATTGATTTAAGTGGACTTTTAGAACATAATTATGTAACTTTGTTTGTATTTAAAAACTAGTTATTCATTTTGCAAACACTGTTAGTCTCAGATTTAAGCTAAGTTGAGACACTTACAAATCCAGATTGTCTAACAAACTCTGGCAAACTGAATTCAAGTATCCGGTTTCAACTGCATTGTGAGACACATCAAATACAAAGAGGTACACTGGAGGTTGTGGTGGTCGTAACTGAAGGGGGAAAAAAGAAAGAATCTCATTAAATACATTTAACAGGACTGAATTTAATCTTACTTACTAGGTCTATAGACAGCAAAACCATAAAATAAGCATTATTCACAGACTGAGTGGAGGTAACATGTAAGCTGTCTTATACTGTTTATAGATGCATAATTAAAAGAAAAATGAGTCTGTGCCTGCCATAAGTCAAGAATGTTTTTGTGGCTCACACCTCTAATCTTAGCTACTCGGGAGGCAGATATCAGAAAGATTGCCATCTGGAGCCCGTCCAGGCAAACAGTTCTTAAGACCCTATCCCAAAATTACTCAGCATAAAACATGCTGGCTGAAGTGGTAGAGTATTTGCCTAGTGAGCATGAGGTCCTAAGTTCAAACCCTAGTACCACCAAAACAAACAAAAAAGTGCAAGTGTTTTCTTTGGGAAAGAAATGGAAAGAAATATGATAAGAAGGGTTCCTGGAAGTATTGGCAATGTTCAACTTCCTGACCTAGGTGGTACTAACAAAGGTGTTTCTTTATAATTATTTGATAACCTACATATTTGTGTTTTATTGACTTTTCCATATGAACATTATATTCCACAACTCAGGGAAAACATTCTTTTGAAAGTGACAAATCAAGTTAGCCTCAGCTGGTTATTTAATTTAACTAACACATTTCAGTCATATCCTTTAAAAATTGAGATGGTATTTCATCAACTTCTTTTATAATGGCTTGCATTCAATTCAGTAAAAAGCATCAAATAATCATAACCAAAATGAGGCATATAGTATAGTAACTTTTGTATATTTTTGCATGTATCACTTGCCAAATCTATAAAACCTGTCGCTCATGAAATAAGTCAGGAAGAAGCCAGACAAGTTTCCAAATGTAAAGGAAGCCATTAAAAGCTACAAGATTAAAGGAATTCAAGGCCATTTTGAAAGAACAGATGCTGCTAATGCATCTGTTTGTTTTTAATTCAACAAAGAGACGGCTACACTGCAGAAAACTATTACCAACTACTTAAGAGCCACAAAATGTTTTCTCCATTGCACCTTTGTGGTGAAAGAGACTGAACCCTCGTAAATTCCACAGCAACAGAACCCAACTGCCTAAAGACTATGCCAGAAAAACACGCTAATATATTAGTCTCCTAAAGGTTGGCATTAATTCTTACCTTATATTCTCTTTTCCCTGGAAGAAGTGATAGTGCAGTGAAAGAGTAACCATATTGGCCAGAAGCTGGTGGCTCATGCCTATAATCCTAGCTACTCAAGATACAGAGATTAGGAGGATCACAGTTCGAACCAGGCCTGGCAAAAGACCCTATCTCAAATCCATTACAAAAAAAGGGCTGGTGGAGTAACTCAAGGTGTACACCCTGAGTTCAAACCCCAGTACCTAAAAAAAAGAAAAAAAGAAAAAAAGAAAAACCATATCAATAGGTCTGGGTTTCTGTCTGTGGATCAAACCCAGGGCCTAGCACATTGGAGGTAAATACTTTACCACTGAGCCACACACCCAGCCCAGGCTTGGGCTTTAGGCAAGTATTACCACTTACTTAGTGGTATTTGTCAAGTCACTCAAGCTAAATTTGTCCTCACATCTATAAAATGGGATTAATAGAATTTTGCTAACTGACCTCCCAGTGCTATTTGTGATAATAAAAAAAAAGTGCATGCTTTGTAAAATGGAAAGTACTAAATATTAGGCATAATTCTTGTTTGTTTTGACATAGGGTTTCACTATGTAGCCCAGACTGGCTTTGAACTTGAGATCCTCTTGCCTTAGCCTCCTGAGTGCTGAGATAACAGACATGTACCACTATGCCCAGCTCATAACTCATATGTGTGTGTACACACTTTTTAAAAATTTATTCATTTATTTTTGGTGAGACTGTGGTTGAACTCAGGGCTTTGCACTTGCAAAGCAGGCACTCTACCGTCTCAGTCACAGCTCCAGTCCAACTCCTATTTTTAAAATGGAAGACCACAATGCTTTTTTTTTTCTAATTTCTTTTATTCATATGTGCATACAATGCTTGGGTCATTTCTCCCCCCTTCTCCCTGTCCCCTCCCTTACCCCCGCCCCCTCCCTCTCCCCTCCTACCCCCTCGCTACCAGGCAGAAACTATTTTGTCCTTATCTCTAATTTTGTTGAAGAGAGAGTATAAGCAATAATAGGAAGGACCAAGGTTTTTGCTAGTTGAGATAAGGATAGCTATACAGGGAGTTGACTTGCATTGCTTTCCTGTACATACGTGTTACATTCTAAATTAATTCTTCTCAAACTAATGTTTACTCTAGTTCCTGGGGAAGACCACAATACTCTTACCAGATTATAAAATTACTTGGAAGAGGATGTTAATCACAGTGTTATTTGTTAATAAACATTTTTCTAACAAAAACTGCTTAACTATAAATATGACCCCAATATTATATTGCAAATCCCTTGATGGATAGAGTAAACTTAAGTAGAATTTTACATATATCTTCACGTTTTTACAATAAACAAGTATTATGCTTTCTGACTTTAAATGCACAAAATTTTGTTAAAGGACACACTGAATTGTTTACTTTAAATCCATTATTATTAAATGAATTCACTGCATTAAACAATTTAAGCTCACCATGTATTCTGAAGGAGCCATAAACTCAATAGTAGAATTTTGAACTTCAGGTCTCCTGTGAGGTTCTCCATAAACTCTGGTCAAAGGGTTGTACATGAATTCTTCAGGAACTGTATAAAGTTACAATGTTATACAGATAAAACTGAAAAGATTAATTGAATATGCCTTATATTTGGCCACTTAATTGATTCAAGAGTTTATAATTAATTCAACATAGCCTAACATTAAGGAATAAATTCATTTTTCTTAAAGCTCCATTCAAGCTCTGCATATACTAAGTGTGCCTTGCTTTCATATAATTCCTGTGATTTTTCTTTTCTCATCTGGATATCATCTTGATATCCTCTTTATATTAGTTTTTGTTAAAGCTGATTTCCTAAAATAGCTTGAAAAGATAACAAGAAATCTTACTAAATGCTAATTATTTTCAGTAATTTCATAATTATTCAAAAATATTAACACTTGATACGTGAAATATATAGACTGGCTAAACCTAGAAAGCTAAGGTAACACTATTTCAGAGGTTAAATCCATAAGATATTAGTCAGTTTCATTAATTAATGAGACCTCTATGGAACTTAACTACTTACTACCTATAACACACTAGTACTCAGAGCATTTTTTAAAATCAAATATCACTGCACCTGTCTTGACAATAACTGCTTAAAAACTAAATTCCCTATGTACTTTAAATAGCAAGCTATAGTTCAAGAAATGGGCCTGTAAGCATATGAAAGAGGCTTCAAGTTTCACCAAAATTTAACTTTGTATATTAAAGCACATACACATATATTTTTCCTGAATTATTAGAGTAAAAGAATGTTCTTTATCTGTTCTCATTTTCCTTTCCTAACTTTTTTGTTGGTTTATTTGTTTGAGATAAGGTCTCACGGTATAGCCCAGGTTGGCCTGAAACTCCCTATGTAGCACAGGCTAGCTTCAAACTCACAATCCTCTAGCTTATTTTCTTCTAATCTTAAAAAAAAAGTACATACAAAAATAAAAATGGATATGGGTTTTAGTGTTTTCTTTCCTTCTTTGTTGCTGCTTTGAGACAAGTCTCATTATATAAATGCAGACTGGGCTTGAACTTGCAATCCACCTCTTCCTGCATGTGCTGGGATTACAGAAGTGTTCCACTATGTCGGCTGGTTTTCTTTTTTGTTTGTTTGTTTTTTTGAGACAGGGTCTCATTATGTAGCTCAGGCTGGCTCTGAAATCACTATGTAGTAGATTTGAGGCTGGCCTCAAAGTTTCAATACTCCTGCCTCAGCCTCCTAAATACTACATTTACAGATGTGTACCACCATACCAGGCTCAATAAAAGTAATTTTTAAAATTCTCGTACAGCTGGGTGCCCGTGACTCACACCTATAATCCTAGCTACACAGGATACAGCGATCAGGAGGATTTTGGTTTGAAACCAGTCCAGGCAAATAGTCCACAAGACCCTATCTCAAAAAAACCCATCACAAGAAAAGGGCTGGTGGAGTGGCTCAAGGGGTAGGCCTGGAGTTCAAACCCCAGCTATTACATGCATGTGCTTTCTTTTACCTCTTACAAAGTATTTCTAAAATTACTGGCTTAAATAAACCATGAAATAAGCCACTTACTATACTCCCAAAATAACCAATGTAAAAAAGTGGTCTGCAGATATTATCACGTTTTTTGCTTTAAATCAATGTATTTTTTTTTTTCTTTTTTTTGGTGGTACTGGGGTTTGAACTCAGGGCCTCATGCTTGCTAGGCAGGTGTTCTACCACATGAGCCACTCCACCAGCCCATACGTATTTCTTTATAATCATAAGTACATAGAAAAAAGTTACCAGTAGTTTTGAGCGGGAGAATCAATTGTACATATATAAAGGTAAATAAGAGAGCTGCTCTTCTTCTGAGATGGGGTCTCACTATTTATTTCAAAAAAGCATACCATCATTGACTCGGTAACATAAGTTACACTTCCACCTCCTTTGGTCAAGAAAGCTGACAAAAGGGTTGATGTAGGTCCTGCATGAACGGCATCTCACAATTGTACTGGAAGTAACCACAGGCAACTGCTGAAAAAACAGAAATAAGTTTTTCAAGACAATGATCATCACTTTGAAAGGGAAACATTAATCTACCCTTTCCAGGTAACTACTGGAACATTTTAATTTAGGAGAAAAAAATTTAAGACTAAAAAGAATTCCACTTGTCAGATAAAAATGTATGCAACTGAAATGTATTGATTTCCTCCCGGACCATTCACATATACATTTGCCTTTTAAAAAAGGTACTTATTTTCTCATTAAACATTCACATTATAAACCCAAGACAGTACATCTGCAATGTAATTTTAAGATAGATGGCCAAGAAGACAGGATCAACATTCTTTGTTTATGAGATAGGGTCTCACTGACCTGCCCAGGTTGGCCTGGAACTTAAGATCCTCGTGTCTCAGCCTCCCATGGGAGGGACTACATTCTAAAACAGTAATGACTGCAATTACTACAAAGAGTTTTTATGTTGTATTAAGAGGCATACTGAGTTCTCACAAAAGAACTGTTATAAAGTTTAGTATTTAAATTTTATCATACATATTAAAACTTAAAAGTCTTCATATCAAAAATCGGTAAGGGGTAGGGATGTAGCTCAGTGTAGAGCACTTGCTTAATATGGATGAGGCCCTGGGTTCAATCTCTTAAACAACATTCACCAACTACAACAGAAAAAAGAAAAGAGTATGTGGTCATATGTCAAGGTTCCATAGCTTTAGGACATAATGGATAGGCATTTTTTTTTCTTCTGGAACAACTTCTTTTTAATTTTATTTACTTACTTACTTTTTGAGGGTAGGCAATTTCTTAAAGCAACTAATTTTACCCCAAGAATGGCTGAACATGGAGAACAGGATAAAGGCAAATGACTTACAACTTAGTAAAATAGTATGATTCATTTACTTATTTCCTTTCAGTATCTCTATCAGCACCTTTGGATTTTTCAATAACACACTTATTTTACTTATTTTACCCTGTTTCTAAAGTGTTTGGTAATAAAAGTATTGGTAGAATTACAAACATTAAAAAAGTCTATTGGATTGGCAGAATGGCTCAAGTGGTAGAGCGCCTGCCTAGCAAGAGTGAGGCCCTGAGTTCAAAACCTATATATCAAAAAAAAAAAAAAAGCCTGTCAGCACCAGACACCAGTGGCTCACATCTGTAATTCTAGCTACTCAAGAGGTAGAGATCAGGAGGATCACAGTTTGAGGTTAGCCGGGGCAAAAAACAAGACCCTATCTCAAAAATACCCAACACAAAAAGGCTGGTGGAGTGACTTAATTGATAGAGCAGCTGCCTAGCAGGTAGAGGCCTTGAGTTCAAACCCTAGTACCACTAAAATAAATAGTCTGTCAGTAGCCAAGTTCCTAAAGATGGCTCAAATAAATTCTATGTACAAGTCCAGAAGTCTTATAGAAAATTTTCCCCACTAAAAGAATTTTCCCCATTTCCTTTCCCTAGAGAAACATACCACTAGGTCTTTGAAAGGATGAAGAAGCAGTCCCAAAGGAAGTTTGGCTTTATTCAGCAAGGCCTGAGTCTGAGGAATGCCAGTCAGCGTACATCGAAATAACCTTAAAAACAAAAAAATGCACAGGTCAACTGCCATTATTTTTTTTTTTTTCAACTATGCTGACATCCTGGTATAGTTGACAACAGAGTTGGCAAAAACCAGGCCCAGAATGTCAGCCAGCTTTTAGCTGCTGTTCTTGCCATTATTATTTTGTAATTAAAAAAAGAGATTGAAAAGACACACATCTTAATATTAGATCAGATTACAAATGAATTATTTCATAGAACCTCTGAATTATTATTATTATCGTTATTATTATTTTGTATAACTGGAGTTTGAACTCAAGGCTTCTATCACTTGAGCCACACCTCCAGTCTATTTTGCTCTAGTTATTTTAGAGATGGGGGTCTCATGAACTATTTGCCAGGGCTGGCTTCAAACCTTGGTCTTCCTGATCTCAGTCTCTCAAATAGTTAGGATTACATGTATGAGCCACTGGCACCCACTGAACCTCTGAAAATTGTATGCCACCACGAGGTGCTGACAGCTCAGGCCTGTAATCCTAGCTACTTGGGAGGCAGAAATCAGGAGGATCCCCCCCAAGTTAGAGACCAGTTCGGACAAATAGTTACTAAGACCCCATCTCCAAAACAGCCAGAGCAAAAAATGGACTGGAGGTGTGGCTCAAATGGTAGAGTACCTGCTTTACAAGTGAAAAGCCCTAAGTTCAAACCCTAGTACCATCAGAAAAAAAAACAAAATTCTTTTTCCAGTTGCTGGCTATGATGGTGCATACCAGTGATCCCAGACTAGGGAAGTTAATGAGATAGGATCACATGTTGAGGACCAGCCTGGGCTACACAACAAGACCTTGTCTGAAAAATAAATAAAGTCTAAGTCCTAGTCAGAAATGGAGAATACACAGTTGTCCTATTCATGTAATTAAACACAGTCTCTTCATGGATGCTGTGTGAAACCATCTAGACTATCAAATGACTTATTTTTCTTTACTTAAGTCTAGATTACACTAGAATTACTGGATGATAACCAAAACCAGTAAATACAAACTTTATTGTTTCTATTTTGATTTAACATGGGGTCTCCTGATGCTACCTAGGCTGGTCTTGACCTACTGGGCTGAAGTCAACCTCCCATCTCAGCCTCCTGAATAGCTAGAAGTGTGCCACCCACCTAGTCAAAGTTGATTACTTAAAAGTTCAGTTTTGCTGAAAGTTCTAAAAATACTATTTCAAAATAACAAAATTTAAAACATATGACAAATTTTAATATCAAAATTTGTCAGTCTTCATTATATACATGGCCAATATTTAGGAAAGAAATAGCCAGATGTGGAGGGATATGCCTGTAATCTCAGCATTCAGGAGACTGGGTCAGGGGGATCTCAAATTCAAGGCCAGCCTGGGCTACAAAACAAGACCTTGTTTCAATAAAAATAAATTAGGTGGAAAATGAGTATAATAGTTATGTTTTTAATGAAATCAATTTAAAATGAAGCGAAAAGTTATGTAGACTCATATCACTGTACTTTGGAATGTACCACCTACCATAATGATAATGAATATCATAATCTTATTGGAAATGATAAAGAGTATCACTCACATCAGGGTTTACAACCCTATTTCTTTTTTTGTTTGTTTGTTTCTTCTTTTTTTATTTTATTTGGTTTGGTCTTTAGAGATAGGGACTTGCTATGTAGTCCATGGCACATGGCTTAGAACTCTAGATCCTTCTGCCCCTGCCTCCTGAATGCTGGGATTATATTCATATACCACCACCACACTTGATCCTGTTTCCTAATTTAGAACATAGCAAATCTCAAGAAAGCAACAGAGTTCTAGTCATAAATTCA
The DNA here is from genome assembly GCF_047511655.1 of Castor canadensis. NCBI lineage: Eukaryota > Metazoa > Chordata > Mammalia > Rodentia > Castoridae > Castor > Castor canadensis. The sequence goes on along the minus strand of NC_133401.1, from coordinate 64,554,281 downwards.
AAACTTGAGTCATAAATTAGTCTACCTGTATAGCATATTCATAGCATCTGAAAGTAGTAAAAATAAAGCCCACTAGAAAACTTAGAACATACATAATATCACATTTAATAAGAAGTGCTATTTGGTGCCTTACTCTGGATTACAGTTGAGTTTCTGGATGTCTTCATGTAAATTTGGAACCGGAGGCTTTAATGGTGTTGAGGGAAGCATGTTTCTCTCTTGAAGAAGATTGACAATTCTTAGACCCTCTGGATGTAGACTTAATCCACTCATGCTTGCAGTTAAGTGATTAGCACCTAAGGGAGTCTACAGATACACAATCCCAAAGTGAGTCACCTTTGTAACTGTGTAGAGGTTTGCTCATTTCTCTCTAAATAAGAAAAGTGCCATCTAGGTTTCCTGGCCAATCTTGTGGTTCTAGAGAAATATGTAAGTACAAAGACTTTCTTTATGAATATCCATTATTACTCAGATTATAACAATGTTCAATATGTCTTCCTAAAGTTTCCTCAAGTGTGCATACAGTTTAAACCAAAAAGTGGAAAATAGGCTAAAAAAAAGGTTTCCCAAAAAGTGTTTTCAACTTATGTCCTTTCAGATACTTGACAATTGCTTTTTGTAAGGAAATTATTTGAGTCAGTCATTTAAAAAAATAAAAGTTTACCTGAGTACAGGCCTGGGGGCTGCTTGGGTAATTCAAGGAAGAGGATGGCATTCCAGCTGTATTAGGGGGTGGTGTATTCTGGTAACCAGGTGGTAAGGAGGGATAGGAATATCCAACGCTTCGGCTCATTTTGGGATTCTTATTAGTAAGCTGTGGTGTTGCTAGAAATGAGATAACTTTTAAGTTCTATTTTATACTCCAGATTACATTAAATCAATATATAGTTTCATGAAGTTATAGAAATTATAACTCCAAACTCCTTTGGGTTAATTTAATACCTTTATTCATTGATTTTGTAATGACAAATATTGATAACAAATAGCTATGATTAAAATCCAGTTCATATAAGACTACAACTATAAACACATAAAAATTAAGTTTCCTATAGTTAATTTACTTTCCTGTTATATAATGCATTTTGTATTCAGATTGATTTTTAAGTTAAAATAACCTTAATGTTTAAAAACATCTTAAATGTTTAGTTTACAGGATTGGCTAAATAAATTTAAATATATCTAACTGATAAAAATAGTCTACTGTCATAATAATAATAAAGTCCATGAAACCAATTCTGAAGGAAAGGAAAAATATTTTAAAAATAAAACTTGTTACATAAAAAAATTAGGAAGTTTTCTTTCTTAGTTTCCTACAATGAGCACATATTACCTCTCTAATCAGACAAAACAGAGATTGAAAAAAACTCATAGCATCTCACCCAAGAAGCCACCTCCTTCAATTTCATCGTAACTACTATGAACCCCCATAGATCCATTATTGGCATTTGATGTAATACCTAAGAAGGAAGTTCATTAACAAGAATGATTACTACAATTTCTCCAAGACACGTACTAATATCTAAAATTTTAGGTGATGTTCAAAAGAAATAGCTTAAACCAATGCCTATGAAAACTGTCAAGTGTTCAGGAGTAAATTATGTGAACAGGCATTTCACATCAAAATAACCAAAGTAGCTAGGTACCAGTGGCTCATGTCTATAATCCTAGCTACTCAGAACGCAGAGATCAGGAAGATCAAGGTTCGAAGGCAGCCCAAACAGTTCCTGAGACCCTATCTCAAAAATATCCAACACAAAAAAGGGTAGAGTATATCAAGTGGTAGAGCCTTGCCTGGCAAGCCTGAGTTCAAACCCAGTACCATAAAAATAAATTAAATAATAACCAGAGCAAAATGGACTAGAGATGTGGCTCAAGCAGTAGAGTGTCTGCTTTGCAAGTGTGAAGCCCTGAATTCAAACCAGTTCCACCAAAAAAAAGAAAGAAAAGAAACCTCTATGGAGCTGGGCCTCTTATGCACACCTTTAATACCCTGAGTTCAAACCCCAGTCCTACCAAAAAATAAATAAAAATTAAAAATCATCAAAATTACTACTACTTCAACAGTTTAAAATTATGAGGATAAAAGGCCTTATTTTCAAACTATCCCACGGAGTGGAATCCAAAATTAATTTCAAAATTATATACAGTCATTCTTTGGTATCCTTGAAGGACTGCAAGGAACCCTGAGAATACCAAAATCTGCAGATGCTCAGATTCCTTATATGGCACAGTGTAGCATCTGCATATAACCTACTCACACTTTCCCAAGTACTTTAAATCATCTCCTGATCATTTATAATACCTAATACAATGCAAACAGTTGTCACACTATATTAAATAGAGAACACATCCAAAAAGAAGTCTGTACAAGTTTGTTATAAATGAAATTTCTTTTCAAATATTTTTGATCCAAAGTCGGTTGATTCATGGGTGCAAAATTCACTGGACTCAGGACAGATCATAAATGAATTAAAACTGCTTTAAGTCTTGAGAACAACAGAAATAAAATAAGAATTTTAGTTTGCTTTTTCCATACTGAACAAGACTAAAGATATACGCCAGGAGCATCAGTTTACGAAGGCTAAAATTTTATTTCTAGGTACCTCTGCTATCTATAAGTTCTACTTCAGAAACAGTAGAAACTAAACTCAGCAAATAGAATCAGGTCCTAACACCCAAGTACAAAAGTGCTAATTCTAACAGTCATACAACACCAAGCAGATAAGCTGAGTAGTTTCAATAAAATCATGACTTTCTTCCAATTCTGAAGACCAACATGACTTGAGCCATGAATTGATATAGAAAATTGTAGTGAAACTTTCAGTTGAATCAATGGGCAAGAAAGAAGGCCAACAGCAGTAGTTCCCAAATGCTAGGGTGCAGCCTATCATAATGCAATGGAAGGCCTCAGAAATTTTTTAAACTCTGAATTCCTGAAGCCTATATAAAATTACAACTAGACTTTCTAGAAACATACTATTCTAAGGCACAGGATTCAGTTAATATTCCCTTTGTGTCCTAAATTAAAACTTCAGGAAATGACTTTATTTTTGATTTGCTTACCTTCTTGGTTGACAGCTGAATTAAATGATGGCTGGGGTGAGGATCTATGTGATGGTTTCTGGGGCATGAGGTCCCTTACTGGAGGTGGACCACCAGCTGGAGGGGGACCAGGAAGAACTCCTGGTTGGAAAGTGGTAGGTAGAGGTGGATTCCGTAAGGGAAGTGCAGAACCTATGGAAACATTGGATTTTCATTTCACTTAGGAACTTAATACAGGACTGGGAGTGTGGCTTAAGTGGTAGAGTGTTTGCCTAGCACGTTCGAGGCCCTGAATTCAATTCCCAGTACAGGAAAAAAAAAAAAAAAAGGCCTTTACCAAGCTCAGCAACTTCTAAATTTACATTTTAATTATAATCACCAAAAATTATTAGAAATACGTGAACTTCCTAAATTCATGACTTTATTTACATATTTTACCTGTTTCCTTTCTTCCTTCCATCCTTTCATCCTCCCTCCCTTTTTCCCTCCCTCCCTTTCCTCCTTCCTTCCATCTTTGGTTTGGCAGTCTGGAGTTTAAATTTAGGACTTTGTACTTTCGAGGCAGGCACTCTACCACTTGAGCCATACTTCTAGTCCTTTTTGCTCTAGATAGGGTCTGGCTTTTGGCCCAGACTGGCCTAGACCACAATCTTTCTATTTTAAGTTTCCAGTCCTTACTGCGATGGTAGGCACAGGGCCACCACACCCAACTGCTGGTTGAGATGTAGTCTTACAAAGTTTTTCCAAGGCTGGTTTCAAATCTCAATCCTCCCAATCTCAACCTCCCAAGTAGCTAGAATTACATGCATAAGATACCAGCTCCCAGCATTTTATACATTTCTAACTTTCTCCTACCATATTTCTTTTTATTGGTGGTACTAAAGTTTGAACTCAGGATGTTACACTTGCTAGGCAGGCACTCTACCACTTGAGCCACTCCACCAACCCTTTTTTGTGTTGGGTATTTTCAAGATAGGGTCATACAAACTATTTGCTGCTCATCCTGACTTCAAACCACAATCTTCCTAATCTCTGCCTCCTGCGTAGCTAAGATTACAGATGTGAGCTACTGGTGCCTAGTTCTCCTACATATTTCTTACCTCTCAATTAGTAAACGAACATAAATAAAAAAGCAACCTGTACCTCCAGCACTCAGGATACTGAGGCAGAATGATAGGTGAGTTGAAGGCCAGCCTGAACTCCAAGTAAGACCTTGTCCCAAATTAAACCAAAAATAAAAAAATAAATCAGCATCAAATCATTTCTAGGCAAGATACAATATTCTGTTTATTATTTTTCCAGTAACTGATCATAGAAGTTCAAGAGAGAATATGAAATATTCTAGTATAAATAAACAAGAATTATTTTGTTAATTTTGCAATTCTTTTCAACTTTTGCTAACACAATTTACTTAATTAACATCAACATACTTAGAATTAGCATTCTAAAAATATAGAGTATTGTAATAAATCTCCAAATTTTATCTCATTTTGCTTTGTTTTACTGGGGCATAACTTGTTCAAAGTAAGATTATAAACGGCATGGTGGCGAATGCCTCTAAACCCAGCACTCAGGAGGCTGTGGCAGGAAGATCATGCATTCAAGACCAGCCTGAGCTACAGGTCAAGACTTTCTCAAAAAACCAAGGACTGGGTACGAGGCTCAGTGGTAAAGCACTTGCCTATCATGCACCCTGGGTTTGATATTCAAGACAATAAAAAAGAAAAACAAAGAAAAAAATTTATACTGTTCACTGATAATAGTTAAAGTTGCTTTACTTTCTCTTTCTCTAATTTTTGGGGGTACTGGAGTCTCATGCTTGCTAGGCAGATGCGATACCACTTGAGCTAGTTATTTTTTGAGATAGGGTCTCACTTTATGCTCAGGCCAGCCTAGATGTCAATCTTTCTATTTTTGCTTCCCTTCATAGCTAAGATAACAGGCACATGCCACTGAGCTCAGCTATTGGTAGAGATGGGGTCTCATAAGCTTTTATGCCTGGCCAGCCTCAAAGGACAGTCCTCCCAATCTCTACCCTGCACAGCGAAATTAGTTTACCTTCTCTAACGGCACATATTTCATATATACAGCTGGGAGTATGACTCACTAGCAGAACAATTGCCTAGCATGTGTGAGCCCCTGTGTTCACATGCCAGAACTGCAAAATGTGTAATTATATATTAAAAATATTTTTTTAATATGGGGTCTTGCCATGATGCCCAGTCTGGCCTCTAACTCTTAGGTTCAAACAATCTCTTGCCTCACCTTCACAACTAGCTGAACTGCAAGTGCATACCCTCATACCTGACTCTTTTATTTGGCTGTTAAAAAAAATAAATATTGTATTTTAAAGTCAGTTTATTTTCTATAATGCCTTAAATATTATATTAGGAACACTCCCAAAGCTTAAAAAAATCAGGAAAAGAGCCAGGCAAAACAGCACATGCCTGAAGTCCCAGTTACTGAGAAGGCAGAGGCAGAGAGATAGTGAGTTTGAGGCCAGTCTGAGCAACTTAACAATATCTTATCTCAGAAAAGAAATAAATAAATCAGAAAATGATCCAAAGTTTATACATAAACATTATAAAACACTGCTAGCAGGGGGTTTAAAAGTACTCATCAAACTAAATGACACAGTATTTGTCTTTTTATCAGTCAGTATTTCATATCCCTCATTTTACCATTTTCTATTTGGTCAATAACTTCTAAGTGCTGTAGAACATGATCAGTGGGTCTTGCATGGTTGTGCATGCCTATAATACTAGTACTTGAGAGGCTGAAGTAGGAGGATCACAAGTTCAGGCCAGCCTGGGCTGTATAATGAGACTATAGTTCAAAAAACAAACAAAAACCAGTCCTTTTGCTTTTAATTTGATGTTCAGATAAGGTCTCTCACTAACTTTTCAGCTTAGGACTGCGATCCTCTTACCTCTGCCTCCTGAATAACTGGAACTACAGATGTGTACTACTATCGTTGGCTTGTTTGTGAGATAGTCTTACTAACTTTTTCACCTGGCTGACCTTGAACCTTGATCTTTCTGTCCCCACCTCCCAAATAGCTAGGATTAAGATATGTAACACCACACCCACCCAATCCAGTATCAAAGTCTTAAAACCTACAACCATTGTTCTTTCAAGTTAATCACACTGCTTCTACCTTCTCATTAATGAAGAGGAAGAACAAAGTCTAAAAAGTAGATAAAACACCCAAGTTAGTTAGATTTATTTATTTTATTTATTTATTTAGACAAGGTTTCACTATGTAGCCCAGACTTCCCTTGAACTCAAATGGAGCCTAGGCTCACCTTAAACTCTTAACACTCCTGCCTCAGCATTTGGTACTAGAATTCTAGGCATGTGCCACCATGCCTTACTCCAAGCCTTTTTTAAAAAACACCTGAGTGAGACCTTTGGAAATACCACAATGTACCCCCAGCACAATAATTAAATAAATAAGTAAAAATTTTTAGGACACTTGAGTTTGTAAGTGACATAGGAAATAAATTTTATTTACACCATATTGCATAATTAATTATAATAAAGAATCAAATGTACACAAGTATGAGAATTTTTAAAAGGCTTCTTAACACTGTTAAATTCTCCAGGGCCAAGTTGAAAAATATTTGTTCTTAATTGAGAGAGATTAATGAGTGCCTTGTTGAAAAAATGAAGACAAAGATTACTGTCATGTAATTCCTTATCCAAGAAGCACCCACACATATCTACAGCAAGACAGACAAGTCAAAGGAACAAAGGGGCAGAGTACACTACCAACTCAGCACTAACAAGAACGTATGACATATCTGGCCACAAAGATGCAACAACTCAATATCTGACAAAACACAAGTCACCTAATACAGATTTTTCACATCTTTTAGAAGAATATTTTTGAATTCAGAATATTTCCTTAAAAAGGTTATTATGTTTTAAGATAAATAATAAATTTTTTGCAGTGCTGGGGATTCCTCTCAGGGCCTCACACATTGTAGGCAACATCAAGTTGATTAAATTCTCTTTAATTAGCAGATATTAATTGTGCAAAGAGGATTTCATTGTGATATTTAATGTAACCTGATCAAATTCAAGTTAATTCTTATTTATAAGAATAACAGCTAGAGTTTCAGACTCAGCCTTCTCAGATCCCTAAAATTAATTGATATAAGGAGGTTAAAACATTGCCTACTAGGAAAATAATTCAGAAATTTTAATATGAAGACTAGAAACTTGGTATAACTTACAATTTTTAATATGAAACTATCAGGTACCTACTATCAATTATGGGTTAAAAAATCATAAGAAAGAAGGGGAGGACTTATTTTAAGTTCATTTTAATAGTTTATATATTTTCTCACCCCCACCCCTTTATTTTTATTTAGACAAGGTTCTGGTATATAGCTCAGGAGGGCATGGAACTTGCTATGTACACAAGCTGGAATGAAACTCATGATCTACCTGCCTCAGTCTCCAAAGTGTTGGGATTACACAAGTGCATAATACCCAACCCTTATTTTTATTTGTTGGAGGGGGTTATTGTTTTTTTTGAGACTGGGTCTCAGTACATAGACTATGCTGGCCTGGAACTTATATTCCTCATGCCACAGCCTCCCGGGTGCTGGGATTATAGGCATGTACTACCATGCCCAGTCATTCCCTTCTTATATATGGAAAAGTCCATAAGCTTCAGCACTTATGTCCTCTAATCACATCTATGCTGGAGTTGAGGTGCTCTATCCGAGGGCTTCTGTTAAAGCCAAAGGAACTTCAGATTATTGAGCATGTGCCTTTTAAGAGAGGTCTCACCTTCTTTAAAGTAGTTATGGTTTGGGTTTTTTGGTTTTTTTTTTTTTTTTGAGATTTTATATTTTTTGAGAAAAGGATCTCACTACATTGCCAGGTTGGATCCAAACTCAGTGGCTCACATAATCCTCCTTCCTTAGCCTCCTGAGTCACTGAGAGGCTGGCTGAAATAGTTTTGACATACTACATTTTTCCAAACTATCTATGTTGAGACTTTGAAAAATTATTCAAACTTCATGTTTCTTATCTGCAAAAGAGACTGCTGTAGATATTAAGTAAGAAAATGCAACACTGGATCCAAGACTGGCATAAGGGTACTGAAGCAGAAAGCCTAACCTCCATGACTCCAAACCCTCCCTGAGACACTGGAGACACTCTTGGATAATTCTGACTGCTTCTAGCCAAAATAATAACTGCCATCACACTAGGTACAGGAAAAAATTCAGACTGACCCACAAGTCAGCCTTTAATTGCACCTGCTCCTGTGCAACCCACTGCACAGCCAGCAGGGAGAGGAGGCCAGCTCCAGGGAAATCCTCCTGCCCCCAACAAAACTGAGTAACAAAGAGCAAACTGTAATTTAACAGTGGAAAGGGCAGCAAAAGTGCACTGCAGAAAGGAGGAGGGGCAAGGAGCTAATATCCATGAACTATCAGTAAACAAACAGTGGAAAGGCAGTGAAGACTGGGGGGGGGGCGATGAGCCACTCCCGGAAGTAGGGCAAGGAGTGGATCACAGAGCTCATCTCCTGACCCACAGAGCAGCATCTACAATTTCACTGCTACACCTTGCTAGGGGAGGAGCTGATCAAACAGCTGCAGCTGAAGGGTAACACAGCTATCAGCTGTGGAAATCAATAGCTCTGACCACCCTGCATGATCTGGAAAACCTGCCACACCTTACAATTTGAATTAAACTGGTAGCCAGAAGAACAAAACACTACTCACAAGCCAGTCACCTTCTGCTTATATGCCAACACCAGGACTGGATGCCAGAGTAGTAACTCCAGAACTTAAACTAAGACTGAAATTCTATTGTTCCTGAATCTGGTGGGGGTTTTTTTTCCTGTTTTTTTAAATTGTTTGTTTGTTTTGTTATTATGGGTTTTCTATTTTTATTTCTATTCCTACTATCTTTTTTCTTTCTATACTATCAAATTTACCATCATCATCTTCTCATCTCTACTCTCACCCCCTTCACTCTCCCTCCTGCTCCTGTGCTAAAATCCATTGCTCTCCTTCCCAACAACTTGTTCTGCCCCTTCTCACCCACTCTCTCCCCTTGCCCTCACCTTCCCCTCACATTCTCCCTCAACCTGTAACCAGACTACCCCTCCCTCCTACAAACTCATCACCAGCTGACCAAGCTACTATACCAACTTTACACAACCCCAATCCCCTGCAATTCCTGACACAAGCACCCTACACTAGAAAAACAAAAATACACCCAAACACACACAAGGGCCATAAAAACCAGCAGCCCCTGTTTTACTTCCCCCACTTACCCACCCCACTTCCCGCCTCCCCTTTTAGTGCCACCTTATCCAATTCCCCAAACTTCTACAGCAAGCCTAACAAACGTTAACCTCCCCAACTCTCACTGCTCATAGATATTACCACCAAGGGTCTTCTATATAATGTAACTACTGGCCGAGTATTGAACCTGTGAATTAGTTATTGCTAAATTACACCCATACCAGGCACAGAAATAGCACACCAAGACAGCCACAAAACAAAAATTAAATCAAGGGAAAAAAAACAGGTGACTATAACCACCTATCAAGAACATAGTTGCACAGCAACAAGTGGAGCAATGGGAAGAAGAATGGATGGAAACCACTCTCCTCAAAACAATAATTTAATACAGGATTCAGAGGGAAATGAAGAAAATGGACACCCAGTTCCTGACCCCAACAAAACAAAGATAAATGACACCAAGGAACCCAGCAATGCCTGCAAAAACACCCTCAAAGAAGATTTTTTACAAGAAATCACTGAAAATTTCATAGAGAAGATACTAGACATGGTTAACCAAAATGTATAACATGCACTCAAGAAATTTCAAGACACCAAAAGTAAATAATATGAGAAAACACAGAAACAAATAAATGAACTCAGAGGAGCCCTAAATAAACACCAAAGTGAAACACAGAACACTATACATAAAGAGATAAATGAATTAAAGATGAAAATATTAAAGAGGAAGTGACCCAAGATATGGAAAACCTAGGAAAAAAAAATCAAACAGAAACCCAAAACACAGTGAAAGGCCACTCCAGCAGACTAGAACAGTGGAAGACAGAATCTCAGTCCTCCAACTACAGAGAGAGAAATGGGTAGCCATACATATATCTAAGACCCAAATAGGAATATTAGGAGGAGCATAAAAAGGTGTCTGCTCAGGGACTACCTACCTAGGGATCTAAATTCTGCAAAATCCTCTAACTGCCAGGAAAGCTGTAAGCTGTCTTATGGTATGGGGGCTGGGAAACGGAAGATTGGGTTGATGCATTTATGACTCAGTGAGCCAGTCTGTCCCTTTAAGGCCACACCTAGGTAGGTGACCTGTGGGAGGCAGGGGCTGTCAGGATTTAAATGTAACACTCTTGGATAAAAGAGAGCTTTAGCTCATTATTTTATATAAATTGACACTTTTAACCTTTTAAATGTTTGTACCATATTTACATAAAGTATAACATAACACTGTTACAAGGTGGTCATTTAAGACACATAAGCAAATATGTAAATGAACTCTGATTTAGTAGTACTTGAAAGCTTGACAAGATCAGCAGAAAACACAAATAATTTCTTTGATGAAATCTTTCTCTGTAATGGTTTTTTGTAGATGTTACTCAGCAGAACAATATTAAGATAACCTTGTTATTTCATAGACATAGAGGATTTGATTTTAGTTTGACATGACCCTAAAAATCTTTTAGGCAACTCTCAGATTATATTCAACTTTAACTTTATCACACACCGAAGTTTTTTATTATGCATTTTTAAAACTTACTTAGACCTTCATACAACATACTAAACCCTTGATGGTTTGTCCTTATCCTTCCTATTTGAAACAATCTTTAGGACAAACCCTTCTTTCCAAAATCCCTTCTCATCCAAAAAACCATTCCTTTTTCCTTTAACTTCTCAAAAATACATTTATTACCTATCTATATCCTTTCCAGTTGTTTACTTTGTAACTTGTATTTTAAAATTAACTTTTATAAGAATTTTAAATTTATTGTAGGGGTTGGAGCAACTAATTAGTAGCCCTTATTGTTTTTAGGAATAGGCATAAAGCCTCATCATCCCTCCGGCTTGAGAGGATATTGTATTAGGTGTGGAAACTGTGAGGGATTTTTGAGTTTTATTTGAATAGGGAGGGCCTTCCTGGCTCACCCTACACTCATCTCATCAGTCCACACTGTGGAATCTTCTTGATCCTGAAGGAGGGGGCAGCAGAGATAGCTGTCTAGGGGGAGGAGAATTTGAGCTTTTAATTGAGATAGTAAATCCCATCCCAGCAGGGACATGGGAGTTTCAGGTACTATGGGGAAAGAGTGACAGAAGAGGAGGTCTCATCAAGAGCAGACCAGAGGCCAGGTAAACTAGCGCTCTAGGGGCTAGCCAGATTTGCCCCAAACGATAACTTTTGTCATTGGACCGGGGACCAGGAGAAAAAGGTAAAACAGAGAAACGGGCTCCACTCTCTAGGAGGAAAATGGCCTTTTGTTTTTCTGCCATTATGGCTCGTCAACTTTGATGCCAAGAAGTGGAGTGTGACCAGGAGGCTTGGACCCATCAATCCATAGGAGGAGGCACCTCGCCTTCCATCTGGTGATGGGGGCACTTAGACCTCCAGTGGTTACCCTTGCAGAGGGCAGGGTCCCGGTTGGGGGTGGGGCTGTCTCCCAGGCTGTCCCCCCTTAGGCATTCTCTGCAGATATGCCCTTCCTGTCCACCACGGAAGCAAGTTCAGGATACAGGCTCCAGTCGGGTGGGACCCTCTCTAAGAGCAGCATGAGGCCATCTTTTTCTCTCCTGTTAGTAAGGTCCCGGACATACAGACATAGCCATAAATACAGACATGGCTAACTGTATTACTTGGTTCAATGACTTTTCCCTTCAGTCACAGTCCGAATTTTTTACGAATATCTGGGGCTGACTGTTAGAAATTTATCTTTGAGGAGAACCTCCCTCACCTGTGACTCTGAGTCATAGGTTGTTGCTATAAAGTAAAGTTGTTATTTTACATTGACACCTGACACTCTGGAGAGCAAACTGCTGAACTGTTCTGGGCCTCAGTTTCCTCGCTTGAAGAATGAGGGATCTTGTCTAGGTTAAACTACGTTTTTCCACTATGAGATGGCTGAAGTGACACTTATCTTCTTTACCATTTTTTATTTTTTTTTGTTTTTTTTTAGTAATGCTGGGGAATTGAACCCAGGGCTTTGCACATGCTAGGCAGACATTCTCCCATTGAACTACTTCCTCAGTCCCAAATATTATTACTATTTTTTTAACTTTGGCTGTACTGGGCTTGAACTCAGGACTTTCTGCTTGTAAAGCGGCACTCTACTGCTTGAGCCATATAATCATTTCCAACCTGAGTGGCCTGGGCCAGAACCCATTGCTTTTCTAATGAGAGAAATTTGTATAGGGGACTTCAGTTTACTTTTTTGTTTTTTTTTTTACTTTTATAGAAAAGGTCTAGTTGGAGTATGGTATTGTAATTTAAGGAACCCTGTGAAGGCCACTTTTCTTGGTCACCCAAGGCATACTGAGGCCAAGCCTCAGTACAAAGCTTCCAACATTGACAAGCCAGAAGACTGGAAGATGCGGGTCCCATCTAGAAAGAACAAAACGTTAGGGGATCCTGTCTTTTAGCTAAAAGCAGATAACCGCTTTAATAAAGGCTACCTTTTTAACAAAGAAATCATTTGTAAAGTTAGAGGAGGGCATTCAGAGGGCATTTCAGGCCAATAACAGTGCCATACGGGACAACTAGTGTCAATATTTGGAGGGAAAAATTTATGCTGAAGCCAAAGGTATAGAAAATTCTAAATGAGAAATTTAGAGACCACAGTAATGTCTATTTTGTGATTTCTGGAACTATAACCTTGAGCTAATAATTGGCTTACAAGGGCTGGGTCTGATGCCCCAAGGTGTGAGGTGGGGCTAGGAGCAGGACTTGTGCAAGGTGCCACTCCCCCCACATACACCTGGGACAAATGACCCTGACTACCTAGGCCTGATCCTATGGCCTGTCGCCCCTGCCCCCTTCCCGTGTACTGTGCCCATGTTTATTCTAGGGGAAGTGGCGGTGGGCCACAGCCATCACCATGTGTGACTGGCAGCCCAGGATTTGCTGGGTCCTCTCTATGGATTTTCTTAGCTATGGCAGGCATTTTTGCTGTGTCCAGGAGTCAGCATCCTGTGCACAGGTGCGTCTGTTTGCTTTCCCTCCTCCCCTTGTGGGGGTGAAGTTGAGCGTGACAGCTGCAGGTTTTTGCAAGTGCTTTTGTAAAGCAGCTGACTTAAAGTTACTTTACACTGAGAGGCCTGACAAACTAGATGGAATAACTTAAGTCATAAGGTACCATGCAACAGGTTTTTCATGGGAGGCAGGGTCCCAGTAAGCCCAGGGAGGGGAAGACAGACAGAGACAGAGGACACGTGGTGAGAGCATGGAGGAGGCAGAAAAGGTGAGCTGACATCTTAGGTAAGGGAGGGGAAGGCAGAGCCTGAAGGCATGACACACGCTTAAGGGATTAGCCATCACCTGTGTCTCCAGGTTGCTCCCATTGATTGGTACCGGCAGGCTTTCAGCAAAACGAAACCTCCACTCTCTGGTCACCGAATAAAGCATGAGCTCTCCCAGAGCTGGAACCGCCTTGAGGTCAGAATTGGCAAGGAGTGGCTTGCTTAACTCCATGACAGGGAAAGTTTTTCAGGAAGATAGGAGGAGACAGGTATGGTTAGCAGTGCAAGAAGTCTGTTTACATGGGGAAGGAGGAGGTTTGGAGAGGAATTGACTGATTTAGAAACTGGTTTACAGGCTGATAGAATCTGTGCAGGGGAACAGAAAGTACAGAGGGAGGGTTTGAAGTCAGAGAGCTGGATTTAGACGGAGGTATGAAAAGACTTGGACATAATGGAATCTCTCCCCATCATCCCGATCACTCACAGTAGTTGTATGTCCCATAAATGGTTGGGATCTAAAGACCTGAAAAGGGGCCAGTGACTTTGGTTGTCTAAAGAATAAGTGGTCCAGATTTGAGTGCAAAAGCAGATTAAATTTTTGGTTTTATGTCTGGGGTCAAACCCAAGGTGTCCAAATTATTGAGGAGGCATCTCAATGGGGAGTAGGACAGCAGAGAAGATGTAGAGGCACCCATTATGAGGGACCCTGTCCCAGAATGGGAGAGGAGAATATTATGTACTGTGGAGCATCCTCGCACAGCACAAATATCCGAGAAAACGCAAAGTGCATGAGAATCAGCCGTCACTGAGTTCAGGTGGTTTGCAGGCCAGAGGCTGGCAGCTTGGATTACCTAGGCCTAGGTTTTGTAGGGTCCCGGACCCTGTAAAATCCAAACCCTGTGGAGAAGGGGATCCCTCTACTGTCTGAGCCGCCCAGACATAGCCAAAATCAGGGGAAGTGTTCTAAAACCCAGAGACACCAAAGGGAGAGACCGCAAAGGGAGCTCAAGAAGGGCAGGTGGACTCACCAAAGAATGTCCAGTGTTGGATGCGGGCGAGGGCGATCGGGAGGATGAGTCCTGGTCAATCATGTCCTCAGAGTGGTTGTGAGGCGAGTCGGAATGGGGGTCCCACCAGGATTAGTGGGGAGCCTCCCTCCGAGTCATGGCACCAAATGTTGGAAATGTGGGCCCCAAAAGTGACCACGTGGAGAGGAGTGATCTGGCCAAGAGATTCTTTATTGCCGGGTGGGAGAAGGGAAGAGCAGAGAGAGCCAAGAGAAAGAGGGAGAGAGGGGCAGGGGCTTAAATACCCCTCAGTGGAAACCAGCATCATCTGATTGGTTAGGATCTTATGGTTCATGTTGATTGAAGGTTGGGGCAGAAAGAGGATTTAAGCTAGACTTGAGGCAGGACTGTGACCCTGGGAGGCATGACTGTGACCCTGGAAAACAGGAGCTTAAGGGTGCAGTAAGAACTGAAACCTATCGGCGCCATTATTGCCAACAGAGATAAAAAAGAAATTAAAGAAAAAACTGAGTAACAGTTAAACATCTCAAGATCTGTGAAAGGAATATATAAGAACTCAGCAACTCCATCAAAAGACCAAACCTGAGAATCATGGGCACTGAACAACAAGAGGTCCAAGCAAAAGAGATTTGTAATACATTCAATACATAACAGAAAATTTCCCAAATCTTGAGAAAGTTTTGCTCATACAGGTAAAGGAAGCCTGCAGGACACCAAACAGACTTGACCAAAATAGTACATCCCCATGACATATTATCATTAAAACAACAAGCACAGAGAACAGAGAAAGAATATTGAAGGCAGTAAGAGAGAGAAAACAAATAACATATAAAGGTAAACCCATCAAAATCATGGCAGATTTCTCCACAGAAACCTTAAAAGCAAGAAGGGCATGGAGTGAAGTATTCAGGGCAGTGAATGAAAATAACTTCAACCACAGGTTACACTACCCAGCAAACCTATCATTCAAAATAGATGGAGCAATAAAAATCTTCCACAAAAAGCAGAAACTAAAACAATATATGCCACAACAAAAGATTCTCCAAGGAATTCTGCATACAAAAGATGAAAACAAACAAAACCATGAGAGGATGGGAAGTATCAAAAACACAAGGAATCAGAGAGTAGCATTCATTCAGCTGCACACAATCAAATGCTTAAACAACAAAAACAACTAAATGCCAGGAATCACCGCGTATCTATCAATATTAACACTGAATGTCAACGGACTCAACTTCATATCTATCAATATTAACACTGAATGTCAACGGACTCAACTTCCCCATCAAAAGACATCGTTTGGAAAACTGCATTAAAAGGGAAGATCCAACAATCTGTTGTTTGCAGGAGACCCATCTCATTGACAGAAACAAACACTGGCTTAGGGT
The DNA here is from genome assembly GCF_047511655.1 of Castor canadensis. Lineage (NCBI taxonomy): Eukaryota > Metazoa > Chordata > Mammalia > Rodentia > Castoridae > Castor > Castor canadensis. The sequence continues at coordinate 64,538,324 of NC_133401.1, read as the reverse complement.
GAAAGACTGGAAGAAGATTTACCAAGACAATGGCGCCCCAAAACAGGCAGGAGTAGCAATACTTATATCAGACAAAGTAGACTTCAAACTTACATTAATCAAATGAGATAAAGAAGGACAGTTCATACTGACAAAACTGGAAATACACCAAAAGGAAATAACAATTATCAACCTATATGAATCTAACATCAGTGCACCCAATTTCACCAAACAGACTCTAAAGGACTTAAAAGAACATATAGACTCCAACACAGTGGTAGTGGGAGGCTTTAATACCCCTCTATCACCAATAGATAGGTCATCAAAACAAAAAAATCAATAAAGCAATTCTATAACTAAATCACACTATAGATTAAATGGACCTAGCTGCTGTCTACAGAATATTTCATCCAACATTCGCACAATATACATTCTTCTCAGCAGCCCATGGAATTTTCTCCAAAATTGATCATATCTTAGAGCACAAAGCAAGCCTCAGCAAATATAAGAAAACAGAAGTAATCCCCTGCATTCTATCTGATCACAATGCATTAAAACAACAACTCAACAATAAAAACACCACCAGAAAATATGCAAACAACTGGAAGCTGAACAATACATTGCTCAATGATCAATGGGTCACTGATGAAGTAAAAGAGGAAATTAAAAGGTTCCTGGAAGTTAATGAAAATGAAAAAAACATGACCTACCAAAACCTATGGGTCAGAGCAAAGGCAGTCCTAAGAGGAAAGTTTATAGCCATGAGTGCATATATTAAAAGGACAGAAAGATCTCAAATCAATGACCTAATGCTACATTTCAAACTCCTAGAAAAATAAGAACAAGCAAAATCCATATCAAGCAGAAAGAGAGAAATAATAAAAATAAGGGCCGAAAGTAATGAAATAGAGACCAAAAAAACCAAACAATCAACGAAACAAAAAGCTAATTCCTTGAAAAAAATAAACAAGATTAACAGACCCCTGGCAAACCTGACTAAAATGAGGAGAGAAAAAACCCAAATTATTAGAATCAGGAATGAAAAAGGGGAGGTAACAACAAACACCATGGAAGTCCAAGAAATCATCAGAAACTACTTCAAGACCTATATTCAAATAAATTCGAAAATCTTAAAGAAATGGACAGATTTCTAGATACGTATGATCATCCAAAACTGAACCAGGAGGATATTAATCACCTAAATAGATTTACAACACAAAATGAAATTGAAGCAGCAATCAAGAGTCTCCCTAAAAAAAAAAGTCCAGGACCTGATGGATTCTCTGCTGAATTCTATCAGACTTTTAAAGAAGAACTAATACCAACCCTCCTTAAACTGTTCCACGAAATAGAAAGCGAAGGAAAACTACCTAACACATTTTATGAACCAGTATTACACTTATCCCAAAACCAGGCAAAGACACCTCCAAAAAGGAGAACTATAGGCCAATGTCCTTAATGAACATTGATGCAAAAATCCTCAATAAAATAATGGCAAACCAAATTCAACAACACATCAAAAAGATCATTCACCACAACCAAGTAGGCTTCATCCCAGGAATGCAGGGGTGGTTCAACATACGAAAGTCAATAAACGTAATAAACCACATTAACAGAAGAAAAGACAAAAACCACGTGATCATCTCAATAGAGGCAGAAAAAGCCTTTGAAAGATCCAACATCATTTCATGATAAAAGCTCTAAGAAAACTAGGAATAGAAGGAAAGTACCTCAACATTATAAAAGCTATATATGACAAACCTACAGCCAGCATTATATTCAATGGTGAAAAACTGAAACCATTCCATCTAAAATCAGGAACTAGACAAGGATGCCCACTATCTCCACTTCTATTCAACATAGTACTGGAGTTCCTAGCCAGAGCAATTAGGCAAGAAGAAGGAATAAAAGGAATACAAATAGGTAAAGAAACTGTCAAAATATCCCTACTTGCAGACAACATGATCCTGTACCATAAAGACCCAAAAAACTCTATTCAGAAGTTCCTAGACACCATCAATAGCTACAGCAAGGTAGCAGGATATAAAATCAACATAGAAAAATCATTAGCATTTCTATACACTAATAATGAACAAACTGAAAAAGAATATATGAAAACAATTCCATTTACAATAGCCTCAAAAAAAAATCAAATACCTAGGGTTAAACTTAACAAAGGATGTGAACAACCTCTACAAGGAAAACTATAAACTTCTGAAGAAAGAGATTGAGGAAGACTATAGATAAAGTGGAGAGATCTCCCATGCTCATGGATTGGTAGAATCAACATAGTAAAAATGTCGATACTCCCAAAAGTAATCTACATGTTTAATGCAATTCCCATCAAAATTCCAATGACATTCACTAAAGAGATTGAAAAATCTACCGTTAAATTTATATGGAAACACAAGAGGCCACGAATAGCCAAGGCAATACTCAGTCAAAAGAACAATGCAGGAGGTATCACAATAACTGACTTCAAACTATATTACAAAGCAATAACAATAAAAACAGCATGGTACTGGCATAAAAACAGACATGAAGACCAGTGGAACAGAATAGAGGACCCGGATATGAAGCCACACAACTACAACCAACTTGTCTTTGACAAAGGTACTAAAAATATACAATGAATAAAAGACAGCCTCTTCAACAAAAACTGCTGGGAAAACTGGTTAGCAGTCTGCAAAAAACTGAAACTAGATCCATGTATATCACCCTATACCAAGATTAACTCAAAATGGATCAAGGATCTTAATATCAGACCACAAACTCTAAAGTTGGTACAGGAAAGAGTAGGAAATACTTTGGAGTTAGTAGGTATAGGTAAGAACTTTCTCAATGGAACCCCAGCAGCACAGCAACTGAGAGAGAGCATAGATAAATGGGACGTCGTAAAACTAAAAAGCTTCTGTTCATCAAAAGAAATGGTCTCTAAACTGAAGAGACCCCCCCCCCACAGAGTGGGAGAAAATATCTGCCAGCTACACATCACACAAAGGACTGATAACCAGAATATATAGGGAACTTAAAAAACTAAATTCTCCCAAAACTAATGAACCAATAAAGAAATGGGCAAGTGAACTAAACAGAACTTTTTCAAAAGAAGAAATTCAAATGGCCAAAAAACACATGAAAAAATGCTCACCATCTCTAGCAATAATGGACATGCAAATTAAAACCACACTAAGATCCCACCTCACCCCTGTTAGAATAGCCATCATTAGCAACACTACCAAGAACAGGTGTTGGTGAGGATGCAGGGGAAAAAGGAACCCTCTTATACTGCTGGTGGGAATGTAAACTAGTACAACCACTCTGGAAAAAAATTCGGAGGCTACTTAAAAAGCTAAACATTGATCTACCATATGATCCAGCAATACCACTCTTGGGGATATACACAAAAGACTGTGACACAGGTTACTACACAGGCACCTGCACACCCATGTTTATTGCAGCACTATTCACAATAGCCAAGTTATGAAAACAGCCAAGATGCTCCGCCACTAACGAATGGATTTAGAAATTGTGGTATTTATACACAATGGAATTTTATGCAGCCATGAAGAAGAACGAAATGTTATCATTTGCAGATAAATGCATGGAATTGGAGAACGTCATTCTGAGTGAGGTTAGCCTGGCCCAAAAGACCAAAAATCATATGTTCTCCCTCATATGTGCACATTAGATCAAGGGCAAACACAACAAGGGGACTGGATTTTGATCACATGATAAAGCAAGAGCACACAAGGAAGGTATGAGGTTAGGTAAGACACCCAAAAAACTAGATAGCATCTGTTGCCCTCAACGCAGAGAAACTAAGCAGATACTTTAAAGCAACTGAGGCCAATAGGAAAAGGGGACCAGGAACTAGAGAAAAGGTTAGATCAAAAAGAATTAACCTAGAAGGTACCACACACACACAAGAAATTAATGTGAGTCAACTCCCTGTATAGCTAACCTTATCTCAACCAGCAAAAACACTTGTTCCTTCCTATTATTGCTTATACTCTCTCTTCAACAAAATTAGAGATAAGGGCAAAATAGTTTCTGCCGGGTATTGAGGGGGTGGGGGGAAGAGGGAGGGGGTGGAGTGGGTGGTAAGGGAGGGGTGGGGGCAGGGGGGAGAACTGACCCAAGCCTTGTATGCACATATGAATAATAAAACAATAAAAAAAAGGAAAATAAATAAATAAATAAATAAATAGAGCGACTGAGGCCAATAGGAGAAGGGGACCAGGAACTAGAGAAAAGGTTAGTTTGAGAAGAATTAACTTAGAAGGTAACACACATGTAGAGGAAATCAATTCATGTCAACTCCCTGTATAGCTATCCTTATCTCAACTGGCAAAAACCCTTTTTCCTTCCTATTATTGCTTATACTCTCTCTTCAACAAAATTAGAGATAAGGGCAAAATAGTTTCTGACGGGTACTGAGGGGGTTGGGGGGGGAGAGGAAGGGGGTGGAGTTGGTGGTAAGCGAGGGGGTGGGGCATAATGGCGAAGGTGGGGCATAAGGGAGTAAGGGGGGGGGGAAGGTGGGGAGAAATGACCTAAACATTGTATGCACATATGAATAAAAAAAAAAAAAAAAAAAGCCTAGAAAAATACTTTCAGTAGTTAACAAGTCATAAGCCAAATGGTATGTATGCCATATATAGAAAAAAAAATAGCAAATGTGAGGTGGCCCTGTCTGCAATCCCAAGTCACTCTCTCTCTCTCACACACACACACACACACACACACATTGTGTGTGTGTGTGTGTGTGTGTATATATATATATATATAATTTTGTGTGTGTATATGTATGTGTGTACACATATATATATATATATATATGTTAACTATTTTGTAACTTTTTGATCAAACCCAGGGCTTCACACATACATACAAGGTAAGCATTCTATTGCTGATCTAAATCACTAACCACTACAAAAGCAGTGGATATTGTTTCACTTGGGTATTGGTACTAGTTCATTTTCTTGAAAATGTTTGCTGAGCAGAATCGGCCTGTGTATTCTAATATGGAATTTAAAAAATGCTTTTCAAAGTAACACTATTAATGCTTATAAGTGTATAAGATCTTGCTGATTTTAATAGCAAAAAATAGAAAGAAAAGTGAAATGTTTAAATGAACCTACTCCTGAGCCAAACAGAATCACTGAGTTCATTTTTTATTGGTATATATTATACTTACATAGAGATTTTATCATGACATTTCTACACATGCATATAATGTACTTTGATCATGTTCACCCTCTCAACTACTCTTTCTTATCAAACACTGAGTTCAAATAAATAAAATGAGTTGAATGGTGGCACACACTTGTAATCCCAGAACTCAGGAAGCTGAAGCAGGAGGATCCCAAGTTCGAGGCCAGCCTGGACTATGTAGCAAGACCCTATCTCAAAACAAAATTAATTAATTTAATTTAAATAAAATAAAATGATCAAAGTCAATCCAAGAATACATACCTTTGTCTCCAACTGATATACAGATTCAACACAATGCTTATTAAAACCCAAGCTATTCTCAACAAAATTGGAGAAAAGAGCAGAACAGGTTCTGCCTGGAAGCAAGGGGGTGAGGGGAGAGGGAGATGGCGGGAGGCAGGTGGGAGAAATGACTCAAACAATGTATGCACATATGAATAAATAAGGAAAAAACAAAAACAAAAAACAAAAATCCCAAGCTATGGTTGCAGGGCAGGGGGAGCTTAAGGAGACTGGTGGAGGGGGTGAATTCAAGTAGTATATATTTGATATATTGTAAGAACTTTTGTAAATGCTACAATGTACCCCCTATCCAACACAACTTTAAAAAAAAAAAAAAAAAAAAAACCCAAGCTACCTTTTTTGGAAAACTTGACAAGCTGATCCTAAAATTCTTATGGAAAGGCAACGGGAATCAAAAGAGTCAAAACAATCTTAAGAGCAAAAGCTAGGGAGTCACACTTCCTGAATCCAAAGCTACTATATTGTTATAGTAAATGGATGGGGGCTAGTGATAGTGCTTAGTGGTAGAACACTTGCTTTCCACGCACAGCCTAAGTCTGACTCTCATCACCACAAAGAAAAAGACAGCTCAAGTATAAACTATTTTTTACAAAAGCTGTATGGTACGGGCATAAAAACAGACATGTATCAATGAAATAAAATTCAGAATCAATGAAATAAAATTCAGGTTTATTCAGAGAAATAAACCCTTAATTTATAATCAACTGATTTTCAACAAAGGTATCAATAAGACTATTCTTTTCGTCAGATAGTGCCATATACAGAAAACAAAACAATGAATAAAAAAGGTAACTACTTTTTAACTGTATGTATCTCCACTTACAAAAAAGTCAATCTGGGCCCTTACCTAAAACTAGACACAAAAATTAACTCAAGGAATAATGAAAAATGTCAAAGTTTTTGGTGTTTTTTTTTTTTTTTTTGGTGGGACGGGTTTTGAACTCAAGTCTTCATGCTTACAAAGCAGGAGCTCTACCACTTCAGCTACACTTTCAGTCTGTTTTTCTCTGGTTATTTTGGAGATGGGGTCTTGAGAAGTATTTGCCCTGTTAGCCTCAAACTGCTATCCTCCCCATCTCAGCTTCCCAAGTAGCTAGGATTACAGGGATGAGCCACTAGCACCTGACTCTGTTGAAGTTATTTTAAGAAGGAAGTTGGACTAAGAGGGAGAATAATGGAGGGGATGAACCAAACCAAGGTATAATATATACATGGAAATGTCACAACAAAACCTCTGTATAACTTTTACATACTAATAAAAATGTTTAAAACTAATAAAAATGTTTAAAATAAATATTTACTTTCAAACTTCTTGAAAAAAATTAACTCAAAACTATTAATTCAAGTATTAATTCAAATACCTAAACAAGCAAAAGTTTCACATCTCTGTATTTGAAACACTCCTATAAGAACAATACCTGATTTTATGAAGCTGTTTTGAAGTGAAGGATCTCCAGAAGATACATACTGATGGTTTGTTGTTAAATTTGTATTCCCAGATACAGTTGGTTGTGATACACGAGGACAATTGTTTGTCTGTGATCCTATGGATGGGTAGTTATATTGCCAATTCAATGGTGGTGGTAGATTGGCTCCAGGAAGAAAGCTTCCAGAAGACATTGGTGCAGCAGCTGGGTTCTGAGAAGCAGGTAGTGACATTCCAGGAACAGGACAACTATGGAGTGAAGGTGTCACTGGATTAGAAGTCATAGGTGGTCTATTAAGAGTCTGCCCAGATCCCTGAGAACCACCATAGTTAGACGGTCCAGATAATGGATTCAAAGTTTTTGCTGGTATTAGATGAGGGTAGGATCCTGAATGCTGAGAATTGTATCCTTGGCTCACTGGCACTTGTGACGATATCAGTGCATTTTGGGCAGGACCTTCCAAAAAAAGGAAAATGGAAAGTTAGTTCTTGCAAACAAACACAGCAATACTTTTATATATATATATATATATAGGAGCTGAGGTTGTGGCTCATCCACAAGGCTGTGGAGTCAATCAACAATCAGGAAAAAAAAAATACAGTAAAATATGGTATTCTCACACTCAGTAATTAAAAAAAAAAAAGACCCAATTAAAACATAAGCAATGGATTTCAATACGCATTCAAATACATTTCCAAAGAACATACATGAATGTCTAATAATCACACCCAAAAACATCATTATTAGTCATTAACGAAAAACAAATATTACTAGCTATTAGAGAAGTATAAATCAAAACCACAATAAGATAACAGTCACATGGTTAAAACAAAACAGATGGACAATAACAGTAATGGTAAGAACGAATGAATAAACAAAATGGGATTTTTCTATACAATGGAATATTATTTGGTCACACACAAAAAATAAAACTGATGATGTGCTATAAATGGATGAACCTTGAAAATATTACTGTATGTTGGGGCTTAGGGTATAGGTCAGCAGTAGAGAACTTAAGAGTCACTTCTACTCAATAATACATACTGCTATTTTTGCCCATTAAATGGCACAATATAAGGGGAAATAAATGTTAAAAGTGTACATGTATAGCCATAGAACATTCAATCCAACAGTTGTAGAATACAAATTCTTCTCAACAGCTCATGGAACAGTCTCTAAAATAGGTCATATTTTAGGCCATAAATCAAGTCTTAACAAATACCAAAAAAGGGAGAGAGAAAATTTCTTGTCTCTTATCAGATCATGGGCTAGAGGAATGGCTCAAGTGGTAGAGTGCCTACCTTGGAAGTACAAAGCCCTGTGGTTCAAACCCTAGTACCACCAAAAAAAGAAAAAAAATCAGATCATAATGGAATAAAATTAGTAAGAGAAAGTACAGGGGATCACTGGTTTCCAGATCCCCCTGCATTCTCCAATATGCAGTCTTTCTCCAACTAAATTCTCTACAAATAAAATTTTTCTGACCTCAAAAAAAAAAAAATTAGGAAGAGAAAGTACAAAAACCATACAAACACATGGAGATTAAACAATATATTTTTTCTTTTCTTTTTAGTGGTATTGGAAGTGAGGACCTAAAGCTTGCTAGGAAAGCACTCTACCACTTGAGCCATGCTCCAGTCCACAATATACTTTTAAATGATCAGTGGGGTCATTGAAGAAAACAGGGAGGAAATTTTTTAAAATCCTAGAAGCTAATGAAAATGAAAATGTGATTTACTACAACCATTGAGACACAATCAAAAAAGAAAGCTTATAGATCAATGCCCCATACAACAGAACTATAGATGCAAAAGTCCTGAATAAAATATTTCCAAACTGACTTCAGCAACACATTAAAAAGATCATACACACATACCAAGTTGTTTCATACCAAATATGCAACTAAATTGAATCAGGAACAATCATGCAATCATTTCAAAAGATGCAGATAAAGCTTTTGACAAAATTCAACATTCTTTCATGATAAAAGCCCTGAAGAAAGTAGGTATAGGATTGGTGGAGTGGCTCAAGTGGCAAAGTGCTAAGCCTAGCAAGTGCAAGACCCTGAGTTCAAACCCCAGAACTACCAAAAAACAAACAAAAAAGAAGAAAAGAAAGAGGTATAGAAGGATCATACCTTCAACATAATAAAGGAGAAAGCTATAGCCATAATTTTGCCAAATAGGGAAAAACAGAAAGCATTTTCTCTAAAAGTAGGAACAAGATAAAGATGTCCACTATCTCCATTCTTTTTCAACATAGTGCTTAAAGTTTTAGCCAGAAAAACAAAGCAAGAGAAAGAAATAAAAAGGATTCAAACAGGAAAGAAAGAATTATCCCTATTTGTAGATAACATGAACCTCCAGAGAATTCCTAGATCTAATACAAACTTTCAGCACAGTAGCAGGATATGAAATCAACATATGAAAATCAATAATTTTTTCTATATAAGGAACATGTTGAGAAAGAAATATGAAAACAATTCTAATCATGATAGCCCTCAAAACAAAAAACAAAAACAACCTCTAGAAATGAACCCAACCAAGAGGTGAAATACCTCTATAACAAAACTACAGAACACTGAAGAAAGAACCTGAAGACACTAGAAGATGGAAAGACCTCTCATCTTCATGGATAACCAAAATTAAATTAATATTGTGAAAATGGCTATATTACCAAAAGCGATCTACAGATTCAATGCAAGCTCTATCAAAATTCCAATGATATTCTTCACAGAAATAAAGAGTGTAAACATTTTTTGTTTCTTTTGTAGAGGTACCAGGGTTTGAACTTAGGGCTTTACAACTGATAGGCAGACACTCTACTACATGAGCCACAGCCCCCAGGCCTTCTTCATAGATATAGGAAAAAAAACACCAAATAACCAAAACAACCCTGAGCAAAAAGAGCAATGCTGGAGGTTATCACAATACCTAATTTCAAATTATACTACAGTCACAGTAATAAAAACAGCATGGTACTTGGCAAAAAGTACACAGGTACAGCCATGAAATACAATAAAGGTCCAAAAAGTAAACCCATGCTGCTCTAGCTGCCTAATTCTTGACAAAGGTGCTGAAAATATATACTGAGGAAAGACAGCCTCTTCAACAAATGGTGCTGGGAAGATGGATGCCCACATGTGGAAGACTGAAACTTAATCCTTATTTCTCACCCTGTACAAAAATCAATTCAAAATAGATTAGAGACCTTAATGTAAGACCTGATTCTTTCAAATTACTAGAGGAAAACATACAAGAAAGAAGATAGGCAATGACTTTCTAAATAGGACTTCAATAACTCAGGAAATAATAGCAAGAATTGACAAGTAGGCCAGGCACCAGTAGCTCACACCTGTAATTCTAACTACTCAAGAGGCAGAGATTAAAAGGATCACAATTTGAGGCCAGCCCGAACAAACAGTTCTCAAGACCCTATCTCAGCAATACCCAACACAACAAAAGGGCTGGCAGAATGGCTCTAGTAGTAGACAGCATGCCTAGCAAGTGTGAGGCCCTGAGTTCAAACCCTAGTACTGCCAAAACAAAACAAAATGAGTGGGATTGCAGCAAATTAAAGCTTCTACATAGTATACATAATAAGATTAATTAATATAATTAATATTTGTGGAGAGTGGATTATGAGAAGCCTTTGAGAACTTGACATAAGCACAGTTGTGCTCAATGATCTACAGGCTGAGTTTGGCATGGCCCCAGCTGAAGACAGCAAGAGGCAAAATGCAACACAGCTGCATTTTCCTAAGTTGTTTAAGTTCAGAGAAGTAGGAACCCAGGTTTCTCTTGCTACAATGTCACACCTCTCCCTGAGAACTGCTGCTCCATCTCCTTGTTTACCACTGGATATAAAAGACTCAATGAGGTTTTTCGGTGGGGGATTGATAGAAGGTTTTTTGATGGGAGATGGATTGATTTGTTGGCAGTTTGCAACGGGACTGCCTCTGAATGATGCAGCTGGCTGCCGCTGTTGCTGCTGAGTTATGCTAGAGATTAGAGGAAACAGGACAGTGCAAGTCTGAGCACCAACACTTTAAAAGACAGAACATGGGACAGTGCAAATCTGAGGGCCAAGACTCTATGTGAGTCTAAGGAAAGAGACTTTAAAGAATAGAAAAGAAGGAAGACTTCAGAAGTGAGGTTTTAAAGAACAGAAAGAATAAAGACTTTAGAAGCAAGATTTTAAAGAATAAGAGAAAAGAAGCAAAGTAAAATAAGAGTTATTAGAGAAAAGAAGCAACGAGGCTGCTGTGTGTCTCCATCCGAGCACCCAGCACACCTGGCCCAACTTTCTGCTTGTCTGTCTTCTATCTTTTGTCCTTTCTGCATCTCCAGTCTCCCCTAGTTAGGTCAGGGAGGACAATAGCTCATGAGAAAGCTCGCTACAAATATGTGCTAATAAAGTGGACTTACTGAAAAAAAAGTATTAAAATATTTTTCTTTAAAATTCAAAAGAAAGGCTGGGGATCACACATGTAATCCTAGCTAGTCAGCAGGGAGAGATCAGGAGGATCTCAGTTCAAAGCCAGCCAGAGCAAATAGTTTGAGACCCTATCTCAAAAAACCCATCACAAAAAAAGGGCTGGTGGAGTGGCTCAAGGTGGGTGTAGGCCCTGAGTTCAAACCCAGCACTATAAAAACAAACAAACAAATTAATAGAAAAAGACTGTACCATAAATGCCCAAATATAAGATAAGGTTTTTTTCCCAAACACTATTTCTCAAAAAAAGAGGAAGTACTCTTATCTGAGTCTCTACAAAGGTTCTCATTGGGGGTGAAGAATTGGCTTAAGTGATAAGAGTGTGCCTGCCTAGCAAGTAAAAGGCTCTGGGCTCAAACCCCAGTATTGCCAAAGGGAAAAAAAAAAAAAAAAAAAAAAGGTTCTCATTATACAAGAATGCTTTCTCATATTGGATTAACTCATTATTTTTCAAACTGTGGTCCTAACCCATCAATGAGTTCTCTATTAAAGAAATAGGAGTGCTTGCTTCGGCAGCACATATACTAAAATTGGAACGATACAGAGACAATAAATAAATTAATTAAATTAACAAATAGGAGATAATAGTTAAGAATGAAAAATGTCAGAGCTATGTACACATAGTAAGGGAACATATTATTGTGTGATTTCAGGTGCAAATATACACATAAATAGATGTGTATACTGTGTCACAATTTAAAATATTTCATACATTAGATTACAGTCACAGACTAAGACTCACCTGACTAAGCTATACCCTTGCATCATCTCTTATCCCTCTGATTTATTCCTTATACATCTTATTGCCTTTTAAGTTATAAATCATACCAACTAGTCTTGTCAAAACCTCCAAAGTCTTTATAACACTTTATAAAACCCTCTTTACCTGGCTTTTTCCTTCCGTCCCTCCTTTCAATCTCCAGCACTGGGGGGAACAAAAGGCCTTCCCTCTAATGAACATTCATTTTATTTTAATAAAACAGAGCCAGGATAATACATAGGTCTTTTTGATCTGGAAAGCAAGTCCTTCCACTAAATCCTGATTCTTTGACTCCTGCTTGCTCTCTAGGCAAATTTTTCTATGAAGTTAAAATTTCTGTAATGTTAGGTTTCACACAGAATACATAACTCACACAAAGAAGTATATAATTTCTTGAATGAAAGACTTACTAGATTTAGATCTACCTTTGCTATACCAATAATCATGACTCTTCTCTCATTAGGCCCCTCTAGTCCTATCTGCTTCTACCGTTTTACCATTAGTTAACAATACTTGCTCATCTGCATCTGCCAAGGATTCTTTTATCAAGCCTGGGCTTGAACTTAAAATTCTCTTGCCTCAGCCCCCAGAGTGTTGGGGTAGTGATAGTGACAGCATGTGCCACAAGCCCAGCTTGAAAGTTCCTTTTAAGTATGTATATATAATGGAAATGTTCATCTTTGAGTTTAATAAAGGCTTATGTATGGTTAGGTCACTGTGTCACCTGACATTAGTTCATTTAATGACCAAAAGCCTTTACTAGCAAGCTCTTCAAAAAACTCACTTCTCTTCTTCCCTTCTCCTCAGCTCCAGTCACACTCACGTTCTCAATGTTCCCACGTTAAGTATACTCCCATCTAAGTGTTTCCACTTTTTACTCTATCACCGAGGCTGGCAGAGTGACTTAAACCTAGCCCTGCATTCAAATTCAAGTAACATCAAAAAAAAAAAAAAAAGAACACTTCCCCAGAAAATCTCACTCTATCTATCTCCTCAGTCAGGTCTCTCTCAAATATAATTTCTACAAGGCCCTGCCTGAACACCCTACCTCAAATTGATAATCTCTCTTCTTTTGCCTTATTTTTCTTTCTAGTGTTCACCTGATAATTATTTTGGCAGATAGATAGGTAGACAGATGGTGGGTGGATAGATAAGATAGACAAACTGTCTAACTCACAATAACATAAGCTCCATTACTACATCTCCACCACCTAAAATTGTGTCTGTCATAGTTAGTGCTCAATAAATATTTGTTTGAATTAATCAAAGAATAAACATTAGAGCACAGTCTCACTCCTATTTTGAACAATAAAGTACTATGTGGGAGGGCTGGGGTTGTGCTTGAGTGGTACAGCACCTGCCTAGCAAGTGTAAGGCTCTGAGTTCAAACTCCATTACTGACAAAAAAAAAAAAAAAACAGAGAACCAAATTTAATAAAAGCGAGTTTCAATTGCAAGCTGGATGCCGGTGGCTCATGTTTAGCTACTTGGGAGGCTGAGATGGAAAGGATCACAGTTCAAGGCCAACTCTGGCAAACAGTTCATGAGAGCTATTAACAGAGTAAAACAAACAGAGTATATAAACAGCTCCAAATAAACAGTAAAATGGAGTAGAGGTGTGACTCGAGTGGCTATACTTAAGTCCTGAGTTCATACTCCAGGCCCACCAAAAAAATTTTAATTGCGTAAGGACTCCCTGATGGAACCCCTGAAAGTAAATGTAAACAAATTATTCCAGGATATACCTAATATTGGATATTTTTGTAAGTAAGATTTTTAAACAAATCAGAAAGCAACACTGCCCCTTTCCTGAATGATTCAGTCCTAAAGATATTAGTTAGAGTCAGGCATGGAGGCCCATGACTATAATCCCTGCACTAGGGAGTCTGAGGCAGGAGGATTAGGATTTCAAGGTCAGCCTGGGCTACACAGTGAATTCCTGGACAGTCTGGGATATTTAACAGACCCTGTCTCAAAAATAATAATAATAAAATAAAATAAATTTAAGATGTGTATATTGGGCTGGCAGTGGTAAGAGTGCCTGCCTTGCAAGCATGAGGCCAAATTCAAATTTCAGTGCTGCCAAAAAAAAAAAAAAAAAAAAAAAATTTTATGTCTTAGTTGGGCTAAGCATCTGTAGTCCATGGACATGGAGACACTGTGAAGAGGAAGCTACAGCAATGGGGAGAATGGTTACATACAGGGGAACTGACCAAAAAATTAATGTGGGGTAATGGAAGCAAGATTTCTTACTCTTAGAGAAGAGAGTCACAAATATGGAAAGGGGAAAAACTAGAATGAACCTCTGGACCTATACTGGAGGTTACAATGAAGTAATAAATTTAAACAGACTGCCTAGCTGTCTTCTGAGACTGGGAGTAGAGTATTCTAATAGTATTGAATACCTCAATTCTTCTAAATTCTATTCTCTGCTAATAAGGAATCATGGGCTGGGTGCCAGTGGCTAACAGCCTATAATCCTAGTCACTTGGGAGGCTGAGATAGGGAAGATCATGGTTCAAGGCCAGTTCCTGAAAATACATCAAGAGACCCCCATCTCTAAAATAACCAGAACAAAATGGTCTGGAAGTGTGGCTCAAACGCTAGAGTACCTGCTTTCCTAGTGTGAAGCCCTGAGTTCAAACACCAGTCCCACCTAGAGAGAGAGAGAAAGAAAAAATGCATGTTTAGCATGCTGGGCTCAATTTTCAGCACTAAGATATTTAACTTTGCTAGACTTTAGCTTCCTCAACTATCAAATGTGAAATAATGTTAGTATCAATGTTATAGGGTATACATGTAATCAGATACAAAGTGTCCATGTCCTGATCCCTAGAATCACATTTACATGACAAAAGAGAATTAAGGGTGCAGATGGAATTTAGGTTGCTAAGCAACTGATCTCAAAATGGGATGATCATCAGGATGCACCCAAGGGTGAAAAGGCAGACAGAAGAGTCAGTGTCAGTGATGCTATGTGAAAAATACTCAACAAACTGGCTTTAAAAATGGAAGAGGGCCATTAACCAAGGAACATGAATGTATAGCCTATCACATCATGAAAAAGACAAGAAAACAGATTCTATGCTAGAGGATCTAGCAAACAGTACAGCCTGAAGACACCTTGATTTTAGCCCATGTTAGGTTTTTGACCTCTAGAATTATAGGACAATTATAAGAAAAAAAAAAAAAAAGCCAGGCACAGGTATAACCTTAGCTACTCAGGAGGCAGACAGAAATTGGGAGGATCATGGTTGGAAGCTAGCTCAGGCAAATAGTTCCAGAGACCCTATCTCGAAAATAACCAACACAGAAAATGGCTAGTGGAATGGCTCAAGTGTTAAAGTGCCTGCCTGGCCACATAAGATCCTGAATTCAAACTCTAGTACCACCAAAAAAAAAAAAAAAAGATGTAGGATACTTTTGAAATAAATGACATTACAATTTATTATTATTATTCATTACATCTACCATGTAAAATTAAAGGAAAACTCTGAAAGTACCACTCCAATTAATACAAAGTAAAAGAATTATAAATTTGTAAGTTTTCTTAAGTAAACCTACTGAACAGTCAGAAACACACTGACTAAACTCTCTTTTACATAAATTTAAATGTTAAGGAAAAAGATGTGTCCCAGAATGATTTCCCTTAAAATTTCAAGTAGGATAAAGACTCAGGATTTTTTTATTCTTAAGCCATTAATTCACTAATACATTAGGTAAATATATAGAGAACCACTATTTGACAAGTACAATTTATACTTTCTACCAGTCATACATGAACCTAATTAGATGACCAACTTTAAATTAATTCAGGACTCTACAAAATATGGTTCCATTAATTATGGGTCCTACGTGAAAATATATATAAAAATCATAGAAAATTAATCAGGTATTCAAAAACATCATGTTTTAGGCAGCAATATGTTCTCTACACCTCAAAAAGTTCTTTCTGTGTATGTACTTAGAAATACAACTAGTAAAAGCAAGTTAACTATTTGGAAAAAAATTTAATTTAATACCTCACCTCACACAACATACCAAAATACATTCTGTTCACTTGAAGCATTTACTAACTGAAACTTACATACAACAAAGTGGTGCTACTGCATGGGTACAACCTGTGGATCAGTCCTATGATAAGAGCTTTAAAAGAGCACTAAGGGACTGGCTGGGCATGCTGGTATACACCAGTGATCCCAGCACTTGGGAGGCTAGGGCAAAAGGACTGCAAGTTCAGGGCCAGTCTAAGCTATACAACAAGCCCTGTCAAAGAAAAAAGGAGTGGGGAAGGGAGAAGAGGGAGTGTTAGTAACAAGGGCTGGGGGTGTAGCTCCATGATACATTGCTTGCCCACCAGCATGCCCAAGACCCTAAGCTTATTCCCCTGCAAAGGTAAAACAAACAAGAAAGCAACAGAAGGGGAAAAGCAAATGCTAGGAATCACAGTGGGGAGAGGAGTAATTTCAGGATCTACAAGACATTTAGGAAAAGTGATGCTGAAACAACAAAGAAATGTACTAAACACTGAGAAGAGTCATAGTGGGTTCATGCATTAATTAAAACCCAAAGGAAAATAAGCTAGGTGGCAGCTTTGTCAGAAAATATTTCCTGTAGGTACAGTTATCTACTACATAAAGAAACTCAAAAAAAGGTTCTGATCCTTGACTCAGGCACTGAATCCCACTGATCTGTGGGCCCTGCGATCAAGTAGAGTAACAGTGGTTAAATAAGCTGCCTGGATTTAATTCCTGGTTACAAAATTTAGTACCTGTATGACCTCAAACTAGTTACTTTCTCATCATAGGCCAGGTGCAGTGGCTTACTCCTATAATCATAGCTACTTGGGATGCTGAGATTGGGAGGATCGTGGTTTGAGGCCAGCCTAGGTAAATAGTTCTTGAGACACCTATCTCCAAAAATAAACAGTGCAAAAGTGAACTGGAGGTGTTGGCTCAAGTTTTGCAAGCACAAAACCCTGAGTTCAAGCCCCAGTCCAAAAAATTTTTATATTTATATCCATGTATATATATATATACATAGATATATATAAATATAGATCTCCCTTCCCCACTCCTTTCTTTGACAGGACTTGTTGTATAGCTTAGACTGGCCCTGAACTTGCAGTCCTTTTGCCTTAACCTCCCAAGTGCTGGGATCACCGGTGTATGCCAGCATGCCCAGCCAGCCCCTTAGTGCTCTTTTAAAGCTCTTATCATAGGACTGATCCACAGGTTGTACCCATGCAGTAGCACCACTTTGTTGTATGTAAGTTTCAGTTAGTAAATGCTTCAAGTGAACAGAATGTATTTTGGTATGTTGTGTGAGGTGAGGTACTAAATTAAATTTTTTTCCAAATAGTTAACTTGCTTTTACTAGTTGTATTTCTAAGTACATACATAGAAAGAACTTTTCGAGGTGTAGAGAACATATTGCTGCCTATATGTATGTATGTATGTGTGTGTATATGTACACATATATAAGGTTAAGGAACCCAGAGTTACTGCTTCTACTGGAAACACTAATGGAATTTAGTCACAATAATCAGTGTTAGGGGCCACATGCTATTTTTTATTTAGAGCTTGCTTACTTCATGACTAAAGATTTCCTATATTAAACACACAATGATCAGCATGATTTACATCAGAGTGAAACTGAAAGATCTCCCTGTTACTCCTAAAATAAGTATTAGCCTAAGTAAGCATTTCAACTGATGACCTCCCCTCAAAAAAAAAAAAAAAACCCACATACTCTATATTTTGACTGATAATATTGTGCAGAAAAAAAAGCCTGAAAACCATTGTAGACAACCTCTAGGTTGTGATGCAATGCAACAATCTCACATAGCAAAATGTCCTGGTGCTTGAGAAATTCTATAACATAATGACACCATACAACATGAAAGGAGGTTATAAAAAAATGAAAAAAGTTCACTATTAGTAGATCTTTTGATGATAATCTAACAATATCTGAAGATCTAACTGTGCTGTAACAGGTATCTTATGCAAGATACATTAAACCCACAGCTTAAGAGTTTGCAATAGAGGGCTAGTGGAGTGCCTCAAGTGGTAGAGCATCTGCCTAGTAAGCATGAGGCCCTGAGTGCAAACCCCAGTACCACCACCAAAAAAAAAAAAAAGTTTGCAATAGAATATTTAAGCAGCAATTACTGCCTTGAAAGAGTTCACCCAAAGTAGACTACAACATTAAAACCTTCTTCACCTTCTGGAGCAATACCTCTCTCCTCTCCCCAATTCACAACCAAATCCTCACTGTGTTAGTGGGATCAATAAACAACATTGGCCATTTATAGAAAATACTTCTACAAAAAACTTAAGAGCTAGGCACTGGTAGCTTACACCTGTAATCCTAGCTACTCAGGAGGCAGAAATCAGAAGGATAGAGGTTTGAGGTCAGCCTGAGCAATAAACAAAACCTATCTCAAAAACAGCCAACACTTGGAACTGGAGGTGTGGCTCAAGTGATAGAGCTCTTTGCTTAGTAAACATGAGGCCCCAAGTTCAAACCCCGGTACTGCCAAAAAAACAAAAAAAAATGCCAACACAAAAAAGGGCTGGCATGAAGAAGAATGAAATGTTATCATTTGCAAGCAAATGGATGGAACTGGAGAACATAATTCTGAGTGCAGTCAGCCTGGCCCAAAAGACCAAAAATCATATGTTCTCCCTCATATGCAGACATTAGAGCAAGGGCAAACACAACAAAGGGATTGGACTTTGATCACATGATAAAGTGAGAGCATACTATCAGAATTCCCAATTGTATCTGGACAACCTATACATAGGGAGTGCCTTCTTATTTCCTTTTATGATCCCCAGGACAGAATTTAGAAGATGTGTAACAAATGTTTCTTGGCCTGATCATCAACAATGTGACAACATCTTCAACATAGCAAATCACAGTGGCTAAATTCCTTGACATTCCAAAATCAAGACAACTAATACAAAACTTAGAAGCGAATTTGCAGGACTTGACATTTAAAGAGTATGTAAAACTGAAATTTGAAAGAACTAGCCATATCATATCTTACTTAATTTTTTCATGTTAAAGTGAATGCCTTAAAATGATTTCATCCTCAGTGAAAATGTTACCGAATATCACAGAATGTTGTTTACATAATCTGTTACTATCAACTTGAGAAAGAACTGATTGAAGTCAACAACCTTTCAGGGCCTATACGCCACTAATTCTTGCTTCGGCTACATAGCTGCCTATCCAAAGACATTTTTAAAAGTCCAGCAAAGAGCTTTGTTTGTAAAGAAAATAGTGGTCTTTCCTAAAAACAATGTAAACTACAATTTTAGTCACTGGTCATTTCCTCCAACCTCACAGCAATTTTAGATTCCAATGGGCACATTAAGTACTTTAGTATTATTCTACTAGTCTTATTTTCATAAGCCAAACATGTGCAGGTAAATTGGTAAGTAGACAAGCTGTAGGCAGAAAAATCTTTCTCTATTGTAACAATTAACACAAGCTTAGCAAATCACAATGTGGGACAACTTAAGGAATCCTAGAACAGGTATAAAATTACACGACATTCTCACACCGAATGCCAAATTACAGTGCACATGAACACTCCTCAGAGGCTTCAGAGAGATATGTCTAACCAGGTCCCAAGTGATTTAAAGGCCTGGAGAAAGTCTTTCTCCCATCTGTGCGCTCAGAAACTGAGTAGATGACCTAAGCACAGTTCTGGAAAGGTCCTGAAAGACATGAGTAGCCCTAAAAAGGTCTTCTACACAAGCAGAGTCATTCATTCGTGTCTGTACGCCCCCCGCCCACTGCGACCCCACACCCATCTCGCTCTCCAGTGGCGCGGAAGGCGACGGCTCAGACACTGAGACCCTGGCGTGCGCGCAGTCGGGCACTGGCCGAATCCGTGCTTTTTCACCCTAGTTAATCCCCGTCCTTGCACACGGCAGGTGCTCGTTAGCTGTTTGCTGCGGGAACGGATAAATCTTGGTGCACATCCGCCGGGAGCTCGGAGGCCCAGCGCCCGTCACTGCCCGCTGCGGGCCCCGCAGGTCACCCTCTCAGACTCCTGCGTCGCAGCAGAACCGGAGCCCAGGCCCAGATGCGCCCTCCGTCCCGGCCCCGCACCGCACTCACCGTTGGCGTAGGGGACCCCCGAAGCCGAGGTGGCCCTGTTCTGGGCCTGGAGGCCGGCTAGGGTGCCGCCGGAGGCCGGTATCCTCGGCTGGGACATGACGACGGTAATCTGGGCTGGAGGAGTGGCTGCAGTCGACACCAGCGCCAAGCCTCTGGAGAGCTGAAAGACGACCGAGGAGGCTAGAGATTTAGGACTGGACACGGGAGAAAAGGGTGGCGCATCACGCCCAAGGCATGACGCCTCACTCTCCCCAGCCCGCCGGCGACTACGGACTGGCCTAGGAGCTGAGGCTTGGGAGTCGGGCCGGTGGAGCCGCGAACGCCCGGCTGAAAGGCGGCAGACTAACCCAGAGCCGAGGGAGGCCCTGGCCGGAAGTGTCTGTCAGCCGCTTGCCGCGCATGCGCAATCGGGACACGTGGCACTTCCGGCTCCGGGCTAGCCGCCTCGGCCGTGCTCGCCTCTCCTGGCAGCACTACCTAACCCCAGGCCACCTGACTGTCCCGGCGTCCCGGACCCGAGGGCAATGCACGGACTCGCCCGCCACGTCACTAATTCCCTCCACTGGCCGGAAGTGGCGCGTGTCACCACAGCGGAAATCCCTGCCGTGGTGAACGTCACCTCGCTGGCGAGCTGGGGTCGAAGGACAACGCTGACTACGGTAGCAGCTCTCGTGGGGCGGGACAGACAGACAGTTCCTCTTCCCGGGTTTTGTGAGGGTTACCTGAGACGACAGGCGTCATTATCCTCTGTCGACGTTGTGCCATCACTGTGGCTTTTGCCTTTTGACTAGAGGAGTCAGAAGTCATTTTCATTTTGAAACTCGCGTATTCATAGCAGTCACGCTGAAGTTCATCAACTGCACATTTCTCCCCGCTCCTCCCCGGGTTGTGATTGGAACCCAGGGACTCACATGCTAGGCATGCACTCCTCCACTGAACTACATCCCAGCCCCCACAGGACTTTATGTATTTATTTATTTATTGGGTGGTAGGGATCAAACTCACAGCCTCCAAACAGCATATTTAAATGGTCATTGTAAACTGGGCATAGATGTGGGGCCTGTAATTCTGGCTACCGGGAAGGCTGAAGTAGGATGGAGAGCAAGTTCAAAGCCAGCCTGGGCAACTTAGCAGGGCTCTGTCTCAAAATAGAAAGGGATTAATGCTCAGTGGTAGACTGCTTGTCTAGTACTGCCTAGTATGTGTGAGTTCCTGAGTTTAATCCCCAGAACCACAAAAAAAGTTTTATTTTCTAAGAGTTTATATTAAGGTGAATAATTCAAACTTGCTTTCTGGGCAAGCAGATTTTCTTGCAAGTAGCCTTTTTGACTTTTAAGGCCAAAGACAAGTACAAACTGGGTGACTGGACAATATAATTAATGATCTCCCTTCATTCTACTTAGGTTTTTCCTGCTCTAAGTCAGTGACACAGCCCTTCACAGATCTGTACTGTTGATTAAAATGTCCTGCCCTGGGTTTCACAACCTCAGGGTAAAGTACATCTTACCTAATTCACTTAACATCAAATGCCTGCTGTAAAGTGTTATAATATGTAGGAAAAGAACAAGATCTAAGACTACCATGTCAGACCTGAAAAACATGCAGTAAGAATTCGAGTAACTAAATGTAAAAATTTTATCCTACCCCTGATTTTGTTATCATTTGCCTCAGAACTTTACTGAAAATATATTTACTGTGAGTGGAATTCAACAATTAAATACCTTTTTTAAAAGATCCAGGTAGAGCTGGGTATGGGTGACTCATCCCTGGAATCCTAGCTACAAAGGAGGTAGAGATCAGGAGGATCATGGTTCCAAGCCAGCCCAGACAACCCTATCTCAAAAAAACCAACACAAAATAGGGCTGGTGGAGTAGCTCAAGGGGTAGGCCCTGAGTTCAAACCTCAGTACCTCAAAAAAAAAAAAAAAAAAAGGGATCCAGATAGAAAGCCTTCTTGAGGCTAATAACGATAATTTCAGTCAACTATTTTCAGGTAAGAACACCTTTAACAAAATCCCAAGACACATATCCAAGAACACTTAAAAAGATACACAAGGGTCAGGCTCACTGGCTCACAGTTGTCATCCTAGCTATTCAAGAAAATCTCGGTATGGGACAAAGGTGAGGGCATTGAGAGAGGGTCAGGATGGGGATAGGAATGAGAGAACATCTCAACAAATAAGCCAGGCATGGTGGTTCTAATCCCAGCTAAACCTGAGGCATAGCTAGGAGGACTGAGGTCCACAGCCAGCCCCAGGCAAAAATACTAGACCCTATCTGAAAAAAAAAAAAAAAAAAAAAACACTAAAGCAAAAAGGTTTGTAAATATGGCTCAAGTGGTAGAGTGCTTGCCTAGCAAATATGAGGCCCTTGAATTCAAACCCCTCAGAACTGAAAAGATGCTCTTACTATTTTAAAAGAAAACAGACCTCAGACAGAAACTGAATCTTCATAACCTTAGACAAAATCAGGATCATTCTTCAAAGAGGTGAAAATGCTCAGGCCTAGTCTCAAACTTCCATTAGTTTAATTCACTTTTTTTTGGTGAGACTGGGGTTTGAACTCAGGGCTTCACACTTGAAAAGCAGGTTCTCTACCACTTGAGCCACACCTCTAGTCCATTTTGCTCTGGTTACTTTGGAGATGGGGTCTAAAGAACTATTTAGCTGGACTCAAACCACCAAATTCCCCATCTCAGCCTCCCCAGTAGCTAGGATTACAGGTGTGAGCCACAGGTGGCCAGCTAATCTTTATATGCAACTTCTTTTGAATAATCTTGGTTTGTTGACCTTGGCACAGGGATTTGATTTGGTTAAATCAAGCTTTCTTTGAACTTTGTTCTGTTTATGCAATAACTGTTCAGAGATTTTCAAAAGTAAATAACCTCATAGATTAAATCAGTTAAATAATTATGAATAATTTGCTAATAAGTAAACAATGCTTTCCCTAAAATCCATTCACCCCTAAGTTATTCTGGTGCTTTTATTCCCCCCAAAAAACTATGGGGGGGTGCTGGTGGAGTAGCTCAACTGGTAGAGCACCTGCTTAGTGTGAGGCCCTAAGTTCAAGCCCCAGTACCACCAAAAAAAAAAAAAAAACCTATAGTTAAGTCTTAATTTTTTTTTTTTTTTACATTTTCATTAATCAGCTTTAAACTATCAAGGAGAAAAACTGCATGTGTCTGAGATAGTAGGAAGGTTAAGTTTAAATAATTAAAGTATGACAACATACCAGAAAAGTTAAGTAATTTTTATATTAAACATTACACAGTATCAAATCCTCTGACTTTTTTTTTTTTTTTTTTTTGCAGTACAAGGGTTTGAACTCAGGGCCTACACCTTGAGCCACTCTGTCAGCCCTTTGTTGTGATGGTTTTTTCAAGATAGGGTCTCTTGCAGTATTTGCCATCCTCCTGATCTCTGCCTCCTTAGTAGCTAGAATTAAAAACATGAGCCACTGGCACCCAGCATCCTCTGACTTCTTAAAGTTAACTTTTAGTTTAAAGTTTAAAGTTAACTTAAAGTTTAACTTCTTTGGTTAAATACCAAAGAAAAATTATTAGTGCTATTACTAGTTGTTAAACTTACTGGTATTTCTTTGGTCAATGATATCACATACTTTTCTAAACTAATATCCATTATATATTTTACTATTTCATCTTTCTTATCCAGAACAACAGACCTTCTACCAAATATACACCCTTCGGTTGTCCATTATAAAATTTTCTGCACATTATTTCCAGAGCCTTGGAACCTACTTATGAAAATTTTGAACAAAGTAAGTGACAAGCTGTATAACCAAGGAGACAAACACTATATCAAGAATATTATAGCCTGGCGCCCTGGCTCACATCTGTAATCCTAGCTAGTTGGGAGGTAGATATCAGGAGGATCTCGGTTTGAGGCTAGCCCAGTCAACAAAAGTGAGGCCCCATCTCAAAAATACCCAACACAAGAAAGGGCTGGTGGACTGGCTGGAGTGGTAGAGCACCTGCCTAACAAGGAACCTCAGTATCAAAAAAAAAAAAAAAAAAGAATATTCCATTATGTTTGATCACTCAAAAAGGGACACAGGCATTTCTAATAAAATTTGCCCATACGTAGAAGTGGGCCTAGCCTCACAACAAAATCTCTTTGCCTGCTTGCTCATGACTGTTGGTTTATCAGCTGATAAGCAGGATCAGTTCAGTTAACTTTTCAGGAAGGGGAAATTACTTTAGATTCTTTAAATAAAACATATGGTTTAAATGGTAGAGCACTTACCTAGCAACTCGAGGTCCTGAGTCCAAACTCAGTATCGCCGCACCCCCCCTAGAAAAAAAATTGTTTTATTTCAAACAAAAAAGAAGTTTCAATTACAAATTAGTATATACAAACAAGTTTTGCTCACTGAAACTCTTGTGGCTCCGTTTTAGGAACAATTCGTTTGGCCTCATTTGCCTCTGACAGGACATCTGTATCTGAAGTCAGCTGCTCTGAAACTACAACACAAGTGCACTCATCACACAAAGCCAGTAAATCCCACTGCTCTCTAGAAATACCATGTTTATGTAGTTCTTAACATTCTCACTGCCTGCTCTGGTTAGCTTCGTCATCTTGCACTTGAACTATTAGAATAGTTTTTCTGGATTCCTTTCCATACTGCATGTTGAATTGAGCTCCCAGATATTGATTCCATTTTTATTTTCCTGTACCCCAAAGCCTGTCATTGCTACCTCTCCCTGTTGTATTAAGTTGGGATTCCTCTACATGTCTTTCCTCATGCTTAGTAAAACCCAAAAGATCCTGCCCATAGCCTTTAAAGCCCCACATGACATGGCCTGGCCTCATCTTCCATATTCTCTCTCACTAAGTCTGCTCCAGACACAATTGATATTTCTCTAGCTATCCAAACTCAAACCTGTCTTTACACTTAATTCCAATACTTGCATGCTTTTCCCCAAGACACCCACAGAGCTCAGTTTCTCACCTTTGCAAACCTTTGTTCAAATGTTACATTATTAAAGAGGTTGTTTCTGAATATCCTGTCTAATAACACTCCCTGTTCACTCTGCTTATGTTTCTTCATAGCACTTCATCATTGTTATATATTGATATCTATGTTTATTCCTCAGTAGAACATAAATCTAGACATATCCTGTCAATTCTAATTATGTCTGTCTCCCTGTGAGACCAGGAACTATGTCTTATTCTGCTGTGTATTCTTAGCTGGTGACTTAGGACCTCACAATTAACAGGTATTCAGCAAACTTTTTTTTTTTGATAGTGCTAGGGATCAATCCTAGGCCTTATACATCCTAGGTGTATTAGTTTCTTGTTGCTATGAAAGAATACCTGACATAAACAATTTTTTTAAAAGGAGGAAAGCTTTGTGGTACTGAGGTTTGAACTCAGGGCCTCATACATGCAAGGCAGACACTCTACCACTTGAGCCACTCTGCCAACCCTATTTTTAAGTTTCTAATTAGTAAGTGCTGTTGCAGAGTCAGTGCTAAAACAGGTTGGCAAGGAGGGGTCTGCTTTAGGTAGGATGTTAGGACATGAGGTGACAACTAAGTTGTGATCCAAGTGATGAGAAACCTAGCTTCCCAAAGAAGATGGGGAGAAAAGGGGCTCCAGAAGCCTGGCATGCACAGCACTCCAGAGGCCAGGCAGGAGGATCAAGAGTTCAAGGTCAGCCTGAGCTACATAGTAAGATCGTATCTTAAAAAAATTGTGTGTGTAGACAGTGGGGCAGGGAGGAGTGGGAAGATGCTTCAGGAATAGGAACAGCACCTACAAAGGCCCAGAGGCGGTGATGAACTTGCTGTAGTGAGCAAAGCAGAGTAGTATGGGATAAGGTTGAAGAAATAGAGGGGCCAGATCAGTGAGAACCTTATAAACCATCGAAAGATGTTTAGAGGGTTTGGGAAGCAATTCAAGAATTGTAAGGGCTGGCAGAGTGGCTCAAGTGGTAGAGGGCCTGCCTAACAAGTGTGAGGCCCTGAGTTCAAAGCCCAGTACCACCACCAAAAAAAAGTGTCTATCTAGCTAGGCACTGGTGGCTCACACCTGTAATCCTAGCTACTTGGGAGGCACAGATCAGGAGGATTGCAATTTGAAGCCAGCCCGGGCAAATAATTCGTGAGACCATATCTTTAAAAATATCCAGCACAAAAAGGGTTGGTGAAATGATTCAAGTGGTAGAATGCCTGGCTAGCAAGCGTGAGACCCTGAGTTCAAGCCCCAGTACCACAGGGAAAAAAAAGAATTGTAAACAGAAGCTGGGTATCCTGGCCCATATATACAATCCCAGATGTGTGTGGGAAGGCAAAGGATCACCAGTTTGATGTCAACTTGAGCTACATAGCAAGACTGTGACACACACACAACATATACAAAATAAAAATTTTAATCAGGGTAGAAACTTGATCTAATTCAGCTGCTGCAACAATAATTGGTTGAAGGGAAAAGAATGGAGTTGTTACTGTAACAGGATGAGAGATGACAGTGGCCCACAGATATTGACTATAGTGAACATAGAGAGAAGTGTATTTGTTAACCCAAATTAAAACTTTGGACTTTGAATCTCTTTACCTCTGCTAACCACATGCAATCAGCCATGAAATCTTACAAATTCCAACCTTTAGTTTCTCACCCATGACTCCCTGTTCCTCAGTTCCTGTTGACCAAACCCAGGCCTTGTTATCTGTCACCTGCATGATTGCAGCCACCCTATTACTGAACTGATTCCAGCGTTCAGTCTTGATTTGTTCCAGTACAACCCACACACTGGTGTCACAGAAACTCAAAAGTACAGTTCTGGCCATGTTCCTGTTCTGCTCAGAACCCCAGAAATTTGGGAGTCAAGGCCTGTCATGGCTCAGGCCAATTCTATCCAGTTAAACAGTAATACTTGCCTAACACTTTTCCCATATCTACTCCTTTTGTATGTTATTTCCTCACTATAATACATCATTTCTTTGGATACTAGTCCCCATCTTACAGATGCAGGAACTGAAACTTGTAGTGGCTAAATAATGTTGAAATCAGTCTTTGAACTAGTATATAACCAGGTTAAGTTTTTAAATTTTAAATGTTTACAAGATTGTATGACTATAATATTACAAAACTGGTTACAGCTGAGCATGGTGGCACTTGCCTGAAATCCCAGCACTTGGGAGGCTGAGGCAGGAGGATTATGAATTAGAGGCCAACTGGGCTACATAGCAAGACCCTGTCTCAAAAAAACCCATTAAATAGCTGGCCACAGGTGGCTCACATCTGTAATCCTAGCTATTCAAGAGGCAGAGATCAAGAGGATCTTGGTTTGAGGCCAGCCCTGGCACCCTGGCAAAATGAAAGCAAGACCCTAACTCAAAAATACCCAACACAAGCCAGGTGCTGGTGGCTCAAGCCTGTAATCCTAGCTACTCAATAGGCAGAGATTGGGAAGGATCTTGGTTTGAAGCCAGCCTGGGCAAATAGTTCAAGAGACCCTATCTCGAAAAACCCTTCACAAAAATAGCGCTGGTGGAGTGGCTCAAATGAAGGCCCTGAGTTCAAGCCCCAGTACCGGGGGGTGGGGGGGTGGGGGGGGGGTGGAACCACAGCTGGCTGGCGTGAGTGACTCAAATGCAAATGCTAGAGCACCTGCCTAGCAAGCATGAGGTCCTATGTTCAAACCCCAGTACTGCCAAAACAAACAAACAAACAAAAAACCCAACACAAAAAAGGACTGCTGGAGTAGCTGGAGTGGTAGAGTGCCTGCCTAGCAAGCATGAGGCCCTGAGTTCAGACCCCAGCACTGCAAATAAATAAATAAATAAATAAGTACTGGTTATCTCTGTGAGGTTTGGCTGAGGCTGATTTTTATGCCTATTTAATAGAAATAATATATGATGTTAGCTTTTTTGTTGTTTTGGGGGGTTTTTTGTTGTTGTTCTGGGTGGTACTGGAATTTGAACTCTGGGCCTCATGCTTGCTAGGCAGGTGCTCTACTGTTTGAGCCATTCTACCAGCCCCTTATGTTAACTGTTTACAGTTATTGTTTATTACTTTTATAGCAGCAGCAACAATCATCAAAGAGATTGGGGAATTTGGCCTTAAAAGGAAAGAAAGTCTGACATATGTTACAATATAAATGACTCAAGGATTTTTGTGCTTAAGTGAAATAAGCCAATCACAACAAGAAAACACTAGATGATTCCACTTCCATGAGGTATTTAAAGCAGTCAAAATTCTAGAAACTGAAAGCAGAATGGGGTTGCAAGAGGTTTGAGGAAGGAGGAAATGGATTTCAGTTTTACAAGGTGAAGAGTTATGTAGCTAGATGGTAGTGATGATTATGCAACAGTATGAATTAGTTAATACCACTGAACTGCACACTTACAAATAATTACCATGGTAAATTTTAGGGCTGGGAATATAGCTGAAGCAGTAGAGTTGCTTCAGCATGGAAAAAAGCAGCATGGAAAAAAGCAAAAAAATAAAAAGGATGGCAAGTCTTATGTATTTTTTGCATCAACAAAAAACATTTAAAAAAAGGTAAGATTCGGGGGAAAATCCTTTAAGGCTACCCAGACACTAGCTTCTCCTGCTTCTTCACTTACTAACCCCAACACCATCCTATACTGTTATCCTTTCTCCTCCCATGCCTTGTATATATATTTTTTGGTGGAACTGAAGTTTGAACTCAGGGCCTCATGCTTGCTAGGCAGACACTTTGCCACTTAAGCCACTCTGCCAGCCGTGTGTGTGTGTGTGTGTAGTACTTTCTTTCTTTCTTTTGTGGCACTAGGGTTTGAACTCAGGGCGTCATGCTTGCTAAGCAGGTGCTCTTACTGTTTGAGCCACTCCATCAGACCTTTTTGTTTTTTTGTGATGGGTTACTTCGAGATAGGATCTCTCCAACTATGTGCCTGGGGCTGGCTTTGAACCATGATCCTCCTGATCTCTACCTCCTGAGTAGCTAGGATTACATGTGTGAGCCACCAGCAGCAACTGTGTTTGGTACTTTCCAGACAGGGTCTCCTGAACTATTTGCTTGGACTGGCCTTGAACTACGACCGGCCTTGAACTACGACCTTCCTGATCTCTGCCTCCTGAATAGCTAGGATATAGGCCCCATGCCTTATTTTATAGTTAGTTGTGACCTAATACATCACCATACTCTAAGGGAAGAGATTATGTCTTGCTTATTGTTACATTTCCCGTTCTGTTGCTGAGATCAGCAAGAATTATAATTTTGATTTTTAAAAAGCTACCAAAATGCTAGGGATATCAGGAAAGACAGGCTGTCCAGGACTATAACTGTTGAGCAGTCTTGAGGATCCCCATGCATTGCTTCTGGCCACTTAAAAGTATTTAGTAAACCACACTGAATTCAAGGCAATGGGAATGGAGAGGGAGTAGAGGAGAAACAATGAAGACTGGAATAGCCAATCTGTCCAACTCAGCCCAAAGAACTCTAAGGAACCCCTTCAACCTCTCCAGCACATAAGTGTACCCAAGAGTCCTTTAGGACTTGAATTTATTAAGCACCTATTATGTGCCAAGCACTGAAAAGGGGTTCAGGAAGGGTTCTGATAGCTGTGTTCATAACCTCAGGAAGTAGATAGAATGTCCATCTGGGGAAACTTCAAATAATCACATGTGTAATGGTACAATAATGAGCAAGATGACTGCATTTAGCCTTTTATTTATTTATTTTGGTGGTAGCTGGGGTTTGAACTCAGGGCCTAATACTTACTAGGCATGTGCTCTACCACTTGAGCCACTCCATCAGTCTTAACCTTTTTTTTTGGCAGCACTGGGGTTTGAATCAGGGCTTCCTGCTTGCTAAACTGGCACTCTTATCACCTGAGCAACACGTCCAGCCCCATTTAAACTTTTTTGGTTTTGTGTTTTTAAATGTTTTTTTGAGGTAGTAGCCTCAAAAAACTTGGCTCACCATGTAGCCAAGTTGGCCCTGAACTTGGAATCCTCCTGCCTTGGCCTCCCTGGGATTGCAGGCGCAAACCACCACCCCTGCTTTAAACAAGATGACTTCAACAATAAGGCAATGGTTTAGTTCCTGGGGAAACCTGTAGCAGAGGGGTTAACAAGTCTGGGAGAAAGGCCTTGATGAGAGAGGGCTGAAGAGTGTGTGTAGAAGTTAACTGGGTAAAGAGGCTGGGACAGTCTGACATGAGTGAAGAGAAGGCCCAAGGAATGTGACACTCACTGGTCTAGAACAGCTATCCAGCAGAGCCAGTTACAGGCTTTGCTGGGAATCCACAAAATAAAGTCGGCTTCAATCCCCAAACACCTCCTCTTTTGTCCCTGTCACCTAGAATCCTAGGCCTGAGAGAAGTTTTGTTGCTGTGGTTTTTGTGGTGCTGGGGATTGAATCCAGGGATTTGCACATGCTAGGCAAGTGCTCTACCACTGAGCCACAACTACAACCCTGAAAGAAGTTTTGGAAGCACTGTCCATACTTCCATTGCAGGCGCCATGTATTTCCAAACACATTTAAGGAAGGTAACTCTAAGCCATTAGTAAAGAACACTGGAGTCAAGACTGTTTTGTTTAAAACTGAATAGTCAAGCTGATGGTTCATGCTTATAACACAATCCTAGTTACTCAGAAGGCAGAGATCAGGAGGATCAAGGTTCAATGCCAGGCCCAGCAAATAGGTTTTGAGACTCTATTTCAAAAATACCTAACACAATAGGGCTGGCGGAGTGGCTCAAATAGTGGAAAGCCTGCCTTGCAAGCGGTTAAGACCCTGAATTCAGGCAGAGATCAAGAGGATCACAGTTCAAGGCCAGCCTGGGCAAATAGTTCTGGAGACCCTATCTCAAAAAACCCTTCACAAAAATAGGCCTGGTGGAGTAGGTCAAGGTGAAGGCCATGAGTTCAAGCCCCAGTATCGGAAAAAAAAAAAAAAAACCGAGCTGGGCACGGGCGGTACGCACCTTTAGTAATACCAGGGAGGCGGAGGCAGGAGGGTCGTGTCGCGGTTTGGAGGCCAGTTTGGGGCATATGAGACCGCTTCGCCATTCCCATCCCATGTCGAAAACAAAAATTTGGGGATAAAAAAGGCAAGAAACGAATGCCAAGAGTAATTTTCTCAGGTGAGGAACGAATGTTCCCATCTCTTTTAGGCCCTTGGGCCCTTAAGGCTGGGGGGGAGGGGAGCGTGGAGGACTGGCGGGTGCGCTCCTCTGGGGGATTGGTGGCTGGACCACAAGGAGGCGGAACTGAGCGCACGCGGTGCTGCGGCCCGGCGGACCGTCGCTAGTGAGGCGCCCGCCGGCCCGGAAGGACCTGACGCGAGCTGGGTCCGCGGCAGCCATCGCGCTTTGCAGTTTGGTCTGGGGCTCACGCCAAGCAGGGAATTGCATTAGCTCCAGTCGCAGGTGAGTGGCAGTCCCTCCTTCAGGGAGGATGACGGACGTCAGCTGTGAGCCTCCGGGAAGGAGCACCGTGAGGGCGTAGGCTCAAGCCGGGCTCCTGCCGGTGGCCCTGGGAGAAAGGGGGCGTCTGGTTTTCGCCGCGGAATTTGGCAGCGCGAGGGAGGACAGGACCAGTCCTTGCCCCACGGGGCCACTTTGGTGACTGTCGGGACAGGACACTGCTGCTGAGAGCGCGGTTATTTCAGGAGAAGGCGAGATGACCGCAGACCAGCCTCTTTTCTCCCCGGGCCTCAGTTTTTTTCACCTGGTGAGGTGACAACTGGAGAGGCGGCGACGCCGCGCGTTGGTTTCAGCTTTCCCAGTTGGGTTGGAGGCAGACGTTTTACCATAGCCCAAGACCCCATGAAGTTGGGGGAATACAGGCTGTTGGGGAAATTAGTGACAGAGTGTTCAGGATTTTTCTGATAAGACAAAAAAATTGTTTTGAAACAGCTGAAACTGACTTCGTTAGTTGAAGGAACCAAATTCTTCAGGAGTTTTAAGGTGTTAGATATATTGGGCAAAATAAGGCGAAGAAATCCTTTTAACTTGAAAAAAAATCAAACCTAGTATTTATTTTGCATGTACTTACATCAAGCTCTGTGATGCAAAATATCTTACTCCAAAGAAGTCGTATGTTCAGTGTTAAAATATCAGCTAAGTTGCCCAGAAGCAAATGAAAGAAGGCAAAAGGAAAAGAACATTTATTGATTAGCAACTTGCGTTAAGACTCTGCGTGTGCACACAGTCTACTAAGAAAGGTAGTCGTATCATCTCAGCTTTATAGATGATGAATAAAGGATGATTTACAATTTGTCAGTTATTAGCCAGTGTCATATAGCAGAGCAAAGTGATCCATCATTGAACCTTTCAGTAGAAATGTATTTGTTGCCAGAATAGTTTGAACTTTAAAAATTTTTTTTTTGAACTTTAAAATTTTTAAGGCAGCTAGTCCTTACCTGAACTACCGGCCTAATAATCACTCATCAAAAAAAAAAAAAAAAAAACGCCAAAAACAAAACAAAAAAAAAATTTTTTTTAAGATACCCAGGTTCTTGTGGTGCCCATAATTCCACCTACTTTGGAGGCTGAGGCGGAGGATACTTGACCCCAGGAATTTGAAGCCCAGACCCCCCACCCCCATCTTAAGGCAGATTTTTTTTTTTTTTTTTTTTTTGCAGTACCAGGGCTTGAACTCGGGGCCTGCACCTTGAGCCACTCCACAAGCCCTTTTTGTGTTGGGTATTTTCGAGATAGGGTCTTAAGAACTTTGTGCCTAGGCTGGAGTCAAACAGTGATCCTCCTGATTTCTGCCTCCTGAGTAGCTAGGATTACAGGTGTAAGGCACTGGTGCCTGGCTTTTTAATTTTAAGCTACTTCCTTGGCATTTTCTGAGTTTACAGAAGAGGAAATATTAAAGAAGCATTGTAATTATGAAGACTTGCTAGTTTTTAAGGTTCATTTGAACCTTCCTTTGTCTTGCTTTATTGTGCTGAAGTAGAAATTCAAGCAAGACTTGATGCAAAAGATTAATCTACCAGAAATGAAAATCACTGCTGCATCATTCCAAGTTTACAAACTAGAATTCTATAGGAATGACTCATCATTTCTCCACTCCTTTCTTTTAAGTATGCAGTTGACTGAAACTCATTTAAATTATTTCTCTGCAAAATATTACTAAGCAAATACTTTAAAGTCTCTTTTAATACTTTTTAATCTTTTTTAATCTCTTTCTTGAGTGAATAGTTTTTAGGACAACGTCAGTGTTGGCACACACCTGTTATCCCAGCACTCAGAGTGTTTTGAAGATTGAATCTGTCATCAAGTATGTTGATTTTCTTAGTTATCTGTTGGCAAGTTCAGGTTCAGTACTCAGTCTTACAAACAACCTTTTTGTTTGTTTTATGTTTTTTGAGACAGGGTCTTGCTGTGCCTGAGTTCAGGCTGGCCTCTAACTCAGTCCTTCTGCCTCAGCTTCCCAAGTTCTTGGTTTACAGGCAAGTGCCACCATGCCTGGCAAATAGGAAGTTGTTTTCATTGTTGAAAATTGAACACAGTAAATTGAACCCAAGGCCTTCTTTTCACACTCTTGAAAGAAAGCCATATTTAGCATGGTTACAATCTTTCAATTGAGTGTCACTTTGCTCTAAGGAAACGTGAGTACATATTTTTTGTTGCCCACATGAGTCAAAAATTATAGTTCACTTATAAATGCTGTACATCCAATTCTAAAATGTTTATTTGAGGATTTTTTTGGGGGGGAGGTGGATTAAGTATTATTTGTACTGTGGTTTCGAAACTTTAAAGACTGAAAATCTGACAGTTTTGGGGGAGAAAATTTGTAAAGCAGCATGTCTTGAAATATTCAGTATACAAAATAAGGTCAAGCATACTTTGACTTTTGTATTTCTAGACTATTTGAATTTAGGAGAACTCTTAAGTTACCTTACAGGTAGCTTACTGATTTTATAGAATTTTAATAATGACTTAATTAGGTAGAAAATTAGAGTTAATCTCATGAAATTTCTTTTCTCTAGATTTGAAGGAAGCTATTCTAATGCCTTTTTTGGTGACAATCAATGATAGTGTGTTAATATTTAATACAAAATCAGAAGGCCATTAAGACTTTTTTCATAATAAAAGTTATTAAACTGGGCATGATAGTACATGTCTGTAATCCCAGCACTTAGCAGGCTGAGGCAGGAGAATTAAGAGTTCAAGGCTCATACTTGTAATCTTATCTACTCAGGAGATAGAGATGGGGAGATAGAGATGGGGAGGCCAGCAGGGCAAAAAAGGCCAGGAGACTTCATTTCAACCAATAAAGGCTGGGCATGAGCATGTACCAGTGGCTCATGCCTGTAATCCTAGCTACTTGGGAGACTGAGATTGGGAGGATTGAGGAAAGAGGCCAGCCTGGGCAAATAGTTCATGAGACCCCATCTCCAAAATAACAGCAAAATGGATTAGCAGCATGGCTCAAGCATTAGAACATCTCCTTTGCAAACTCAAAGCCCTGAGTTCAAACCTCAGTCACACACACACCACGCACTAAAGATGGGTATGGTGACATGCACATGTCATCCCTGCTAGGTGGGAAACTTAAGTAGGAGGATCACATTCCAGGCCAGCCTGGGCATAAACGGGAGAACCGATCTCAAAAATAACCAGAGGCGTGACTCAAGTGATAGAGCACAAGGCCCTGAGTTCAAAACCCAATCAATACTGCCAAAGAAATTTAAAAAAAAAAAAATGATTTGGAGGCCAGCCTGGGCTACATAGTGTGATCCTGTTATTTTGCAAATTGGCATTTAAATTTTTATGCTTTCAATTTCGGTTAATTTAGCCTGAGTTAATTCCATCTTATATCTGTGTATTAGTCAAAGTATTTTCATGTATATTTAATCATTCTTACAACTCTGTGATGAAGATGGTATTCCTGTTATATGTAAGAAGCATTGGCCTCAGAAGTATTGGCTTTCCCAGAGTAAAACAATAGGGCGAGTCAGGCACTGGTGGCTCTCGTCTGTAATCCTAGCTACTCAGGAAGCAGAGGCAGAGATCAGGAGAATCATGGTTCGAAGCCAGCCTAGGCAAATAGTTTGAGAAACCCTATCTTTAAAAAACTTATCACAAAAAGACTGATGGAGTGGCTCAAGTGGTGGAGCACCTGCCTGGCAAGTGTGAGGCCTTGAGTTCAAACTCTAGTATCACCAAAAAAAAAAAAGAAAGGAAGAAACAATAGTATTTCACAACGTGAAGATCAAACCCAGGTCCTTATGCATGCTAGCAAGTGCTATACCACTGAACTATTCCCCTATCCCTCAAAAGGAGTGCATTTTGAATCCAGATATTTTTTTTTCCCCCAGGACAGATACTATATCCATTGCACTCTAGCTCAACCATGCTTTGCATCCTAAAGTTATTAATAAATTGATTGTACAATCCCAGTCTTGTCATATTTTGTCATACTTGCCTCTTCAGACTACCGTATTATATCTCTTATTTTCTCCCAATAGTATGATTTGTAGTATTTGTGTTTTGTCATCTTTTTTTTTTTTTTTCCGGTACTGGCGTTTGAACTCAGGCCTACACATGAGCCATTCTACCAGCCCTCCCCCCTTTCTTTTTTCCCTGATGGTTCTTTTTTTGAGATAAGGTCTCAAGAACTATTTGCCGAGGCTGCTTTGAACCACGATCTTCCTGATCTCTGCCTCGCAGATAGCTAGGATCACAGACTTGAGCCACTGGTACCAGGCCTGTTTTGTCATCTCACATATGTTTTTAAAAGTTCATACTAAACTGGGGGTGTAGCTCAGTGATAATGTACTTGCCCACATAGCATGCATGAGGCTACAGGTTTGATCCCATGCACTTCAAAAAAAGAGAGAGAGAGCGAGAGAGAGAGAGAGAGAGAGAGTGTGAGTAAGGGCTGGTAGAGTGCCTGTCTAACAGGTATGAGGCCCTGAGTTCAAACTCCAGTACTGACAAAAAGGAAAAAGAAAAGTTCATGCCTAAATGATTCTGCTTAATTCCTCATATAAATGAGTTACAAATATAAAATGTTCATGTAAATTTTTTTAATTTACCTTCTATCTTTTATAATTGCTGTTTTGAGCTATACTTGGCATACTATAAAATTCGCGCTTTTAAAATTTAGTGTTTTCAGTATAGTCACAGTGTTGTGCAACCATTACTGATACTTAATTCCAGAATATTTTCATCACCTCAAAAAGAAACCCAGAACCCATTAACAGTTGTTCCCCATTTCTCCCTCCTCTAATGGGGCAACCACTGATCTGCTTAGTCTATGATTTGCCTGCTGTGGACATTTCTTACAAAGGGAGTTTTTCCAGGCTAGAGTTATAGCTCGATGATAGAGTGCTTACCTAATATGCATTAGGCCCTGAGTTTGAAGCCCAGCATTGCAAAAATAAATAATTATAAATAAATGGAGTTATTTGTGTAACTTTAATGGAACAAAATTTTAAGAAGCTATTTGTTATCTGAGAAGCCCTATTCCATTAAATCCTTTGCACTGATTTTCATGTTACTTGAGTAGATCACTTTTTAATTTGCTTAGGGCTTCTTCCTGTTTGGTGTTCATGCAATAAATAAATCTGCTGACATGATTTGTTTCCTTGTTCTTGACCTTTGCTCTTCACATGTCTTAATAGTCTGTTCATGGTGTTGCATAACCTGTTTTCAGGGCTCAGGTATCTGTTTGTAATAAGTAATTTTTATTCTTAGTTGAGCATTTTTATTTCTATTTTAGAAAACAGCAAAAACATTCTATTTGTAACAACTCCTAGCTTGTCTTAAGGTTCTGAGAAATCACAACTTTATAAAAATATAAATTTCTCTGATCTTCTGAAGTAGTTACTTATTTAGATTAGTTGTTAGATTATAGTTATTAGATTATTCCTCTTGGGACAAATTTTGTAACAGCAAATTAGTGCCATCCTTACATAAAAAAAGCTTTTTTCCTTTAAGTCTTACCCCTTTCCACTTTCCACCATTCCTCCCAGTTTTCACCTACCTGCCATCATCTCCAGTGACGAGGACTTTGGATCTTGATTCATTCTTACTTTTTCATAGCAACGCCCTCTACTTTCTAGGTGATTCTTCTTTCTCTCTGTGGACAATGCACCTTGTAGCCTGGCTTCCCATATCTTTCACCCTTACTTCTCTTTATCTGTCCAGGCTGGAGCCAGGACCTTGAAGCTTGGCACCACCCAGGCCTGAACTCTTTTGAACTCTTGAACCCCATGTTCTCTTCCTTTTCGCTGGTACAGTCATGGCCTACCTTTCACCTCTCACCCTTTTACTCTGTCTGCACCTGAGTTGTGGCTTGCAGACTTGTTACCTATTTGACTGGTTCTATTCTGTGAGAATCCTGTCTTTGATCACCACCCACCTCTGTCTTTTATCCACTCAGCCTGGACTAAAGATCAGATCACTTCAGTTCCTCTCACTAGTACCCTCAAAGCCCTGTTCCTCTTGTCCCTTTTCATCCCTGTCCTGGAAATCCCTATCTCCAGTCACTCCATATTTTCACAGTAGCGCTGGGGATTGAACATTCTAGGCAAGTGTACTTTACCATTGAGCTATATCCCCAGCCTTTTTAGCAATCCTTTTAACTTGCTTCATTCCCCATAGTAGCTATGCTGATGTTTACTTTACTCCTCAAAATTTCTCTATACCCTTCCCTTCCTGCCCCCCCCCCCCCCGCTTTTTTTTTAAACAGGTCCTACTAAATTGCCCGGGCTGACCTTGAACCTTTAGTCCTCTTCCCTTTGCTTCCTAGTTTGGGGATTATAGGTATGTGCCACCACAGCTAGCCCCTTCTTCACTTTTCAGTCAGATTCCTGCTACCTCTACAGTTTTTGTAACCCTCCTTCCTTCTACTTTTAGAGGGAAAGTTGCCTCTCGGTTCAGGCTTTGCCCCTTCTTTCAATTAATTCCTCATTCCCTCATTCTCTTATCTTTTAAACTTTCTTGCCAGTAGATCCTTTCTTTCAGTTTATCAACTCAAGCTTCACCCTTCCTTGAGAATAAAATCTTTTCTCTCATTCCACTTAAAACTTTTTGAAAGGAGAATCTTTCCTTGCTGTCTCTGTATTAAACCTTTGTGTTCATTCACTTCTCAATAATAACAGCATCCAAGGTTCCTTTTTACATTTTGTCTCATCTGATCTTTACAACACCCTAAGAGATATTTCAGAAGAAACTTGTAACTTGTTCACGGTCACAGTTTATGAATCACAGAGGCTCTTCTCTGCTTTCAGTGTTGACTGTATGACCTACACCACTGTTCTACCACAGGCTGCTCATTCTGTCAGCAGTTGGCTCTGTGTGTCAGCAAAGCCAACTGTGATCTTTCTGCAGCTGTATTTGATGTTGCTAACTTCTTTCCTTCCCATTTTTGCAGCTGTCTTTTCTAGTTCTCAGCCTTCCTGGATTTGGTTGGTTCTCCCACTGCCATTTGTCCCCTTAAGAACCACCTCAAGTGAGAACTTTCTTCTGTAGCATTTTGGCTGGAAGCTCTCAGGCATAGATAGCAGGAGAACATTCTGATGATAAGGAGAATGGGCAGAGGCTTTAAGGTGGCAAAGTCAGTCACCTGACCCAGGGAAAGCTACAAGTAAGGAAGTGTGGTATATGTTAAGCTTGGAAAGGTACCCAAGGGGTAAGTAGTAGAAGCTCTGGAATATTAGACTATGAGTTTCAATGAATTATTTCTCAGTTCAAAAACTTCTGGTAGCTCTCCATCCACCAGATAGAGTATATAAAGTGGCCAAATAATTTATTGCCTAAATAAGGAATCAGGGCCCTTTTGAGTGAAAGGAAGCACTAATAATAATTACACTGAGATAACACATATAAACTGAGACAGAGCTATGGTCAGCAAACAGAACTATACTCACCCTGACTGTGCAGTAAGTCAAGTTCAAGATGACATTTTGGTAAAGCCACTTGGAGGCAGTGTATAAGATGAGTAGAGAGAAATCTTGAGTTGAGATGGTAGTTTTAGACATAAGGTTTGATTTTTTTTTTTTTTTTTTTGAGACAGGGTCTTTCTATGTTGCCCAGGTTTAAAAACTCCTGCCTTAGCCTTCCTAGTAGCTGGGAGTACAAGCATGCATCATTACACCTGGATCCTGGAGATGGAAGGTTCTTAACTAGGTGATTCCTATGGGAACCAAAAAAAAGTGTTCGTCTTTTCTTCAAGAAATTGATAGGATTGTGGGATATAAGGGAGAGGAAGGATTAAATCCAAAGTGATTAAAAATGATATTTAAGTCTGGGGGTGTAGCTCAGTTGTAGAGTACTTGCCTAGAAGGCACAGGACCCTGGGTTTAATCCTCAGCACTGCAGGAAACAGACAAAAAGGTAGTTAATAGTTTAGGCAAATTTATGTTTTGGTTTTGTTTTGAAACAAGTTCCACTATATAGCTTAGGCTAGCTTGGAACTCGTTCTGAGGCCCAGGCTGGTCTCGAACTCATGATTCTCCTGCCTTAGCTTCATGAGGTTGCTAGGATTTACAGACCTGGGCCACTATGGCCTGTTAAATTTATACTTTATTTGTTCTTTTTTTGCAGTACTGGGAGTTGAATCCAGGGTAGGCAACTGTTCTAGCACTTGGGCTGTGCCCCCAGCCCTAAATTTATATTTTTTAAAAGCTATTAGTTATGAAGCTTTAGAGATCCACCTAATGGGAAAGAAAGGGCATGAACATGGAAATTAGAAAGGTCCAAGTTTGAACCTTAGATGTGTTAATTAGTAATAGTTGAGGTTTAGTTACTAACTTCAGTTCTGTAAAATGGGAACACTGATGTTAACTTTAAAGGGTTGTTGGGAGGGTTGGTGGTGACATGGGTAAAGTGCCTAGGATTGTGGCCCATGTAGAATGTACAGCAGGTAGCACTATTGAATGCTGTACTTGGTGCCAGATAACTAAGTGCTTTGTGAATACAGCTTACTTCATCTTTGCAGCAACCAGCTCATGTAGCTGCTGTTATCCACGTGTTACAGGACAGTAGAGTCAAGTCAGTTGTCTAACATAGACAATAAGTGGTCAAGCCCTGGCTCAGAGCTCCTTGTCTTAACATCTAGACCATAATGGTGGTGAGGGGGGAGTGGGGGAAGGGCGTAAAATAAGTGGTAGGTGCTATTTTTTTTTTTTTCTTAAATTGAATGACTGATTCAGTGTTGTTTCCTTTGTCTACATATTATAGGCAGGAAACATGAAATCTAAATGCCTAAATTTAGTCTGTGATTTTTTTTTTCATGAGGCTCTAATTTTTACTAGTTTCACTTAGTTACTTAGTTCAACCTAATCCTACAAAACCTGGCCACTTTTTTTTTGTAGGACTGGTGTTTGAATTCAGAGTTTTTATATGCTTGCACAGCAGACTTTCTAGTGCTTGAACCTACTTCCAGTTCATTTTCCTCTGGTTATATGAAAGAGCCACTGTTGTTTATATTCTTTCTCCATAGCATTTAGCTCAGGACCTTGGACTTAATATGAAGCTAGAAAACGGATTGATTATCTCAACACATTCTCCTACTTTATTTGATTCTCTACAGCAAAGGTTATTATGATTCTCTTTAAAATACACCTTAAAATATTACACCTTAAAATCTCTTGGAAAAATAAACCATGGACGTATATTTTATGACAAATTCCAATTTCTTTTTTTTTGTCTTGGTTTTTGGTGTTGGGGATCAAACTCGGTCTTGCACATACCACTGTTGTACACCTAGCCCCTACAATTCAATTTCTGCGTGACTAGACTGACGATGATAGAAGAAAGTATAATTTGTTTTGTTGAGACAGGTTCTTGCTATGTATCCTAGGCTGGCATTGAACTCACTATGTAGCCCAGGTTGGCCTTGATCTCACCATCCTCTTGTCTCAGCCTCCCAAGTATTGGGATTACTGGTGTGTACCACCATGCTTGGCAAAGCAGGTATAATTTTTAACCTGAGTAAAATAGGAATACCCAAGGTGTTATATTGATAGACATGTATATACATTACTGTCGCATTTCTCATTATTGTGACACTGACACATGGAACAATTCATGATGTTGATCATGAATAGTTGATTAGCTGTAAAAACAGCTCACAGATATGTAGTGGCACACATCTGTAATCTGAGCTACTCATGAGGCTGAAGTAGGAGGACTGAAGGGAGATAGTGGTAGAGCATTTGCCTAGCATGCTTGAGACCCTGGATTCAATTCCTAGTACCACAAAAAAAAAGAAAAAAAATCTGCTCATGCTAAATTCAAGCAAAGGTAAAGAGAGAGGAGAGAGGCTTTGCCAGAACCCAAAGAATCTGCTAGAAAATAACTGCTAGGCCTGACACAAACTGAAACTGGAGGCAGTCTTGCTCTCTTCACTCACTCACTGAAGGTGAAACCTCTCTTGGCACCTTACCTTCTACAGTTCTAAGGGTGGCCTATCTGAATCATATTTGACAGTCCACTTGAGGTGGTTAAAGAAGGCAGGGTATGTGTCAGACTTTGTCTAAAGAATGTCAATGATAGCGCACACACACACAGCCTGTCATACTTTTTGGACATGGTCCAAGTTCCAGGCCTGGGTTCTTTTGTTCATATCTAGAAAATGAACTTTGTTGACCTGAAGGTATATTTTTATATATGTGATCTTTTTTCTCTCAGGAGGATTGTCTTTCTTATTTTCCATACTACCCATATTAGTTTATCAAGATACATGTTAAATACTGAATTTAACTACATTCTGTATTTTCTATTGTGATTTAAAAGAGTTTCTAACATTTATTCATATAGTTAAAATTTTAAAAATGCAGAAAGAAACTGGGCATGGTGGTGTACATCTGTTATCCCAGCACTAGGGAGGCTAAGGCAGGAGGATCATGAGTTCAAGCCAGCCTGAGCTATATAGAGAGTTCTAGGCCAGCCTGGGCTATGTAGCACCACCTTATCTATAAAAAACAAAAACAAAAAAAGCAAAAGAAAGGTAACAAACCCAGAAATTTACTATCTGAAACAAATTCCTGTTTAAAAGGCGGGGGGGGGGGGCAGAAACATTATCATAACCTTGCTTCTCCTCTTTCTTTTGCTCCCCCTTCATTCTTTCTCTCCCAACACCTACAACAAGAATTTGTAATTATCCCATGAGCCATATCTACTAAAATTTATTTAACTTGTTATTGAATATAGGTCATTTCCAATTTTTTCCTTCCTCCCTTCCTTCCTTCACTCTTCCCATTCATCCTTCCTTCCCTCCTTCTTTCTCTCCTTGCCTCCTTCCCTTCCCTTCCCTTCCCTTCCCTATCCTACCCTCCCCTTTCTTTCCCTTTCCTTTTTTTCTTTTCTTTCTTTTTTTAAATCAAGGATTAAACCCAGGGCCTTAAAAGGTGCTAGGCAAGTTCTTTACCATTGAGCAACATCTCCAGCCCCCCAACTTTTTAAAAGTAATACTTGTGTCACATATCTTTTTTTTTTTTTTTTTCCCAGCACAGAGTCTCACTATGTAGCTCAGACTGGCTTTGACCTGGAGCTCTTTATGCCTCAGCCTCCTGAGTACTCCATATCACAATGGTTTTGAAAAGATGTGCACCAGTTTAGTACAATTAATACACACTAATGAAGCATATACTTGAAAATTTTAAAAAGGAAAATTATTTTAAAAATAGTTTCTTCTCCCCTTAAAAAAACAATTTGTACTAGTTTAGACTGCCACCATCTGTGCTTCTTTCACTACATTTTTCCTAGTCTTGGCTGTGGTGAGGCCTTTTCATTTTGCTACTTGTAAGAGCGTAATATGGTCTCTACTTGACAGTTGAATGGTATTTTACTTTTATGCATCAGTATAGATCAGGTTGGAACAGCCTGGATAACAGTGTTTAACTCTACAAGGATGTTGTAGGATTATTTACTCAGTGTTAGCATTTAACACTATTAGTGTTTAATATGTGTTGTTATTTAATGTTGACTATTAAACCCAAAACTCTTTTTTTTTCAGACTGTAAGATTTGGATATGTCCTTCATATTTGATTGGATTTACAGTGGTTTCAGCAGTGTGCTACAGTTTTTAGGTAATGTTGGCCCTTCATTATCTACAGTTATCCCATAAAATACTATTTATATAAATGTGCTTGTTTTGTAGAAGCCTTTATATATAAGCCAGTAGTTAAGAAAGTGAGCTTTGAAATCTTGAAACCATGCAATCAGATTCAATTATATAATCTTCAGCAACTTATTTTTTCCACCTTACCCTGAGTTTCCTTATCTATAAAATGTAAATAATAGTTCCTATCTCTTAAGAATATTATTAATATTCTTAACAGAAATGTATACCATTTATTAACCAATTTATCTACATGGTTTAAATTGTTTATATTATTTAATCCTCACAGGAATGTGATTTTTTTTTTCCAGTTCTGGAGCTTGAACTCATGGCTTCATGCTTCCTAGGCAGGTGCTCTACCACTTGAGCCATTGCTACAGACCTTTTGCTTTACTTATTTTTTGGATAGGGTCTTGTGTTTTCACATGAGGCTGGCTTCAGACCATGATCCTCCTACCTATGCTTTCCAGTAGCTAGGATTACAGATGTATATAGCTTGTTTTTGAGATTGGGGGGTGGTCTCACTAACTTTTTGCCTGGGCTGGCTTTGAGACATGAGCCCCATGATCTCAGCCTCCTGAATAGCTAGGATATAGATGTGAGCCACCATGCCTGGCCATCAATGGTTTTTTTTTGTTTTTGTTTCTGTTTTTTAATAAAAATGTATGTTCCATGAAGTGACTTGAGCATCATAAATGGGAGTTTATAATCTGCTAAATGAGATTGATTTACCCAGATTCTGACTATTGACTTTCCTTTCTTTGTAGATTCTATTTTTACCTTAGCTTTTCATTATTTTCTTGAAACCCTTGACTTGCCACATTTTTCAGTGAAGCACATTTTAAATTAACTTTTTTGTTAGGATACATACAGCTTTATTGGAATAAGTTGCAAATGTTTAAAAGTATTTCTGGGGGCTGGGGATATAGCTTAGTGGTTTAGTGTTTGCCTTGCATGCATGAGGCCCTGAGTTCAATCCCCAGTACCACAAAAAATAAAAAAAATAAAAAAAATAAAAAAAGTATTTCTGGTTTCCTGATTTTCAGATTTTGCCTAAGTTTAGTCTCATATAAACATTAGTCTTGTGAATTGGCAGAAAAAGAAGCATTTCATGTAATTATAAAGTGGTCAGCATGGTTTCAGACCAGCTAAAATGGAACTTAGAGAAGTGTATTTCCTATGTAACTGCTTTTTCCTCCATGAACCTAATCTTAATCAAAGAAATAAATTTTGTTTGGTTATTATACTTTAAAAGGATAAAAATAGCTGGGTGCGGGTGGCTCATGCCTGTAATCCTATCTAGTTAGGAGACTGAGATAGAAAGGATCATAGTTTGAGACCAGCCTGAACAAATAGTTCACAAGACCTCATCTCTAAAATAACCAGAGCAAAATGAACTGTAGGTATAGCTCATGCAGTAGAACGTTTGCTTTGCAACGCAAAGCCCCAAGTTCAAACCCCAGTCTCAAAACAAC
This sequence comes from Castor canadensis, assembly GCF_047511655.1. NCBI lineage: Eukaryota > Metazoa > Chordata > Mammalia > Rodentia > Castoridae > Castor > Castor canadensis. Next base: position 64,493,499 of record NC_133401.1, on the reverse strand, counting down.
GAAAAAGGATAAAAAATAAAATTAAATTGTGTCACAGTATTTTTATTTCTTAGTTGTACTCACTCTCATTTTTCTTTCTTTTTTTGTGGAACTGGAGTTTGAATTCAGGGCCTTTGTACTTGGTAGGCAAGTGCTCTACTACTTGAGCCATGCCCCAAGCCTATATATGTGCCTTTTCTTAAATAAATTCCTCATTCCATTTTATACTGCCACTCTACTACAGATCAGCTCTATTTTACTAACAAGAGAATTCTTAAAAATTTTTTTGGCAGTACTGGGGTTTGAATTCAAGGCCTTGAAATATTTTCATCAGACTGAAATATTTTGCAACAATTGAATCAGAGATAAGGGGCTTAAGCCAATAAGGATTGGGATTATGGGTTGTAGTAAATCAGGATCTGTTGTACCTCAGTTTACAGAAAAATGAAACTAAGCTGAATTTCATTGTTTTTCAACAAAATGGGTTATATCACAATAAGGAACAAAAAGATCAAGAAGCCAGACATTAAGAGGCAATATAGAGAAATGGAGCCAAACCAAAGCTTTGGGGTTTTTGTTTGTTTTTTTGTGATAAGGATTTAGTCTACCCCATAATATCTGGGATTGAACCCAGGACCTCATGCATGCTAGATAAGTGCTCTACCACTGAGTTACTTCCCAGCCCCAATCTACAATCTTCCTTCCTTCCTCTTTTCTTCCTGAGACAGGGTCTTCCTACATAATCCAGGGTGGCCTGGAATTTAAGATGCTCCTACTTCATTTCTCCAGGGCATGTGTCACCATGCCTGGCTAATCCATAGTCTTTTTTTAAAAAGTAAAGTTTAAGTGCTCTCAGTATCTCCTTCAGAATTTTTTTTCTTTTTTTTTTTTTTTTTTTTTTTCAGAAGTGGGATCTCATGCTAGGAAGGCATTCTACAACTTGAGCCGTGCCCCTGGCCTCCACTTTTAGGATTTTATCCAGTTCACGTTTACTGTTTAAAAATTAAGATACAACCTGTGTGTGCTAGTGCATGCCTATAATCCCAGCACTTGGGAGCCTAAGGCAAATGGATCATTTCAAGGCCAGCCTAGGCTACTTAAAGGGGTCCTGTTTCAAGAAAACAAAGTCAGAACAAAAAAAAAACAGAGGTGTTAATTGGTGATTAAAAGATTAGGACTTCAGACAGACTCAAGTGCCAGTAAAGAACTAGATAGGGGAGGTATGGCTTGAGCCTGCTTTGCAAGCTTGAAGCTCCGAGTTCAAACCCCAGTCCCACCAAAAATAATAATAATAAAGAACTAGGTGTTTGATGTGAAGTAATCTGGCTATGACATCTGTTACCCCATCATTTGCCAGGGTTGATTCAACTTATCTGGCTAGTTAGGTAGGTGTCCGTTTCCTGTCTCATTGCTCCATGTATAACCCTCCTGAAGCTACACACTTGGTGGAGAAAATAACCTTCCTCTATAAAGCAGACTGTTTTTTGGGTCAAGGATATGCAAGTAGCTACATTCCTCTGCTAGAATCTCCAAACTAGTCTCAAGAACTAGGTGTTACTTTGGAATGAATTTGTTAGAAAACAGATGGCCTAAAACTGTAATTGGTTAATATCCTTGAAAGTTTATTCATTTGGTGTGTTTTGTTTTGTTTTGGGATATGTGTTTGAGTGTGTGTGTGTGCGCGTGTGCGCAGTTTACTGGGGTTTGAACATAGGGCCTCCTGCTTTCTAGGCAGGAGCTCTACCTTTTGTTCCACATCCCCAGTCCTAATTTGTTTTTTTGAGATAGGGTCTTCCTATGTAGCCCATGGTAGCTCTGAATTCACTGTATAACCCAAGCTAGCCTTGAATTCAACATCCTCCTGCCTTTGTCTCAGTGCTAGGATTTCAGGGTGTGCTATCATGCCCAACCCAAAAGTTCACTTATTAACTGAGTAAATATTTTTCGAACTGGTACTATGAATGAAGACAAATTCTCTGTTTTAATTCAGTGGGATTAAACACCTACACACGTTAAAAAATAAACTTCAAGCCAGGCACTGGGGGCTCATGCCTGTAATCCTAGCTACTCAGGAGAATTGAGGTTCAAAGCTAGCCTAGTCAAATAGTTTTCAAGACCCTAACTCAAAAATACTCACACAAAAAAGGGCTGACAGAGTGCTCAAGTGGGAAAGCACCTGCCTAGCGAGTGTGAGGCCCTGAGTTCAAACCCCAGTACTGACAAAAAGATAAAAATAAAATAATAAAGTTCAAGGTTGAGGGTGTAGCTCAGTGATAGAGCAAATGCTCAGCATGTGTGTGGTTCTTATAGTCAATGTCAAATTTAGCAGGTAAATACCAGTCTCCTATAAATTGGTCAGTGTTGTCTTTTTTCTACTTATAAATAAATAGTGCCTGGTTGGCATTTCTAAAATTATGGGCTTGGTTTTGTTGTTATTGCTTAGTTTTATACATTCCTGTGATAGTTTAAACTTATTTTTAATTCATTTATTGAATTAATTAAGGTTAAACTTAACAGTGAACTACTTAACTTTTGGACTTACAAAACCCACTGCTGTTTTATCGTCAAAGGTGCTTGCTTTAAGGTTGAGGCATGGCTCAGGTGGTAGAGCATCTGCCTAGTAAGTGTGAGCCTCTGAGTTCAAGCCTCAGTACTGGAAAAAAAAAAAAAAGTGCTTACTTTAGCTAGGCACTTTGGCTCATGCCTATAATCCTAACTCCTACTTGGGAGGTAGAGATCAGAAGGGTCAAGTTTTAGGACAGCCTGGGGAAAAAGTTCATGAGACCCTATCTCAACCAGTAAAAAACTGTGTGAACCCAGGTACTGGTGGGTCATGTCTGTAATCCCAGCTACTCAGGAGGATCACAGTTCAAAGCTAGCCTGGGCAAATGGTTTGTGAAAGCCTATCTCAAAAATATGCAAAAAAAAAGTGTTGGCAGAGTGGTTCAAGCAGTAGAGCGCTGCCTAGCAAGTGCCCTAAGTTCAAACCCCAGTAATAAAAAAAAAAAAAAAAAAAAGCTAGGTGTTGGGGTGCAGGCCTATCATCCTGGCTACTGGGGAAGTAAAGCAAGACCCTCAGTTCAAAAGCTCATTATTGAAAAAACAAAAAAAGATGCTACCTTTAAGGTAAAGTGTGGTAGACCATACCTGTAATACCAGTTACTTGGGAGATGGAGCAGAAACATTGTGAGACCCTATCTCAAGAACAAAACAAGGGCTGAAGCCCTGACTTCAAAATCCATTACCACCAAAACAAACAAACAAAACCCCCAAAAAAGGGTTGGGGGGTTACATAGCTCAAGTGGTCACCCAGTTCAAGGCCCTGGATTCAATCCCCATACTGCAAAACAAAAGGGGAGGCTTAATTTAGCTAGTCAAGGTGACACAGCACTCGAGGTTACAACTCAACCTGGTCTAGATGGTATGACTCTGTCTTAAAATATTTTTAAAGAAATTATTTTAATTAAGTTATTTTTAAGAATTTTTGCATATTAATTTTCCATTTTATATATACTGTTAATATATTGGAATGATTTTTTTATTTTATAATTTTTACATTTACTTACATGTGTATATATTTTTTGGGCCACCTGCCCCCCCCAGAAAATTTAAACAATGTGTAACAAATTCATTTTTTAAAAATGTTTAGTTTTGGGCTGGAAGTATAGCTCAAGCAGTAGAGCACCTGCTTTGAAAGTGTGAAGCCCTGAGTTCAAACCCTAGTCCCACCAAAAAAAAAAAAAAAAATGCTTAGTTTATTTTCATCCATGAAATACTTCATTTCATTTTTCCTTCAGCCTATCTTCATAAATACATGATGTCAAGTATTTTGTGAACATTTTCCTAATAGAGAATATATTTACCTCTAAATGGTCATGGTTAAGTAGTTAAGTAACACAAATACCCTATTGACTGGGACCAAGTTTAGTTTGCAGTACTGGAGTTTGAACTAAGGGCTTCACACTTGCTAGGTAGACAGTCTACCACTTGAGCCATTTCACCAACCCATTTCTTAATTATTTGAAGTCCCAAATCATGAATGTTTTTTGTTGTTGGTTTTTTTTTTTGGTGTGGTGGGGGGGCGGGTATTGGGGCTAGAACTCAGGGTCTTCACCTGGAGCCATTCCACCAGCCCAATTTTTTGTGATAGGGTTTTTTGAGACAAGGTCTCAAGAACTATTTGCCCGGACTGATTTCAAACTGCGAGTGTCCTGATCTCTACCTCTTCAGTAGCTAGGATTACAGGCATGAGCACCGGCACCCAGCTTGTTTTCCTTTTTGTTTTTTGAGAAGGATCTTGCTGGGTAGCCCAGGCTGGCCTGGAACTCACTGTATGTAGTTTAGGCTGACCTCAGAATCACTGACTTCCTGCTTCTGCTCCCAAGTGTTGGGATTATAGGCACAAACCACCAGCCTTGGCTCATGAATGGATTTTTAAGTAGAAATTTTAAAACTGAAAATAAACTGGCCACAGTGGCTCCAGCCTGTAAATCCGAGCTACTCTGGAGGATCACAGTTTGAGGCCAGCCCAGGCAAAAAGTTTGCAAGATTCTATTTCAACCAGTGGCTTGCCGTGTGCCTGTCATCCCAGCTATGTGGGAAAGCACAAATAGGAGGATAGGAGGATTGAAGTTCAGACTGGCCTGGGCATAAAGCAAGACCCTATCTCAAAAATAACCAATGGAAAAAGGACTTAGGTAGTAGTGTACTTGCCTAGCAATCCCTAGTTCAGCCCTTTAAAAAAAAAAAAAACAAAAAAACCTGAAAATAAGTTTAGGAATCTAAGCTTATTCAGGACAAATTTAAAGTCATGTGCCTGGTATCACTTTGACCAATCATGTCTCTTACTCTGCAGGATTATATAAGAAAACTGGTAAATTGGTATTTCTTGGATTGGATAATGCAGGGAAAACAACATTGCTGCACATGCTAAAAGATGACAGACTTGGACAGCATGTCCCAACATTACATCCTAGTAAGTATGTCCCCCATGGACAGATGCTTGAGTAAGGTGCTGCTGTATCAGAGGCACTAACCAAAAGGGTTTTGTCTTGGATTTTTTTTTTCTTTTAATGGATAAAATTATGAGTTGTTTTTTTTAACCTGTTCCCAAAATTGTATGATAAATTATAAGTGATCTGGCTCCTAGGGGATATATTTAGATCTTGAAATAACATTCATACTTTTTTATCAGTTAGTATTCCCTTCCTTGGCTAGAATTAAAAGTTATTATCTCAGAGATTATGAGATGGTTGGTAAATTATCATGATTACCTTCTTTACACAACCTGAATTTCTTTCAAATTTTAAAACTGTACTATTTTAATCATAAATTTAGTGGCTAGGCTATATAATCAGTTTTTTTTTTAATTCCTGACAATCTTGACAATATCCAATATAAATACCATAGAGGAGCTGGGGATATAACTCACAGGTAGAGTGCTTGTCTAGCATGCATGAGGCCATGGATTCAAGCCCCATCTTTGCAAAATAAATGAATGAGTGCATGCATACATTCAGAGGAAGATGGCTGAAGATGGGCTGAGTGCTTACTGTGCCTCTTCCCACAGTATGTCTGGGCCATGTAATAAATCTTTCTCTGCCCTGAAAAAAAAAAAAAAAATGATTTGGGAAGCTGAGATCGGGAAGATCGTGATTCCAGGCCAGCCCAAGCAAACAGTTCACAAGACTCCATCTCCAAAATAACCAGAGCAAAATGGATTGGAAGCAGTAGAGCCCTTGCTTGGCAATTGTGAAGCCCTGAGTTCAAACTCCAGTCCCACCAAAAAAAAAAAAAGAATCCAGAAAGGAGGCATAGATACACTTACAGAAAGTTTTAAAAATTTCTTTCAGAAAGGATGACCTGAAAAACTGCTAATCAATTAATAACATACCATCCTAAATATAAGGTTATATAAAGGGTACTGTTTCTGAAAGTAAAGTTAATGTTAACATGGAAAAGTTACTAGAAAAAGAAGCCTAATTTATAAATGTTTATGACCTTACTTTGGACTACTGAAAATATTATAAATCAAAGTTTAAAAACAAGTTAATCTAAACCATAGAAGTGGTTTGCCAATCATATCCAAGTATTACTTTTTCCTTATGAATGGTGACTTTAAACACAGATTATAAGGAATAATTAATTCACTTGATACCCTACATACAGAGGGTTTTTTTTGTTTTTGTTTTTGTTTTTTGAGATAAGGTCTCACTACGTAGCTCAGGCTGGCTTTGAATTCACCATCGTCCATCTCAGCCTCCTACATGCTGGAATTACAGGTGTGCACCACCATGCCTAGCTTAGAATTTTTTATCAAGATAAACTACTGTGCCCAGAGTAATTGTAATTGTGGGGAGCTTCTGCTTTTGAAAATAAGGGAGGAGGTGGCAGAGTGGCTCAAGCAGTAAGAGTGCCTGCCTAGCAAGCGTGAGGCCCTGAGTTCAAATCCCAGTGCTGCAAAAAAAAAAAAGAAGAAGAAAATAAGGGAAGAGTAGCAGAGTATGGAATTACCCTCCCACCAGAAACAATTAGATAGCTAGACAAAAAAGATGGTTGATGAGACATAAGATAGATCGATATAAATATATATAAATAAATACATATATGTAACTATTTCCAAATACGGGTGATAGTTTGATTTCCTGAGAGAAGGAAATCAAAACTCTTCTTTATTCTAGTTTTATGCTAGGAAATAATTTTCAGATCATGGTACAAGGGGAGAAAGCCCAGACATACCCATTAATAGTCTTGCTGAATTGAAGAGACAGAAACCAGAAATTGAGGATGCCAAGGGGACTAGAATTTGCTGGGCAGAGTACTAGAGAAGGGGGAGCTTGAGAAAAATCACTCCAGGAATTTGCATTGCTAAATACCTATCTGTGCATGCATAAGGTAAAACTCCACGAGGAGCCTGAAGAGCAATTATATAGGGAGCTGTTAGACAAATTATTACTAGAGTTGAAATGAGACTGGCAATGTTCAAATTCCCACCAGCCAGAATGGAAGGACCTGATTGGATGCATAGAGCCTTCAATAGAGACTCCAAAAGGATCATACCTTAGTAATGGGGCCAAAGTAGCCCCAAAGTAAAGGTTTATCCTGACAAAACTTAGAAACTGAATCTGCAAGTAACTTAATCTGTCTTCTAGGAAAAAGTCCAACGGAATACAACAAAATCCAGCATACAATGTAAAATTACTAGACTTGCAAAGAAGCAGGAAAGTATGACTGGTAATCAAAAAACAGACCCAAAAGTGACAGAGATGGTGGAACTAGCTGATAAGGACACTGAGAAAGCTGTTTTATACCCAAGGCGTTAAAGGAAGGCATGTACTTAATGAGGAGAAAAATGGAAGATAGAAAACAGAATCAGGCCGGATGCCTGTGGCTCATACCTGTAATCCTAGCAAATAGTTCACAAGACCCTATCTCAAAAAAACCCATCACAAAAAAGGGGCTGTAAAAGACCAAAAATCGTATGTTCTCCCTCATATGTGGACATTAGATCAATGGCAAACACAACAATGGGATTGGACTTTGAGCATATGATAAAAGCAAGAGCACACAGGGAGGGGTGAGGATAGGTAAGACACCTAAAAAACTAGCTAGCATTTGTTGCCCTTAATGCAGAGAAACTAAAGCAGATACCTTAAAAGCAACTGAGGCCAATAGGAAAAGGGGACCAGGAACTAGAGAAAAGGTTAGATCAAAAAGAATTAACCTAGAAGGTAACACACACGCACAGGAAATCAATGTGAGTCAACTCCCTGTATAGCTATCCTTATCTCAACCAGCAAAAACCCTTGTTCCTTCCTATTATTGCTTATACTCTATAACAAAATTAGAAATAAGGGCAAAATAGTTTCTGCTGGGTATCAAGGGGGTTGGGGGGGAGAGGGAGGGGGCAGAGTGGGTGGTAAGGGAGGGGGTGGGGGTAGGGGTGAGAAATGAACCAAGCCTTGTATGCACATATGAATAATAAAAGAAAAAAAAAAAAAAAGAAGAGCTGGAGGTGTGGCTCAAGTGGTAGAGTACCTGCCTATCAAGCACAAGACCCTGAGTTCAAACCCCAGTAGAAATGACTGTGTAAGATGATTATTACTAGCTTTTCATTTCATTAAAAAGAATCAATGATTTCTCACAATTAAAAGAAAAAAAAAAGGGCTGGTGGAATGGCTTAAGTGGTAAGAGTACCTGCCTAGCAAGCATGAGGCCCTGAGTTCAAACCCCAGTACCACCAAAAAAAAAAAGAAAATAGAATCAGGAAGAACTTCTAAAAATGAAAATTATAGTACCCAGAATGAAAATTTCATTGACTAGGATTAACAGCAAATTAGATAGTGTCAGTACTGCAGAAGGAAAGACCAGTGAACTTAAGTCAGTTCTATAGGAACAAAATAAAGCATAGAGAAAAAAACGTCTAAGAGAAAAATAAATAGCCTCACTGGCTGTGGGACAGTATCAAGCAGTCTATAGTTGAAGTCCCAGAAGGGAAGGACAAAGCAGAAAAGGGGGGTGCAGTTCAGTGGTAGAACACATAGAGGCCCTGGGTTCAATTCCCCAGCACCCAGGGGGAGAAAGACTGTCTCAAGATAGCCATAAGGGAAAATTATTTCACCTGTAACATTTAAGAAGAATTACATGACAAATTACTATGATATTAATTACATGACAAATTTGAATTCATAGTAAATAATTGAGTAGGTTAATATTTTCAGCAGCAAGAATAGAGAAGGAAAAATTTGTGTTAGATAGTGAATATCAGATTTGAATATTACAGTTACTTGTAATATTATTTGAGTTGGAGTGTATCTAATTACAACAAAGTTTTGCTGGCCTTAATTTATAATCCTGTTGCCTCTGCTCCTGGCTACTGGGATTATAAGCATGTACCTCCATGCCCAACTCAACAAAATACTTCCTTAGTAGTTCCTAAATATTTGATTTGACCCTACTTGCAATTAAAGTAATCAAACATTAAGTTGTAATGTATGCCCTGAATGGATTTCTGATTTTTTTGTTTTGCGTTTGGCTTTGGGTTTTTTGAGGCAGCGTCTCACAATATACCCCAGGCTGGCCTTGAACTCACAATCCCCCCTCCCTCTACCTCCCAAGTGCTGAGGATTTCTGATTTTTATATTGTAAAAATATTTTGTCTTTTTATTTAGCTTCAGAAGAACTGACTATTGCTGGCATGACTTTTACAACTTTTGATCTGGGCGGACATGTTCAAGGTAAGGTTCTACTGCTCCTGTGATGTCTTTGCTTTAATTGAATAAAAATGTGGCCATTGTGTTTCAGTGGTGAAATCTCATTCTATTCAAGCAAAGTTAGACTAGACTTAAAAGTTTAGGGATTACTACCACCAGATAAGTGCTTTAAAAGTAAAGGACGGGCTGGAGGCAGGGCTCTACCAAGTGCAGAGCCCTGACTTCAAACCTTAGTACTAGAAAAAAAAAGCAAAGGGTGATTTGCATGCTACTCCTGATCAACTTCAGTCTGAATTGCTTATGGTGGTAAACTGTGCAAGTAAAATGTAACTTTCACTCTCTCTGCTTTAGTCTACCTGTCAGCCTTTGTCAATCATATTATGAACATGTTACCATTTCCAAACAAAACTTCATTACTTACAGTATAAAGGCCAGTTTCACCAACCTTGCATTAAGGATCTCTGTGATGTAGGCCCGTTTTGCTTTTCTGATCTTCTCTCTCAGATACTCCTCTTTCTGTTCTCTCTGTCACCACCACATCAAACCTAGTGTTCTCAGGGCAGGTGGGTGGTTCCAGTGGTGGAGCGCCTAACCAGCAATCATGCGGCCCTGAATTCAAATCCCAGAACCACAAAAAACAAAACAAACAAACCTAGTGTTCTCTCACCTCTGTGCTTTTGCTCCTACCATCCCCATCTACAGAGTAATCCCTCAGTACCCGTGTATATCCTCTCTTCCCTGGGAAGTCACTCCCAGCTTCAAGTGCTTGCAGCTATACTGACAGCACTTGGTACATTTGTGTACATGTCTGCCACAAGCTTGGAAATATTGCCCTGTACTGAACTTTCTGGCACTAAAATCTAAAATTAATTTTTTTTTTTTTTTTTTTTTTTTTTTTTGCAATACTGGGGTTTGAACTCAGGACCTCATACTTGCTAGGCAAGCACTGTACCACTCGAGCCAGCCTCTCTTCACTTTTTTATATCCCCAAAAATACTTGGGCGTGCCTAGCACATAGTAAGTCATAACTAATGAATATTACAGAGTTGGTGAGCATTCTAAAGGACTGGGCCCGGATGAGGCGGGGGGGGGGGGGGGGGGGGGGCGTTAACTCAGTGGTAGAGCACTTGCCTATCATGTGGGAAGCCCTGGCTTTGATCCTCATCACCACAAAAAAAAAAAAAAATTTAAAGAAAATTCTTGTATTACATATAGTTGAAAAGATTTTAAGTGGCTAGTGAAAGCACATTTGAGATATATTATAATTGACATATGCATAAATTAATTTCTGGAATATGAAGATTTGAGAGGATTAGAATCTAATGGGGTTTGTCTGAACTTTCATTTCTATATTGTTTTCAGGATAAGTCATTAAACTCAAGTCAGAGAAGAAATTGATTTCCCATGGGATCCTCTAAAAACTGTTTCCTCCTTTAACAAAAGGACTATCATGGGGCTGGAGGTGTGGCTCAAGTGGTAGAGGGCCCTCAGTTAAAACCCCAGTTCCACAAAGAAAAGAAAAAAAAACTATCACGGGAAAAATTAGTCTTCAATTAATTATTAATATTAGAATATGTTTTCTATTTTGAGGGTAAAGTTTACTTTTATTATTTTAGCTTACCAAGCCTATACCCTGTACTAATACTCTTCCACTGTCACTGACTTCAAATTTATTACTGGCAAAAACCTGATAAACTGGCAATGTCAAAAATTTATACTGTGTATTTTATGTGTATGTGTTTTTATATATATAAAACATATATGAATGAATATGTATATGTATATAAATATACATACATATATAATATATTTATATATACATACATATAAAATTTTTACTGTTTATATTTTAGATTTATGTAGTAGTTGGTCCTCTAGTGAATTTAATGTACACATTGTCTAATGGTAGAAAATAATTAATTCTGTATCTTGGTGGGAAAATTGGGGGATAGTAAAGTATTTGACTTGCACACAAAGAAAAGTATGAAATTTATTTTGGGGTATTCTGAAAAGATTTTGGCACCACTAGGTAAAAGATCAACTTGAGTATCTAGTGAAATGGCAGCAGCTAAGGGGTGAATTTTGAACTCTTTGATCAAACCATCTGCTAGTAAATCCTAACTTCTGATTGTTTTTGCTAGCCCGAAGAGTATGGAAAAACTACCTTCCTGCTATCAATGGCATTGTGTTTCTGGTGGATTGTGCAGACCATGAAAGACTGTTAGAATCAAAAGAAGAACTTGATGTAAGTTGAATAATTAGAGTTAAATATAGTAAAATCACTCTGGTTAGCCTGAAGAAATAGGTTGGAAATAAAGGTATTGGAGGACAGCTTTTCTATAATCTCTGATGAAATGGCTGGCAATTTGTTCAGCTCAGTGATTGCTTTTTTTTAAGTAGTGATTACTCTACTTAGAATGCAGACGGAGTAACTAGGAGTAATTGTAGCTTTTGAGGAAGTATTATCATGGACATTCTCCTGGAGACTCTAGGATACACTCCACTGAGTGTGCCCTTCTGGTATATTTCATATCTGCTACATTCCTGGAGTGTGTTGATCTTGAGTGCCTGGTCATCTAGGGTGCCATTTCTTCAGGAGTTGGTCAGAAGCTGGAAATTGTAAAACATGCCATCTTTGTCACCACTTCCAGAAGTGAGCAGGTACATGTTTAGCTACCTCTCCTCCCCTCTAGAAGGTCAGATGCTTCATAAAGGGGCTCAGGAGCAGCAGGTAGGGCAGATCTAGATCTGGGGCCACAGAGTAAGTAGGTCTGTGACTTGACTGAAGGTTGATCCAACCATGTCTCTGCCCAGAGCAAGCAAACAAATACTTGTTCATATGGAAACAGGTTCCAAATAGGACCTGTGTGTCATGGAACAGGGTCAGCAAGTTTCTGATTTCTACTTTGTACTAGGCATTATATAAGTACAGTATCACTTCACTTAATTCTCAGGTCAACTCCAGAAGGTAGGTGCTACTGTTCTCTATTCTGTCTGAGTTGCCCAAGCTCACAACTCGGAAATAGCAAAACCAAAAATAAAATCCATTCTGTCCACCTCCAAGGTATTGGATCCAGCCACTCTAGTACAGTGATTTACATAGCAAGCAGAGTGAGCATTTCCAGAAAGCGTCTAGGGAGACAGAAGAGTTGAGCTTATGGTTTCATTGTGCTCTCTTTAAGTTGTAAGAAAAGTTTGCTAAGCAAGTCAGCATCATGATATGTTAGAGACTGAGTCCTTAACAGTTTTGGTGTCTTGTCAAAATAAGCTCTTTAGATGGTTTCAAGTCACCTTGTCTTTTGTATTATTTGGTCTTTTTTCAGTCACTAATGACAGATGAAACCATTGCTAATGTGCCTATACTGATTTTTGGGAACAAGATTGACAGACCTGAAGCCATCAGTGAAGAGAGGTTACGAGAGATATTTGGTTTATATGGTCAGACAACAGGAAAGGTAAAAACAAATAATAATAATTTAAAAAATTTTTGACAAGTGTGAATATTGAATTCCTCAATATAAATGTCTTTTTTTTTTTTTTTTTGGTGGTACTGAGGTTTGAGCTCAGAGCTTCAGGCTTATAAATGTATTCTTAAATTACTATTGTCCAACTGCAATAGCTCAATATTTTTATTTTTATTTGTTTTTTTCAGAGCTGGATCTTGCACTTGCCAGGCAAGTATGTATCGTGGTGCAAACTTGTAATCCCAATAGTCAGGAACCTGAGGCTGGAAGATCTTAAGTTCTATGCCAACCTGAGCTACATAGTGAGACCCTGTTTCAAAAATCCAGAAAGAGAAAAATCCAAACAACATTCACTGATATTAAAGACAAATACTCTGAGTAGGTATTTGTCTACCTACTCAGTAGACAGTAGGTAGTACTCAGAGTATTTAGCTCTTCCACTGATCTAAATCCCCAACTCCTAGTTTTTTCCTTAAAGAAAATTGCCATTTATACATTTGGGTCTTTTTGAGACAGTCTCACTATGTAACCCAGTCTGGCTCAAACTTCAGACCCTCATGCTTTGTAGTCTCTGGAGTTCTAGGATTACAGGTGTGTGTTGTCACACCCAGCAAGATGATAGTAGTAGTAAGTAGTGGTGGTGGTGGTGGTGGTGCTGGGAATTGAACCTATGCTCTACCACTGAGCTATACCCCCAGCCCTTAAAACACATTATTTTTGTGTTCATTTATACTGGATTCTTTAGTATTGAAAAACCCCAGATAGCCAGGCAGGCATTTGTGGCTCACACCTATAATCCTAGCTACTTGGGAGGCTAGTATCAGGAGCATTGGTTCGAGGCCAGCCCAGGCAAAAAAAAGTTTGCAAGAACCCACCTCCAAAATGGACTGGAATTAAGGCTCAAGTGAAGCCCTGAGTTCAAACCCCAGTCCCAAAATAATGGAAGAACTTCATAGTTTACAAACAAAATTTCCTTGATTTATATATATTCTTACAGGGTAGAAAAGACTGCAGCATACAAGAAGCGACTCTTATGTTAAATAAGATAGGCTTTGTTCTGGTTTTTTTTTTTTTTTTTTGGTGGTGCTAGGGATTAAACTCAGTGCCTTGCACATGCTACATAAGTCCTCTACCAATGAACACTTGCATTTTTTTTGGTGGCAGTAATAATACTTTTTCTTATGCAAAAGTGTACAGTCATGTGTACAGGATATAGTTAATTAGATTATCAATGATTGCACAATACCTTACAGTGTTCAGTAATATTTTTCCTATGTAAACATCATAAGAAAACTGGCCCTTTGTCTTCTTTTTAATAAGTCAGCTCCACATTAATTTTACCAAGTACCTTGTTTGGTCATAAACCTACTCAGAGTATTTGTCTTTAATATCAGTGAATGCAGTTTGGATTTTTCTCTTTTTGGATTTTTGAGACAGGGTCTCTCTCACTAGGTAGCCCAGGCTAACATGGAACTTAAGATCTTCCAGCCTCAGGTTCCTGATTGTTGGGATTACAAGTTTGCACCACTATGTACCAAATAGTTTTTTTTCCAAGTCAGATTAGTTTTGTTCTTGTGTACCTCACATGCTCACTGAATAGCTATCCTGTCCCAGTGGTGGATGAGAGAAGGAGCTTCTTATATGTTTAGGGGAGTTGAACAACAAGCAGGCATGGCTTTATCATAGTCACTCTTTGTTCTAAAGTAGACCCTACAATCTGTTGGGGAGTGGAACTTTTATTTCATAAAACTCCAATATAATATCTCCCTTGTCTTCCAGGGCAGTGTATCACTGAAAGAACTGAATGCCCGGCCTTTAGAAGTTTTCATGTGCAGTGTGCTCAAAAGACAAGGTTATGGAGAAGGCTTCCGCTGGATGGCACAGTACATCGATTAGCACCAATCTGCACCAGTTCCAGATCTCAACATGTAGACCTCCTGAGAGATTTGATCACCCTACATGCATAACTTGAATTCAATAGACTTTTGTTGGTTTTAAAATAGATGTTTTTTAGATTATTAATATTGCATCAACTTAATTTGAATGAAAATTGAAAACTGATTCAAGTAAGTTTGAATATCACAATGTTAGCTTTCTAATTCCATAAAAGTAGTTTTTATAGTTTATAATCTGACATTACCCCCAGCACCATTTGTAAAGAGCAACTTTCCAACAGTATATTTGAAGCACTTTTTAACAATGTGAAACTACAAATATAAACCATATTTAAAAGCTCATCATGTTAAATTTTTTATGTACTTTTTTGGAACTAGTTTTTAAATTTTAGATTATATGTCCACATATCTTAAGTGTACAGTTAATAATTAGCTTATCAATGATTGCATGATGCCTTACAGTTTTTAATAATACCCTTTCTTATGCAAACGTCATGCAATAAAACAAACTAATGTTTGGCATCCTTTTTGGGCAAATGTTTCATTTGAATGTGTCTTATCTAGATAGTATACTCTGGAAATTTGAGTATTTAATATCGTATGTATGAGAGGGTTATTAGGAAAGGAGATTCCTTCAGAATATTTAGAATAATGTTTAAGCTCCTAGAGGCTTTTACATTTGTAATGCGGTAGTGGTAGTCGCTGTACCTGATACCACATTTCTTTCTGAATCGTGTTTTTTATCAGTGATGCTACTGTTACCAATGCTAGAGATGCTGTGCTAGGCACAGTGGGCTCAGCCTTCTGTAGAAATTCATCCACAGTACACAGGCTGAATGTTCAGTAGGTCCTTAGTCCTGTCCCAGTTCTCTGCTGCCGAGGTGCTCCAGTGTTACTGGTTTCAGTTGGTAATCTGTTGGTAATCTTCTTCACCAAAAATAATCTTCACCAAAAGTAGTGTCATGCACCAGTCTCTCCACATCCAGAGGCACTCCCCAGGCTTTCTGTATACAGTGATACCTCCCTCGGCAAGCGACAGGCTGCATCTTGTGCAGTGTCTTCAATGAGACTCTTCAGTGAGACTGCATGACATCTAAGGAAAAAGTAGCAGCTTGTTCTGTGGGGATTTTGCTCCTGTCTTATGGCTCTTTTGCATTCTTTGTCTTATTTCCTGGTAGGGAAAAAAATGCTTGTTTCTCATTTTTTTCTCAGCTAACTCTTACTTTATAGCACAGAGATTTTTGTTTTTATTTTTATTTTTGTTGGTGGTACTGGGATTTGAAGTCAGGGCCTTGCACTTGCTAGCAGGTGCTCTACCATTTCAGCCTCATCCTCAGCTAAGACTTGTTTTCAGATAGAATGCTCACTGTGTGATAAGTGTCTACAAGCCAAACTGCTACACTTTCTAACAAAATTTTAGGTTGCTTTTTTTTTTTAAGTATTATAATGTCCTAAGAAGTTGAGTTCTTTTTTTTTTTTTTTAATGTCTGAGTCCATCATAAATAAAATAAAAATGAAAGGTTAGTGCCAAAATGTATTTTTAAAGACTCTCAAAGTTAAGATTTCTCTACTGGTTATAAGCCAAGTCCACTGAGAAGAGGTTGTTCCAATTCCATCAAGAATAATTGTAAAGGTCTGGGGATGTAGCTCTGTGGTTAAATGTTTACTTAGGATGCACAAGGCCCTAGGTTCGATCCCCAGAACTGCAAATAATAATAATTTTAATATCAAAATCAGTATTTTCTCTAGTCATTGTCCAAGTCAAGTCAGAGATAATGTCATCCTTTCTGTCATCAGTAACATAACCTATGAAGCAGATCAGACTTAGAAATGACTGGAAGGCTTACTAAGCTAAGCTGACAAGGTAATTTCTTAACATTTGGTTTTAGTAATTTGGCTGCTTCCCTTCTTTGTAAATGAAAATAAAAGGGGCTTCTTCCCTACCTAGAAACATCAGCAGCAGTGAGGGAAAGTAGAACATGACATTAGCACCTGTTGGTTTATCTGTTAGATAAAGTATTCACAGAGCTAAACCTTAGTAAAAGTAACTTCCTCTTGATTGTAAGTATCTTATCTTCCATGTCTTCAGGGGCATCCCTTCTTTCCAGTGTTTCCTAGAGATCCATGCTAATACTGTAATTAGTTGTGTCATAAATTGCTGGGTTCTCTAGAAGGAGAAAAAGACTTCCTGGTATAAAATACCTTGCTCCAGTATCTTCTTTCTAGTTCTAACACTGGAATCAAAGAAACAAAGTTATTTTGTGGACCACTGCTAAAAGGTAGATGAGCCTCTGGAAATGAAGCTGTGCTTAGCAGCAACTAGCTTGCCTCCCTGGCACCTGGGGGAGAGTTCCCAGTCACAGGCCTTAAGATCCAGGTCTGAGAACTCTCCAGAGTACACATGCACTGGGCCACAGCTCCCCATCAAGAGAAGCAAATTATGAGAAGTTCATGTGAAAGACAGACACTCCACTAGGGCATGAATGTGTGCCCTGTGGCGTGTTTCCTAGGTAAATGTGAGAACATAGGTTATTCGTGCCCTGCACTGTAAAATATTAAAGTGTAGTTAATTAACACTGTTGTATACAAGTTAAGGCTAGATTCCACACAAGTCAAACACTGTGCAAAAGGTGTTCTAAAATACGAAATCCGAAATTCTTAAAAATACAAAGGTCTAAGTCCACTTTTATATTTTTAAAGAGAGTCTTATTTCATACATCTATTTCAAATGACTGCTGTTAATTACATTTTTGGATTCTAACTAGTTATAGATTTCAGTTTATCTCAGTGAATTTTTAAGTTTGTTTTTTTTTTTTTTTTGCAGTGCTGGGATTTGAACTCAGGGCTTTGCACTCGCTAGGCAGGTGCTTTACCTGCTTGAGCCACACCTCCAGCCCTCTCAGTGCATTTTTAGATCAGAGATTTAACATCTTTAAGCTGGAGAACAGACATTTCCTAAAGTATATGAAAAAAATACTCTTCATTGTTGGCTTAGTTGAGTGAGTACCTTTGTATGAATGCCAAAGATGAATGAATTCAGATATTGCCTGCACAGATCTAAGCTTTAGTTTTGTGTGCCTGCCTCTGTATAAAAGTTTACTGTGGTAAAAGAACATCTTTTCTTCTCTGTAGTTTTCAAGTGACTCCACTTCTCTATAGTGCTTTCCAGCACATAAGCTACTTGTAAATCATTAAAATGGGTCATAGCTGTGTTATAGTGTTTCTTGCCTTCTGGAAAAGGATTTCATTAACCACATCCAAAGCCAATCACAACTGATATACTATAGCTTACTGGTAAAGCACTTACCTAGAGTGGGTGAGGCTCTGGGTTAATCCCAGCATACACACACACATCCCAAAAAAAGCCCCCATAAATTCTATCAGTGAAAACACTGTACTTCTACTATCATTTCAGGGTAAAATTTTACATTTTCTGAAACTGTATTTGGGATGTGACTTAATAAGCATTTGCATGAGGTTCACAAGAGCTAAATATTGCCAAGTAAAATCTGACCAGAGTACACTAAGAATAGCTATGTTCAGGTGGTGCACGCTGTAATCGCAGCACTCAGAAGGTGGAGGCAGAAGGATCCAAAGTTCATTTGAGGCCAACATGGGTAACAGTGAGAGCTTGTCTCAAAGAAAAAGGAATAATTTATATTCCCTTGAAATTCAGTTTATTTTGTTGAGAATGTATTGTTGGGGTCATTGTAGATATATGTAAAACTTTGGTGATGCTTCAAAAGAGCAAAAAGTAGAGATTAGCAAATATGAAGTCCTTAATAAAAAAATTAATAGGGAATGAAAGGTAACTTATAAAAACAGGTTTGCTGTAAATGAGTTCAAAAAACAGTATGTTTCAATTAAGTACTAAATTATCAAAACTAGTTCAAGTTAATGCTTTTTAACCACACACACAAAAAAAAGAACAAGCCCTTGGAATATGTGACTGTGGCTCTGTGGGAAGTGATTGGGGTTTTGTTAAAATTGTTTCTACTCCTAAGCCCTGTAACCATCCCCCTCACACATCCCCACTGCACACCTGGATTTCAAAGTTTCCCCAAATATGAAGGGAATCTATGGAGACTACTGAAAATGCAGTTCTGAATCAACTAACTCTCCTCCTGCTAGTTTAGAACATTAGGTAGCTAATGTAGTCAGTGGCACTGATTGTTCAGGACTTTGACCACACTTTAAAGTGGAACTCAAAGTGATCAAAAGAAAGTAAGCAAAGTTATCCAGAGCACACTTTGTTTCAGGTGTGTCCCTCTCCCAAAGCGGTTTTAGAACAGAGATGGGAAAAGTGGTTTCATGCAGTTATTTTCAGAAAAGCTACACTGGAGTGCCTGGATTCTTCAGCATACAATTTAGTTTTTAATATTTTGGGGTAAAAGGAATGACCGGCTATTGTTTTTTGCCGGTTTTTTGAGAATTGTTTTCATTATCAGGTGTAAAGATTCATTTCAGAATGGCCATCTTCGTCTGGGTTACTGTATTCCCCAGGTGCTGCTCCTAACCTGAATTGAGTAGGTTGCCCTAGTGTGGCAGGGGCACTGAGGGTGAATGTGTCAGGTTCCTTTTAAAATGAGTAAAGTGTTTGGCACAGGATGTTGGTGATAAGTTGTTCATCACTGGCCTTGTTTGCACTTTCACACACCTCTGCTTGCACTAGGATCTTAGTGTGGATTTTAATTGTTTTATAGTGTATACAGATTATTAAGCATAATTTATATGAAGATGTTTCTGTTTACCTTTGTGTATTTACAGAGACCAGCTATAATAGATGGTTAAATGTTTTTGAATTGTGTTGTATATTATTTTGATTATGTTTTATTATCTTTTCACTCCTTATGAATTTGAGTGTCAGGAATAAAAAAATAAAATGCTGACCTGGTCTTTGAAGAACTCCAGTGTCCAGTTCCATTTTGTTGATGGTGGTGGGTTTTTTGGTTCATTTTGTTTTTCAGTGCTGGGGATCAAACCCTAGGCCTTGTACCCCTTGGGGGGCAGGAATCTAAATATTTTATATATATAAATTTTTATTAGGAAATATTCATTATACAGGGAGGAGACATAGTGACAATTCCAATTAGATTTATATTGTACATTACATACATTGCCCCATAGGAATCTAAATCTTTAACAAGGTTCTCAGGTTTTTCTGATGTTGGAGGCTGGTTTTTTCATTTAGGAGAAACATTAATGTAACAGCACAGTACTTACTACTGAAAATAGCAAATGATTATTGGCCAGTGAAGAAAAAAAATAATTTTGGTAAGGATTATCAACTTAGTTTTGTTTACTTTTTGCAGGGCTCGGGATTGAACCCAAGGCCTTGTGAATGCTAAGCACATACTCTACCACTGAACTACATCCTCAGTCTATCAAGCTGTTCTTGAAACTTAAATCCAAATATAAAGTCTTGCTACAGCCATTTCTTCCACCTTTGTACTAACAATGTACAGCAGTAGTGACACGCTTTGTTCTCGTTCTTCAGCATGATCACTATTACAATTGCACCTCGACTCATTATTTGTTGAATCAAAACTAACAAATGTATAGAAATAGTGTACTGGAGGGACCAGTGCTAATAAAATCTAGATTATTTAGCTCATTTTCTTAAAATTAGCTGCATAATCTTAATCAAACTGACATTTGAACCAGTAATTTACAACTGATGGAAGTGTCACAGCTCTCAGCCAAATGTGAAAATCACCTTGTTGGGAATAGGGAAAGTTCATAGGAAACAATGGAGGACCAGTGGTGTGGCTCAAGCTGCCTGCCTAACAAGTGAAGCAATGAGACCAAACCCCAGTACCACTAAAAATTAAAAAATGGAAATGGAGCCTTTTTGGTGGTGGCCACCATCCTCCTGATTGAAAAGTGGGAACAGCCTAGAAATCTGATTAAAAACCCAGGTCCTGGGGTGGGGGTGTAGCTGAGTAGTAGAGTGCCTAGCATGCCTCAGGTCCTGGGCTCTATCCCCAAGCCCTGCAAAATACAACAAATGAACCAGGTGTGGTGGCGCATGTCTGAAATCCAAACCCTGGGACAGCAAAAGCAGGAGGATCATGAGTTTGAGGCCAGCCTGGGTTACATGGCAAGATTCTGTCTCAAAACACCTGACAAAAAACAATAAATGAGAGCTGGCAGAGTAGCTTAAGTGAGAGTCCCTGCCTAGCAAGTGTGAGACCCTGAATTCAAACCCTAGTACCACCAAAAGAAAAAAAAAAAAGTAACAAATGAACAAAAAGCAATGTGTTGGGCCAGGGGCATGGTTGAAGTGGTAGAGCACCTGCCTTGTAAGTTAAAACACAGAACCACCAAAAACAAAAACAAACAGGCTCCTGTTTCTGCAGGAGCTCTTGCACAGGTTCAACCAGGGATTAAGTTAATTTACAAAGGTCAGGGCCTACATTTATAAAGCCTCTTAATTTAAAACTAGACACCAAGGCAGAATGAGTCTGTGGCTCTCATTTTGTAAACAAAAAAGTAAGACTTACCTTGGAATGGGGATTTTTGGGGGGGGGGGGTCATTATGGAGAACAATTTAAGATGTTTACTAAAGTCACTATGGCTTCAGTGATGGCCATATGCCAATACAAACAACCTGGTAATGGTGCAAAAAGAAACTGCAGAGTTTCTGGCTTGATTATCGTGTCAGGGTTTGGGTTAATGGGTAAGGACTTTCCTCTAGTCACAAACTGAATGTAGCATATTAACATAGCTGTCAAAAATGAAGAAGGGGGGCCGGGCACCAATGGCTTACACCTGTAATCCTAGCTACTTGGAAGACTGAGATCAGAAGGATCACAATTCCAGGCAGGCTCTGCAAAAAGTTTGCAAGACCCCACCGCAACTGAAAAACTATGGGTGTGCACACCTGTCATCCATTGCTACTGCAGGAAGCATAAAATAGAAAGATCACAGTCCAGGCCAGCCTGGCAAAACGTGAGACCCTGTCTCCAAAATAACCAGAGCAAAAAGGTGTAGCTCAAGTGGTAGAGCACCTGTCTACCAAGGCAAAGCCCTGATTTCAAACCCCACCACTGCCAAGAAAATGAAGGGGAAAAAAACAGTTGGAAGTTAAGTACTAGAGGACAGGGAGAAAAGTGCTTGGGAGGATAAAAGGAGGATAGTTTATTTATTGCTTTTTTTCCCCCTTCCTTTCTTGAGCTAAAGGATATTTAATGTGACATTTGGTGGAATTATAACCCTATTTTTTGGCGGTATTTGGGTTTGAACTCAGGGCCTCAGATTGCTAACCAGGTGCTCTACAACTTAGGCCATGCCTCCAGCCCATTAAAGCCCTATTTTGTCTGGAATTAGTAATATCTCAAAAACCCAGGAAGATATAAACATAACCAAGTATCAGCACCATTTTTAGGGTCTCTCCTATCCTTTGGGGGTTTTTTGGTGGGACTGAGGTTTGAACTCAGTAGTTAGCGCTTGCAAAGCAGCTCTACCACTTGAGCCATACCTCATGTTTGTTTTCGAAAGAGGGTCTTGCTATGTTGCTCAGGCTGGTCTCAAACTCCTGGGCTCAAGCAATCTGCCTCAGCTCCTGAGTAGTTGGGACTATAAACGTGAATCAATGTACCCAACTACCTTTGGGGCTTGAGTTGATTTTATTTTTAGGAAGCCAAACCTGGTTGATTGCAGTACAGAGAATCATGTTGACTTCCCTCTGTCCTAGGGCCTTCAGCTTTGAGAACTGAGACACTAGGAGTCACTTCATGGGAAAAAGGCAAAGTAGGTGGGAGCTTCTCTGTGGCTGGGGCCCCAACGTGCAAGGACACTACTCTGACAGGTCCTGAAGGAACCACACCCTGCTGCTTTCTTTCCTGACTGTTTGGCAGGAAGCTACTTAGAGAGCAGTCTCTGAGTTTTTCTCCACCTCAGCTTCTATATGGGGCCAGGTTCAGAATCGACAGGCCTGTCGAGTCCTCTGACTAGGTCCAGGTGGCTCTGGAACCCCTCTTGGATTTGCTGGCCCTCATTCTGCTTTTCTCCTTGAAGAAGAAACACCATGACTTTTCTGATCACCTGGTTACTAAGCAACTTTTTTGCCCAGCACCCTTTTATGAGTGTGAGGCTGGGTTCTTACTCACCAGGGTCTTTTTCTCTCTTAAGGCTGGGCACTGGTGGCTCATGCCTGTAATTCTAGCTACTTGAGAGGCTGAGGTCAAGGAGGATCAAGGTTCAAGGCCAGCCTAGGCAAATAGGTCACAATACTCCATCTCTAAAATAACTAGAACAAAATGGACTGGAGGTGTGGCTCCAGTGGTAGAGCACTTGCTCTGCAAGCACAAAGTCCTGAGTTCAACCCCAGTCCCACCAAGAAAAAAAAGAAAAACATACAAAACCTTACAATAAGGGAAAATATTCATTACAATATCGAGGCAGGGCTGGTGGAATGGCTCAAGTGGTAGAGCGCCTGCCTAGCAAGTGTGAGGTCTTGAATTCAAATCCCAATTCTACTCCCCCAAAAATAACCAGGCAGTTAACTAGTTATGTGCTCAGGTGTTGGATTTAGGCATTCAGCCTGCATTTCCTGCTCGGGGCTGCCATGATACGAAGACAAGTGGGCAGAGATCTGGCAAAGTACCACAGAAAACAAAAGGAGTTTCCTCAACACCATGGAGGAATTTCTAGAAAGAGCATCAGAGCTGATGAATCTTGAAGAGTACAAACTGGTTAGGTGGAGAAGATGTGAGAGGGAACATTCCAGGCTGACAGACCAGCAAAGCCAAAGCCAAAGGAGAGGAGACAGAAAAGGGCACAAAGACATGAGGGCTGGTGGAGCTCAGTGCCTGAAGAGGTAGGTGGAGAGTGTATTGGAAAGAGGCACAAGGAATTGGGCAAGGTGGCTTTTGCCTGTAATCCCAGCTAAACGGGAGACAGGTAGGAGGATTGTCATCTGAGGCTGGCTTGGAAAAGAAGTGAGACCTCATCTGAAAAAATAACTTAAAAGCAAAAAGGGCTGGGAGTATGGCTCAAGTGGCAGAGCACCTGCCTTGGAAGTGTTAGGCTCTGAGTTCAAACTCCAGAACCACCACCAAAAAAAGAAGGAAGGGAGGGAAGGAAGGAAGGACAGGAGGGAAAGAAGAAAGGGAGGGAAGGAAGGAGGGAGGGAGGGAGGGAAAGAGGGAGGGAGGAAAGGAGAAAAAGAAAAAAGAAAGAGGCAAGAGTGGAGGGCAACAAAAGACTGTGACACTGGTTACTCCAGAGGCACCTGCACACCCATGTTTATTGCAGCACTATTCACAATAGCCAAGTTATGGAAACAGCCAAGATGCCCCACTACTGACGAATGGATCAAGAAAATGTGGTATCTATACACAATGGAATTTTATGCAGCCATAAAGAAGAACGAAATGTTATCATTCGCTGGTAAATGGATGGAATTGGAGAACATCATTCTGATGGCCCAAAAGACCAAAAATCGTATGTTCTCCCTCATGTGGACATTAGATCAAGGGCAAACACAACAATGGGATTGGACTTTGATCACATGATAAAAGCGAGAGCACACAAGGGAGGTGTGAGGATAGGTAAGACACCTAAAAAATTAGTTAGCATTTGTTGCCCTTAACGCAGAGAAACTAAAGCAGAAACCTTAAAAGCAACTGAGGCCAATAGGAAAAGGGGACCAGGAACTAGAGAAAAGGTTAGATCAAAAAGAATTAACCGAGAAGGTAACACATGCACAGGAAATCAATGCCCTGTATAGCTATCCTTATCTCAACCAGCAAAAACCCTTGTTCCTTCCTATTATTGCTTATACTCTCTCTACAACAAAATTAGAAATAAGGGCAAAATAGTTTCTGCTGGGTATTGGGGGGGGGAGAGGGAGGGGGAGGAGTGGGTGGTAAGGGAGGGGGTGGGGTAGGGGGGATAAATGAACCAAGCCTTGTATGCACATATGAATAATAAAACAATAAAAAAAAAGAGTGGAGGGCAAGATCACAGAGCATGAGGCCTAACCTCAGGAGAAGGCAGGAGTCCAGGTCCTTTCCCATCATTCAAACTGTTTGTCACCTCTCACCATAAGTTCTTTATTTCTAACACTGATTCCAACATCAGTATTGTATGTCACATGACCTTGTTTTTGAAGCGAAGATAGGTACCAGTGACCCCACCAGAGAGTCTGCTTGTAGGGCCATCATATCAGGATGAGTTAATTGAAGTTGGGACCACCTGGATGGATGTGTGCCCTTAAAATGGCACATGTCCACTGGGCATGTACACTAAATGTGTGACACCAACAAGGGGCAAGATTCTGGTTTGAAGCAAAACTAAAACACGTGTAGCTGGGAGTGTGGTTCAGTGGCTGTGTTTGATCCTCAGCACTACAAAAACCCCAAAGTACAAACTGATGCTATTGAAACAGTAGGTTCTGCTGATCCCCTAAACCCCTGGCTGAGCCCCTGGAGACAGCTTCAAGTAGGGAACTGAGAAAATATCCCCAGTCTCTACACAAACCTCTGGCTTTACCTGAACACTGTATGGGAGTTGTGGGGCTGTCCATGGAGTGGAAGGGTACCAGGAAGAGGAGGGGCACCCTAAGAAAGTACTGCACTTGAAAAATCAGGATGTGAGGTATCTTAACTGTCAGCATAACGGTCGTCTAGGGAAACTGGACTTGATATGATCTATGAGACTCTAGAGCTGCAGAGGACTGAGAAATGTCACATGTCAAGGAGTTGTCAAACAGTGGTGTTTAAGAAGGACCTTCTCAACACAGGTGTCTTAGCTGTGACTTGACAGCTCAGTGACAGGCCCCCTGTCACCGGAACTCAAGCCAAGACTCTGCTAGAAAAAGAGTCCATGTAGGATGGTGGCTGGACAAGATAGGTTCTCAGAGGTCCTACCACTCACATGAGATTCTTCGGATGAGGGCCAAGAGGGAACCAAGGTGCAAGATGATTCCAGTCTCCCTTTGAAGAACTGCTTCTGGAGAAGAAGGCTCCCTAAGATTTTCCCCCTCCCCCTCCCCCTCCCTCTCCCTCCCCTCCCCTCTCCTCTCCCCTCTTCCCTCTTCCCTCCTCCTTCTTTTTCTTGGCAGTAGTTGGGTTTGAACTCAGGGCCTTGTGTTTTCTAAGCAGGCACTCTACCACTTGAGCAAGGCCTCAGCCCTTTTGGCTTTAACATTTTTCAAATAGGGTCTCAAGTTTTTGCCCAGGCCAGCCTGGCCAACCATCCTAATTATACCGCCCACTTACCTAAGATGACAGGTGTGCACCACTATGTCCGGCTTATTGGTTGAGATGTAGTCTTGCTAACTTTTTGCCCAGGCTGGTCTCAAACCTCAGACTTCTCAATATCTGCCTCCCAAGTAGCTGGGATTACAGTGGGAGCCACCATGCCTAGCCCAAATTTACCCTCTTCTTGAGATCCTCTGACTCTTCCCCAGGAGAAGGGAGACACCAGGTCCACCCTGATGGAGCCTCCTTCCTGGTTCTCCTTCAGTACGGAATTGGCATGAATATGACTGCTGGCTGTGGAAAGCTATCATATGAGTGCCCAATATATACCAGGCACCTGATACCAGACCAGGCAATCTCCCTGCCTCAAAACAGCAGCCCAGGGTGGCGGTGGGGAGTGCGATTTTGCTAAGTCACTTTTCTCCCTTGACTTCCCCTACAAACCTCTGGCTGCTCTTCTGAATCTCATGTGGATCACAACATTCAATCCGAAGCAATGGAGTGTTCCTTATGGGGGGAGGGGGGCTGAGCGGGGAGGTCCTGCCCAGCTGCCTCCAGGCTCTCAGGCTACAGGGTGTGCTGGGTGATCACAGTTGAGGAGGTGCCCAGACTACTCAGAACGCTGGGCAGCTGACTGTGTCACACACATCCTTTAAGTCACTTCCTGGTGTCCACCAGATGTTTATTACCAACCACTATCTGGCAGAGGCAGGCGGCTTAGTCTCTGCCCTGACCCCAGATCTCGCTCAGCTGGCTTGGTTGAGCTTAGGGAGGCCGCCCTGAGGGAAGCTTGCAAACACAGGGCTGCCAACTCCAATTCCAGGAAGTGCAACTGAGTAAACAGATCCCTCTGGCCACCTTGCCTTGGCCCACCTGGCACCTTGCTGCCAACTCTGCCTAAGCCACTGTGTCCTGCCCATCTCTAACACCTTCCGTGGGTCCTCATTTGACCCTCTTCATACCTATGCCTATGTTGAGCCTCGGCCACCAGAAGGCGCCCTTCTCTCCATTTAATGAATGAAGAAACTGAGACCCAGAAAGAGCTAGAACACAGTTACCTAATTTGTCACGACCCAAGGCCCACACAATTTCATTTCTATTACTCCATCATGGTGCATTCAAGCACGAATTCTCTAGACACGAATGGCCCATGTTTAATGGATGCTAAGACTGTAGGAAGATTGAGGATCACTTCTAGACCTGGGGCAACGGCTTGTACCCATCTTGCAGGCATCCAGACATACCAAAGAGGCATAGACCTCACACCCAAACTGGACACCAATGTCTTACCTTTTCTTCTAGTGCCTTCCTGCCCTGCCCCTGCTCCATGATTCACCCCATCCCTGCCTTGAACTCAGGGCCTCATGCACTTTAGGCAAGTGCTGTATGACTGAGTTATACCCCAAGCCCCCAGACCTGGCATTTCATACCATTATCGTTCTCACAGCTAGTCCCATGCTCCTGGTGGCCCCCTCACCTGGTGACAAATGGATCAGCAGACACAAAGGTGTTCTGATAGTGCAATGGTCCAGGCTGAGGGGACAAAGCTTCCTCCTGTCTCTCTGCCCAAGTCTAGGCTGGAGGCTCACTTAGCCCCAAGTGCTGACCCGCTCCACCTTACCCAACTGCTTCAAGTTGAAGAGCCCTAGAAAACTCTCACCTGACCTCTCTGGGCAAGAGCCCGTCCCCAAGCTGGATCTTAGAGAACAAAATACTTCCCAAACTCTTCTCCCGTTGTCCAGATGGGGAAGCAGGCACAGCAGGTCAGCGGCAGAGAAGAAATCTCACTCCTGGGCAGGTGTTTCCTACAGCACTGTGCAAAAAGCCTTGGGGTGTAGGGTTAAAAATAATGAAGAAAAGAGTTCTCAGCTGGAGGACTTAGGGGAGTAACAAGCACCTGGGAAAGGCAGAAGCATACATGAGTTTAATACTTTAATTTCTTTTTTTTTTTTTTGCAGTACTGGGGCTTGAACTCAGGGACTACACCTTGAGCCACTCCAACAACCCTTTTGTGTGTGTGTGTGTGTGTGTGTGTGTGTGTGTTGGGTATTTTCAAGATAGGGTCTTGCGAACTGTTTGCCTGGGCTGGCTTCAAACTGAGATCCTCCTGATCTCTGCCTCCTGAATAGCTAGGATTACAGGCGTGAGTAGTTTCCTTTTGGTATTGTTAATGTCATACTGTGCCTCACTTATAAATTAAACTTTATAATAGGGGTTGACACTATCCACATTTTCAGGCCTCCATTGAGGGTACCCTGAGGATAAGGGGGCTTTATCCCATTTTTACTTCTTGATTACTGTGGCTAGTGCCTCCACCAACATGAACTCCTCAGATGTGAAGCTTAGACAAGCAAAAAATGACTCTGTGATGCAGTGTCCCTTCAAGGACACTTGAGAGGTTCTGTCCAGCTGTGGTTTGGCCATGAAATACAACAGAGGGTGCATTGGGAACAAGACAGGTGCAGCTGGGTTCTGTGTGTCCTGGTTGCCACAGCTCCTTGCCATTGCTCTCACACTAGGGTGAGCCTGTTGGGGTGTCGGGATAGTCTTGGATCTGTGGAACATAACTATTTGTCTGGCATTTTTATTTGTTCAATCTGCCAGTCCTCCCTCCTACTGACTAATGGTTTCCCTTCAGGCCTCTGTACTCCTAGCCTGGGTCACCCAGAATGGGCCACGATAGATGCTGTGGACTCAAGCCTGGCTTGGGGCACTGGGTACCAAGCACCAGCCTGCTGCATTAAGTTTGCACCTTGAGTCACCTGCTTCACTGTGTCCCCATCCTTTCCTTCTTCTCTTGACTCTTAGCTGAGAGTCTGCCTGGACCCTAAAATCTGCCCTACAATCTGTATTTTATGATCCCTTCTTTTATCATCCCAAATGATGATGTCTCACGTTCCCTGCCTGAATCTTTCATCTGAGTCAGACACACACAGGTGGCTGGGGACTTGGCTTTCACAGTGCCAAGGAGTCGTCCTTGTGGATGCCCTCCACATGGAGGTTTTCTGTGAAGGGCAGAGGAGCTGGGTGACCACTTTGAGCAACTGCATTTCCAGGCATGAGTCAGAGGCCTCCTCTATGCACCTGAGACCCTCATCTCCAGGAAGAGACGCCTTGGCTGCCTTCACTGAAGACTCTGGACACAGACAGAGCCAGCCTGGAAGAATCCAGTGCTCCCTCTTCAACACACTGGTGACTTCCTTCCTGAACCTGTCAGTCACAAGGTGGCAGGGCCTAAGTCTTTTTGGCCTCTTCACCCCACCCACAATTGGGCACCCAGCAGGCCTCAGCCAATGTCCTATTCTCCCTGGAGGCATCTTGTATCTTCACTGTCTCCCTGTTCTTGCAGGTGAGTAGAGAAGCCCCTTTTCTGGCCTGGTCTGCAAAGGACTGTGGGGAGGGACTGCTGCCTGCAGGAGACTCAGAGAGGACAGGGAGGTGGGAGGCTGAAGCTCTGTGACCTAGATATGCAGGGTGGCCTTGGGAGCCACAGCTGAAGGCATGTAGGTTGGGGCCTGGCAGGCAGCAGATGGTGCCCAGAATCCACCGAGCAAGTCTAGAGCAAATAAGGGAATTCAGGAAGGACAGAGGAGGACCCTGCACACTCCCCAGGTTTATACTTCTATCAGCACAGTCTCACTGGTTTGTGATTGTCTGATCACACACTGCCTCCCACACTCACCTGGTCTCTCTGGAATGGGGCATATATCCATCACCACATCCTCAAGGCCCCTCAGCAGGTGCTTAGTGAGTACCAAGTCAATGAATGCAGAAATGGAGGGATGGTGAGTGACACCTGCTCCCCTTGCACACCTGTGCCCTCTGCTGGCTAGAAGAGACCCTGTCGGACGTGATGCCTGCCTTAAAGCAGCCATGTGGGTTTAAGGGTGCAGAGGGATCCCCCAAGGACTTGAGCCAGGAATGTAGAGTCAGGCCTGTTCCTCAGCCTCCTGCCTTCCCTAAAGCAGGACAGAGAGTCTTCATGGGTGGCCATGCCACACTCCATAGGAGCCACTCTGGAAAGCTGAATGTCCCTAGGACTGCAGCATCTTGATAGCCACAAGCCACATGACTTTGAGCCCTTGAAATGTGGTGGATCCACATGGAGCTGTACCATGGAAATATCACAATGAAGCCCCATTGCACAATTAATGTACACAATTAAGCCAGGCATGGTGGTTCACACTTATAATCCCAGCACTTGGGAGGCAGAGGCAGGAGGATTGAGTTTAAAGTCAAAGCCTGGACTACAGAGTGAGAGTAAGAGCCTGTATTCCCCCACCCCCCAAAAAAAAAGAAAAGAAAAAGAAAAAAAAGAACAGCCAGGTGCCAGCATATTTGGGAGGCTGAAATCAGGAGGATTGTGGTTCAAGGCCAACTCAGGCAAAAAAGCTTTTGCGACCCCATCTCAATGAAAAAAAATCTGATGTGACTGTTCTTGCCTGTCATTCTAGCTATGGCAGCAAGTGTAAAATAGGAGGATTGTGGTTTAGGCCCACCTGCGCAAAAAGCAAGACTCTATCTCCAAAAATAACCAGAGCAGAGAGAATTCAAGGGGTAGAGTGCCTGCCTTGAAAGCACAAAGTCCTGAATTCAAATTCTGTATCTCAAAAAGCATTAAATAAATAAAAAAGCTCCTATTAGGTGCTGTATGTGAATCACATGCATTTCCGTTAACAGTGCTGCCGTGACCCAGAGGTGCCTTGGGGCCTACTGCCCCATCTATTAGTTTTGTGGGTAAGGGTTGTGGACCACGGTGGCTGTGGAAGGAGGCTACTGAGCCCAGGACAGCTGGCACATAGAGATGACAGTCCCATCCCACAGGTAGGTGGGCATCTCCCTCAGAAGCCTACTCAGTCCCCCATCTGAGTTCCTACCAGGACCTCAATGATTGAGAACTCCAAGCCCTCCCACTCCCAGCTGGATCCTGGGGGTCGAGCCTTAGTGCCCAGCAGGAAGTGACCCATCAGAGAGGGGGTCTTCCTCCAGACATTCAGGGCCCACTCCTACTCCACCACCCAGGCTTAATTCTCATGCCTTCTGCAGACCCACAGAACCTTGGACTGGAGGAAACTTGGGAACCTACCACCTATTGTACTGTGACCAAATGGGCCATTCTCTGTGACAAAAGACTAGGTCAGTGGCCCCAGAACCTAGATTCTAGGAGTCCCAATTTAACCTCTTCCACTGGGCCCTCTCATCTCTTGGGCTTCAAGACTGCACGAGGCTCCCTCCCATGAATGACAAGACTTGACCTATTTTCCCACATGCTGAGCTCAATGCCACGAGTGCTCTCTACCCCACGTGCATATACAGCTCCCCGTGGGTTGCTACTGATTTATTTATTTTGGTGGGACTGGGGTTTGAACTTCAAGCAGTAGAGCAGGTGCTCTACTGCTTGGGCCACATCTCCAATCCATTTTGCTTTGGTTATTTTGGAGATGGGAATCTCATGAACTATTTGCCCAGGCTGACCTCGAACTGTGATCCTCCCAATCTCAGCCTCCCAACCATGGTTGCTCAGCTCTGCTGTTGATTCTTTAGGTCTCCAGTACCTGGAGGCTCTGTGGGCACAGCAAGCCAGCATACTGACAGGGAGATGGAAGTACTGTCAACAGACTAACTGCTGAAGGAATGAATGATGTCACTCCCTCATAGAAATCGAAACCCTTCCTGAGCTGTGTACCCCACTGGCCTGTGAGCTGACCCAAGGACGGGTCGGCTACATCCCCCACGCTGATGGTAATGAATGAAAAACAAACCCAGGAAGAAATCCCCACTGATCTAAGCTAAGGACAGAGGCAGGAGGATCCTCCCATACTGGTGGCTGGAGGTGGTGACAGCACAGCGGAACTTATCAGGTGTGACTTTGGGCATGTCCCTCATCCCCTTTGAATTCCAGAGGATAACACTGAAGATCACACAAAACCCTGCCCTTAGAGGTTGCAGCAGGTAGCTTAGGACTCTTGGGTGTGTGCAAAGATCCCCAGGATCCAAAGCAACAGAGCCTCACACCAGCCAGCACAGAAAACACTGCTTTATTAACTGCGTTTGCCAGCACACGAGGAGTGTAGAGGGCTCCGTAGACACAGGCCCTGGTTGGCAGGGGCCGGGGTCTGGAAGCCCCAGTGAGTGAGCAGGACAGGATGGGGCTGCGAGCTATGCAGCGAGCGGCAACACAGAATCATGCAGGGCACGGCAGGCACTGGCCACATGGAGGTGACCATACAATCTATTGCTCGTTTAGGGTTGCGAACACAGACAATGTACAAAAAGGAGAAATAGGTCTTTGCGGTAATGAAAAATACATTTTTTTCTCTACAAAGGAATTCTTTTCTAATACAAGAAAATAAATATTGCAACATAAGCCAAAAATAATTTAAAATTGCTCTTTTCAATATATTTTCAATATTTCTCTTGTATATTAACAAATGGCACATCACTTTCTTTGAAACAAAGACAGAAGGTGTCTCCTCCTGTGACATTCATACCATCCCTCCCACCGCCACCCCATGACGATTTGGAGCACAGTGTTTGTGCATCTGAGGGAGAAGGCGGCAGGAAGTGCCTTAAAGAACAACCAAAGGTCCCAGACTCCAGCCCTGGCTCCTTAGCCAATGTGGCCAGCGGGCCAATGGCATGAGACAGTGGTCTCCCAGAGGGCCTTGCTATAGGGATCCAGATTGTTCTGCAGAGCTTCAGGCATGGGCAGAGGTTGGCTACATCTGGCAGTGAGTAAGAGAGGCCAGGTCCAGCTGCTGCCCATCACTGTTTGGCAGAACTGGGCAGCTGAATTCCAGTGTGCCCATACACAGTGCACAATGACGTGTGTGCACACGGACATAAAAGATGTGCCATGGTGCACACACAGTCCAGCGCCTATGCCTGGTAACCCTGGGTGGTTTCTCCAAGGAAGCTGAGGTCCTTACATTGCAGAGGCTCACACACAAAGTCAGAGCTCACTTAACAAAATAAATGAGCACTCTACCTTTCTTCTCCTTGTTTCAAAATACATTTATGATACATAAAAATACTTTCCTTGCACATTATCCTTTGTCATGTGATGAGAGGGAAGGAGGTGGAAGGTGGCTAGGACTGGTGAGAATGGGGGACAATAGCCAGAATGAGTGACAGAGCAGATGCCGCCTCCCTGTAAGGAGAGGTAGGGAATGTGGGCAAAGGGAAGATCTGCTGTGGTCGTGGGGCAGCAAAGCCCTCTACACTGTGGACAGTGAGCTGGAAAGAGCACAGGGGACAGGGTCTGTAGCTAATGGGGAAAGGCTGGGGGCTGCTGGGGACTGGGAGGAAGGAGATTGGAACCCTGTCCTCCCTGGAGCCTGGCAGACATCCTGCAGGTGGAGACAGCTGCCTGATGAAGACTGGCCTAGGGCCTGGCCTGGGAATGAAGGGGCCCACCAGCCAGCTGGCCTAACAGACATCAGGCCTCTACAGGACACGGGCCCTAGGGATAGTTAGTCCAAAGCAACAGCCAACAGAGAAGAGGGGCCAAAATCCAATGGCCAGTGTAAGCAGAAACTTAGTGAAACTTGCCAGCGCCCATCTGCCCGCCCAGTCCAGGCTGTGACTGTGGAGCTCAGCCAGCCCCCGGCAAGAGATCAGATTCCCCTGCACTTACCCCTTAATCTCCACCCAGAGCCCAGCCTCCACCCCAGAGTGCCAGGAACGGGTGAGGGCAAGACCACTGACCCTCGAGCCTTGCTGGCAACCCCACACCTGGCAGAGTTTGGTTGTTCTTTAAGCTTACCCCTTTGCCCACTGCAGGGTCAGAACAAGAAATCCAGCAGATAAGGTTGTGACCTAAAGTGACCCGAAGCACGGGGAAGGAAGGTCTGTTCAAAGGCAGTAAACAAGAGACTGGGGTGGGGGACGCTGATGCTGACACTGTGCTGTCACTACTACCAAGGCGGGCAGGCAGACTAAGTCTACGTGGTACTCATGCCATCCTAACGCCCAGATCCTTGGAGCTCACCCCATACCCTCAAGAGTCCACTTGGATTAGACAAATTTGTCTGATCCTCTGAACTTAAGTCATTATCTTTGTTTCTGATTTTGTTAAAACTCACATGAAATTGAGTGTCGATGACAACGCCACTGTCGTACCTTGATAGTTTTGGAGTCGGAGTGGGAGGTCAAGTCTTTCCCCATACCGCTTATTTGCTCTTTGTGTATTCCCACGTGTGTGGGGGGGGGGAGGGGGGACCACGTGGTAAAGACGGTTTCCACGATGGTTTCACAGTCAGGATTTCCCCTCGCAGGGGGTCTCAGAGTTTAGGAACACTCACAGTGGCCCAGCCCAGGTTCTGAAATCCAACAGCAGCAGCAGCAAAGCCTCCCCCTCCAAGGCCTTGGGCTCTCCTCCATGGGTGTGCGCAATGACCGTTTCTGTACTTTGTTGCTAAAGAACTCCATTTAAAAGAAGTCCAAGTGACAAGTTGTCAGGTCCAGGCTGTGCTGTATTATGGTCAAAATATTCTTTGGCATCCATAGAATGATTCGACTGATTCACTGGACTTTTGCAAGGTTCTGGTTGGAGAAGTTCTGGCTTAACCAGTGGTGGAAGTGACCCAGGAGCAATTCATAAAAGAAAAAAAAAATGTTTCACGGAATTCCTTTTTTATTTGTTCCCTGAGCTATCACCCTGGGGCCACTCCACTGAAACTCTTCAGAGCAACTACCTGGGACCTGCAGGGTAGGATAGGGAGGTGGGAAAAAAGGGGATGGGGGGGAAGGTGGGGTGGAGGAAAGGGGTTAAGGCGTAAAGGGAAGGAAGAACACAGGAACATCCAGCAAGACTTCAACACTGGCCCACCCTGGGCCCCGGGATCCCACTGCTGTTGGAAGGAGGCGTTTCCAAAAGGAAACTGAGGAAGAAGCTCATCTCTTAGCAGGACTAGGAAACTTGAAAAGGCAAACGGTCTGGTCTGGCCAGCTCCGTGTAGGAGTGACCCGACTTCAGCAGAGACTGGCCCCGAAGGAAGGAAGGAAGGAAGTTGGAGCCCCAGAGTAATTCTATGCAGTGGCTGGTCTGAGCCCCATGCCCCTGGCTGGGCACTGGCCCTCCCTTGGAGCCCTCCACCCACACTGGTGGCTGGCTGTTTGGGAGTCCCCTGAGTAAATAGAACAGCTCAAGAAGGATTCTACGAATCCCTTCCCAGAGCCGCTGGGCTGGGCGCTGGCAGGGGCAGAGCAGCAAGGGAGGGGGAGTGGTGGGGTGGGCGGGCAGGCCTTAGATGATGTGGGTTGGTCAGGAACCAGTGGTTCCCCCTGCACCCCCTCAGTGCTTTCTCATATAAACTCGTTGTGCTTGTGACAGTGAGTAGACTCTGGCTGGGTATCGCTTTATACTTCCTTGGGGATCAGTGGAGTACAGCAGGACCCCCCAAATGGGCCCCAGTGCAATTTGGGGGCAAGGCGGGGCAGGCCCTGGGCAGGCCCATCTGCCATAATAATGCCCAAACTACAGTCTGTGTCACCCAGTGGCAGCGGGCAGGAGTCCTGAGCTCTTCTTCACCTTGCCTACATCTAACCAGAAGCCCAGCAATGCCGTGTGGGCTGGGACAGGGGTGGCGCACAGGACCTGGCCCGGTCCCTGTGGCCAGAGCTGTGGAAGGAATCCTAACGTCCTAGGCCAGCACAGAGGAAAGACAACAGTGTGGAATTCAAAACTCTTTCTATATTAAAAATAAAACCACAACAGAGTGGCAGCCTCAAGGGTCTAGGACACTCAGCAGTTGGAAATGGCAGTTGTAACTAGGCTGAGGCCTTGTGGGGAACAAGGGCAGGGCCCAGGATAGGGGTAGGGATTGAGTTAAGAGGCAAGTACCCCCATGCGGACCACTTCCTCAGCCCCTGTCTCCCTGGAACCACGCTGAACCCCGCTGTCCTCTGTCTCTACATCTGAGTCACTCATTTCCTCATCAGAGAAGTAGCCATCAGCCTCAGTGTCAAAGTGCAGGCTGACTTTTGGCTTCTCGGCCACAGCAGAAGGCAGTCCTGTCCCAGCATCAGGCCTGGCACCCGGTGATCTCCGGGTGACCTTGCTTTCTCGGGGTGGCCGGAGCCGGCCCAAGGGCTTAGGGCTCACCGTAGGGCCAGGCACTTGGACATTCGTATCAGCAGCCATTGGGGTTGCCTCGTCCGGGGTCTCGGGGACTAGCAGTGGGGGGCTTTCTGGGGCTGCTGGGACAGGACAGTCCCCAGCTGTAGGGCTGGACGGCAAGTGAGAAGATGTCCGCCGTGGTGGCTTCCTAGTCGGTGGCCCTTGCCCTGCCTTGCCATTGCCTGCATCCTGGCCCCAGGGCTTCTTGGGGGGCTTGTCTGGAGTTGTCCGTGAACCGGGCCCATCCTGCAGTGGTGGGGGTTTCTTCTTGGCAGGCAGGCGGGTGCGGCCTCGGGCTTTCCTGGCAGGGTCACCAGGTCGCAGCGAGGGGTCCCGCATAAAACTGAGCAGCGTCTCCTCGTCCTGTAGCAGCTCCTCCGACAGCAGTCCAGGGGCAGGGTCTTCACGGTGCCCATTGTTCAATGACCACTCACTCATGGCCATGTCTTCTGCTGTGATCTGCACTGACTGTGCCAGCCAGCTGTTGAAGAAGGTGCCATCGATGGGGAATGAGGTGGACAGGCCTGACAGAGGTGAGAGAGGAGGAAGGTGAGATGCCATATGGGAGGTGTGTCCCACCCTTTCAGGAAGTCCTCGCCAGCCCTCCCAGCACCATTGTATGTCTTCTTCCAGCTTCCTTCCATGATGACTCAGGCAAGCCATCTTGTTCTGTACATCCCGCCCACCACTACCAAAAAGCAAGGCCATACCATGTTCCCTTATGGGACATCCTACCCCAAGACTGGCTTCCTAATTTGTGGAGTGGAGGACAAATAAAACAGTAAGTTCCTTGTTTAACTATTACTAAGAATTTCAAGGCACTAAACCAAACACAAGGGCTCCATGTAACTTAACTTGCTCAGGATACAAGAAAGGAAGAGCCTAGGGAAAGGCCTTCGAGCCAGCAGAGGGCGCTGCATCTTTACACACATTTCCACTCAAGTTGTCAAGAGGACATTCAAAAAAAAAATGACCTGGGGTTTCTATGCTGGGGTAAGGTCAAGAAGAGGACTGCACTCTGTACTCTAGAGAAGAGCTCTAGAGGTAGCGTCTGACATCCAGGGAGTAGAGCCCAGAACTGAGGCCCCCTGAGAGCTGTTCTGTCCAATGAAGGAGGCCTGTGCAAACTTGCTCCCACTTGTCATTCTGGGTGGGTCTCTCTGGGAGGGCAGGACTCCAGAAAAGTTTGCTGGAGTTGAGGAAGAGCCCATGAGAGGTGGTGGGACAGGCAATAAGGCATTCTGGCAATCCTCCTTTCCTAGTAAGGGACTGACTGGCTGTGGAGCTTCAGGGAAAATCTAGCACGCAGGGCTCTGGCAGGGCCCAGCCTAGGTCTGCAGACAGCAACTTTTGCCCTTTGTTGGCACCTAGGCAAGGAAGGGGCTGGTGACCGCTCTAGGACTGCTGTCTCTGTTCTGAGCAGTTGGCCTTATGTGTGTGTGTGTGGTAGGGAACTGCAAGTGGGATGATGGTATGGGCTTCAGTCTGCCAGGCAATCGTGGCCCCTCACTCACCCAGCTGCCCCAGGACTGAGTCAGACCCAGCCTTCACTTTCTCTTTCTTCTCGGGGCTGCTGCCCTTGGGGCCTTCTCGGCCTTTCCTCTTTGAGTCACTCTTCTTGCCCTTTGCTCTCCTCCCAGAACGCTCTGCATCAAGGAAAGCGAGGAGACAATGGTTACCCGAGCGGCCTCGGTGAACGGCAGCCCAGGAGTCCGCCCTCCATGTTCACCCTCTGTTCACCTGCAAGGTCTGAACCTACAGTCTGACCTACACCACCTACAGCACTGGTGGGTGGAGTGATGGCTGGAGGCAAGATTGGACTGGGCAGGGCCTTGAATGACAGGCCTAGGAACTGGACGGAGACTGGAAAGAATACCACCTGAGGGGCAAAAGGCTTAGGTTCTGGGCCTGACACCATAGCCGGCCCCCGCCTTGAACAAGTCTGCCTTGATTTCCCGGTCTGCTTTTGAAGTCAGGCAGTAGGTGGGAGGCTCAGGTCTCACACTGCCTCTCACATTCTTTTATTCCAGGATCTCTGCAAGTCTAGGGAGCAAGGAGAGACATATGGAGGGAAAAGACCCAGCTCTTGAATCTTCCCCAACTTCTCAGCCAGGGGTGGAAGGGCATCTGGAGCAAGGTTAAGAGAAGGTGGAGGAGTGCAGCCCCGGCTCTGCTGTTACGTCCCAAGAGCAACCAACCTCAGGCTGGGCCACAGTCTCCTCACACATACTCTGAAGGGAGGACCTGAGACAGTCTGGACAACTTCCCTAGGCCACAAGACCTTGCCACATCTCTCTCACCTGGTTATTACCCCACAGCCTCATTTTAAGCATTGTCCTTTCCCGCAGCTGCAGTCATGGCAAGGTCCTTCCAGTTTGTCTACCAAGACATACTTGGTTTCTAGGTCTTTGGAGACCTATGCTCTTTTTTTGTCTGTCCCTCACCAGGTTCAGATCAAGGCCCAAATACCACCAGCACCGGGAGCCTGTCCAGCCCCTAGGCCACACAGGCCTCAGCAGCATGCTTGCAGCCTACACCACACTCGAGGGCTCTAGGGCCACAAAAACAGGAGTATCAGCTTGGGGTAGAGGCAAATCAGACTTTAGTCCAAATGCCAAGTCCTGAAGCTACCTGGTGCTAACACTCAGGATCCCATGTAGGGATGCAGACCCCTTTCCTTCTAGGACCCTGTGTCGGAAGGCACAGTTCCTGCCCTTTCACCCTCAGCTTCCTTGACTGCAGACATCTTGTGTGGGCTTCCTTGTCAGACATGTGTGGCCACAGTCAAGTGCTAAGGAGCCTGAGATGTTATTTCAGCCTTGATGCCAGTATGTGCACTGCCACTGACTAAAGACCCTGGAGTATCACTTTCTTTCTCCAGATGGTGACACAAGGGCAGACACCCCATCTGTGTTCAGTCAGTGCTCACTGAATGAATAAACAGAAGACAGGGAGCTGGGAAAGCTGTGGCAGCCACAAAGCTGCCAGTCTGTTCTGCATGGTGAGCTCTGTGTGATCACAACCTACCTGACCCAGCACCTATACTTGGCAACATTAGTTTTTTATGCCAGAGTGGGTGGTGATTCCAAAGCACAATTGAGGCAGCTCAGTTTTCTGCAGATATGGGGGCAATACTAGGTCCCTAGTCATTTGCTTCAGTGGTGACCCAGAGGTTGAGTTAGGAGTGGCACCCATGGCTCCAAATCTCTCTCCAACCCATCTAGTTCTGCTGCATGTTAATTCAACGTTAGAGCATGATTTGTGGGGAGGTTAAGCATCTCCCTTCTTAACATGTCTGCACTCTAGGAAGGGCCCTGTGTCTGTCAATACCCACGATTAACTGACAGGATCAATGTCAGAGCTTCTTTAACCTTTGATTTCCAGGTTTATTAAATGCATGTGATTGCAAGAAAAAAACCACTGCTGACCAGGGCCCGATTCCTGTCACATGGGTCAGACAGAAGGAACACACAGGCTCTGACCCATTTCTCGGCAGCTGCCTTACTTAGAATCGACTCCCAGGTACACCAAGATTCAGTGGAGCTCACCAGCAACTGCCTGTCCTGCATTACCCCCAGCACAGAGCTAGCTACCTGGACTCTGGGTCTGCACTTGTTACACACAAGCTGCTTCAGACCTGGGTTGGTCCCTGAGGGCTTGCCTGGGACCCATGTTCCAGACCCTGGCTCTTTGCTTACCAATATAACCAGGACCTTGCCCGGTTCTATCCGGGCCTCATAACTGCATGGTAGAGATGGGAGGGGGTTGATGATTCCCAATGCCACACACAGACAACTGAAGATACACCCTCCTTCGGACCCAGCCTACCACAGAGGTAGCCAACGGCAGATGGGGTAGGGTGTACCTCGACAGAGATCCTGTTCAATGAGTTTCATCTGCAGGTGGAATATCTGCTCCTGGAGTTTGCAGATGGCATGTTTCGTTCTCTCACGCCTTGTAACCATGTAGCACAGATTTCTAACCTGAGGAAACACAAGAGAGATTTCCTACTTTACTTTTGGGCTTGGGCAACCACCCTGTATCTGAGGCCTCACTGCTGGAGAATGCAGCAGCTGGAGCAGAGGCCACCACTGCTTGCCCTGCCCAGGACATCTGGGAACCCATTCCCAGACCCTGAGTACATCCTTGGTTCTGTGCATCACATCTGTAATCTAGAACACAGGGCTGAGCACAGCCTTGGCCCTGGGCCCAGAGTAGGCAAGGGGCATCTGGTCAGTTCAGCCTGGCAACTCTACCTTCCTCCCCTGGTCTTAACCTTCATGCTGAGTCAGCCACACTGTCCCCCAAGGTTTTCCAACACAGTTGCTTTCCTCTAAGTTCATAGTGCCCTGAAGCTCACTGGAGTCTATCCAAGTCCCCTCTCTGCCTCCTAGCCAGGGCCTGCCTTTCCCAACAAAGCAACTCTTCAGATTTAAGCACCATGGTAAAAACCAGCCAGTCCTAAGCATGTTGTGACCCAGTACATGAAGCTAAAGGGAAGTCCAGCAGAATAGCTTGTGAAGACAAGCAGTCCAAATCCACCTGTGCCTAGCCTGCAATCGCTCCATGTCTACCCGCTGCACTGGAACCTGGGCCAGGCCCCTGCTGCTCCAGCCAACCTTCTCACATCTGCAAGGCCACATTCATGTAGCCAGTGACAGAACTCCTCAGCAGAAATGGCAGAGACATTTCTGACTCCCTTAGGCCAGGTGGGAAAAGCCCCCTAAGGGGTTTTGAAGAACACCTTGCTTAGTCCCTGGGAAGGTATACATTCTTTAAGTGGTCTCAAGCACTGCATATCCTCCTGGCATCTTACCCCAGAGTGCTATTGTCCTTTACTGGCTGCTCTCTCATATACTTCTGGCCAAAGCTGCTCAGCTTGAATCCTGGGTCCACCAGGGTCTTTCCACTTGCAGCCAAGGTCTCTGTCTCTAGCTGGGTTCACCTTCAAGGCTTTCAGTCTTCCTGTCCTTAAGCTATCTGGAAGGGGCCTCTGGTTTAGAACCCTTGCCTGTTGGCCCAACCACCATTCCTCCTGGCAACTGACATCTTAGCCTATCACTGGTTGCTCACACCTATAATCCTGGCTACTTGGGAGGAGCACAATTTGAGGCCAGTCCAGGCAAATAGTTTGCAAGACCCTATCTCCAAAATAACCAGAGCAAAATGGACGGACGGGAGGTGTGGCCCAAAGAGTAGAGAGCCTGCTTTACAAGTGTAAAACCCTGAGTTCAAACCCCAGAGGCCTGCTCCAGTCTCTAGCCACTGTGGGATGGGTCCTGTATGGACCCCTCAGCTTGCACCATGAGTATCAGGCCATGGTTCCACCTGTTGCTGAGCCCCTAGCTCTATCCATTCCCACAGCCAGCCCATTCTTAAGGGACAGCACTGGGTTGTGACTACTTGGTGTCAGTCTGAGCGCCTTTGCTTTGGCCTCCTGGCAAGGACCACCTTCCAACCAAACCCCTCCCTACACGCATAAACACCGGCTGTGGCCCTGTGCATTCTTGCTGTGTGGGGAACCTAGGCTTTGAGGTGAACAATACCACTGGAGTTTCTTTCTTTCCAGGGCCTCCCACTCAGCAGGACAGAGGCTGATCAAGTACTCTTAGGACCAGGCAGTCTTGAACCAGACCTAGGGTGGTGAGCAAGGCTTCCTGGACAAAGGGCCATCTAGGGTAAGCAAGAACTGATCACACACAGGGGTCACGGCCTGGTCTTGTGGCTAGAGTGCAGGGATTTTGGCTGAAACCTGGACTCATCTCTGATGACCTGCTCTCTTTGTCTGCACCATGGCTGACAAAGCAGTGCTTTTGTTCACTAATTCCCCACAACAGTTCCATCCACCTCCTGGTTCACCCTATTATCTCTCACAGGCCCCAGCCCTGCTCTTGAAATGCAAATCAAATCATTCCCCTCCCCCTTTACAGCCTCCAAGAACTTCTATACTGGGTTGAATGGTGTTTTCCCAAATTCAAGTCTGTGGGAATCTCAGAATGGGACCTGATTTGTGGATGTAATTAGTTAAAAT
The DNA here is from genome assembly GCF_047511655.1 of Castor canadensis. Classification (NCBI taxonomy): domain Eukaryota; kingdom Metazoa; phylum Chordata; class Mammalia; order Rodentia; family Castoridae; genus Castor; species Castor canadensis. Next base: position 64,451,591 of record NC_133401.1, on the reverse strand, counting down.
GACTAATTTTAGGCCCATAATCCAATGTGACTGGTGTCCTTATATGAAAGTCCATGAAAGAGGTAGGGACGCCTAGACGTTCATGAAGAATATTGTGTGCCAGTGGAGGCAGAGGTTGGAGTGATAGGTCCACAAGCCAAATATTGCCAAAGATTTTTGGCATCCACCAGAAGCTAAGGGAGAGACATGGCAGAGATTCTCCCTCGGAGCTTCTAGAAGGAACCAATGCCCTGGACACTTTGATTTTGGACTTGTAGCCTCCAGAACTGTGAGGACAAATCTCTTGCTTTTTTTTTTTTGGGTTGTTCTTTTTTTCCCTTCTTTTTTTGTGGTACTGGAGTTTGAACTCAGGGCATTTGTTAGGCAGGTGCTCTACATTTGAGCCACACCCCAGCCCTAAATCTCTTATTTTAAAGTCCTCTAGTTGGTAGTACTTTGTGAGGACAGCCAGAGGACACTAATCAAATCCTCCCCCCCACCTTTTTTGATGGTAGTGATGGGCTTGAACCTGGAGCCTTGTGCATGCGAGGCAAATGCTCTTAACACTGAGCCACATTCCCAACCACTAGAGTTCCCTTCTTATGACACTGTCCCACAGCCCATCAGGACTGTTCTCTCTGTGCCCAGCCCACTTCTGCCCTGTGCCCTTGGTAATGTTTGACTCTTGGCTTGGAAGGTTCCCCACCTATCTTCCTTTGGCCTGTTTCCTTCCCAGCAGCCATGTGGACTAGGGGGAATGGGGATGAGAAAGGAGATGCATTATGATAGTTTTGTTTGTATTTATTTATTTTTAAGCTGGGGATCAAACCTGGGGCCTTGCACTTGTGCTAAGCACATGCTCTGCCATTAAGCAATACTCCAAGTCTGCTCATGGCTATTCTGGAGACCTGCAAACAAACCGGTCACATCTAACCTAAAAACAGATCAGTCAACGTCCAGTTTTTAGCCTCAAATTCACAATCCTTGTGCCTCAGCTTCCTGAGTACTAGGATTATAGGTGTGAACCATCATGCCTGGTAAGGTCCAGCTCTTAATTTCTCAAACACATCAGGCAAAGCTGGTAGAGTGGCTCAAGTGTTACAGCACCTGCTCTGGCCTCAACATGTCATCCTAGAGCTTATTCCACCCTCAAGCCTACCATCCTAAAGATGTGGAACCAGATGAGATGAGACTTGGAATGGCGATTTCTCCCCAAAGTACCAAGAGTCACACTTAATTATTTCCTAGTAAAATGCTGACGTAGGGCTTTTAGTCGTCCATCTAGCGGTATCTCAAGCCATGCCCAAATAAATTCCTGGCATCAGGGTCACTGGAGTGGCCACTTAAAAGATAGTTTCCACTTGGGAACTGGTGTTTCACACCTATAATTCTAGCTACTTGGGAGACTGAGGACTGAAGTTGAGGCCAGCCCAGGCAAATAGTATGCAAGAACCCATCTCCAAAATAACCAGAGCAAAATGGACTAGTGGTATGGCCCAAGCAGTAGAGTACCTGCTTTGCAAGTGTGAAGCCCTGAATTCAAATCCCAGTTCCAACAAAAAAAATTTTTTTTTCCTCAGGCTTGGGGAACCTGTACCTCTTTCTAAAATACACATTTTAGACAGCACTATGAACTCTGAGAATTTCCTCTCTGCCAGGGCCTCCAAAGTGAGGTGCAAAGCACTGAGAGGTAGAGGAAAACATTACAACTTGTGCTGGCATTTTGGGGAAAGGAACCCTATTAGAAATTCTGGTTATGTCTGTTTCATAATACACAGTGGCAACTATGAGGGAGACATTGGAGGTATCTGCTCAAGCTTGTTTACTGATAAGGATACACTACAAAATTAGGACTGTCTGAAGATTCTGGCTCCAGATAGAATACTTCCTTCTGGCACCAGGCACTGGTGGTTCACACCTGTAATCCTAGCTACTCAGGAGGCAGAGATCAGGAGGATAGAGGTTCAAAGCCAGCCCAGCCAAATAGTTCGTAAGACCCTATCTTGAAAAAAACCCATCCCCAAAAAGGGCTTGTGGAGTGGCTCAAGATGAAGGCCCTGAGTTCAAAACCTAATACCAAATTAAAAACATAAAAACAAAAAACAACTTCCCTCTATGAGAATCCCAACATTCTTTGGTTGGTACTACTTTTTCACATTTCTCCTTATCCTCTTAGTAACACAAGTACATTTTACTGAATATTGTGCAATTCATTTACCTTGAGGACTCCCTATCTAAGTTCCTTCCTTTCCTTTCTTCTTCCTTCCCACAAAAAAAAAAAAAAAAAAAAGACTAAAAATTTATACAATACAAAAATGAATCAAGAGAAAAACTAGAAGGGTCCCCAATGACTAGAGTAAGGATTGGTAAATACAAGTCTTTTATTTCTTTTTTAGTGCTGGGGATGGCCTCGCTGGCAAAGCATACAGTCTACCACTTATCTACATCCCTGGGGCCAGGTTTTACATTTTGATGCTGTTTTGCTATCAACAGGTTTTAGACAGGGCCTGGGCGTGGGGCTGAGGAGCAGGGAGGACTCCCAGCCAGGTGCTGAGTTAGAAAGGACTGGTGTTGGGGTATTTGTGGAGCCTGGGAAACTGCGGGAGGGATAGTTATGTTGAGCAGAGGACAGCTTGTGTTCAATGTGGCTCTGCTATGTGTGTGGCCTCAGCACAGGGACAACATGGGTACCAGGCTAATTCCAAAGGAAGGATAAAAGTGAAGGGGAAAAAAAAAAGGGAGAACAGGAAGAGTGGCTGCCTGGGATGAGAAGAACAAGAGGCTGTGATAGAGGAGGATTTGTGACATTCTAGGATTCTGGCCTGGGAGCAGGTAGAGGTGGTGACTAGGTGCAGTGGAGGAGCACTGTGGGTTGGAGAAGTCCTGGAGGTGGGAGGTATAGGGGATAAGCCTAGAGGCTGGAGCTGCCCAGGACAAGCCAGGCTTTACTAGTGGTGTTGGGGGGCACGGGGAGCAAGGGGACAGCAATCTAGGCACTGAGGACAGAGTAGACAAGGGAACCAAGAGACAAGAAGGCAGGTGGCAAATGTGGGGAAAGGGCACTTTCTCTGCTTTTTCTTTCCTTGAGAAAGGTGGCAGAAATGAGGCCTTGGGAATTCCCACATGTCCATTTTCTGGACTAGTGTATGCCTTAGAGCCACCTCCACTCTCTGGGGTCACCCCCTCAGGCCAAGTCAGGCTCTCAAATAAACTGGTAGTAAGATCCATGGCCACAGACAGCAGCTTGACTGCCAGCATGGTTGCTAGGGGACACTAGCTGGTGTTTGTAGGGCTGATGTTCACTGCTGCAATTTTTTTTGTCAGCCGTGAATAACTCTAGGAGGCTGTGGCAACCATGTCTTTCCCAGCTGCCAGCCAGGGCTCAAAATTTTGGGAAATCACATCTTCTGGGCTGACCATAACATAGAACTTCATGCTGGTAGTGGCCCCAGTTCCTGCTTCTCTCAGCAATCCCACCGCTTGGCTGTGGAAAGGCAAATCCATCAGGGAGGATGTCGACTCCCAGGCCTTCCTTCTTTTAAGAACTGAACTGTCTATAGGGCCAGAGCAGAGACAATAATCACAGCCAACAAAGGAGGGCACTGTGCTCAGCTATGTCTCCTATCCTTGCTGTGACCCCAAGGTCAGTTTGATCCTTATTCCCATTGGAAACAAAGAAGGCACAGAACTGGGGAGTGCTTGAATTGGATGTAGAACCAGGCCCCCCAAGGCCTCAGGCTCTTAACCCTACCCCACACCTCCCAGATGGTTCCAGGGTCAAGCTGGCCTGGTACCCAGTCATAGGCTGGACACTCTCAGCTGTTGGCAATGGGCCATGGTCAGGGACCAGCCTGTTGGCTAGGCTACCACCACCAAGGGGCTTTGTAGAGTTCCTGGTGCTATTCATTCACTTAGGTCACCAACGTGTGGCTGTTTGGACTTGAGGCTGGGACATGGAGGGGGATGAGCTGGCTGGCTCATTGCTATCTGGGATGTTCTTCCTTCTCAGCCCAGTAAGGCTGCACCTCCCCTTGTCCTGCTCTCAGCTGGTGCTCACCGGCCCAGCCCCCTCCCTCTGGGGAAACAGCATCTGGACAGGGTCCTCCAGAGCCATGAGGAGCTGTACAGACTTCTGTCGGCCCTGACTTTCTAAAGAATCAGGCAAATGACATCTGTCTTTGGAGAAGTCTGTGGCATCTCTGCTTCCCTTGGGCCCCCAGAGCCTCCCAGTTGCCCTTGTCAGCCTCAGACTTTGGTTCCACCAATACCAGCCGACACTGGGGTCACTGATAATTGGATACTTTCACCTGAGAAATTTACAGAAACAGAAAGAGCCAACATCCTTTACCTGACCTCAACCCTTCCCCAGTTTAGATCCAAAGTCAAGCTCCAACCCTAAGAAACAAGTTTCTTTTTTTCTTCTTTTTTTGTGGTTCTGGGGTTTAAATGCAGGGCTCCCACCTTGAGTCACTCTGCCAGCCCTTTTTTGTGATGGACTTTTTTAAGATAGGGTCTTGTGAGATATTTGCTCAGGCTGGCTTTGAACTGCGATCCTCCAGATCTCTGTCTCTTTGAGTAGCTAGGATTACAAGCGTGAGCCACCAGCGCCCAGCAGAAATAAGCTGCTTTTTAAGACTTCCTGTCACTTCATCCCTGAGTCCTGGTTTCTTCACCTGCTCCACAGAGCTCAGAGATCTGCCTCCTTTCCCAAGATGATGACTGTGGAAGTAAGTCAGCCCCTGTACCACCCTATATAGACTGGCCAGGGCCGGACACCAGGACCGGACACACTAGGGAGGTCCCATCTGATATAGGAGGAAAACTTTGCACTGGAGACTCTGGGGGTAGGGACTTGGGTGGCTTTAGGAAGTCTGGAGGCAGCTTTGGTCTTAGAGAGCTTGTAGCTGACACCACTGTCCCATGTGAAAGGAAACTGGGCTGGAACCAGGGACATGTCATCTCTCCCCACCTCCACTTCCTCTTGACCTGGTGGCACGCTAGCAGATGCCAGGCAGTAAAAGTGTCCCTCCCAGGGCAATGGGGTCATTTCCTTCTTGCCTGGGCCTCAGGGCAGATGACTGGGGTGGAGAAGAATGGGGAAGCTGAGTCCAGTCACCCCTCCCTACAAAGTATGACACAGGCCAAGATATTCCACCCATTTTACAGACTTCCCTACTGAGGTACAGATGAAAAAAAAAGCGGCTGCCCCAGGTCACGCAAAGCTCCCTAGAGGCTTCTACCCAGGCAGTTTCCTACAGGTCAATATATTATCTGTGCCATAAGGGACACTGTAACACAGTTCCATGTGTTCTGGAACCCTAGAGAAGAAAGGCCAGAACGGCCCCTGGGGCTCAGAGGACTGCATGAAGGACCCACGTTTGTTTTAATTTGTGTAGCTCCAAAGCTACCACCCTAGACCAAGCCACATCCCATCTCCTAGCACCCAGGTGAGAATGTTCCCCTTTCATGGCAGAGGTCTGGAAGTCCCAGCTTCAGTGAGACAGTTCCTGCACCTGTAGCCCCCAGAAACCAACCCAGCCTTGCATGATCTACCAGCCTCTTCCGTCTCATCCTTCTACCCCACACGGGTCGCTTCACACCCATCCTGTCAAGACACCTTACAGGAACCACATTCACGCCTGCCTACCCAATCCTGCCCTGGCGATTCTACACTTCTTGCTATTAATCTCTCAGTCTCTGAACAGAAGCTGATGTGCTAGGCCCAGACAGGACCCAAAGAGACCAGAAGTGGGGCCAGAGGTGATTAGGTGTCAGGAGCCTGGGGTTCTTGTCACTGGGGCTTCCCAGCCTCTCATCATGGAACCAGGCCTGCAAAAGGGCTGGAACCAGAGGGACTCAGAATTGAATCATTTTCAGTTCTGTGAAGCCTCAATCATCTCCATACTGTCACTGACCTGGAAGCCTGAGCCCCTTTGCTGCTTTTCAAAGTAGATGGGTAGTCCTGGCTGCCCCAGGGCAAGACCACTGGGGACGGCCCACCAGGGCCACTCACCCTCTCCAGGTCCTGTCGCAGGTGCGTGAAGAGCTTCAGGCGGCGATACAGGACATCTTGCTCCTGCTGGGCCAGGTTGTCCACCTCGTCTGTCTTGGGCGTCAATAGCGGCTGGTTGGCATTGGCTTTCCTCTTTAGCTTCCAGTACTGGTAGATGAAATCAACCAGCGCCTCGGCCAGGTCCAGCCGCTCGGCCACCTCGGCTGGCTCCACCAGCTCGTAGAAGTCTTCCTCTAACTGTTGCAGCCGCTGCTTGCGTAAAGTCACCTTTTCCAGGTCCTCACCAGCCTGGCTGGGCTCCACGGGCTCAGATGTAGACTCTCCCCGTGGGCCCCCGTCACTATGTTCTTGGCAGAATGACTTGAACTTGACCTCATCATTGTCTGCTAATATAGTCCGCATTTCCAAGCCATGGTCAAAGGCGCACGTGACATGAAAAGCTGTGACGCAGGAAGGCATCGAGCACTGGAGGGAGAGGAAGGAAGTGTCAGGTGTGAAGGGAGATCTGGTGGGGAACAAGACGGGTTTCCTACAGGACTCTACTGAGAATGTATAAGGCTGGGGAGACCTAACGTAAAATGGCACGGGCCCTGACATCTTGTACAGTGTGGAGGGAGTTACGGGAGGTAGGGATGGAAGAACTCTGGGGTACCTGGAAAGGTAATGGGACCAGCATCAAGCACCAGGGGGGAATCAATCAGGAGACTGTGTAGCCCCTCTAGGAACAAGCTACTTTGTTTTGAAACAGGCTCTTGTTATTTAGTCCAGGCTTGCCTCGACTCTGCCTCAGGAGGATCCCAAGTGCTGGGATTACAGGTTTACACCATCATGTCTATTTCAAAGTACATTTTTATACAGTGAAAGAGTTTGGTATTAAAAATGCAGCAAAAAGAAAGACTGAGTGGGATGGGATGGAACACACCTATAATTCCAGGCCTTGGGATACTGAGGCAGAAGGATCAAGATTCCAGGTCAATCTGGACTATAGAGTGAGTTGGAGGAGAGCCTGGTCTACATGAGGTCTGGGAGGGTGGCTCAAGTGGCAGAGTTCCTGTTAGTAAGCATGAGGTTGTGGGTTCAAACTCCTGTACTACCAAAGGGAAAAAAAAAAGGCTACCTTCTCTACTCCTGCAACATTATCAAAGGTGGGAACTTTTGTCCCTTTTGTCCTCTGGGAGGAGGGGCTGCAGCTGAATCCCTTTTTTCTTTTGCCCAGGCAGCTTGAGGCCTGACCCTCCCTCCCAGCCTTGGATGAAGCCTTTGGGCAAGCTGAACTGTTTCAGCAGTAATGTCCCCAACATCAGGAGCCACTGACGGTGCACGCACAGGCCCTTCTAAAGGTTGCACACCTGGTGCTTGCCGTGACAACTTCCTGGAGAGACAAGAAGGACAAAGGATGTCCCCCCGCCCCCAAACTATAGACCAGAGGCAATCAGAATCCTCCCAGACTTTGTTAAAAATGCAAATTCTCAGCTCCACTGTGACCTACTGCATCAGACTCTGGGTCTTGTGTGTCTAACAAGCCTCAGAGTGGCTCTGGTGCACACTGGAATGTGGGAGCCACTGCCAGACAGACTGGTGCAGCCTTGGCCTGCGTCAGAATTGTCCATTAGCTGAGCTGGAGAGGAAATTTGATGTCCATTCCTCCAAGTCAGGTTTAATGACTACAGTGCATTGATCAAGCCCAAGAACACTTGCTCTTGCGGAAAGCCGAAGTTCTAAGCACTTAAAAAGGGTGGTGAGCCTTGGCCCTCTGGCCTGTGCCCACTACCTGGAGACCCGAGGATACGGGAATATACTGCCCTCTTGGGTGAAGTCTTGAGTCTTGCCCCAGCCTCCCTCCTCCCTGGAGTCTCCAGTGGCACGGGGAGGAGGTGGTGGCGGTCACCCATTTCCAGGCCTGCCTCCCTAACCCAGCATGTGCTCCCGGACAGGAGGTGGAAGCAGGCTACGTACCTGGATGCAGGTACCTGTGCACTCCTTGCAGAGGCTGCAGGACAGGGCCCAGCGGCTAGCCGGAATATGTGAGATCTTGGTGATGGGCTCCATCTTCTCTGGACAGCCGATGCTGACCTGGGCAGGACACAGGGAGCACCATCAGTCCCCAGTTTGCCTCCAGGGATTCCCCCAAGTGAAGGGCTGTCTGCTGAAACCAGGCAGTGGACAGACAGAGCAGTGGCTGAGGCCCTGAATCCCAAGTTCTTCCTGACTCCAAACAGACACAGCTCAAGGTCTGGGTCCCTCCTACTGGCTCAAGCTAACCACCATAGAAGGAAAGGTGGGCGCGCTTGGAACAAGGCCTGGAGTGTGAAAGTATGACATTAGGTGACTGGAGGAGTGTGTGCCTGTGGCTATGTAGGCCTCAAGACACACACACAGAGAGAGAGAGAGAGAGAGAGAGAGAGAGAGAGAGAGAGAGAGAGTTGTTGCATGAGGATGGTACATGATATGCAAGGCTTCCTTTCTTCAGGCCTTAATTAACAGCACCTTTAAAATTCATGTTGTAATTTATCATTTTCTCTGGGTACTAAGAACAGGCCTAATGGCATCTCCTCTTAAGTGTCTTCAGGGTTCTCCTGGCCAATGGAGATGTACCATTACTTAGCTCCCCCTATAGGGACAGACTGGCCACTGTGCCAAGTCTACTGGACACCAACCCCAGGAGGCAGGACCATGCCTGAGAATAGAAGAAAAGCCCCTCTCCAAAGGGCTCCCATGGTGGAGTCCTTGTTGCATCATTCTGTCTCTGCTGTGCCCAGCCCAGGGGACACCGAGAGGCAGTCCCAATCTTCAAGATTGCTTCAGACACTAACGATGACCGTCACAGAAACTGCAAGTTGGGTCCCAGCCGGGGGTCTTGGTCTGGGAGCCCAGTAAGGAAGAACCACATGCTGTAAGGTCCACCTAGCTTGCTTCTGGGCACAGGCAGCACTGGAGTGAGGCCAAATATCTGCAGGGCACATGGCAGGGCTAGGGATGGAACTCTACTGAATTTCAGCATTGCGCATTTTAAAGAAAATGGATGTCCTTTCAGGAGGAGCTTCTGCTCACCCTCTTTACTCAAGACTGTGGCCCACGGCTTTCCCAGCTGGCCTCAGCCTATCCTCTCCAACCCAAGCACAGCCATAGAAGCGGATCCACTACCAGCTCAAATTATGTTGACGTCCTGATTTCCTTTCAGGTGACTTGGATTATGTTTTAAACAGGCAGCTTGACTTTACCTAGATTTAGGTGGACCTACATCCTACATCCCTAGAGTTAGCTGCCTGACTACTATCCAGACCTCAGACCTACCTCCTGACTCTCCCACAGCCCATTACTTCACTTACCCATAGGAACTTCACCTGAACTCTTGCATCAGTCCCCAAAGTTCCCCGTGGCAGTTCCCCCAGTTCTTCCCAGGCCCATTGCTTGAGATGTGTCCATCCCCTTCTTTCCTGATGCTCTGCCTAAGCCCAAGCTCTGAGCTCCATGCTCCACGCCGACACATTTCCCCATGTGCTGTTCCTTGGACCTGCCACTGCCCCCATGCCTACCCACCTCAGGAATCCACAGGGCGCAGCTGACGTGCACCCACTTGGTCCCACTTCTGGTGGGCTTCAAGGCTCCTCCTCGCTTGGGGCAGAGCAGGCACTTTGGCTGGACTCCCAGGGCACATGTCCGGCACAGCCAGCTGCCCGTAGGTACCTTGAGGATCCCATAACATGCCTGGAGAAGAGCAGGAGATCATGGCTCAGGGGCATGGCCAATCTTCATTTGGTCAGCACTTAGCTGACCAGTTAGCAAATGGTGCCAGCCCGGGCCTCTAGCCTGGGCAACTAGCTCTCCTGGGGGTTCACAGGCTCTCTGCCTGTGTAGCATGACTGAAATTTCACCATTTCCCGGTCCTCCGTAAAAGGGCTCAGGGCTGCCCTCTACTGGGAGGAGATTCCTAACCAGCATAGACTTCAGGTGGGTCCGTGAACCTCACCTCTTAGGTTAAATGCGTCCTAGGATCAAGGCCCAGAGCTTTCATCTTTTTTATATGGGAATCTGTAAACAGGGTTTCTCTGTCATGCCTATGGCTTAGGAGAGGCACATGGACCCAAAACTACCGGCGCAGGGATGTGGATGAACAAGGGATACACTGCCTGCTCCTGCCAGGCACTCTGAGCTCCCCAAGGGCTAGTCCAGCAGCACTGGGCGCCCCAAAGTCGGGGCCAGAATGGGTTCCCTGGATCAAAAATCAAGGCCCAGAAATACCTAAGACCTAAGACTTCAGGGCCCAAGATTCAGAGAGGGGTTCTAGCCAGGCTGTATTTGGTTTCTAACAGCAGTAACAATACCAAGTATCTTTTTTTTTTGGACAGTACTGGAATTTGAACTCAGGGCCTCACGCTTGCTAGGCAGGCACTTGAGTCATTCTGCCAGCCCTTGTGTTGGGTATCTTCGAGAGAGAGTCTTGAGAGCTATTTGCCTGGGCTGGCTTCAAACTGCAATCCTCCTGATCTCTGCCTTCTATTGCTAGAATTACAGGTGTGTGCCACGGACGCCCAGCTAATAATAAGTATTTATAGTCCTTATAAACTATACTAACAACTCATAATAAACAACTTAATCCTCAACAACTCTTTTTTTTCTCTATTTTTGCAATGCTGGGGATCAAACCCAGGGCCTCATGCATGCTAGGCAAGCGCTCAACCAGAGCTATTCTCCACCGTTCCAACAACTCATTCTTATTTATAGTTGAGAAAACAGAGGCCCAGAGAAGTCAAGAAAATGGTCCAAACTCCCACAGCTTGTGAAGGACAGAACTATGCTTTGAAACCAGGCAGCCTGGCTTCAGGCTTGGCTCTCCATCACTATGTGGTATTACTGCATCTTTGTCTCCTCAGGACATAAGGAGTCAAGGAGGAGAGGGAGAGGAAAGGGCCTGAAGGAAACCGGGAGAACACACACTCTCCCATGGGCATTTCTTTCCAGACTAGCTGGTAGGACTAAGCCAAGGGACCCTGAGTGTCCCTGACACAGCAAGGAACTCACTCCGTTGCTTTTTTTGCCCCTTGCCCTCCTATAGCCACGATGACACACACATACAGTGTGAGTGAGAGTGACGGGGGGGTGGCCCACCTGGTGCACACAGACGTTGCACTTGTCACAGAAGACCATCTCGTTCCCATCCTCACCCTCAGGGGAGCGGCACACATCACAGACAACGTCCTCATCGTACTCAATGCCCAGTCCCTCCTGTGTTTCGATGGCCCGTGTCATGTTCTGGTGGCACAAAGTCTCCAGCTCCTCCAGCACTCGCTCTAATGTCAGTTCATCCAGCTCGGGCCTCTCTGTGGGGATGACCGCAGAAGGCAGTTAGGAACCCAGGATCCCCTGAGCTCCGAAGAAGCCTTGGCTCCTGGGACTGCAGGAGCAGATGTATGGGGTGTGGGGTTGCACTCATCCACTTCAAGACTTGGGGAAAAGCACCTAGGAACTCTGGCCTCATGCCCACCACCTCAGGTTTCAGCTCCACCTGCGAAAACTGAATATGTGGGGGGCAGTCTTCCGGCAGACCACCCATCCTCAAAGACCCCTGTCATAGTGTTCTCACTGTAGACAGCCTGCCTGTGACCACATTGACACATACATGTGGGTGCACAGAGTATGGAGTAGCCCTAAGTGTAACCAGCTCCAAGGGGAGCTTTGCAGTGTGTAGTGAGGGGTGTGGGAAACACACTCTGGAATTGGCTCCGTACTGCAGAGATGGCCATTATTGGGACATGTTAGTGGGCTCCAGCCAAGAGCCCCACTGTGTGCTCACTTATTCTTGATGTGGCATCCATGTCCACTGTAGCATTCCCAAGAATGCTGTGATTGTGCACTATTACCACCCCCCCGCCCCCCGCCCCGCCCCGAGAGCTGCACAAATACTGGGATGCACAGAGACACTGAAACCACATCTATCATTAACGCAGTAGGACTTTCCCCCAGTCTGGGGCACTGTCCTTCTGGAGGGGAGAGCACTGGGACCGGGAAGAAAATGCACCCTCCCTGTCCTTGGCACAGTGGATCACCTACCCATCTCCTTGAGCTCCGAGTTGAGAAGTTCTAGCCAATAGGCGTCAATCTCGTCCAGGTCATAGCGGCTGCCCCCTGGCCAGTCAGGCTGGGAGCCCTCACCAAGTGCAGGGCTGTTTGGAGACACCTGTGTAGGAGGGCCTTCCAGCGGTGGGAGGATCCTGGAAAACGGGTTCATGAAGAGAGAGGCCATTAATTAGTCTGCCAACCCCTGGGGGCTCCAGTGAGTTGGTAGACTGAGTTGAGGTGGTGGCAAAGTGAGATGTGGGACTTTGATGCCCAATAAAGCTCATCCTCTTTTATCCCCTCTGTCTACTTTCTCCTCTACCATCTGCCCATACCACATACTCAAATGACTGTGGGTAGGTACACAAGACATAGATCCAAAGGGCTGTGGGGCAGAGTGACAATGGGGGTGGAGGCTGATCCACTGGCCTGGCCCACCACATCCACATCCACTCTGGCCAACCACAGCCACCTCCACTATCCTCCCATCAGGATGGCTGGGCCTTGGCCTTGTCCTACCTGGGCCTATAGGATGTCCTATGTGCCATTCTGGGCAATGCCCTGTGACAGTCACTTGGGGACCAATGGGATACAGTCAGCTGAACTCCAGGTCTTTTTGCATGATCCCCTCACCCTAGGCTGGGGAATGGCCAGGGAGTGTCCACAGAGCCTCCCGAGCTCCGATCCCTCCTCCACCAACATCGTAAAGTGCTATGGTCTTAAGCAGAACTGAGGCCAACTCTTCCTTGGGTTAGGAGGCACTCTACCAGGCTCCACTGTTGGGACCCACACACCTTGTCCTTCCACGACCCAGCTGGGTTCCATGAGCAGCAAGTCCCTTACTGATGTTACTTGCCTCCCCATTTCCCAACCAAGACTGTGGCAGAGTAATTCCCTTGCATACAAACATGGGCACTAATGTCCCAGGACCACCTAGAACCTCTGTCCTCCCTTGAGGTACGGCTCTGCCTCTGAGGCAGCTTGAAAGGGCCCTGAATGCAGACAGAGACCAAGCCCAGCTCTGCCACTGAATGTCTCTGTTACCTGGTGTCATCACCCCCCCAAAATGGGCAAATAATTACAGTACCTACCTTTATGTGGTTGGTGAGTTTACAAAGATTATACATGTAAAGCTTTCGCAAAGTGGCCAGCACAAAAGATAATAAGAACTGCGTGTGTGTGTGTGTGTGTGTGTGTGTGTGTGTGTGTGTATGAGACATCTGGATATCACCTTCCTCCTCCTGAAATGAGAAGGGAATGTTTGGCCTCGGGAGGGCAGTGTCCCCTCCATGCAGCTGTGTGTTGCCCCTCAGTCCTGACACCAGTTTAAAATGCCAGCTCTTTCCACCCCCCGCTGGTTGCCATGGTTATTGTCTGGAGCCTGCTTCCATTTGGTCAGCCCTGCCAAGCCTAGAGGCCCCTCACTTGCCCCGGAGGCCTCCTGGGGTCGGAAGCAGAGCTGCCAGGGGCTGTGACTCAGTGCAGGCTGGGCAGAGCCCAAGATGCCACAGAGACATGCCTGGGAAGGACCCCTGGCTCCAGGAAAATCCCATGTCAGTAAAGAGGCAGGAAGGATGCAGGGCATGGGGAAGGAGGAGCCCAAGCAGGAAGAGGAAAAGGCCTCCAGGCTAGGAGGGAGACCTGGAGAAGGTGGGAGGCAGGAGGAGGAAGGGTCAGCATCACCTTTCCCACACAAGAGGCCCAACATAAGGAGGGTCTTAGGTAATGATGATGGCAGATTGCCCCCCAGGTGATTCCAAATGGAGTCACACTGCTGATTCAATGAAATGCTGCCTTTCCGCAAGAAACTGTCACTTCAATGAACACTTCCTTTAAAAGCATGGTCTGGGCTTGGGGAGTGGCTCAAGTAAGTGGTAGAGTGCCTACCTAGCAAATGTGAGGCCCTGAGTTCAAACCCCAGTATCACAAATAAATAAATAAATAAGGCACGGCCTATAAATCTGTCACAATTCAGCTTGTTTGTGCCCTAAGCATATGTTTAGTCAGGGCTTGGGGAACCCCTTGTCCAAATGGCCTCCTAATAACACAATGCTACCCACACCTGCTTGCCTATCAGCTGCCAATTGGTTAGACCTTGGGGGCCAAGATCTGGTTTTCTCTCTGGGGAGTCAAGGCTAAAGGATTCATACCAAAAAAGGCATTTCCTGTGTTTCCTGGGGCTCCCATCTTCATCTCAATGTCCCCTTCTGGCTCTGCAGGAAGCTCTCCTATCAGGCATGGACTGACACGACAAAGCCAAGGTCTCACTCTTAGCTATAATCTCAGCCACACTGAGCTTAGCTGGAAGGAGGTAGACGACTAGGCTGAGATCTACAGGGAAGGGAGGGGTCACAGACAGACACCAGAGGTTGTCTGGCTGCCCTGGGTAGAATCTTCTGACTACACGAAAATCTCTCACCCAGAGAGATTTTAGACCATGAAGTGGGCAGACCTGCTCAAAGGCCAGGCAGGGAGAAACAGAAGGGGGCTGGGTAGTCAGACCCAAGTTCTCACTCTGGGCCTCACAGGGACAACCCAGGGTTTGTTCCTGTGGCCTCTGATTTCCTGGCCCAGCAGCCCACTAGGCCCCAGTGGCTCTGCAAGAAATTCCCCAGAATTTCCCGACTTCCTCATCTATCGAATGGGGACAGTGCTGTGTACTCTGTAAGTAAGACCATTAAATAAGAAGATGAACCTAAGAGGCTCAGTGAAGCTAGTACTCAGACAGGAGTTCCTCCAGAAATTCTGCCCATGGTGGTTGCCACACAGCTTCCAGGAGGGCTGTGCAGCAGGGAAGCATGCAGAGAGATGGAGAGGCTGGGATGGGGGAGAGAGGGAGGAAGAGGCACAGAGAGCTATCCAAGGGGCCCCCTTCACAGCCCCAGGCTATCCTCTCCAAGCCCCAGACTGGCTGGAAGTGCCTGGCTCCTACCAGACCAGTCAGTGCAGCCACGCATATGTTGGGAATGCATGCACCTCGTGAAGCCAAGGCAGTGTAGACACGTGTCTCCTCCTGATGTCAACAGATAAAGCACGCAACAGACTGAATGAAGCTGAGCTACTGGTGTGGAAGCATCTACAATTAATTACCCAGGCCCATGGATATTTCTGGAACCACCTGATATTTTCATGAAGTAGAGAGGACAGACTTGCCAGGCAAACATAATCAGAACCTGCCTCTCTGCTCAGCAGACAGACTGCCCGTCCCCATCACCAATGGGCACGAGTATTCTCATTTAATTCTGACTACCACACTGCTCTGTAGGTATGGGTATTGTCCCTGTTTTAGACAGGAGAAATTGGCTCTAAGAGGTCAAGTCACAGCTCTTGGGTCTGACAGGTGAGAGTGTGGGACTGGCTAGGTGCCTGAACCATGTCACTGGCCCCAGAGAGGGATGTGCAGAATAAAAATCTCCTCCCATTCATTCGCTCAGAGTATATTCCCAATGTGCCCCTTAGACCTCCCAGGGTAGCCCAGGGCTCCCCTAGTCCTCAGAAGGCTCCAGACAAATAAGTATTTGTGGCACTCGGCTCTCAAGAAGTCACTGGAGAAGGAAGGGTCCTCAGCAACATCCAACCCCCACCGAGCACGTGGGTAGGGCTCAGTCCACTTTGTCTGTGATCCCATGCCCAGCACAGGGCTGGCACTATGCAGGCTCTTGGTGTGTATGAGCCATTCACAAGTGTGGTTGCCAGGAAAGGAAGTAATGGTGCCAATGTCAAGGGAAGGGACAGCTGTGATCTTTGTCCCAAGCCTGGTCTACATGGACTCAAGCACAGCCATGAGGCTGCCAAGGCCAGAAAGGGTCTGCCAACAGCCCAAGCTGCCCAGCTCAGGCAGGCTGGTGAGTCGGGGAGGCTGGGATCCCAGGCCCTGTGCCCTAAGGGTTTCCCAGGGTTCTGAGAGAAGCACTTGACTTCACTCTTTAGTGAGAAGCAAGAACCACGGCCATGTAGCTAGGTCCTAGACAAGAGTAGGCAGGGGTACTCTAACCTTACCTGGCAGGGTATGAAACTCAGCAAAGACTCTGACCCAGCCCTGGCAGGGCAGGCCAATGAGAGGCTGGTCCACTAGCAACTCCTTCCTGAGCATCTACTGAGTCTAGGCACTGGGCTCCCCCTCAACAAACTTCTTTAAAGGGTCCTTTAAAAGTGAGAAGCATAGCTTGTTTCAATTTTAAGGACTAGTTAAAAGTCTGCCAGGCACAGTGGCTCACACCTATAACCCTGGTTATTCCAGAGGTAGAAAGCAAGAGGATCACAGTTCCAGGTCAGCCTGGGTAAAAAGTTATTGAGACCCCATCTCAACCAATAAAAAGCTGGGCGTGGTGATACAGGCCTATCATCCCAACTATGCAGGAAGTGCAAATAGAAGGATAGAGATCTAATCTGGCCCAGGCATAAACATGAGACCCTATCTCAAAAATAACCACAACAAAAAGGGGAGAGGGGTGTGGCTCAAGTGGTAGAGCACCTGCTTAGCAAGCATAGGCCAAGTTCAAACCCCAGTACCTGAAAGGAAGTCTGACTTGATCTGCTGTGGGATCTGTCTGGAGTGACTGTAATCTAACTCCAGACAGTTTTTATAAAACAGAGGTCCCATGCCCAAGAGTCTTGCATACATCATTGAACTAGATCATCCCCACAACCCCATAAGGAAGTTATTATCCTTACAATTCCTATTTCACAGACAACAAAATTGGGGCTGAGAGAGATTGCATTTCTGACCCAAGGTTCACACTTAATGTGCGTGGCAATTTAGACCCAAGTAGCATGGTTCACAGAATAGAAACAAGGCTGGAAAGGAATTCCAGGGTTAGGAGTCCCTTACTAGAGAGCAACCTCCCCTTTATCCCTGTTCCAATAGCCTCTAGCCTAGCCACCCAGCTCACCTCACCACAGGCTCTGGAATGGCCTCTGCCCCAGCAGGCACCTGCACACCTTTCTCCCATTCCTGTCGCCATGGGTCTGCCAGGATGTAGTAGTCATCAGGGCTGAGCTGGTAGGAATCTGGGATCTTCATGGCTGTGATCAAATCTGTCCGGAAAACCTGGCAGGGGCGAGAGGGGAAGGAGTGGCTTCAGATTAGCTCAGGGTGGTCTATTCCACAAGCCGGGGGAAGAAGCAAACAGATGCATGTGAAGCGGGCTTTCTGCCTGCCCCCTTATCAATCAGACACAACAAAAGCAGCAAGAATAAATAACATATCTTCCATGAACCAGCACAAGCCTTGCACACAGTAAATGTTCCATAAACATGACGAATTGAATTCACATGGTTCTGACCTATTAAAAGGACAGAGTCTGAGAGAGAGAGAGAGAGAGAGAGAGAGAGAGAGAGAGAGAGAGAAGGGGAAAGACGTGCAGAGAAGGGCAAAATCAAAACCGTAATAAAAGGGGAGGGTTATGAACGCAATTATTGTCATTATATGACTGCAGGGAATTGCTGATGGAGGTTCAAAATTCTGTTATAGATTTGCACTCACAGGCACAAGTGGGTGTATAAAATAGCACAAGGCACCAACTCCAAGAAAATGAAAAGCCAGGACCTTATGCAAATAGTGAGCATAGAGCCTGGAGGTTCACATAAGTCAGGACTTCAGAGTCCCAAGGACAAGGACCCTGCCCCTTACTTCACCAGGGCTCTGTATTGCCACCTTCGGTGTGTGATACATTAGAAGAGGATAATCACCTTCCGTCTTCATCAATCTCATCCAACTTCCCTGAGAGTCAGGACATGAGGCCACTCCCACAATGCTTCTGTGTTTCCTTCTGAGCCTGCTCATTCAGGGGGTAACTATTCTTCCCACTGTCCCATCTGCTGCCCCCAACTCCACACCGGAACAACCTCCAAACCCACTCCCAGCTGGCAATTGCAACGCCTCCAGCCTCTATCACCTAATCCCACTTGGTCCCCCCACAACGTGGTACCGTGGAATATGATGGGGCACAATGTGACTTGCACAGGTGCCAACTTTCCCAGTGATCACCGCTTGAGAATCACAAGTTAAGGAACTCCCATCAATGAGAAGAGAAACCACTTCAAGGACTCCAAGACCTAGGCCTCACCTCCAAACCCAGCCCCCACTGAAGTCAGTCAGCTTACTTTGTGATCACTATATGACTGCAGAGAACTGCTGGTGGAGGCTCCTGAAACACCAGTAGAGGCCTACAGTCTGCCTGCTGGGGTCCCACTCATTGGTGTATGTGCCCCACTGGAATCTTGATCCAGAACCACAAGAAAAATGAGTGAATGGGTGCACTAACAGGTATAGAAGCAGCATCTTGCAGAATCTAATTTATGTCTCCATCTAGCTCGACAATGCCCTGGCTTAAAAAAGGTCAAGTTTCCTGAAGACTCTATTTGCCAATATAATTTAATTGTTAAGACTAACACCCTAACATTTAACTAGGACGCCAATGTGAAAAAATTAAAATCAGATTACAATTAAATGCTAATTAAACAGAAGACGAAATGTGGCTAAGATTTCACAGCCCTGATAATTTGCATATCTTATTAGCAAGCAGCAAGACAGCTATTACAAGGGCACAAGCTCAAGACACTGGGTGCTTTGGTGGTGCCCTTTTGCAGCCTGACTTTGCTGGAGGGGACCTTTCCCCACTGAGGCCTCTGAAGACTCTGCCCAGGCCAGCAGGGCTGGGCTCCCTTAGTTCCCCAGGAGGCCTGGCATATGACCTGACAAACCCAGTATCTCAGCTGACCCCAAGGTGATTGAGTGGCGCCACATCCCAGGCCTGTTGCTCTGATGCCATGAGAACCTGCCCTCCTGGGACAGCCCACCATCTTGCTCCACCCTTTTTGTTTTAGTTATTTTTTAAATTGGGTCTCACTTTTTTGGCCTGATGATCTTTATACTCATAGCTGGGATTACAGGAGTAGGCCACGGCAGCCAGCCTAAAAGCTATTCTTAAAATTAAACTATTATTAGTTTCTACCCCAACTCAGAGAGGTACTGTCACCATTCCTATTTTACAACTGAGAAATGTGGAATTTGGAGGAGTTAAGATCAACATGTTGGAAGTGGCAAAGAAGCCAAGGCCAACACAACCCCAAAGCCTGCTGATACACAGACCTCCCTACCTAATACCTATTGGTTACTGAAGCCAAATCAGGTGGATTCCCCAAGAGGAATATGCAAATCTGTTGGTCGCAATGGCTCTCCGCTGTCCTCCCACTGTCCTCAGGGTGACCTGGAGGACTTTCCTGGCTGCACCTATGGTCATAAGGATACACCTGCAGTCTCCCAAGCATTTGACCCTTCACACCAGAGCTCCTGCAAGGGACACTCTTTCTTGTCCATCATCAAAGTGGGGCATACGTCATCAGTCATCAAGGTCTCAGTCCAGCCCTCAGACTCTCTGGAAAGACATATCCAATACCAGAGTGAGTTTTGGGCTTTGTCTGAACTGCCACAGCTCCTGTATGGGAATCTCCTGCTTTCCTGCCATGTCTTCCCCCACCAGGTGAGCTCAATGAGGTCTAGCTGGGCCACAGAGGTAGAGTTGGGCAGTGCACACAGGACCTGGCACATGCTAGGTGCTAACGATTGTTGAATAACCCAAGATCCTTTCATGGGTTACTGCTTGAGGCTAGAGCTGGGTATTCCATTAACTTCCAAAGTAGCCCCTGTACATAAAACCTGACCACAAATATGGTAGCCAGCTTATAACCTACACATCTGTTTGTTTTGAATTACCAGGAGTTAGGCTTGCAAAAGGCATATTCTCTTAAAATTCCTTTGAATGATGTATGAAAACTAAATAAAGAATAAAATGGACACTGATGAATGGGATTCTTGCTGTCGCTAGAAAGTTGGGAGCTGGAAAACAAGTTATTTTCTTAGAACGTTAATGTTTACTATTTTTCTCTCTTTTGGCAGAAATCGACAAATTGTCTTTAAAGGTCTGCTGCCTAGCAACCAAGTTCTGCTGAGCTGCTGGGAGACACAATTGTAGCTTCTTCATGTTTAAAGGCCCCAAACTCGAATTTAATAACAAACTTGAGTACCGACGCTATCCCAGCCAGTATACTACCTCAGCTGGGACCGAAGACCCTGCTCTGCCAAGAGTGGGGACATCACCCAGGAACACATGACACAACCCTGCTGGCAGTTCCTTTACCTGCGATCAAAGACCAAAAGCATTCACTAGTTCTCTGCACCTGTTTCCCCAGGAAGGCTGAAAACAAGCTCTGTAATAAAACAGCAGTGGAATCTGGTTTCCAAAAGCAAATAATGACATTAGGCTACCTTTTTTTTTTTTTTTGCTAGGACCAGGGTTTAAACTCAGGGCTTCACACTTCTAAAGCAGATGCTCTAACATTCAAGCCACACCTCTAGCCCATTTTCCTCTGGTAATTTTGGACATGGGAGTCCTGGACTGGCTGAACTGTGAACCTTCAGATCTTAAGTCTCCCAAGTAGCTAGGATTGCAGGCATGAGCCACGGGCGCCCAAACAACATTAGGCAATTTTTAACGTGTGCTGACACGGAATAAGGAAACATCCAATGAAGTTTTAGAACAAGATGTTGTGATACGTGGCTGCTATCTGAATATTTCATCCCGGAGCCCTGGTTCTCTGCTTCCTTTCCTCAAGAGCTAAATTATTGTGTCACAGAGTCTTTTGGACTCAAAGGCGCCAGGAGGAAGTTTGGTTACTGGAGAGGCTCAGCACTTATCACAATTACAAAATATAATTATTTATATACTTATTGTTTAATGTCCGTCTCCTCTAATCACACTGCAGGAAGACACCACAATGTCCTGTATGTCCACTGCCTTTACCCTGCCCATGTGTGGCACTACGCTCGGCATACAGCAAGTGCTAAGAGCCTGTGGAATGAGTAAGTAGATAATGAAGGCACCCCAGGATTTGCCTGAAGTATATAGCTAAACCCTGAAACTTCCTGTCAAGTAGAGACAGACAGGGAAGGTAGAATCAGGAGGCTGGCCCAAAGGACTTTTCCAGGTGGGAACTCAGAAAATGGATCACTGTCGCAAAGCCAACTGTGCTAAGTGGCTAACTACATAGTCTCACCTAATTCTTGTAGTTCCCATTTTACACATGTGCAGGCTGAGGACTTCGAGTTCTGCACTGTCCTTTAATCATACAAGCCAGATATCTTTTAAATAATCTTTACTGGGCTGGACTCTAATAAAGAATACCTCTGCCAAGAGGAAACTTAAACAGTGAAAAGTAGGTATGAAGCACCAGGACTCTGAGAATACCTCTGGCTCAGCCATGTTTCAAGTTCTGCTAGGCTAAGTTAGTTTTATTTAAAAAAAAAATTAAAAACCTACTCAACATCTCTCTCTCCTATTTTCAAGAGAATGACAGCACTTCCTGCTCTTAAAGAGAATTTATTACGCACATTTCTTTTGCAAGACAAGTCCCAGAGGCCAGGAGGCCTTTCCAGCTGGCGGGAGAAGCAACATTTCCGACTCTACTAGAAGTGAATTCTTACACACAACCCCCCTCATCCCCCACCACCCGGCCCAGAATGAGTCTCAGAAAAAGCAGGCACTTGGCCCAGCGGAAAGGCGCTCTCCCACCCCCTGGGAATCCTACTCAAAACCAAGGAGGGGGAGGGGGCAAGTTCAGAATCTGTTTGGGGTTCTCTTGCTCTCTCTTATTGTGGCAGTTTACATGTCACAACGTACGTCATCACGTTTTTAACACGAAATGTTATGTCAAACATCTGAGTAACACTTCTGCTCCTCCAGAGTGCTTATTTATTCTGTGGTTTTGAACCCCAATAATCTAGTCACCCCCATCTTCACCTTTCTTTCAGGATAGAAGGAGTCCTGCCCCTCCCTCCCAGCCCTTTTGGTGGCAGTACTAGAGTTTGAACTCACGACTTTGCACTTGCCAGGCAGGTGCTCTACCACTTGAGCCACACCTCTAGCCCTTTTAGCTTTTATTTTTCTTGAGTTTTTGCCTGAGGTACACCTCTTGCATAGTTGGGATTGCAGAAACTTTTTTTTTTTTTTTTGCATTGGTTGAGATGAGGCCTCACTTTTGGCCCAGGCTGGCCTGGAATGGCTATCCTCATAATCTCTACCTCCTGAGTAGCCGGGATTATAGGCATGAGCCACCATGTGCAGCTGAAGGATTGCACTTTTAAAAGCATGGATCAAGCTGTTTATCTTCACTCACTACCACTGGGGGTGGGGGTGAAAATGGGGAAGGGTATCCTCACATAGGAATATTGGGGGACAGTGGGTCTGAGGATATTCCCTTGCTGGTAGCGAGGTTGCTTTCACCTCAGACCCTGTTCCTCAGGACAAAGAGGTGGGTATCAGGGAAGGACAAAGAGGTGGGTATCAGGGAAGGGATATGTGGAACATACTCATGGTGAATTGATAGTCACCATGGCCTATCACTTTGTTGATAGTTGCACCCCAACTCCCACTCTCCCTAATCCGGGATCATCTAGGCTTCCATTTCAGGATGGCCAACTTCACTTGATCCCTGCCCCAATCCCCAAGTTCCACAGGGCTCAGGAATGGACAGTCACATTCTTAGAACATGGTCCAGACAAATGACAGTTTTGTCATTTGTCCCAGAGCTCCTCGGAGGCCAAGCCTGGGCCTTTTGGCAAAGCTGGCTGCACCTCCCATAACGGACACTTTCCTGCGCTGCACCTGCATCCTGCTGACAGTCAGAGGACTAGCTCCCCAGGGACAGGGCCTGCGCTTTCTGACTCCAAAAGCCCCAGCACTGGCCAGGGCAGCAGGCTAGGCCTCCCGCTCATCTTACTCAGCACCACAGGTCCAGGCGGACTTCTGGGGACGCTGACTTCCTGAAAACACAGCTTTTTGCCTCCATTCGCCTGCTGGGGGAAACCCCAACTGCTTGGCCTAATCTTTCACCTGCCTCTCAGCCCCAAGGCCTGAGGAAGACATAGCCTCCAGCACAAACCGCAGGGCTGGCCTCCAGATCTCTTCCAGAACTGTCCTGCACCCCACCCCCACCTCACCTTCGACAGAAACCTGCCAGTTCCCTAGCACCTGCAGGTAGATGGCTAGGGACTGCCCACCCATCCTCACTCAGGCCTCAGCACAAGTCAAAGAACCCGGCAGGAGAGCCCCTCCCCCCTCAAGCAAGTTGCAGCTTCCAGGGAGCAATAAGCCAGGAGTTTCTATCTTAGGCAAATGGAGAGGAAGTCTAGGGCGGGAGCGCTCACCCTGGCCCCCAGCAGGAAGGCTTTTATTTATGAACACACAGGTACCTCCAGCTGAGGCAGGCCATTTAAATCAGAATGCCTAGGGTGGGTGGTAGTGATGGCTGGTATTGGCAAGTGAATCGTCTCCACTCTGAATTCTTAGATTCTTAGAAATGTGAACTACAAAGGATTAAGCACTAACAATGCTAGTGAGATGGGTAAGTCTGACCAGGCCAGATAGCTCAGGCGCTCACAGAATTTACACAATAAATAACGCCCCAGACCAGGCCGATCCTTCCCCTCCTTCAGGATAAGGGCTAAGGGACGGAGCTCAGCTTTGTTGAGATGCCACAGGCAGGCAAAACAAGAGGACTGCAGTAGGCGAGACATCGGACTTAGCTCTAACTTTCCTTTCACTACCTAAGGGGAATCTGGGGAATACTTCAGATTTATAGGACTTCCACTAAAAATCCTTAAGCTAGCCTCCCAGGCCGTCCCTTCAGCCCCCAGTACTGAGGCCACACTCGCCTTTTCCTTTGGCTGAGGGGGGGCCACCCACTGGGTAAGGGCCAGTTGGGAAACTGGGCCTCAAGGCCTCAGCTCTGTCCAGGGTCCTGACTCATGGTCAGTACTTTCTTCAGCCTTGGGGCTCCTCATTCAGTGTCCAGGTTTGGAGCTGAGGAGAACAAGTGAACCATGGCCTGCATGGCTCTGCAGCCACCAGAGGCGGGTTTTGTACCACTCTGTCAGACTGAGTGCCCAAAGGAACCCCCTTGGCCAGGAAGCCCTTGGCCCCCAGGCCTGGCTGACCATAAAGCTCCTCCTTGCTTCTAGTCCATTCACAGAAAGAGCAGAGTAGCCCAGCGGGCATATTTAGTACAATTTAGTGCAAACATTCTCAGCAGCCAAGTCCTCCTTTCCTCCCTGCCCTCTTATGAGCCAAATAATTTGGAAGCTTTCATTGACGATTTCTTCTCTGCCCCCACGATAACTCAGAAATTTATGCCGGCCAGGGCTCAACCTTCTCACTTAGGGGATGAGGGAAACCTCACAGGCCACTCTCCAGCTTGCTGTGGGAGGAAGAGCTTGTCCTTGGCGACAGTTCAAGGCACAGAGGACTCCTCAGTCCTTCTGGGGGGGGGAAGGAGATGCCTCTGGTCAGAGCTCAAAGACATTTGCAGGAGCTCCTGGTCTGGGGTGGGCCCGGGCCATGGGCAGCCAGTCCCCAGCAGGGGCCTTACCCATGGTTTCATTCTATTTTTAGATGCAAAGCTCAGGGTTGGAAAACCCAAGAGGCAGGGGAATTTTCTGCCCCATGCAAATTGTTTTCTTTTCAGTCTGCTGCTGACACCTGTTTCCTCCCAGCCAGTACAGATCCTGGTGTAGAAAGCTGCTTAGCCCCTGGGAGGCAGCCCCTCCTCCCACATACCTCTTGCAGAGACTGAGGAAGGATAGGGGGAAGAGGGGGGCTTGAGTTCAGTCCAGACTCAAAGGAATGAGCCAGCCCCTCACCCCACTTCAAAGTGAACTGCTCCCCGGAAGGGAGAGACTCTGGACACTCTGGGGCAGGAACCTCATGTCCAAATGGGCACTGACAGCTCCTGCCTTCCAGGACCAGGAAGGTGCATAAAGGTGGCTGCTGTCCTACTCATTAAACCATAGCAGTTGGGGAGCCACTGTGGGTTTCAGGACTGGGGGACCCCATACAGCCATGAGGAGGCCAAGCCCCTTAAGGCCCCTCCCTACTGGGAGGCTTCACAGACTTCAACTAGCACCTTCTACTCTCCCCCACCCCCTTCCTCAGCAGGGCAGCGCCAGAAGGACAGGAAGGTCCTCAGTGTCCCCCCAGTCCCCAACAACACCCCCAGAGATATCTCCATCCATCTCCACCCCACCCACAAGGTCGGAGGAAGGACAACAAATTAGGGGTGGATAGGGCATCAAAGGATAGGCCATCTCCCAAGGGGAGGGTCCTAGGGCAGGGCAGTTCCTTTTTCTTGAGTTCCTTTTTCAAATACAAATACAAGGCTTTGTGGAAGACATTCCCCATCTCCCCACCCCACCCAGGGGCCGGCTAGACTGCAGCGCCAGGATTAACCCAGTGGTGAACAGCAGGAGAGGAGGGGACAGTTTAGAAAAAGACACCCTTCCCCACTCCATGCCAAGCCAAGAACTGACTCTGCAACAGAACTCAGGGCCTTCCACCCCAGTTAGCCCCAAGTCTTCAAGGTCTTGTTACATGACCTTGGGGCCCTCAGTTTCCTTTATAACAGAAGGACAAAGAATCTACAAGAGTCCTGAGAATTCAGGGCTAATTGTTTTTGTTTTGATTTTCAGCAGTACAGGGGTTTTTAAGCTCAGGACCTCCCATTTTCTAAGCAAGTGCTAAGCCACTCAAACTATGCCCCAGGCCTTTTTGCTTTAGTTATTTTTCTATTAAGTTCTATCTCTGTTTCTAGGGGCAGGCTCCAACCCTGTTCCTACCTCTGCCTCTCTGGTAGCTGGGATTACAGACGTGAACCACCATGCCAAGCCTTCGGCTAGTTTTAATGATGAAAATGTAGTATCCAAGCCTGATGTGGTGATGGACCTGTAATTCTGGCTACTTGGGAGGTGTTGGTAGGGGAATCGAGGTCCTGAGCTGCCGGGAGTAGCTCAAGTGGCAGAGCGCCTGCCTAGCCAACGTGAGACCCTGGAGTTCAAACTCCAGTACCACAAAAAAAAAAAGTCCAAAACCAAACTGAAACAAAACAAACAAAAAACACAAAAAGGACTTGGGGTTGTGTCTTAAGTGGTAGAGTGTTTACTAATCTCAAAGCCCTGAGTTCAACCCCATTACCCACACCCACCCCGCCCCCATATAAGTGCCCAGCAGGCTGCAGTACAGGCCAGGCCTTGTGAGAGCCAGGTTGGCAAAGTTCATGTCTAAATGTTCTTGCAGCCCCATCTATGCCAAAGGCCTCTTCTCTGCCCAGTGGCCCTGGCACTAAAGGAGCGATAAGTCCCTGGCATGGGACTTTTAGGGTCCTGTCTACCTCCAATTCTCTTCTGCACAGCACTAGAAGACATAAACACCTCTCCTTCCTCCGGGCAACAACCCAAGTCAAAGCAAAGAAGGCTTACAAATACAGATGTGTGTGAAATGATCACAAGCCACATACAACTAACAGGACAGCTTTGAGGACCCCATCCTTCAGCCCAACACTAGTAAACTTTGTCACCCTTGGCTTGGTCTCAAAAAAAAAAAGTCCCAAGTCCAGTTTTTACTCCCCCAGCTATAAGCCACCAATGTTTCTTTCCTGGACAGCTGCAAATGCTCTCCCTTCTCCCACAGCAGCCAGTGGGACCGTTTATTAAAACCTCAGACTATGTCATTATCCTCTTTACTGTCCTTAAAAGGCTTCTCTTGAATCAACAGGAACAGCTTTCTGACAACCTACAGGACTTGGGTGAACCAGACCCCCATTCACCCCACACTGCCACACTGGCCTCCCTTTACACAGGAACTTAGCCCTCTGCCAAGAATGTTTTTTCCTTGCCAGGCACTGGTGGTTCACACCTGTAATCCTAGCTGCTCAGGGGGCAGAAATCAGGAGGATCCACAGTTCGAAGCCAGCCTGGGAAAATAGTGCGTGAAACCCTACCTTGAAAAAAACTCATCACAAAAAAGTACTGGAAAAAAAAAAAAGGTTTTTCTTCCTTTCCCCCAACATTTGCCTGGCTCACTCTCTCGCTCCTCCCCAGCCCAGCTTCATCTTCCTCTGGAAGCTGCCACTACCTACCTCTGAGGGCTTCTTTTCGTTCTGCCGGGGCCAGCCCGACTTGGAGCTGCTGGGCAGTTTGGAGCATCTTGATGCTGATGTAGATGTAGCGTGACCTGCAAAAAGAAAATAGCCCGTGAGGGATCCTGGAGGGCCAAGCACATCACTCACCCTCGTCCAAAGATAGGAAAGCTCTAAGGGGTAGCTCTGGCTTGAATCATTAGGAGGTGGAGGCCTCTGTGAGCAGCTGATACAACTGCCCCTGCTCTGGGACTCAACCTCTCCAATGATGAACCAGGACGTAAACCATTTTCCACTCGCCAACCAGAAGGGACTCAAGAAATCAAAGGCGCTTACCAGGGCTCTGTGTTAGCATACTGTGTGGCCCTCAGACAAGGAAGGGCCTGGTCCTCTTTGAGATTCCATTTCCTTCCCTCAAGGAGGGTTGAAGCTGGGTGCCAATGCTCATGTCTGTAAATCTTAGCTACTTGGGAGGCTGAGATCTGAAGGATCAAGGGTTGAGGCCAGCCCAGGCAAATAGACTCCATCTCCAAAATAATCAGAGCAAAATGAATTGGAGGCCTAACTCAAGTGCTAGAGTGCCTGCTTTACAAGCATGAAGCCTGAGTTCAAACACCAGCCCCACCCCCAACCCCACCCCCAAAGAAAAAAAAGAGTTGGAACAAGCCTCCAGCCTGCTCCAGATTAAGTGCATTAACAGTACTCTGGCGTGATGCCCAGTGGGTTACAGAGGCAGGGAGGGCAGAGCAGTGGGAAGTAGACCTAGAGACCACCAGGCTGCAGACCTGACCCAGCCTCTTACCCACTTGTCACCTTAGGCTTAATCTCTCCAAGTTTGAGACAGGAAATTCTACCTAGCCCAGGCTAGCCCTGATCTTCCCACCTTAGCCCCCTGAACACTGGAATCATAAGCCTGCTTGCTTTTCCAAAAAATGAAAGGTGCTGTGGATTGGATAACGGTCTACCAAAGATCCAAGTATTAAATACTTGGCCCCAAGGAGGGAGCTACTGGGAGAGGCTTGGAGCTTTATGGGAGGCCCTTAGGTCACAGCCAATCGATTATAGACTGAAATCTCCAAAGTTGTGAGCTAAGTAAACCTTTCTTTTTCTAAGTTAATTATCTCACATATTTCGTTGTAGTAACATGAAACTAACGGGGGCCAAGAGATGGACTGTCTTCAAAGGGCTGACTAAAAATCTTAGGATTCCTAAGAATTCTAGCACATAGCAATTCTTCAATGAACATTAGTTATTATATAGAGTCTGAAGCCCTTGCTAGACTATAAGGCTGTGCTCTTGGCCCCTAAGAGTTAAAAGAACTGTAAGAAGGAGAAGGGAAACTCAAGGCTTTGGCTGAATAAAAGTAATAACCATGGGTGAGCAGGGGTGGGGAGAGAGCCAGCTCCAGCTTGGGCCCACCCTGATGCAGCTCCAGGGCTCAGGCGCCCAGGTGCCTCTTCCAAAGGTGCCTGGCCTTCTCCCGCACTAAAGTTAGAAGCAGAGGACGTGGTTCTTGGTTCTACTAAGCCAAGCTACAAGCAGCATGTTGCAGCAACAGAAGGCTGGGTGCTGTGATCTGCTCCAGGGAGGGTGGGCAGGCCACGCTGGACACCAGAGCCAAACCCAGAGGACAGTGAATGAGACCTGGAGGTAAGGTAGGGCTGGAAGCTAATCAGTCATCTTAGCACATCTATCCTCCGGCCCATGGGGACTGTGCAACTTTGGGAATTAGGACAGGCCTTGCCGACCCCACATATTCATGAACAAATAGGTCTGGATGTACAAGGCTCCAGACCCACCCTCACTAGCAAAGCTGCGTCATTCTTAGCCTGGGCCTCCACCAAGGCAGCCTTGCAAGGGGGAATCTTCCTGGCAGCAGTTCCTCCTACCATGGCAGATGGAACTCCAACAGGCACAGGCAGGCCTGGATTCCTGGGCCATCAGAGAACAGCTGCTATGACTTCATAATGAACAAGAGCTCTCACCTTCACACGCCATCCCCCTCCCCTTCTCTGTTCTAAATTTCAAGAAGCTCCAGGAACCCCTGACCCCCACCATCAACCATCCAACTGACACATGGGCCCCACCTCTGAGATTCTATTACACGAAGATTAGGCTTCTTCATTTATTTCTTCAGCCAACATTTACCAAGCACCAACTTATGTGCCAGAATGTAGTTGGGGACACAGCAGTGAGCAAGGCAAGAGCCCTTCTAACCAGGGAGTTTACCACTAGTTAGGAAATGATACTTATCAGTGATTATAATAAATAGCAACAGGCTTTGTGTATGTGATACAGAGACTTCTGAAAAGGGCCCTGACTCAACAGGAAGGCCAGAGGGACTTTTTTCTTCTAGAAATTGCCAGAAGCAGCAAATGTAAAGGCCCTGAGGAGGGTAGCTGATCCATTCTAACCAAAGCTAAACACTGAGTGAGACTCAGTTCTCAATAGGTAGTGGGACAGCAAGGCCCCAAAGGCAACAGTAAGAGCAAGGACTGAGGACCCAGGAGCAGAGGGACCTGCCTGGATTTCTATTTTCATCAGCATGGCCCTGGGTTGTGTTGACATGATAGAGCAGTCTCTTCCCACCCCTGGTAACTACTCAAATTCTTCCCAGCAGAAGTCCCAAGTGGGGAGGCCTTACTGTCAGTGGTGTCAGAGTTGTCGCTGCTGACCGAGTATTTTCGCCTCTTCTCTTCCATCTGCAACAGAAGGCAGGCCCATTACACTCATGGAAAGGTTGGGAAATCCTCAATCTTTCAGGAAATCACCCCAACCCCTACTTCCCCACACTCCTCTATGGAGAGAAGAGGATAAGGTCCTGGCCTACCCAGCCTACTTTGCCAGTCTCACCCACTCCCTACCCACCCTCAGAGGCTCAGCAGTTGGGAGAGGAGGCCCAACCTCTGAGGCCAGAACCCTCAGAGCAGCAGGAGTCTGGCGAGAGATGTTGCAGAGAAGGCTGGGAGAGTGGGCAGTCAGCAGGCCCCCAGTTCCCACTCAAGGAAATGGGCCCACCAGAAAACCCACTCATGCAGATGGTTAGGAGAGGAAACAAGAGTGATTATTCCAGCACATGGCATGGAGGTGAGTGGAGGTAAATGACAATCCTGAGGGTGTGGAAATAAGATAGGTAGGCCTCTACAACACATCAGATGCAGGTGGCTGGCTCTGGGCTGCCGATGTCTCCTGCCCCTCACTGTTCTATGAATAAAGTACAAACCCATGATATCTAAAGGCCTGTCTAACTTCAAAATCCTAAGGATGACACCCTCATAGGGGTCTCCCACAGAGCTAACCCTTCACCTGCTCTGTCTTATGTTCCTAACATATGGTGAGTCGTGAGCCATGAGCTGCTCAACAGTGACTTGACCTAAGGTCTGAAGGTCTGATCCCTGAGCCCACACAGAGCTGCCTTTGTGCAATCCATCACCTCTGGTCTGTTCAAAAAGTTTGCCTACCTACTACTTCCTCTAGTCCTGGATGGCAGAACCTGCTCTCTCATCCCCTCAGAGTAGCGT
Source organism: Castor canadensis (assembly GCF_047511655.1). Classification (NCBI taxonomy): domain Eukaryota; kingdom Metazoa; phylum Chordata; class Mammalia; order Rodentia; family Castoridae; genus Castor; species Castor canadensis. The sequence continues at coordinate 64,421,054 of NC_133401.1, read as the reverse complement.
GGTAACCTGCTCTTACAACTGGTCTGTAGCTCTCAAACTGAGACCGATTTGGAGCTCAGGGTCCAGGGCACACTTCACCATATGGTCTGGAATGGCCTCCCCGCCCACAGCCAAGGGCAGGGAAGGAATCCTTGTCCTAGTGAGAAAGCCCTGCAGTCCAGCCTCTGTCACCTCACACCAGCTGCCCCTAACCTTAGTCTGTTTTTAGGGTGCCCCCTTCTTACCGCAGCCCTACAGAAATCAGGGAGCATTCACTCATAAAGGTGGGTTGTGGTGACCCAGACCTCTGAGCAGACCAGGATGACTCTCCTCCCTCACACCTGGCCTCAGCTAGGAGCTTCTCTCCACCTCAGTATCCCCCACAAAATGGCAGAAAGGCTCTTCGAGGCTGTGCAGCAAGCCCCAAAGGTGCAAAGTGCACTCCACAAGGTAAGGGACCAGGGACATCTGGTGGTTTAAGCAGCTCAGATGCCAAGGAAGCAAAAGCAACAATACTAAGACTGCTAAGCATCTGCTCCAAGATGGGGGATCCCTGGTATACAAGGACCTCACTAAGCCATTAAACAGCCCTAGGTTGTGGGTGGCTACAACAGCTGCTTCCCTTTCACACGTGAAGGCTCAGCGGTTAACTCAAGATGATGGTACTGTATCTCCCTCAGACACAACACTTTTGACCTTCAGACTTCCCTACCTCTATGCTGCTGAAAGCAAGCAGTCCAACAACCACAACCACCACCCTCCTTAACCTCTATGGTCTCACTATCAAGAACATAAGGCAGGTCAGTCACCTTTGGCTCACGCCTGTAATCCTAGCTACTCAAGAGTCAAGAGATCAAGATGATCTCAGCTCAAAGCCAGGCCAGGCAAACAGTTTGAGACCCTTTCTCAAAAACACCCATCACAAAAAAGGCCTGGTGGCTCAAGGCTAGACCCTGAGTTCAAATCCCAGTACCACAAAAAAAAAAAAAAAAGAACATAAGCAGGCGCCATGGAGGTTAGGCACAGCTCAGTGGTGGTGCATGTGTTTAACTTGCACAAGGCCCTGGGTTCGATCCCCATACCCAGGGGAAGGAGAGCAGGAGCTGTGGATATGGGCCGGAGGGGGACAGAGCTGGCGCAGGGGGGGGGGCGGGGGGGGGCGGGGATTTTTCAAATCCCAGCCCTATCCCTCATTAGACCAGGGACCTTGGCAAAGACATGCCTCCCAGGAGGTGAACTGGATCTGGATTTTTACGTGAGTCTCCTGAATTTTTAAAATGTTGGCAAGTGGGTCAGAATTTTTTAAACACTTTGAGAGGGCCAAAGCAAACACATTTGTGGGCCAGAATCAGCCAGTGCGACTAAAGAGTGGCATAAAGCCCTCAGCACAATGGCTAGGGAGCCATACAGTTGCTGGTTGTTAAAAACCACAGAGCCTTAGGCTAGGGTGGACAGTCCTATGAGGATGCCTTGGACAGAAGGGACAGTGACCCTATACAGTAAGGAAAGATCGCTAGAATATACTTCATGACTGTCCACACCCTTCTCACTATGTTGTGTCCTATTGCCCAGGGACCAACAGGTGGCCTGTTGGTAGTACACACACCTTGCCCAAGTCAGCTCTAAACCAAATACCCAGAGTGCCCTGGGATCATTCTCCTGGGCTAGAACTGCCCCGTTTGGAGGCTGTTATTAAAGGAGATTTTGTGGTGGCTTTATTGGAATAATAAATGGGATTTAGAGGGGACCCAATGTTTTGTGAGTGAAGCTTCTTTCCTTTAAACCAAAGTCCATTCAAAAGACCTCTGCCTCAAGTGAGCAGTGACCCGCCCCCATTACAGTGGCTAATGATGCAGAGGACTGAGCCTCTCTGACAGATGACCCTTTGCTCCATAAATTACCTCTTCCAGCCCAACAAAAGGGACTGGATGGACTTTTTTTTTTCTGGTACTGGAGTTTGAACTCAAGGTCCACAGGTTGAGCAACTCCCCACTCCTTTTTGTGATTTTTTTTTTTTTTTTCAAGACAGGGTCTCACTAACTATTTGCCCGGGCTGGTTTGGAACTGTGATCCTCTGCACTTCTGCCTCCTGAGTAAGGACGGGTTTTCTGACTGAAGCTGAACTCCACGGCTGCAGATGTACGTGGGGGATGGAGGTGTTCAGTCTTCATCATGGCCCCCCCAATCTCTCCCCAGGCAAAGGCTCCTCTGGAAGATAACCTCAGTGTCATAAGATACTTGCTTTTGGGGAAAAGAAAGTGGTCCTAAAATCCTATCTGTAAAAGAAGACTCTAGGGAAAGAAAGGTCTTCTTTTTCTGCCATTCATACCAGCCCATTTACATGTCCTTTGTGACCTCAAGCATGGAGACACAGGCAGGAAGTTCTTCTTGGGACTATGGGTGTCCCGGAGGACCCTCGACAGCAGCAACCCACAGGCTCTTTTCTGTGTCCTCTAACCCACACCCAACTCCTAGCAAATCTAGCAGGCTCTCCCTCCAGAATGCATCCGTTTGTGTCCAACCTCTACTGTCACCACTCCTGCCCAAGCCCATCTTATCTCTTGCCTAGACCCCAAGTTCATTTCCTAGCTTTCACCACTGCTCCCCTCATAATCCAGGCTCCTCACAGCAGTCACAGTGATCTTTAAAAGGCATAAATCAGATCACATCGTGCTCTGAAACTCTTTCAAAGGCTTCCTGCTGATCAAAGGACAAGTCTTAACTCCTGACCACAAGAGCCTACAGTCTGGCCCCTGCCCACTTTGACAAATTCACGTTGACCATCATCCCCTTCCTCACCACTTTACAGCTACACTGGCCTCCTTTCATTTGCTCCCACAAGCCAAAGAAGATTCCGTGCTTCCAGACCTGGGTACAAGCTTGCCCTGTGCCTGTAATGTTCTTTTATGTGGTCTATGCGCTTCTGACTATTCACCCATCAGGTTTGGGCTTAAATGTCTCTTTTGTTAGTTTTTGCCCATCATCATATCTAAAGAAATTCACTGCCCCCTTGTTCGAGGTCTTTAAAGGGCCCAGTAGAGCTGCGTGTTGAGATACTTGTTGATTGTCCTCCTTGGGAGTGTGTAAGGAGCATGTCTGGTTAGATCCCTGCAGGAGTCCAAGTAACCCCTCACACTGCACCCAGGACATCACGGGGGTGCTGGGTGTGCTCTTGTCCCTTCCTACAGAAGTGTGGGGACCACACAGCCCAGTTGGCCTGCCTGCCTGGAGCTGACAGGAACAAACACCGCAGGCCAAGATTCTGTCCTGTTTTCACAGCCCGCTTTCCCTGTCTTAACCCCACACATTTTCCAGGAGGCTTTATTTGGTTGGGCTCCTGGCTAATGATCAATGTCAACTCAGTAATAGAGTAGCAATTTGGTGGCAGATGTTTTCTTGGCAGCACTGGCCATTGGTCTTAGTGGGGGCCTCAGGTCTGGCCTTAGAACACCACTGCCCAATGCCAGCCCCCCTTTAAAGACCTCTCTGCAAATAAACTCAAATAAACACCCCGGGCCTCCATTAACGCCCCTCCAGCTGACCCTGGGAACAGTGAGCTTTTCAAGACTGCTACTGCAACCACTCCCGGGGCAGTTAAAACACCCCAACCTGGCCTCCAGCCTCTCCTCTCCCGGGGCCACCAGGCCTGCCTTGCCTGCCACCACACACAGCAGGATTTCATCCCACTCCTTAAAAGAAGAGGGAAAAGGACTTTCAAACAGGCAATTTACCATTCCAGACACAATCTTTCTAAGAGAAACAAAAACTCTCCCTGTCTGAGGCAGACTGCTAAGGCGTGTGTGTAATAAGATGCTAATACAATTTAATGATATTTCGGCTGGAAAACCTGTCCTCAGAGCCTCCTTGTGTCGGGGAGGCCAGACATTCAGAAAACAAGAGCGGCACATTCTTAAACCGCTTGAAACGTGGGTCAGAGCCCCACTCTTTCCTATCTCTCATTAACTTTAATGACTTCTCAGGGACAGTAATTGCAGTAACAAAAATGATTTTGTGCACACAGGGCAGAGGGCTGCTGCCTACAATCCTCAACCCTGCTTCTCCAAGCATAGGGGAGCCCGAACCCTCCTCCACCACCACTGCTGTACACCTGCAATCCAAGTGTCCCAGAGGGACTGGCTCCCTTAAACCATGTCGACAACCCCACCCTCCTGAGCAGCTCTGGGGACACAGCCAGAGGACCCTGGGAGAATGAAGAGGCTTTGTCTGTTGCACCCTTTAGTACTTCCTCACCCTACTCTTCACCTCAGAGAGGGCAAAGCTTGGTCCACTTGCTCCCATTGGCACCTGCTGGGTCCTTCTGATCTCTTCTTCAGAGAAGGGAGCTGGCTCTCTGGCCTAGCCTAAAGGTGAGAGATCAAAGGTCAAAGCTGCATTGAGACCCTCCCCAGGTCACTAGTAATAACAGTAAGAATGGCTAATACTAATCGAGTGCTTACCACAGGCCTAGCTTTGGGCTTAGTCTTTTTTTTCTTCTTCTTGCAGTGCTGGGGATTGAACTTAGGACCTTGCCCATGGTAGGCAAGTGCTCTACCACTGGACTACATACCCAGCCCTGGACGTGGTCTTTTTTAATGCAGCATATATCACTTATCACACCTACCATGAGGTAGGACCTGTTAATAATCCCACTGGCAAGAGGAAAAAACTGAGGGCCTCATCACAGCTGGTAACTGCCTGGCAAGGACTCAAACCTAGCTGTCTGACTCCATCCAGAAGGGACTCCATCCCAGAGGGTTTTAGTGTGTGTGCAGGCCTACAATTTCCAATGTGGCTGGGGGTATTTCCATCTCCTCTGGGTTGCCTGAGAGGAAGCTGGGAGGCCTACATGAGGCTCCAGAACCAGTTCCTCAGTTCCTTAGCTTTGAACTAAGACCTGTAATTGTAAGCACTAAAGCCACATAGTAAGGGTCCTACATGGGGAACACGGCAAGCCACAGGTACCCGCCCCTCAACTCTGACCTCTCGCAGACCCTAAAGAACTGTAAGGTCCCAAAACAGCCTGTGGCGTGTGCTCTTGGAGTGTAAGTCTCTGACCTGGATCAAAAGCGTAAGACACCTTACCTCCCTGTTCATAGAAACGCCAGTTATAATTAGAACACCCTGCCCACAACCTCAAAGTGTGGGAGTTAGTGTCAAAGGCCTAAGGTGCATCTAGGACCTGGGCAGCAGCAGTCCTCCCTCACCTGTCAATGACAGCTAAGTGAAAAAGATTATCTGACGGGCTCTTGGATCAGTGTCGCCAGCCATTTAGCCAGGCAATATAGAGAAGGGAAAAGCACGCTGGATGGGAAAACATTCTGGAAACATTTGCTGCATCCAGAGCCCAAACAACTCTGTTCTTAAACAATTCATCTCCAAAAGTGTTGGGGAGACCCTTGGCCAAACAGTTCAAAACCAACATTCACTCTAAGTCCTGCTGCCTGGGGCGAGGACTTCCCTCTGAGAGGCATTTGCTGTGGAACCAAATGCTTTTCCATTCAAAACAACAGCCAACAGCACTTGGGATAACTCAGAGGGCTCCAGATCAAACAAACATCCTTTTTTCCCCTACCATGCAAACTTTCTCAATAAATTATTCGCCCACTTAGGATCAAAGCCTGTTTTTGCAGCCTGTGACCTAAAAAGCAAATAGCATCGCTTAAACATGAAAGTCCTCCTCCCTGCCTGGGTCAGCTTTATTACTCATTCCTTCCCCCCTTTACAGTTATTCTGTTGTTATTTTCCTCCCCTGCTTGGTAGACGAGTCCCAACCCGCCCAAGGAAGATGGGACAGGAGGGCTGGTGTGTTCATTTGAGGCCCTAAGGTGAGAGAGGAAATCAGGGTAGGGATAAGTCAGCACCCTGGGTGCCCAGGAAACAGGGCCAGGCCCGGTTGGCAGCTCTCTGCCTGACCCTTTTGCCAAATGTCCTACTGGGAATTTTACCAGTGAAAGGAGTGAGTCGGTGCCACCTTGGAAGGAGGGACCAGGAGGTCCTACCACCTCCCAGACCCAGAAGTCAGTTTGCAAACATTAATGTTAAAGGGGCAATCTAACAGCTTGTCTGGGCTGAGCTCAGGGCTTCTTCCAACAAAGGCACTCAGCCCCTCCTTAACTCCTTTGGCACTGCTCTGAATACAAGAATGAGCCCTCCCCATAACCCCCTAGAAACTCTGCCCCTGGAGAGAACTTTGTTTCCAATCTGGCAGAACAACCTGAGGTGCTAGGCGCCGGAGCGAGGTTTGGAAATCTGCAGACCTGAGGTGCCGGCTACAAAGTGCCCTTAGCAGAAAGAAACCTGGCGCCCCTCCCCCTCTCCAGCCCCCTGCACAAGGCCTGCGGTCAAGCTGGTAAAAAAGTGCCCGGGCCCGCTGCAGTGGCTAAGGGGATTAGAAAGGGGGTTGCGCGCCTCCATCCTGCCCCTGGAGGCAGTCCGCGGGACCGCAGGCTGGAGGCGCGCCGGCGTGATTCCGACCGCCGGGAGGAGGAGCCGGAGGTAGCTGCGGGGGGCTCCGGCCCCAGCGAAGGGCTGGAGGCGGTTCGGGCCGGGGGCGGCGCCAGGAGGTGGGTGGGCTTGACATCCCAGGCGGGGGAGGGGTCTAGGAGGCGCAGGGTAGGGCCGCCAAGGCCCTGGGGGGAGGGGGGAGCAGGGCAGCGGTGTGTAGTAGGGGGACAGGGTTTGGGGAGGTGTTGGGGGGGGCAGGCCAATGGAAGCTGGAGTGGAGCCTTCCAGCCTGTCTTGCAGACATCCTCATCTTCCCGCAGAAGAGCTATGAGTGGCCAAGCTGGCCCCGGCTTATCCCTCGGCGGGAGAACTGGGTGTCTCAGGACCCTGGGATGGGCGGGAAGAGACCACGGGGAGCCACAAGTCTGCACCCAGGCGGGGAGGAGGCGGGCGGGAGCCGCTCCGCAGGCGCAGGCGAGTGGGTGGGAAGGAGGGAGGGAGAGGGAGGAAGGAGGTGAAGCCGGGAAGATGCCACTGCCGGGGGCGGGGCGGGGCCGGGGATCCGGCAAAGGGACTGCAGCAGTGCTTGGTGGGGGCGGGGGCTTCAATGTCACTCATTTGGGGGTCAGGTGCGTGTGTCCCAGGCAGGGTCCACCACTTTCCTGCACCACCGTATCACCCAGAGTGGAAGGGCTGAGGCGGAGGGCAGGGGACTGCGGAGCCGTTCCCGGAGCGGGACGCGAACCGGCAGAGTTGGGAGAAGGTAAACAAGGGCCACGCCCCCTGCCGTCGCCCCGCGAGCGCGCACCCGCCGCTCCGGCCGTCGCCGGTACATTTCCACTCTCCCAGCACCTCTCCCCCGCCGGACTCCCGCGCAGCCCGGGAGAGGCGGGGGGGTTGGGGGGGCTGTCCCCAACCCCAGTCCGCGCCCCAGGCGCCGGGGCTGCGCACCCTCCACACTCACCTGGAAAGGTTGTCCCCCGCCCCTCGAAAAAAAAAAAAAAAACTGTCTCTAATTTCTGCAAAGCCTCAGAGCCCTGGAGCCGTGCATGCTGCCCCCGCGTGCAGCGCCCGCGTGCACCTAGCCGGGAGAAGGGGGCGCAAGGCGGAGGCGGTGGCCTCCGGAAGGTATCTCGGACCGGACCGGCTGCACGTGAGCCCAGCACAGGGTCATGTGCACCGGCTCAGCCTGCTTCGGCGCCCGGACGTGCTGCGTATCAACAAAATGAAACTCGGGGCGACAGAAGGGCAGATACCTCCGGGTTCTCCGAACCCCCGCCCCAGGCCGTTCGATCTCCCCCAGCACCCTTCTCCCGCCGCAGCCCCACCGCCCGGCCGGAGCCCGCGGGGCAAGTTGCAGCCCCGGCGCGCCCCCGCCCGCCCGCCCTCGCCGGCCCAGGGGCGCTTTGCCGCAGTCATTAATAAAGAAGGTCGCCAGGCTCACCGTTCCAAAAGTTGTTGTTGCATGCGCCCCTCTCAGCCTCCCCGCACTGTACTCTTTAAAACACGACTGACCAACATGCGCAATCTCTCTCCCCAGTGCTGTGCATCCCCCCCCACCCCCCGCGCTGGCTTCCTAGAACCGGCAGCCAGCAAGAGAGGGAGCGAGCGAGCAAGAGAGAGAGCGAGGGAGCGAGGAGCGCAGGCAGATCTGTTGCAAAAACACAAAATAATGCCGTGGAGATGCGCAGGGCCCATACGCCGGGGGCTGGATCTTACCTTGCTCCGCGGTGCCCTCCCGAGGGGCGCTGCCCTCGGCTACGCGCCGCGGCGGGGGCCAGCGCGGGAAGGATGCTCCCGAAACCAGGAGCTCCTGGGGCCGGCGCGGGAGGGCGGGGGGCGCGCATCCATCCGGGGTCGTGGCGAGGGAGGCGGCTGGCCCCAAGGCGTCCCCGGCCCCGCGCCCCTGCTGGGGACGATCAGCCCGCCAGACCCGAGCCGGTGCCGCTAGGAGTGGGCGCAAAGTAACTCCATGGACGCTACTCACCCCCCCAAAAAATAGCCTCCAACTGCGATGGCCGCGGTCGGCACCATTCACCAACCCCCTGTGTATGTTTCTGTTTCTTTTTAAACCAAGACTTCCTTGTGATCTCTTTAGAAAAAAAAAAAATGTGTTGGGGTGGGGGTGGGGTGGGGGCGGGCAGGAGGAGAGAGGGAGGGGGAGTAGCCACTTTTTTCTTATTCACTCGGATCTCCGCTCCCGACACCCCCCGTCGCCGTCCCCCCCTCAACCACCCCCCCCCGCGTCTAGTTGTTTGGCTCGGGCGGCGGTTCCAGGTAGCGTTGCGGGCCAGGGGCGGGGGGAGGGTGCCCTGCCCGGCCCCCCGCCCGCCTGCACCCGGGGCCGGGACTCCTCGTGGACTCTGGGGCGCCCCCAACCCGCCCTGTCCCCAGGGCCGGGCCCGAGCGGCGGCTGCGCCCGTGCAAGTCCCATCAGGTCGGCTCACACTTCACACACTCACACACATACCCCGCCCCTCCACTCTCTCACTCACACTTTCTGCTCACACCCCGCCCCCTTCGCACCCCAGACCCGGGCGGCGCCCCCCACAACCTTAAAAAAAAAAAAAAAAAAAAGCAAGCTTATACTTAAAAAAAAATCTTTTGGCGCCATATTAATGACGTACTTAAAATTTGCCATTTCTCCCTGCGTCAAAAAGACGTTTCTTTGCAAATAACAGCCTGGAGGCGACACTCGCGGAGGAAACAAGGCTTGCACTGAGCACCCCGCCCCCCCGGGACTCCAGCGCTGGAAGACCCTCGCCCTCGGCCCTGTTTCTGAATCGCTGGTTTTAAAATCTGAATCGAATAAATCGCGTGGCATTTTGCAGCGCCAGAAGTGAGCAGAAAGTGCTGCCAGGAGCGCAGGGGAGGGGCGCGCACTAGTCTGGGGGAGGGGGCGCGGCTCTCCTCCCCCACCCACTCCAAATGGAAACTAACATCTCTGGCGGGGGAAACTTGAAATTGTGGGCGACCTCAAGAAAAAGAGAGGCGGTCCATGGAGAGGGGTCCTTCTTAAGCTCGTCGCCCCCTCCCCCCTCTCTGTGCCTCCTGGCGCCCAGCGCTGCCCCCATTTCCGGGGGGTGAGGAACGCAGTGAAGGGTGGGTAGTTGGTTGGGTAGCTGCAGGTCCTGGCCTCAGTAGTTTTCCCCGGGGCAAGCCCTTCTTCCTTGCTCGTCCTTCCCATTACCCCTAAAGGGTTAAAAACCGAGGGGCAACTTCCAAAGGTTGGCACTTGGTGGAGACGCGGGGCGCCCCACTCCCCACCCTTTGCCTCCTCGCCCCTCCTCCTCCGGCTCCACTTCCCGACTTGACCTTGTGGTGCACAAACAGTGCGCTTGAATCCTCGCAGTTTCTGGAAGAAGAGCCTGCGCTCGCCAGGCGGGCAGGCTGTCGGGCGGCTAGCAGGCGGTGGCGGGGCCTTGGGTTGGTTCCCAGAGCCGCGGGCCACACCCACCCAACCCGCTGCGCTCACCTTCTCTCTAGGAAGGAAAAGGGCTGGCCCCTTGGATGGGGAGTGTTGGGGGGCCATCTCTAGCCTCCTAGGAATGCCCCCAGGTGGGGAGGTGATCTGGCTGAGGGCTTGGGGGAACTTAGGAGCCTGCTCCAGCATTCCCCAAGGCATCTTTGCCAACTTTTTCTACCCCTCTCCCTCTTGCTGCCCCTCCAAGATGATTTAATGATTTTTTTTCAATTCACCTTTAGCTTAGAAGGCACGTGGGTGAGTTGTGAATCCCTTTCCCTCTCCAAGACTGAAGGTTGTTTATTCTTCCTTTCTCCTCCACCCCCTTCAATGGAAAGATAAATATTCAATTTACACGTAAGATGACATTTATGTGACAATTAAGATTCCCGATGGAATGTTGTGAACACATTTGTTTATAGGAGAAATCTAATAATAAACAAACTCATAATAACAGCTCAAATCCTCCGACAGGGTGGTTTGTCTACACAACAAAAAGGGAGATGATGGATGCTGAAATAAGCACTTTTTTGCAACAAGAAAGAAATAGGAGCTCAAAGGGAGTCACCACAACATTTCTCGTCCTTGGTCTTCTTTCATAAGGTGTGAGGAGACTTGTCTGGCAAGAGGAGGGGCTGGCTATCACCTCCAGGTTAGGCCAGGCTGGAGCTCTACAAGGTCAATTAATAGAATTTTCCCAGGCCAAGGTCAGTGCCTGCAAACAGGTGTTTCTGGCACAGAGTGCCTAACAGAATGGTTAAATACCATGGGTTCAAATTCAGCCTTTGCAGTTCAGAAGCTGTGTGACGTGGGCCAGCAAGTACATTTCTCTGGGATCTGTTTTTCTTTTTCTGTAGAATGGTGTGTATGTAAGATTCCGGAAGCCATATGTAAACACATGTGTGTATATAAATATGTACATATACATGCTATATGCATGCTGTATGTATAAAGCAGGACCTGATTCAGAATGCACAGTGCACATAAGCACTTTACCCAGTGACTACTTTTATTTCTTTTTCTTTTTTCTTTTTTTTTTTTTAATGCTGGGACTGAGCCAGTAATGATTTCTGTCTTACCCTCTATGAGGATATATACAAACACTCCCAGTGTGGGCAAAAGGAAGATCAGGAGAGAAAACTGAGATAAATAGTAGATGCCATGATCAAAATTCAAATAACAGTCTTAGCCATATGTATGGGGTGGGAGTGGAGGCACCAATTTACAGAGGCACAGTTTTTAGGGGGTCTACATGCAACAGAGGACAGGACAGACTGCTCCTCTTGACCCTCAGGAGCCCATGAACTAGAATGGGAAATGCCTTGGCTCCACACTATGAGAGATGGAAGAGGGAGGGGATGACCATTTATTGAACATACACTCTGTGTGAGCCATTTCATCTTATCCTCACAAAACCCACCTCTTACCTATTCAGAAAGGTTGAGCTTAACCGCACAGAGCTACTAAGTGGAGACAGAATTGGCACATAGGTCCAGCTGACCTTAACACCTATGTGGTTTCCATTTTTGCCATACTACCAGAAATAAATTATTACTATTATTATTGTTATTATTGTTAGTTGATTGGGTTTGGGACACCTGATAGCTATCTTGGCAAGAAAGGCAGTTTTATGATGCACACTTTGCCTCTGAGGTAGTTCCCTAATGTGGAGTAAGACCCAGGCCTCCTAAACAGTCCTTAGAAAATAGCCTTTAGGGTAGGAAGCTCCTTCAGAATCCTTGGATCTCTTCAGCTCTCTGCTCCTGTTTAAGGTTAGCCTTGGAAGTGTTAGCAAAAATGGTATCATCAAAGCTAACTATAGCTCCTTCCTTAATCTTTATTAAAAGTTTCACAAATCATTAACATTTTGCAGGGGAAAAAAATGAGAACAGAAATTGTGGTGATTTAATCATTCACTTTTTTCAACAAGTATTTATGGAGTGCCTTCTGTATACCAGGCATCATTCTAGGTGTTCCGGACACAGCTCAAATGAAATAGTCACAAATGCCTAGTCAAGTGGAACTTATTTTTCTAGTGAAAGGAGCTATACCACTTAAAAGTAAACAAAATGAGAATTATATTATCTTTGAAGATAATTAAGTGCTATAGAGAAAAATTAAGGAGGAAAGGGGAGCACACAGTGTAAGGGTACAATTTTAAGCCGGGAAGATGTCTGAGAAGATGGCTAGTGAAGGAGTGAGCGGTGTGGGCAGTATATATGTACTAGAGGGTGGCATTCTAAGCCAGGACTTCTCCCCTGCATAGGTCTGTGGGTAGAATTCAGGGTATTGGTCTTGACCTTGAATGAGAAAAAAAAAATCACATCTTTATTTTCACTAATTAAAATGTAGTATATTCTTCAATTATGAATTCAGACAACAAATCAGTGATATTAGCACACCTGTGACATTGCTGCTGGTAGAAATCACAGATATTTTCATATCACATTACAGTTGTTGCAAATACCTTAAAATATCATTACACTCATCACTACTTCAAAATTATGCTGCCAGCTCTCATAATTTAGTGAACTAATAAAGAGGCACATGTAACACACGTTTTTTAAATATTTTGAGAATTGTATTTTGTTATAATAGGTTTTCTCTATAATTTGTGGAATTATTTTATGAACTTAAAGAGCATGGGCTAGGGATGTAGCTCAGTGGTAGATGGCTCACTTAGCATGTATAAAGTCCTGGGTTCAATCCTCAGCGCCAAAAAATAATAAACCTTTTACTCAGGAAGAACCCATAGGCTTCACAGACTGCCCAAAGGGTCTAAGGCGCACACACACAAGGTTAACAATCCCCATCTCTACAGAGACCAGCAAGTTCAAAGGCTCTGGGGCAGAAGTGTGCTTACTTTGTAAAAGAAGAGATTACCTAGAGCCTTGCAGGGAATTGTTAGGAATTTGGCTTTTGCCAGAATGATATGCAGGGTTTTGAGCAGAAAAGTGACATGATCTGACGTTGGGTTTTATAGGTCACTAAGCAGTCCCGTGGAGAACAGACTGAAAGGGACAAGGCCGAAGCAGGAAGAGCATTTAGGAGGACAGGGTATTAAATCAGGTGAGAGATGATGTTACCTTGGACCAGAATAGTAGCAGGGGCAAAGATGAAGAGTTGGCAAATTCCTTATGTATTATGTATTTTGACAGAATTTGCTGATGGAATGTGGAAAGGATGACTACAAGAGTTTTACCTTAAGCCAGTGGAAGGATGGAGCTGTCACTAAGATAGGGGAAACTGGGAGCAGGAGCTTTGGGAGTAAGAGAAACTCAATGTTGGATATTTTTAGCTTGAGATACCTATTCAACATCACGCTGTAGCTAGCCATCCCATAGGTAGCGAGACATGGTAGCTGCAGCTTGGAGCGAAGTCTGGGCTGAAGATAGTATTTGAAAATGATCAGCAGATGGATGGCTTATTTAAAGCTATCGGGCTGTTTGAGATCATCGAAGAAGTGAGTAGAGAAAGAGAAGAAGTTAAGAGGTCTGAAAGATGAAGAGGAATCAACAAAGATGTTGGAGGACAAAGGGGAGGTAGGGGAGGGCAAGGAATGAGGGGGACAAGAGGAGGAGGAATCCAGAGAGATAGGAAAAATGTTCTGGAAGCCAAGGGGAGAAAGTTTCAGAAGGGAGGAAGGTTCTATGTCCCAAGGAGGAGGAGGAAGAAGGGGAAGGGAAGGGAGAAGGAGAGGAGAAGGAGGAAGAGGGGGAATCCAGAGAGACAGAAAGAATGTTCTGGAAACCAAGAGAATGAGTTTCAGAAGGGAGGAAGTTCCTATGCCCCAAGCTGCTGAGCGATCAGATAAGCTGAAGACTGAAAATTGATCGTTCGGTTCAGAAACATGGATGTCATTGGTGACCTTGACAAGAGTTATATGAGTGAAACAAACAAAAGCTTGACTGGGTTCTAGAAAGAGTGGCTAAGTGTACTGTTGTTACAGCTTGTTCCAAGATGTTACCTAAGAAGGAGATATTCCCTGCATACGTTTGTGAATTTGTATAGAGATGGATAATCGTGTTGCAGGAGAAATTTAATTTCAACCACTTTTGTTGAGAATCTTCCATGTGCTCAGCATGGCTAAGATGCTACAGACACTGAGAGAAATAAAACACGCTACTGCCTTCCAAGTCTTCACAGTCTAGCAAACTTTGTTCACAAATGAAATACACACAAAGCCATTTATGTGACTAAATACACATAGTCAGCCCAAACACTTATTTTGCCAAGTGTTAAAAGACTCTATGATTAAAGCTACGGCTTCCAAGGGTAGGCAGTCCTGGGTTTGAGTCCTGTCTTCGCTGTTTACCAGCTTTGTAACTTCACGCCAGTCCGTTAACATCCTTGTGCTGCACTTTCCTTCTCTGTAAACTAGAGATGCAAGCATTTCCAGACTCTAGTGTGCCTGGGTGCTTATTGAAAATATAGATTGTGCCGGGCACCAGTGGCTCACACCTGTAATTTCAGCTACGGAGGAGGCAGAGATCAGGAAGATTGCGGTTCAAAGCCAGCCTGGGCAAATAGTTTGAGAGACTCTATCTTGAAAAAAAAACTCTTCACCAAAAAAGGACTGGAGATGTGGCTCAAGGTGTAGGCCCTGAGTTCAAACCCCAGTGCTGAAAAAAACAAAAAAAAGATATATTTCAGCTGGGCACCAGTAGCTCTTGCTTGTAATCCTAGCTACTCAGGAGGCAGACATCAGAAGGATTGCAATTCAAAGCCAGCCGGGGGAAATAATTTGCAAGACCCTATCTTGGAAGAACCCATTACAAAAAAAGGGCTGGTGGAGTGGCTCAAGGTATAGACCCAAGTTCAAACCCCAGTACCTCAAAAAATTTAAAATTAAAATTAAAAACATAGATTTCTACCTAGGTGCCAGTGGCACACACCTGTAATCCTAACTACTTGGAAGGCTGAGATGGGAAGGATCATGGCTTGAGGCCAGCCTGAGCAAATGGTTCACAAAATCCCATCTCCAAAATAACCAGAGCAAAATGGACTGGAGCTGTGGCTCAAGCAATAAAACATCTGCTTTGCAAGTGGGAAGCCTTGAGTTCAAATCCCAGATTTCTAAGGGCTGGAGGTGTGCTCGGTGGTAGAATATGAGCCTAGCCTGCCAAGGGCCTGGGTTTGATCCCCAGCACCACAAAAAAGAAGAAACATGCAGATTTCTGGGCCTTATTCTCTAGGGTTCTCAAAGAGCAAGTCTCACACAGGTTTGTTTGTTTGTTTTTTCTTTTCTTTTTTTTCTGTACTGGGGTTTGAACTCAGGGACTTCAGCTTGAGCCACTCCACCAGTCCCTTTTTGTGAAGGGTTTTTTTGAGATAGGGTCTCTCCAACTATTTGCCTGGGCTGGCTTCAAACCATGATCCTCCTGTTCTCTGCCTCCTGAGTAGCTAGGATTACAGTGTGAGCCACCAGTGCCCAGCTACTTGGTCACGCTTGATATCCTTGCCCGTGAACCACACTTTTTGAAACCCTGAGAGTGCGTTCACATGGTTCCAAGCACTCGCCTGGCACTCAGTAATTGCTCGTTAGACAATAGCTGTTCTTGCAGGAGTCCTTACTGGGAACAAAAATCCTTTTAAAGAACTTGAAATTTATGTTCAGAAGCAGAGGTTCAGCATACCTCAAAAACTTTAATTGAAACAATAGCCTAAGATTTGTTCAACATTCATGCATTGAATATGTATTGAGTGCCTGCTATGTTCCAGGCAGTATTCAAGGGCTGGAGAGATAGCAAATATCTGACTTGATAATTTGTCTGAGTCATCAAGGTAGGCAGAAAGCCCCAGATGTAGCTAGCCACCCTCCCTAGCCGCCTGCCTCTGTACCAGGTAAGAAGTCCTCATGTGGGATCTGGGCCGACATTCACTTGCTGCTCAGGGTGGGGCTTGCTAAGGATGACATGAACACAAATCCCCTGGGATCTGGTTCAAGTGCAGATTCTGATTCACAAAGTCTGGGGTGGGGCTTGAGAGCCTACATTTCGCCCAGGCTCCCAGCTGCTGCTGCTGCTGCTGCTGCTGCTGCTGCTGCTCGTTCATGGTCATACTACCATGGGTTTAGAGGTTAGGAAAATTGGATCAGAGCACCTGCCCTCACTTGAGGGCTCCTGGAGTATCCTGAAGGGAAAGAATAGAATCTGGAAAGGCCGATTGCACAGACGCAGGGAAGGTTTACTCATCCTTGTCTCCCGTTTCTAGAATCAGTGGTACGACGACATGCCCTTCTCTGGCAGAGAATGAACATTCATTCTGTTGGTCATTCAGTTAAATATTTCCTGAGTGCCTACTCTGCGCCCAGACCTATGCATTAAGAAGAGGAAAAACCAGGAGGCTGCTTCAGCCTCCTGGGCTCCAGGCAGAAGGAAAAGCTACCTAGGGCTGGTTGTGGCTAAAGACACTGCTCTGGCAGGATCCAGCCTGGGTGTACTACAATGCATGCTTGGGAGAGGTGCCCTTCTGCAGCCCTAGCCAGCTAGTTCAGAGACAGTACTAACCTGTCTCAGGAGATGTCTGGATAATGTGCCAGCCAGGCCACCTGTCCCTTCTCAGACTCTCAGGCCCATTGGCCACAGATGGCAGAAGGCAGAGAAGATCCCTGGGGCCTCTAAACGCCTCCCCAGAATCTGGCAGCAGCCAGTAAGTCCAGCCAAGTCAGTGGCCTGCTCAACCAGAGTCAAAGTGTGAGACACCTCAGTCTGAGCTGAGGAGCCCAGCTCGATTCAAGAGAAGCCAAAACACTGACTGAAAGTCAAGTTGAGCAGTGTAAGCCAAACCCTTTCACTTTGCCCAGGGTTTCTGATAAACTGAAGCAATCCTTCCCCATCTGACAGTCTTACAGAGACTTGTAAGACTGTGATGAGCTTGTGATGTGCTTGTGATGAGCTCAGTCACACTGGAGGTAACTGGGCCTTCTTAGAAATAGCACAGATTTGTAAACACCCACAGGAACAGGGCTCTGATGCCAGGGTAGTAAGTTTCAGTTCCAGGTCCTGTCTTCATGGGACTTGTGCACATTTAAGAAGTTAGGTCCGTAAACATATTAGGATTGCTAAGGTAAAGCAAGCTGGGCCTGGGGATGTGGCTCAGTGCTAGCACAAATATGCAAGGCTCTAGCTTCCATCCTGGGTACCACAAAACAAACAAACAAAACAAAACAAGCTGTCTTAGGAGCCTGGGGTTAGCAATGAAATGGTTAAGAGAGTTTCTTGAAGCCAGGCACCAGGGGCTCATGCCTGTAATCCTAGCTACTCTGGAGGCAGAGATCAGAAGGGTAGAGGTTCGAAGCCAGTCAAAGCAAATAATTCAAGAGACCCTATCTCGGAAATAGCCAACACAAAAAAGGGCTGGTGGAGTGACTCAAGTGGTAGAACACCTGCCTAGCAAGCCTGAGGCCCTAAGTTTGAAAACTCCAGCACCCTCAAGAAAATAAATGAAAATAAGAGAGAGAGGGAGAGATTTTCTTGAAAAGGGCCTGGAGACCCGTATACAGCTTGTGTGTTAAGCCATTTTTCATTATTATAATAAAATATCCTTTGGGCTGGGGATGTAGTTCCATGGTAGAATATTTGCCTAGCATGCACAAAGCCCTGGGTTCCATCCCCAGCACTGCAAAAACAAAACAAAACAAAAGCAAACAAACATAACCCAGGCTGGTTTACTTTATAAACCTCTAGCTACAATCTAGAGGTTCAAGAGCAAGGCACCAGCATCAGCTCAGCTCTCATGGAGGATGGCATCACAGTGGCAGGACAGCATACGAAAGGGGGAGGTCACATTGCAAGACAAGAAGCCAGAAAGCAATTCAGAGGTCAAGCTCAGAGTTTTGTGGCAACAAGCCCTTTCAAGAATTGGCTTCAACCAGGCACCATTGGCTCACACCTGTAATCCTAGCTACTCAGGAGGCAGAAATCAGGAGGATCACGGTTCGAAGCCAGCCCAGGCAAATAGTTCATGCGACCCTATCTCGAAAAAATCCATCACAAAAAAGGTCTGGTGAAGTGGCTCAAGGTGTAGACCCTGAGTTCAAACCCCGGTATCACATTAAAAAAAAAAAAAAAAAGAATTAGTTTCAGGAAACCAGCATTCCTTCAGAGGGCTGGGCCAGAAATGGTTCAAGGCCCTCCCACTAGTCCCCACTCTCACCTTCCACATCATCCGCACTGGGGACCAAGCTTCTGACACATGAATCCTTGGGGGAGTTGGGACACAGGCCATATTCAAACCGTAGCAGAGAGTGATTCAGATGAAACAGGAAGGGTGAAAGAAGTTCCAGCGAGGTAGATGCTGTCTCCCTGGTTCTTAGCAGTGCAGTGGGGAGCCAGTATGGTGCTAGCACCTGGTGTTCTCTTGAGAAGGGAACTGCTCTTTGCCTACCGAAATACATTAGGAGCCTCACAAGTTGAAGGTGAGGCCCTGCAGTTGTCACAACTTGGAAGAAGACAGGACCATGCAATTCTGCTTCCAGAAATGTCCTCCATGGAAACACTCTGATGTTGGCACAAGGGGACCTGTTCGAGAGTGGATGTTACAGCACTGTTTACAAAAGTGAAACATTGGAGACAGCTTGAGTGCCCATCGCTGGAGCACTCACTAAATAAAGCACGGTGCAAATAGAACAAAGCAGCCAAGGAAGAAGCAGCATAGTGTAGCTTTGTGTGCCTGGTGTGGAAAAAGCCCTAAGAAAACTGCTGTGACTGGCTAGTGGAGTGGCTCAAGTAGTAGAGTACCTGCCTAGCAAGGGTGAAGCCCTGAGTTCAAACCCCTGCACTGCCAAAAAGAAAAACAAAGTGCTGTGAAAAGTTTCAAGAAACTATGTACCATCCGATCCTGCTCACAGTTTAAAAAGTTATCTGCAAAATGAGGTCTTCTGTCTTGCTTCAGTGGTGAGGATTGAACATAGGGCCTCATGCACTCTAAGCAGATGATCTACTGCTAAGCTACATCCCCAGCCTGAAAGTCAACGTTTTTATCTGAGCACCAACAGAATGCACACATAGATGTAATTTAATTGGGCACGGGGTGGGGTGGGACAGACATGAAAAAAATGCAAACCAAAATGGGGACTGGAGGCATGGCTCAAGTGATAGAGTACCTGCCTAGAAAGCTCAAAGCCCTGAATTCAAACCCAGTACCACCAAAGAAAAACAAAATAAAGCAAAACAAAACAAAACAAAATGATGAGTGCTACCGGTGTTGGAGTGCAGGGGGTGAGATGGGAAGGGGTGAGGACTGGGCCTAGGGCCCCTGAGGTTATGGCATGGAGCCCCAAGAAGTCCTCTGCTTTGAGGCAGTGCTGGCTGCCCCCCAGACGCTTGGAATTCTCCTGGGATGGAAGCATTATTGGCGTGGACCATATTCCTCCTGGAAAAGCTTTCCCTCCAGACTAGTCCCAGTGCTATCTGCTAAGTGGTCCTGGGTCTTTTTGGCCCCATGCTGGCACCAGATCTTTGGGCTGCTCCAGCTGGACCAGCCTCAGACTCTAAATTCATTCCACAGCCTTCTTGCAAAGGCTGACCTCTGTAGCAGGTGCACAGAAAAGCCCCATGTTCCTTTGGTCTGCTGGAGCTTAGGTAGCCCGGGGCTGGGAACCAAGTGGAAATAAAGAAGTAACTTGAGTAGCATGGCCTGTAGAAGAAGTGCTCTCCTCCTGTGGATGGAGTTCCTTTTTTTTTTTTTTTTTTCTCTCAACACATTTAGTTAAACATACCTGGCACAGCCTGGCTCTGGAGTGTCAAAAGGTTGGGGAGCAGGTAGTTTATTACTTGGTGGGCCCTGAATGGTTAATGAGAACCCTCTCGGTGAGGAATCTGGGCTGGCTGCAAGGAATGTGGAAGACTACCTGAGGCCAGGGCTTAGCCATAGGCTAAGCTGGCGTAAACTGTGCTCAGATGCCCATCTGTGCTGCTCAGGCTGGCTTCAGGCTACTGAGGTGTGTTACATGAGGTCCCTCTCCTGAGGATACCACAGGATGGAAGATGACAGACAATGGATTTGAACAGAGTGAAATATGTAGATTGAATCAAGGCTCGGTATGGAGCCAGAAACCTGATGCATGAATGGTATCCTGGCCTTGACCGGCTGCCCACTGCTGGGATGTGCTCCAGGGCACAAGGTGGCTGCCTGGGGAACCTCCTTGGGGCACTAATGAGCAAGCTGTTCCTCCCTCAGGGCCTTGGAGAAAGTGACTTGTGAGGCTTATGTGGTCCTGGGCACTGACTCCGGGACATCCAGGATTCACAGCTCTAGCAGATGGCAAGCTATCTCCAAATGTGCTGGTCCTCCAACTGGGCCCTGGGGAGAAGTTCAGGCACAGATTGGCCCTGGATGCCCCTGCCATGAAGATGCTTAAAACAAAGCACTTCTTGTTGAAGTGACTCACAGCTAGGCCAGCTCCAGGCAGATCATCTGCCCAACACAATTCCTCTAGGCAAGTTCCAAAAAAAAGAAACCCTGCATTACCTTGGCATCCAGGTTGGGCAAGAAAGGCAGATTCCAGTGACAGAGGGGTCTGCCCTGGAGGGCATTCTATTCCCCTATCTCTCTGACCCTCCATCGCCCTCAGAGCTCAAGGCCAGCAGCTGCTGTGGTCTAGTCCCCTGACCAGCAGGCTGGGAGGGCATTCCTTAAGAGAATCAGGCACCGTCCTTGCCTCAGAATGCCTCACAGTCCAGTGGGGAGGTGACATTCCTGGGCTGGAAACTAGATGAGGTAGGACATGAGTCAGTGCTGAAGTGTCTGCTCTAGCCCTTTGTGTGAGTGGAGGGGAGGGGGAACTCAGGAAGGAGCTGCAAGTGCAGTGCGGGGGCTGGAGGAAGAGGGAGGGAGCATGTACGTGTACATTTGTGTGTACCCACGTGTGTGTTGTGTGTCTGCATGTGCCTACACATGCCTGAGGTCACGTCTCTGGAGTCCCCATCTTCTGTGCTATTTGCCCAGACAACCTAAAAATAATTTCCATTTAACTTTCAGGATTTGTAATGTGACGCATAAGATGCTTGCCCAGCAGATACACTGTTCTACCCACATTTTATCTAAGATAAACGTCAAGTTAAGTAAGTCTGCATTATTTATGAATACACAGGATGGCTAATGATCAAAGGGTGGACTGGAACAGACTGGACTTGGTTGGAAAGCCCATATAAGAATGTGGATGACACCATTGGGAAGTGTCTTGGATGGTGGTAACGGCATCAAGGATGATGATCTAATGAAAAAGGACTCCTTAAGGCAGATGGAGTGACTGTCCCTTAGCTCATCCTTTCATGTTGTAACAGTGGGCACATGGCAAGCTATTGACTATTGAATTTCTTTGTAGATACTGGGAAAGAATGTCCACATATATGATACATGTACAAATATGGAGCTAGACCATTGATAATTCATCATGGACAGAGGACAACTAGATGGTAGACTGAGTTTCAAAGACAGCTTATTAGACAGATGGCTGAGGGGTGATGAAGCAATTATCAGATTGAAGAAAAGATCAAAGCCAGGGAGGAATGATAGATTAATAAATAACTTGTTGATACCTGATGACGGGACCTGTCAAGGAAGGTAACAGGTCAAGAGACCCATGGTCAGATCCAAACAGATAGGTGAATAGAAATGAAGGGATAAAGCAGGAGAGGCAAGGAAGAGGGTGAGAGAGAAACTGTAGTGGACAGAACAATGCTAACTCCGCAGAACCTGTGAATTTGTTACCTTACTTGACAAAAGATACTTTGCAGATGTGATTAACTTAAGGACCTTGATGTGGGGGATTACCCTCAATTGTCCAGGTGGGTCCCATCTAATCACATGTCCTAGCCTAACTTCTCTTTCACTCTGCTCCTGCCTCCCCTGCATTCTTTTCAGTTCTTCATCACGCCAAGCTCATTCCTACCTCAGGGACTTTGAACTTGCTGTTTCCTCTGTCTGCTTCTTTCATCACTCAGATCTCAGTTCAAATGAGAATTGCCTCTCTGCTTCCAGATTTTTGTCCTGAAGCCTTGAGTACTCTTTGTTCCTAGAACTGGGTTGGGGCAACAGGATGTCCAAGCTCCTAGCCTGTGCTGGCTGGCACCATCCCCAGCCCAAGTCCCGCCCAAGGTTGCGGGATGGAGCAGTGTGCATGAGTCATAGGGCTGCAGACACAGTCCCCTTGTTGGAGGGACCTGAGCAGTTATGTTGTGGCTAGTTCCAAAGGCTAATGGCCCAGTTGAAAAGGAAGGTTAGGAATTTCCCCAAGTTCTTCAGAATCATACAGGGCCAGGAAGGAGCTGGGAAATAGAGCTACTGAGGACAACCTGTGTGGATGGTGCTGTAACTCTCTGAGGACTGCTGTGCCCCAGCTCCAGCTAGGCCGGGAGGAGATGGCCCATCACCCTTGGCCTCCTCTCTGTCATCCATTTCATATTTAAGGAGTGTCAGGCTCTGCCTCCTCGTCCACTGTCCACTCAGGGAGACCAGCTGGCCAGCAAGCCTTACTGATCTGTTGAACAAGAAAGGGTTCAGAGTTGGGGTGCACAGAGGAGGGTGCATAGAGCAGGAGATGAGCAGTGAAAGGACCAGCTAGAAGGGCAGGGGTGCTGTGCATGCTGGGTGTGGCACTGATACATCCTGGTTACTGTAACAAAGTACTACCAATGGATAGCTCACAACAGCAAAAACGTATTCTCAGGTTCTGGAGACTGGAAGTCCAAAATCAAGGTGTTGACATGGCCGCACACCCTCTAAAGCCTTGAGGGGAGGCTCCTTGCCTCTTTCAGCTTCCGGTAGCCCCTACATTACTTGGTTTGTGGCAGCATCACTCTGCTCTCTGCCTTAATCTATACATGACCACATTCCCTCATCATTTGTGTGTCTCTGTGTTTTCACACAACTCTCTCCCTGTTTGTGTATCCAGATGTTCCTGTTCTTAAAAGGACACCAGTCATATTGGATTAGGGTCTACTCTAATGACCTCGACTTAACTCCATTAAACTTGTGAAGACCCCATTTCCAAATAAGGGCACCTTCGCAGGTACTAGGATCTAGGACTTCAATACATATCTTTTGGGGGAATGGGGAAGAAGGACACAATTGAACCCTATCCATGGGCAAAGGCTTGGAAGAACATGGTCTGAGAGCCAAAACTCTCCACCATTTTCTACCTCATTGCCCACAACCTTTCTACACCTTTCTCCTGGATGACTTACCAGTCCTTATACCTGTATGCCTTCTCCCTCCTCCGGACTCTTGCTTCTACAGTCCCCTATCTTTTCTTTCTCAGTTGGCAGGCCTGCCCACCTCTTCAGGGAGCCCCTGTAACTGACTTGGAAAGGCTGGTGCAGGCCTCTGATTTAGGGGTCTTTTAGTCTACTACACAGTGCCCAGGCAGACATCTTTTTACCTGTCCTCTTTAGCCTCCTCCCTGCCTCATGCCAAGCCTAGCCTCTGAGGCCTTGAATCCAGCTGTTAGCCGGTGCCAAATTCCCTCTCCCCATCCCTGCCAGATTCCTCACCTGTACTTAGATGTCCCCATCACAGGGCATGTGGCACCTTAGAGGCAGAACTATCAGACATAAACAGCCCTGACTGTAGAATGGGCTTTCTTGCTCTGGGCTCCAATGCGTCTTTCATACTTGGAATCCCATGCAGACCCTTTGGCCCTATCTGTGACCAGGGCTACAGTGGAGTACAGTCCACCTGAGCCCACTTGGGGGACCTGCAAAGGAATCCTGACCCAACCATCTCCCTCAGCCATCTGCCAATGTCAGAAATTCCACCATTAGCAAGTCTGACACTGTCATCTCGGATAAAGGTAAAAACTACCCCTCCTCCCTAGACCCCAGCTGCACAGGGATTTGCCTTCTCTCTCCAGAGCCTGGTGGCCAGGTGACATCTCACTCAAGTCTTACAGGAGACTTGCTTCCCAAGTGCAGGAGAGGCTATTCTGTGCAGCTCTGTCCAGAGGTAGCATCTGTGAGGTGAGGGGAAGCTGTGGAAGCTGCTGGTCCAACCTGGAAGTGGAGAGGTTCTCAGGCCCCAGGATGTGTGCTAAGTTCTGCCGCTTCTGGTCTCCCTTCCGCCCTCCAGCCCTCCATCATCCCGCACCTCTCTGGCTGGAGCACCGCCTTCCATGCACTTCCAGCTGCTGGCTGTTAGTGGCCTTTGGACTGGGGAAGCACTGGGCCTCTGGCCCCACACCCAGGCTGGCACAGGGAGCAGGGAGAGGCCCAGAACTGTCACTCCACAGCACAAGCTGGGCAGGCCCACAAGGTCCTCAACCAGCCAGTCCTGTTCTGCCTTTTTTCCCTGGGGGAGGGGCAGAGAGGAAGGCAGGGCCCAGACCTGGCCACAGGCACTGTGCTGCCACTTGCCCTCAGCCCCACATGTGCCCATGAAGTATGTACTCTGGACAGAGGCCCTGGCTACTCCTTTTTCCTTGCAGAAGGCCTGGAGGGTCGCACTGGGAAGTGCGCTCACCACCAGACCCCCCCAGGGACCCAAAAAACTGATTTAGGAGAGTGAGCCAATCATGTCTAACAAAGAACTATTTCAGGTTTGCAATAATCAAGTCTAGCTAGCAGATGCCCAAAATAGCCAGATAATGGACGCCAAACGTCTGTGAGAATGATTTTGCTCCCGAGGCCTACTTGCCAGTACAGTCCCAAGTGGGAGTCAGGAGGTTAACCTCAGCCCCTGCTTCTAACTTCTGGGCCCTTCTTCTCCATCTCAAGGCATTGCCCAGGCCTGGCTCCTGGTAGGTCTTCAGGCTAATGAAGCTGCTGGAACCCGGACCCTCACCAAGTCCAGACAGCACCTACATAGCAGATATGAACAAAATACTCCTTAGATTAATGGCTACATGGAGAACTTCATGGTGCCCCAGAACAGGTAAGGAGCGCCCAGAGGTTTGGCAAAGCTTGACTTTGAACCTACTGCTCATAGGAGAGAAGGCATTTCTAGGCCTGACTTGCCATTGCTGGGGCTCTGGTTTCTGGCCAAGGGAAGCTAGGTTGGTCTCTTCCCCCAGAGTCACCTACCAGCTGTGTTACTGCCCCTATCCTGGGAAGCCCTCTGATTCAGGGGTCATTTAGTCTACCACACGGTGCCTCTTTCCATTAGCCTCCTCACTGGCCCATGCCAAATTGAGCCTCCGAGGCCTGGAATCCAGTCCCTCAGCCTATGCCAGATTCCTTCTCTCCATCCTGCCAGGCTTCTCACCTGTGCTTGGATGTCCTGCTTAGGAGACATCTCGTTGGTGGCCCTATTGGCTCTCATAGGCTTGATTCTCTGCTAAGGCTGGCTGTGCCCTCATTGTCCCGTCCCTCATAAGGGAAGAAGGATACCACACAGCATACAGCATGGGGCCTGTGGTCCACCATCTGAACTCTGAGTGTGTCACCCATGCCCAGTGGGGACGGACATACAGAGATTCCTGGAGGCCAGCAAACCCCAGACTTCTCAGTGTTTTCTGGTTGTCCTTGTGCAGTATCAGGAAGGAAGAACACTTTCTCTTCCCACCTTACACTTGACCTCTCTGGGAAGCCCTGCTACTTGTGGGCTTCCTGAGCCTCTTCCTCAAAGCTACAGTCCAACACAGTGGTTAATGCCAGTTTCACCATTTGGTAGCTATGTAACCTTGGACAAGGTAGTTAACCTCTCTGGGCTTCATTTGCTTTACTTACAAAATGGAAATAATGATAATCGTAAAGAATCATTATGAGGAAAAAATGAAATCATCCAGAAACTGGACTCTTTTTTTTTTTTTTTTTTCAGTGCTGGGAATCAAACCCAGGGCCTAAGCACACTAAGTAAACAACACCACAAAGCTACACCCTCAGCCCATAGGGAGTGCTTAATAAACAGCAGGTGGTATCTGTGGGTACCCCTCTTAAACCTGGTCCTCCTCTTCTGCACCTCTCCTCCACCCCACTCAATCCAGACTGTGTCCTTCGGTTTGCACTGAGGTGGTTACTCAACTCCTGTTCCCAAGCAAGCAGGAGACAGGGGTATGTCCCTGCCAAATCTAGGAGTCCCCTCGAAACCCAGGGAACTCTCACTTTAGTCACCATTCAGACTTTTAATTCAAAGGGATTTCAAGAATCAGCAGCTCTGAAGAAGGAAACCAAAGCCAAGAAACAGAGAGGGTGAGGGTGTTTCTGAAGGCCACACAGTGAGTACAGATGAGAGCAGCAGGGTAGCCCAGGTCGAGTTGTTGAGCTCTCCTCCCATCCGACTCAGTAGCTCTTCATTTCCTCAGAAGCCTCTCGAGGTTTCCTGTCCAGAGAAAGCAGCAAACAAAGTATGGAGCCAGCCCCCTGGGCCAGGAGTCCCGCACTCCCCAGCAAGTCCACAAGCTGCTGAGACGTTACTGGAGCTGATGATTCAACTTCCTGCCTTTTGAGAGCGCCCAGACCACAGAGGCTTCCTTGCTTGGAGGAGGGGGCAGCTCCCTGCCAGGGTGAGTGGTACTGGGGCAAGGTCTTGCCCACAGCCGGCAAGGACCATGTAGTGCACGAGCAGACCACAGAGGGCCACACTGAAGCCCTGGGCAGCTGCCCCCGAAGCCTGTCCCCTCTGCCCTAATGATCACCATGCAGAGTGACCAACCCTCTTGGCTGCCTGGGACTGTCCTGGTTTTAGCATCTCAAATCCTGAATCCCAGGACATCCTCAGTCCTGGGCACATCGGGAAGGTGATCACACTATCCAAATGATAGGACATGACTTACTGCTTGGTGACTCTGGGAGGCCTGAGCCCCAGGACAACACATTCTAGAACAGGGAATTGGCACACTGTGGCTCGAGGGCCAGATCTGGCCTGCTGCCTGATTTTGTACAGCCTGTGAGCTAAGAATAGTTTTTACATTTTTAATGGTTGAAAACAAACTTTTAAAGACGAATAATACTTCATGACATGTCAAAATTATGTGAAATTCAAATTTCAGTGTGCATAAATAAAGGGACACAGCCACACCATTCATTTCCATGTCATCATTGGCTGTTTCCACATTGAAAGGCAGAGCTGAGTGGCTGCAGACCTTAGGTAGCAGTGAACTGCAAAGCCAATCAGGCTTACCAGTTGACCTCTGTTCTAGAGGCAGCAGAGGGTGAGTATGTGAGTGGGCACCCATGCCTTTGTGAAAGAACACAGAACTGGGGAAGGAGAGAGATGAGAGGAGTGGGCGTGATTGCACAGCACGAAGCCAAGATCCACAGATTAGCTGTGAGGCAGGGGCAAATCACCCATTCCTCCTAAGACTCAGTTTGCCCATCTGTACAGTGGAGTGAAAGCAGGGCACTAGGAAGGTATCTGCTCAATCCTGTTTTCACTACCTAAGCCTCTAAGCACTTTCTCCTCTTCCAGTAAGAAGAGGAGACTGCTGTGTGACCTAGGGTGAGTCCTGCCCACTCTGGACTCAACCTTAAGTTTCCTCAGCCCACAGAGTAGGTGCTAATGTGGCCTTAAGGCAAACCCAGATCCCATACTCAAGAGTGGAAACTCTATCCTATCCAGACTTTCCACAAGAGTCTGAAAGCACCTATTGTGTGCAAAGTACTCTTAGGGCTTTTGCCATTGGAAGATCCAACAAGTCCCTCTTTCCCTTGAATCCAAGTGTGCCTAAGAGCAGGTACAGGTGGGGCAGTTGCTCTAGCACCCCACCCTACTTAGGTACATGTCACTAGAAACTATCAGGTGCTCAGCATGTCCCTGAGTGCTGCTGAGCTGAGCTGAGCTAGTAAGAGCTCAAGCGTAAGAGCTCAAGCAGTGTAGAATGACCAGAGGAGGGTCAAGCATGATTATACCCATTTGTAATCCCAGCTACTCAGGAGGCAGAGGTAGGAAGATCATGGTACAAGGCTAGCTCAGGCAAAAGTGTGAGACCCTATCTAAAAAACAAACTAAAGGCAAAAGGACTGGGGGCATGGCTCAAGTGATAGTGTGCAAGGCCCTGAGTTCAATCCCCAATATAGCTAGTGAAACTGGGGTCCAAGGCGAAATCTAGGGTGAGCCTAGCTCAATCCTTCTGCCACCCCTGCCCCCACTCTACCATAGAAGCTCTCTTGATTTTCTTCCAGAGAGCTAAGGAAGGGCTTGGCTCTACCTGAGCAGCACGATTCTTGGAAGGCTTGTGGGGAGCAAACCTCCACTGAGCTCGATAGTGGTTTATCTGGTCTGCTCAGCTAAGGCCAAGGCCAGCCCTCTGCAAGCCTCCTGAATGTCCTCAATACCCTTAGCCTCCTCCTGGGGACACCCCAGCAGACCCCCTCCCTCTTTTGCTGTGTCCCCATAGCTGTGCTTGCTGACATCAGGTTCTAGGACTTTGAAGAACCCAAGTAATTGAGGATCAGCAGAAGTCAGCACAGAAAGAGCAGCTGGGGTCTCTAGAATTCCTGCAGTGGGTCTGACCAGAGGGCTATTTATTTCAATTAAGCTTCTATTGAAGTATAATATATACACAGGAAAGTGCGTAAGTACCAACTGTGCGGCTCCTGGGATCACACCTGTGTGACTATCTCCTTCCTGTGTGACCAGAACGCCTCACCTGTTCCCAAAGGCCCCTGTGCTCTCCCCAGTCACTATCTTAAGGGTAACCACTGTCATGGCCTCATCACCAGAGATTGGTTTTTGAACTTTATGTCAATGGAATCTTAAAGTATGGGCTATTTTTACGTCTGGCTTCTCTTGCTGAATGAGAATCACTCATGTTGTTGAGGAAAAAATCCTTTGCTCGGTCTCCAGATGTATTCCATTTTATAAGTATACCACAATTCATTTCTTCATTCCACTGTTGATGCAAATCTGGTTTGTTGCCAGCTTTGATTATTTCAAGTCGTAGATGTCTTTTGGGACATGAATTGTGCCTTTCTGCTGGGCTTACACAGGAGTGGGGCAACAGGGCGAGCCTGTGCCTACTGAATACTTTTCAAATGATTTTAACTAAGGGTTAACTCTTTTAAGGCACAGTGTAAAACTCCAAGTGATATTTCTAGAATTCCTTGTATTGGGGCTGGGAATTGAAGCTCAGTATTATAGTGCTTTCCTAGCATGTACAAGGCCCAAGCTTCGACCCCCAGCACTGGGGTAAAAAAACAAAAACATAACAGTAATTACCTTATATTGGTGGAAAAAGAGAACAATACTAAAAATACTGTCCAGGTCAACTCCTAAAAGGGTTCAGAGATGCTGCCCTGAAGGATGGAAAACGACCCTTCCCCACCTAAGTTTGTACTCTGGTGCACTCAGTTGGTCAGGATGCTTGGGGCCCGCAGAGCACGAGCACCAAGAGGCCCGTTCAGGCATCAGTGGGGCCTACAATATCAGAACTCACCAGAACATGGAGAACATGGAGCTCCGACAACTTCCATCCCAGGAAACCATTTTTCTGACTATGGATAAGAATGAGTAAAATCACAGCTGGGTAAGGTGGCATTTCCCTCTAATCCCAGCAACTCAGGCAAAGGCAAGAAAATCAAGAGTCTAGACCAACCCTATCTCAAAAGCAAAAGCAAAATAAACAAACAAAAAAAGAATGTGTAGTGTCAGGGACCCCAACATTGTCACATGGCTCTGTAAGTACAAGAGGAGTTCTATAGCACCCTCCCACAGGTCTCTCCATTGATGCCACAGCTGTTCCACCTGAGAAATTGACACAGCTCAGGGTTGGCGGGGTGAGTAACAGGCTGTTCTCAGAACCTGGTAGGGAAGGTCTCACAGATGGTCCCCTTTTGGGCTGCTTGTAATTCATGGGGCCTTGATTTCCTTGCTACTGTCAGCATCACGGCAGGGTTTCCCAAGTGGGGTCTGCCCCGCTGTCAGTCTCCCTGGTCCAGCTCTTCATTTTCCTAAGACCTCAGTGGGTGGGGAAACCTTCTTGGAACCTCCTTTGGGAAAGAGGCAAGTTCCCTGAAGGTGTGAGTATTGCTGTCCATTAGTTTGAAGGACAGGGCTTTACAGACAACCCTGGTTAACTCACTGCTCACTGGTGGGTCAACCAGTTGACTTGGCCCCTTTGGGTTCTTAGTCATTATTGTAAGGAGCTGGTCTCTCTGGAGACCATCTTTTAATTGTTGGTTTTTTTCTTTCTTTTGTTTTTGATATGGGAGTCTCCCTATGTTACCCAGGCTGGCTTTTAACTCTTGGGCTCCAGTGATCTTCCTGCCTCAGTCTCCCAAATAGCAAGGATTATTGGGTACCCACCACCATGACAGTCTCCAAGACTCTGAGGAGACTTGGGACATGAATGACCAGGGGCCATCAGTTTGAGTACTGCCCTGATTTTTTTTTTTCTTTTTTTTTTTTTTTTGTGGTACTGGGGTTTGAACTCAAGGCCTTGTGTTTGCCAAGTATGCTCTCTACCACTTGAACCACACCTGCTCTATCTATTTTTTAATAGGATCTTACATTTATATCTGGGTTAGCCTGGCCTGAAATATTCCTGCTCTCACAACTGGGATGACAGGTATGCATCGCCACACCCAGTTTTTTATTGGTCGAGATGGGAGTCTCATGAATTTTTGCCTGGGCTGGCCTCAAACCTCTATTTTCCTGATTTCCACCTCCTGAGTAGCTAGGATTACATCTGTGAGCCACCGTGCCCAGCCTCAGGAAGAATCAAATGAGATCCTTGCACATGCTAGGCAATTGCTCTACCGCTGAGCTACATTCCCAGTCCTTGATTTTTTTTTGAGACAGAGTCTCACTTTGTAGCCCTGGCTAGTCTCAAACTTGTGTTCCTCCTGCTCTGCGTCCTGAGTGTTGGTATTACAGGTGTGTGTTACCGTGCCTGGTGCCAGGAAGGATTCTGTAATAGACCTAGGTTACTTTTTTCAACTCTATATGGAAAAACACATGTACTTCGCTGAATATCCATCCAACCACTGCCTCAGCCATATTTGTTTCTAGTACCTACCTTTCCAGCCTGGCTTCTGTGGGCTTATTCTTGGTATCTGGTGGGGGTAGAAAATGGTACCAGAGTCCCCTCATTCAGAGACCTGGCCTCTAAGTTGTTGCTGCGTAAGTGATGGTTGTTTGTCAGTCAACCTTCCGTATTCTCATCTGGAAAATGGGGCGATTGTGAAGGAAGACGACTTGCCTGATAATGGGGCTCTGAACTACTATGCCATAGAGAAGGCCCTCTGTGGATTTCATTGTAGACATTCCCAAGAAGTCAGCTATAGGCTGGCATTTTGAAGTGTGTGGGACTGAATCAATTAGAACTCTTAGCTGCAAGTAACATAATAAAATTCACCCAAACTGGCTTAAGGAAAAAGAACCTATCTGTTTATTTGCATAATGGGAAAATTCAGAAGCTTCAGGTACAGCTTGATCTATTGATCTAGTGGCTCAAGAATGTTATTAGGATCAGATTATTCTTCATTTCTGCTTTCTTTAGGGTTGGCCCTGTTCTCAGACTCTGGTAGAAAGACAACTGTCAGCAACTCCATGACACTCTCTCATCTCCAAGACCAGGTGAAAGGAGAGCATTTTTTCTGGTAAATCAAATGTCCACTATTACCTCCAGGACCTAACGGTTCACCCTGGATCCTATGCACTTCTCTACACTAACCACTGTGCAACTCTGCCTGGTATATAATGCACTGTGCAACCTCTGATTGGCTAGGCTTGGGCCACATTGACTCTTGCACCAGGGAATTAATTCCATCTAAAGGATGTAAGCTGAAAATGACAAGAGGAATAATTCTGCAGGTGAAAATTGGGGTGTTACTACCAAAAGTGGGGGGTTGTTGATACTAGGAAGGAAAATTACACTGGCTATCCACAGGTAATAAGCAGGTATTTGTGGGATGCCTCTGGTTCTGGCCCACGGAAGACATCTGTGTACTGTTGCCCTGAACAGGACAGACTGAGCGTATGAAACACCAGCCACTCTAAGTTTGTGTGTGGGCTGACTCAGTGACCCTCAAACATTGATTACCCCTTTGGGACCTGCTGTCTCATTGTTCATCGCCATGTTATCCTGGCACCCTGAATCCCCAAAGGTTACCACCCCCTTTCTGGGAACAAGGGTCATCTGAGTTATGTCTACTCACTCCACAAATTCTCTTTGGGGACAGGGACCACAACTTCCTCCCCTCTAGCTCTGCAGAGATATTTATAGAATGAACATGAATAATCTTTGACAGGTATGTAGAGCTTGAGGTCTTTCAGATCACTTTGACATTGGTATCTCATTTGATTCTTTGCCCTTCCTTTTGGCTACCCAGGATCTGAGCCTCATCCTGCGATGGGAAACCCCCCCCCCACCACCACCAATTCACAGGCAGGATTCATTTCCCATCACAAAGGTTGAATGCACTGTGTTCTACCCTCCCTGTGGCTAGACACAAGACCTAGGCTCTGACAGTCTAACCCATGAGCTCCAGACCCACTCAGGTCTAGCAGTCCAGAATAGCCAGGAGCGCAGAGTGTTCTCCATGATGGGCACGTGGGTACAGCAGCTGGCATGCTTTGGGTGGTGGAGATGATAGCACCCCAGGGTGTGGGCATGCTGCCCACATGCCAGCCTGCAGAGTCTGGTGCACAGTGGTAGCAGGGATGGCAGTGGCAGTAAGGCCGTGATTAAGCCTATTCTCAGCGTGATCTGGGGTCACGCTTCTGGCTATTTAGCCTCTGGGACAGCTTCTCTGCCCATAGAGTCCCTGAGCTACTCCACAGCTTATTTTCCTGCTCAACTCAATGTAAACAATCTGCTGAATTAACGGTTATTTTCAGGAATGGGGATGTAGCACAGCGATGGAGTGCTTACCTAGCACAACCAAGGCCCTCAGCTCCATCCCCACCATCACAAACACATACACACACACAACAAAAACAACAAAAGACTCATTTTCTATGCCTTGCTGCGAGGAGAGCTGATGGTTATAATTTTTGAGACAGGACAGCTGAATAAACCCTTTTTTCAGATGGATATGTCGAGGCTTAGAAACTGAATTTATACAATGTGATAGTTTTTTGATGAGACCAGAAACCAGACCAAGTGTGACAGACCTACAACTGGCAGGTAGGAGGCCAGGCAAGAAAGAACATTCTTACAAGCAGAGCTGCCTCAGCAGGTAGGAAGCCCCTGTTACAGGAGACATACGAGTAGAAATGGAAGACTGAAGGGGAAGGCCATATAAGGCAACTCCAGCTCTCATCTTCTTCATTTGTCCTACATAGGCTACTCCTGATGAACACAAATGGGTTAAGATGGGTTAAGATGAAGGGCTGGTGGAGTGGCTCAAGTGATAGAGCCCCTGCCTAGCAAGTACGAGGCCCTGGGTTCAAACCCCAGTACTGCCAAAACCAAACAAACAAACACAGGTCCTGGTGCTGCAACTTTAAGTCTCCTCAGTCTCTTTACAAGGAGGCCTGTCCTGGTCCCTGACAAAAATACTGCTAGTCTGTGTCCCCGGGCAAAGGCATGGCGTTTATTGGCCTCCGTCACTTTAATGAAAAAGCCCCTGCACCGAACAAACACAAGCACAGACATTTGCAACTAATTATGGTATTGCTGATCAGTCAAATTTCATTGCAAATTGCATGTTGAAATTGATAGTGTGCAAGTCATGAATAAACTGGTTGTCTGGAAAAATGACACGGGCACACAGGACCAGATTAATAATTCAATTTAGACTCAGCCAGACACTCTGCAGAAGAGGAAAAGGCAGATTAGCATTGCCCCAAGAATGTTTGTGCACCCGGGCACCTCCTGCCAATGGGCCTGGCTTCTAAGGAAAGCCAATCCTGCATTGGGATCCTCCCACTTTGGGAGACCGCAGGGCGTTGAGTATTCCAGGCTTTAATTCTTGGTTTGTAAAATTGCAGCTTTGAGTGGTGTTGGAAGGGGAGGACAGCCCTGTGTTGTTGCCATCCGCTGCTAAGAAGCCCACTCAGAAAGCTTCTGGGAGGATGGACACCTTCTGCTGAAGCAAGCAGCACTCCTGGCCATGGTTCCTGAGCCGGGAGGAGGGGTGGGATGGGGTGGGGGGTGGAAAGGACCACAGAATCCACCTTGAAAGCAAAGTGTATTGGCTCTAGAAGAGCCAATGGGACCTTACGGAGTGCCCACTTGGTCCTTGTCTTGTGGGGCCTAGAAGGCTACAAAGTCCAGAGAAGAGATAATCCATCTCAGCATGGAAGCTACGAGATGGATAGGCAGCGTCTTCAAGACTGAGCCTTCAGCAAAGTCCTCTTGGAATTAATCACTGTGTCCCTGTCCCTGGGAAGGAGAGCAGGAAGGAGATACAGGGCAGGAAGGATATATCAGGTGTCAAGGGGCAGGCACCTGTATACCTATAGGGTGTGGAGATGCAGCCACAATGGTCCCTTGAGGCTGGCCAGGAGCTCTGCACACTGAGCAAAGAGAGCTATGTTTCCTGAGACACTGCCCATTTCCCTGTACAGAGGAAAGGGATTAATTTTCACCCTCTGGATTGAGAGTCAAAACTCGGATGTCTACAGAAAAGCAGGCCAGTTATAGGCTGGGGAGAATTGGCAAGCTAAGCCTGACTGTTAGGGAATAGCCATGAGTCAGCTTCAGGAGACGGCCTGGAGACAAGAGAAAGGGAATTCAGAGAGGGGTTCAGGCCAGGGGCATATATTCAGAAGCAGACAGCAACTAAATGGTATTTAAAGCCTGGACCCTGCTTGGAGGTGTGGTTCAAGCAGTAAAGCACCTGATTTGCAAGTGTGAAGCCCTGAGTTCAAATCCCAGTCCCACCAAAAACTAAAAAAGATAAAGCCTTGGAGGAGGTTATCAAGGGAGGGAGAGTAAATAGGGAGGAAAACATGTTGAAGGACAGAGCCTTGGAGATGAAGAGATACCAGCAAAGGAGACAGAGGAGGGGCATATAGGAAGGTTGAGGGGACCTGGGAAGGTACTGACATCAGGAGGTTGTGGTGGGAGAGATGAACTCTTATATGCTACAGAAAACAAAGATGGTAAGGCCCTTCAAAAATCAGCCGCTAGAGCCAGGTGCCAGTGACTCACACCTGTAATCCTAGTTACTTGGGAGGCTGAGATCAGAAGGATTGGTGTTCAAGGTCAGCCCCAGCAAAGAGTTTGTGAGACTCCCCATCTCCATATAACCAGAGCAAAATGGAGTGGAGGTGTGGTTCAAGTGGTACAGTGTCTGCTTTGCAAGCATAAGGCCTTGAGTTCAAATACCAGTTCCACCCAAAAAAAAAAAAAAAAAAAAGAATTGGCCGCTGGACTTAAGGACATGGACAGAAAGTCCTGGACAAGGACAGTTTTGGGGTGGTGGTGAGGGCAGAAGCCAGATAGGAGTCAGTGGGATAGAGGAAGGGAGGAAAGAACTCAAAGGCTGCCCAAAAGGTGTCAGTTTGTCCTAGGAGTCATGCCACAAAGAGGACCAAGAAAGAGGCCAAGAGTTTGAGGAGGATATAAGGTCCTGAGGAGGTTTTCCTTTCAGAGAGGAAAAAATACAGTCATTTTGCATGTGGATGGAGATAAAACTAGAGGGAGGGAAGCTTGGGTGGTACTGGTGCCAGGAGGTGTGCGTTGGCGGGGAGCCCTCCAGGGCAGGTGGGGTTGGCATCTGGCACACGGAAAGGGGCTGCCCGCCACGCGAGCAGGCGCTGTGCGGTGGGTCGTGGGAGGGAAGGCAGAGGGACGGGCACAGATGCAGGTGGGTGGGGGCGCAACTTCTGTGCTGCGGGCTTCTATTTTCTTAGCAAAATCGGAAGAGGTTGTCAGCTGAGAGTGAAGTGGAGGAGGAGGTGTGAAGCAGTCGTCTAGGAGAGAGGGTGTGAATAGACTTGGGGATGTAGTATGATGGCTGAGCAGCTTGTAGGTCTCATGTTTGGAGGGTTGTGGTCGTTCATTTAAAGTGAGGCTGGGGCCGGGTGCCTGTGGCTCACTCCTGTAATCCCAGCTACTCAGGAGGCAGAGATCAGGTGGATTACAGTTTGAAGCCAGCCCAGGCAAATAGTTTGAAAGACCCTATCTCGAAAATACCCAACAAAAAAATGGCTGGCGGAAAAGGGCCTGCCTAGCAAGGGGAGTCCCTGAGTTCAAACCCCAGTACCCACCAAAAAAAATTTTAAAAATTAAAATAAAGTGGGGCTGGGGGTGTAGCTCCGTGATAGAGTGTCCTTAGCATATTTTATTATTAAATAATAATAACAAGCAGGGATTGCTCAGCCCACTTGTAGGTTTATCTTCAACCCTGGTCAGCCTGTGGGTCACTTGTAGAGGGGTGGAGGGCTGAATTTAACTAGGATTGTGACTTGTCAAGTGACTATACAATAGCAAGGTGGAGAGTGGAATGTTAGATCCTGGTCTCCAGCTGTGTGAGGAGTGACAGGTGGGGTGCTGGGTAGGTGATGGACATTTGCTCCAGGGAGAATTGTTGGGTTGGGAGCTGTGGAGGAGTGAGCTAAAGAGAAAGTGTTTATTGGAGAGCAGGGTTCATGAAGTTGAGATGAGGAAGGGGTTGCTTTGTCAACAACAACAACAAACCCACTGGTTTGGAGTCTGGCTAGAGGAGTGAGAGCTGAGGTATGTGGAAGCTGGAGCGGTGAAGAGGAGGTCAGGGCTGAGAGCTGAAATAAAAAACTACACCAGGAATGATGTCAGATGTGGTGACTAACATCCTCAAGGAATGAGGGGAGTGGGGCCTGTAAAGGACTGTGAGGAGTCATGGGTTGTCTTATCTTAGGACAAAGTATTCAACCATTGGCATTCCTCTTTCTTTATCTTTCTTTTTCTTTTTTTTTTTTTTTTTGTGGTTGGCTGGGGATCAAAACCCAGGGCCTCACACATACTAGGCAAGCACTTTATCACTGACACAACCCCAAACGTGGGTTTTTCTAAGGAGGATGACAAACTGTCTGTAAGTGACACTGAAGAACCCAACTGGGCATAGTGGTATACAGCTGTAATCTCAGCATTTGGGAGGCTGAGGCAAGAGAATGGTGAGTTCAAGGCCAGCCTGGGCTGCATAACATAACAAGACTGTGTCTCAAAAAAAAAAAAAAAAACAGAACACAATGGCACCTCACTGTTTCTAGAACCACTGACCCAAGAACCACCAGAAAAGAAATAGCCTTGTCCTTAGAGACTGCAGAGGAAGCTGAGTCCTCACAGGGAGAGAGTTTCCCATTAAAGCAAGAAAGTGAAGGGACATTAGAACGAGATTGAGAACATGGAGGGTTTCATCTCCATCTCGGGCCAGACCATTTGTCTTACAAAGCACTGTGAAAGAATTTCCAAAATGGGGTAGGTGGATGATGCGCCAATGCTTGGAGTCTTGGGGTGAGAGATGCCTGAGATTTCTGAGCCTAATGGGAACCTATATGAGCAGAGACAAAGGGCCTGATGAGAGCAGTCCTGAGAACCAAGGCAGAGAGCAGTGGCTGGGCTGGGTTGTTGGCGGGCAGGGAGAGAGTTCTTCACTCCCTGCTAGCAGCAGTCTAGCAGGTGGGGCTGTGGCTCCTTCTTTACTCCCAGGTAGTAATTTTTTTGGAGGTGTTTGGGATGAACCCAGGGCCTGTGCGTGCTCTACTACCGAGGTATACCTCCAGCTCCCAGGTAGGAATATTAATTAGATCTCTTCACAGAATTGGTACGAAGCCACCTTGATGAAAGAGAATTGCCCAGAAATAGAAACGCATGTGAAAAGGAATCTGTGTATAAAACATGTGGCCCTCATAACAATAGGGTTATGAAGCATGATTTTTTCTTTTCTTTTTAAATTTTATTTTGGTTAGTTGGTTGGGACAAAATAAGTCCAGGTCTTTACCTCAGACTTTGTGTGAAACAAATTCAGGTGGATTAAAAATCTAGTGCCAGTGGCTCATTCCTGTAATTGTAGCTACTTGAGAGGCTGAGATCAGGAGGATCGAGGTTCAAAGCCAGCTAGGGCAAATAGTTTGAGAGAGCCTATCTCGAAAATACCCATCACAAAAAAGGACTGGTGGACTGGCTCAAGGTGTAGGCCCTGAGTCCAAACCGCAGTACCACTAAAAAGACCCACAAAAACCCACACCAAAACACTATTATGATAGACTGAGAATCAATGTCTCTCTCTCTCTTTCTCTCTCTCCCTCCCTTTCCCCTTTTCCCTCTCTCTCTCCCTCCATCTGGATAAGATCGACCACTGAGCAATATCCTCATTCCCACACTCACCTAAATACTATATCTTTATAATAATAATCTAAGAGACTGATTCCTTGAAGCTCACTCTTTCTCTAGAATGACATAACTATTATTGGCTTTTTGCACATCCGTATAAATTTAGGAATCATTTTTGTTTGAGACAAGGTCTCACTATCTAGCCCAGACTAGCCTGGAACTCTTGATCCTCCTGCCTCCACCTCCTGAGTACTGGGGTTATAGACATGCACCACCATGTCCAACCAGATGAATCTTTACTAGAAATCACATTGAATCTACAAATGACCTTGGGAGAACTGACAATCTTTGTAACATTGAATTTTCTAATCCATGAATACCATCTATTTCTTCATTTGCTAAAAAGGTCTTTAATTTCTGCCAAATACTTTACATTTTTTTGCATTGGAGCCTTATTCAAGTCTTGTTAGATTTAATCCAAATTTTCTTATTAGATTTATTCCTAGCAATTTGGTATTTTTAAATGATGTTATAAATGCTATTCTTTTTTAATATGATTTTCTCTGTTACTGTTGAATATGTTGATTTTTTTGAAGTCTAGAAAACTTACTGAGTTATAGATTAACTCTAATTATCTATAGATAGTTGAAGTTTCTTCTGTACACAATCTCAATATCTATAAATAACGATAGTTTTATTTCTTCCTTTTCCAGTTCTTACTTCTTTCTTTCTTCACTGTACTAGCCAGTACCTTCAGCATAATATCCATTAAAAGTGGTAGTAATGGATATCTTTGTTTTGTTCCAGTTTTCAAAGGGAAACTTTGAATGTTTTACCACTAAGTATGATGTCTGTTTTAGGTTTTTTTTTTTAAAGGCAGTCTTTATAAGATTAAAGAAGTTTTTTTTCATTTCTGGTTTGGCAAAAGTTTTTTTTTTTCCTCAGTACTGGGGCTTGAATTCAGGGCCTTTACCTTGAGCCACTCCACCAGCCCTTTTTTTGTGAAGGGTTTTTCAAGATAAGGGTCTCATGAACTATTTACCTAGGCTGGCTTTGAACTGTGAGCCTCCTGATTTCTGCCTCCTGTGTAACTAGGATTATATAGGTGTGAGCCACTGGCAGCCGGCTACAAAAGATTTTTGTTTTTTAATTACTCATCTATTTAATCCAATCAAAATTGAGTTTTATCAGATGCTTTTCCTGTGTTGACTGATATAACTATATGAATTTTCTCCTTAAATATGTTCGGATTAATTGCCTTAACTGGTTTTTGAATGTTAACCAAATTTTGCATTCCTGGGATTGAATATAATTCAGCGGTCATATGTACTATTCCTTTTATATGCAGCCATACTTTGCTTAATAGAGTTTAGAGGCAAGGCATGACGGTCAAGCCAGTAATCTTATCTCCTCCAGAGGCAGCAATTGGAGGATCATGGTTCAAGGCCATCCTGGGCAAAAATTTCATGAGACACCATTTCAAACAATGGTGGTGTGCACCTGCTACTCCAGCTACTCAGGGAAGCACAAATAGGAGGATCATGGACTAGGTCAGCCAGGGCATAAATCAAGACCCTATCTCAAAAATAACCAATGCAAAAAGGACTGGAAGAAGATGTGTGGCTCAAGTGAGTGCCTGATTTGCAAGCATGAAGCCCTGAGTTCAAACCCCAGTCCTTCCCACAAAAAAAAAAAAAAGTCTTGCCTGATACCAGTGGCTTATATTATACCTGTAATCCTAGCTACTTGGGAGGCTGAAATCTGAAGGATCTCAGTTCAAGGCCAGCCTGGTCAAATAGTTCATGAGACCCCCCCCATCTCCAAATAACAGAGTAAAATGGACTAGAGGGGTAGTTCAAGCGGTAGAACACCTGCTTTGCAAGTGTGAAGCCTTGAGTTCAAACTCCAGTCCCACTAAAAAAAGAACAAAGTTTAATATTTAAAAAAAATTCCCTGTATTGTATGTTTGGCTTTTATTTCATTATTTTTTCTTGTATATTTATTATTTCATTCTCCCTTATTTGATTATAGCTTTCTGAATTGCATCTTTGGCTTATTAATTTAATCTTTCTTTCTTTCTTTTTTTCTGGTACTGGGGCTTGAACTCAGGGTGTTCACCTTGAGCTACCCTACCAGCCATATTTGTGTGAAGGGTTTTTCAAGATAGGGTATCTGGAACTATTTGCTCAGGTTGGCTTCGAACTGTGATCCTCCTGATCTCTGCCTCTTGAGTAGCTAGGATTAAAAGCGTGAGCCACTGCTGCCTGACAACAATTTTTTTTTCCCTAAATTCTATCTTGGCTACATCCACAAATTTTGATTTGTAATATATATTCAGTAGTATCCAGTTCTTATGAGTCAGTAGTTCTTTATATATTCTGGATATAAGCCATTCACTAATTATATGTTTTGGAAATATTGCCTCTTCTCTGTATCAATCTTGTAATGACATTTTGATGAACAGAAAATTTTAATTATATTTTCAGTGCTGGGGATCAAACCTAGTGCCTCGTGCACACACACTGTGCAAGTGTTCGTCCACTGAGTTACACCCCCAACCTCTGTACACTATTACATACTTTTCTGCATGTGTTTAGTTTTTTTTTTTAATTTTCTCTATGCTCAGATCATGAAGCTATCTTCCTATCTTATCTTCTTTCTTTTGCAGTGCTGGGGTTAAGTCCAGTGTCTAGAAAGTGATTTACCGTATATCCAGTCCTCCTATAGCATCTTCTAAATCTAATAATTCATGATGTTGCTGAATCTCTGGGGAAAAACTGGCAGTACACTTTTTTTTTTTGATGGTACTGGGGTTTGAACTCAAAGGCCTCATGCTCGATTGGCAAGTGCTGTATCACTTGAGCCACCCTGCAAGCCCTGAAAAATCTTGTAGATGTTGGCCCCTTCCTTTTGACCTGATTACTTACTTCCAGGAATCAATCTTAAGGCAGCAATTCTCAGGAAAGCATGATTGACTTCTAAGACCCAATTGTAGGGATATTCATTAAAGCCTAATGTAGAATAATAAAAATTTTAGATGAGTTAGGAATACAATAAAATAAGGCATATCTCCAATGAAATATTTTGTAGCTACTGAAAATCATTATGGGATCCTGAGATTTGCACATAAACCTTAACTACTATTTTACTTTACCACAAGCAAGTATGTACATATTGTCACTTAAAAAACTAATAAAATAGTTTCAAATCACACTTTTAAAGAGCTTCAAATCACATAGAGTAATGATCACAAATGTAATTTTTATTGAGCTGAAATTCATATAACATAAAATTAATTTGATTTTCTAGTGTTTTGCTGAGGATTTTCTTACCACTTTCTTGTCACTTATTACTGAGTGACATTTGTACTTTTCTTGTGATTTTTTTTTTTCAGTACTAAGGTTTGAACTCAGGGGCTTTGCATCTACTAGGCAGGTGCTTGAGTCAGACCTCCAGGTCTCCTGTGATAGCCTGAGCTGTTTTTGATACTAACCTTGAAATACAAACTTCAAAATGACCAATTCAGTAGCATTCAGTACATTCACAATGTTGTGTGCCCATCCTCTGTCTAGTTCCAAAATATGATCATCACTGCAAAAAGAAACCCTGTAACCATCATCTCTATTCCGCCTCCTCCCACACACCCCCTCCAACCCCTGGCAACCACCAATCTGCATTCTGTCTCCATGGATTTACCTATTATAGATATGTCATGGAAATGGGATCATACACCATACAACCTTTTATGTCTGGCTTTTTCTCTTAGCAAGATGTTTTTGAGTGAGGTTTAGCTATCTTACAGACTGTTTTGGTACTTTGTTTCTTTTTTCTTTTCTTTTTTTTTTCAGTACTATATTGAATTCAGGGCCTTGTGCTAGGCAGGCACTCTACTTCTTGAGTCATGACCCAAGCCATCCTTTTTTTTTTTTTTTTTTTTTAATGGAGATGATATTCCATTGTAGAGCACAAACGCAATTTTAACATTAGCAAGTTAAAAAAAAAAAAAAGCAAAACAGCACAGCAAACACCATATGATACAACTTAGTATTTTAACATGCATAAAAGCAGAGAAAAAATGGGAAGGAAATATATCCAAATATTTACAGTAGTTACCTTTGCATAGTGTTATTATGAGTAATATTTTAGTATACTTTTTTATATTTTCTTATTTTTTACAGTATAAAAAATATCATTTAAGCTGGGCACTGGTGACTCACACCTATAATCTAGCGACTCACGAAGCAGAGATCAAGATAGAAGTTTCGGGCCAACCTGGGCAAATAGTTCATGAGACCCCATCTTGAAAATACCCAATGCAAGCTGGGCACCGGTGGCTCACACACTAGCTACTCAAGAGGCAGAGATCAGAAGGATCACAGTTCGAAGCCAACCCAGGCAAATAAGTCGAAAATACCTAACACAAAAAGGGCTGGTGGAGTGGCTCAAGACGTAGGCCCTGAGTTCAAGCCCCAGTACCACACAATAAAGGAAATACCCAACACAGAACAGGGCTGGCAGAGTAGTTCAAGTGGTATTGTACCTACCTAGCAAGTATGAGGCCCTAAGTTCAAACCCCAGTATTGCCAAAACTAAATAAATAAATAAAAATAAACTGGAGGGAACACTTATCAACTCATTTCATGAGATCAGTATTTCCCTAGTTTCAAGACCAGATGAAAGAAGAAAGAAAGAAAGAAAGAAAAGAAAACTACAGACTAATATTTCTTATGAAATAAGACATTAAATTCTAGAAAACCAGGGCTGGCTGTGTGGCTCAAGTGCTAGAGACTCTGCCTAGAGTTTGGTGGTTCATGCCTGTGGTCCTAGCTACTTGGGAGGCTGAGATCAGGAGGATCACAGTTCCAGGTCAGCCTGAACAAAAAAAAGTTTGCGAGACCCCATCATAACAGAAAACAAAAAAACTGGTGGTGTGCTTTTGTCATCCCAGCAACAGCAGGAAGTTAAAATAGGAGGATTGTGACCCAGGCCAGCATTGGTGAAGAGCCAAACCCTATCTCAAAAATAACCAGAGCAACAAGGTGTGGGCCCTGAGTTCAAACCCTAGTACCACAAAAATAAATAAATACCAGACCAAAAAGGGATGGAGCATAGAGTACCTGCTTAGCAAGTGTGAGGTCCTGAGTTCAAACTTCAGTACCGCTAAAAAAAAAAGTTAGAAAACCAAATTCAGCAAGATATAAAAAGGTTCATACACCATGACAAGTGAAATTTGTCCTAGGAATACAAGGTTGGTTTAACATCTACATATCAATTAATGTAATATAACATATTAGTAGATTAAGGGCAAAAACCATTCAACATTATAGTGGAAGTTCTTAGTGAGGGAAATTAGGCAAGAAAAAAATAAAAGGCATCTAGAACAGAAGGAAGAGTTAAAACTTTCTCTATTCACTGACAGTATAACCTTGTGTATAGAAAACCCTAAGCAATCCACAAAATAACTGCTAGAACTAATAAATTTGGCAAGATTACAGAATGAAAGATCAATATACAAGAATGAATTGTATTGCTACATGCCAGCAATTTGATCCATAACTGAACTAAGAAAACAATTCAAAAGAATAAAAGAAATAGTAGTAAATTTAACCAAGGAAGAATAAGACTTAGGTACTGCAAAACTACAAACTATTTTTGAAAGAAATTAAAGAAGACCTACATAAATGGAAAGCTATCACATGTGAGTGGATAAGAAGACTTAATGTTGTTGAGATGGCAATGCTTCCTAAACTGATTTACAACGCAATGTAAGCTCCACTAATTTCCAACTGGCTTGTTTGCAGAATCTTAAAATTTGTATGGAAATGCAAAAGACCCAGAACTGACACAATAATCTGAAAAAAAAACAGGGGGACTCATACCTCTTACTTTCAAAATTTACTGCAAAGCTTTAGTAATCAAGACTGTGTTGGCTCGGGGCAGGGCTCAAGTATTAGAGCACCTGCCTAGCAAGTGCAAGGTCCTGAGTTCAAATGCCAGTACCGCCA
The DNA here is from genome assembly GCF_047511655.1 of Castor canadensis. Classification (NCBI taxonomy): domain Eukaryota; kingdom Metazoa; phylum Chordata; class Mammalia; order Rodentia; family Castoridae; genus Castor; species Castor canadensis. The sequence continues at coordinate 64,377,082 of NC_133401.1, read as the reverse complement.
AAATAAAGTATAAGACAACCCAGAAAATGTTTACGAATTATATATGTGACAAGAGATTTGTATTTAAAATATGTGAAGAATTTTTATAACTCAATAATAAAAAGACAACACAGTTTTAAAAAGGGGCTAAAAAGGGCCAGGTACCTGTGGCTTACGCCTGTAATCCTAGCTACTTAGGAGGCAGAGATCAGAAGGATCAAAGTTCAAAGCCAGCCTAGGCAAATAGTTTGAGAGACTCTCTCAAAAAAACCATCCCAAAAAAGGGATGGTGGAGTAGCTCAGGGTGTAGGCCCTGAGTTCAAGCCCCAGTACCACTGGAAAAAAATAAAATAAAAGACTAATAAATACATGAAAAGATATTCACCATTATTAGCCATCAGGGAAATGTAAAGCAAATCATAATGAGACACCACTTCATACCACTCTGATGCTATCTTCAAAAGGACAGATAATAACAATTGTTGGCAAGGATGTGGAGAAATTAGAACCCTCATACATTGCTGGTAGGAATTTAAAATGGGGCCGTTACTTTGGGAAACAATTAACAGAGGTTAACCTCAAAAGGTTAAACATAGAGCTATCATATGATCCAGCAATGCTACTCTTAGGGATATATTCAGGAAACACATATCTATGCAAAATTTTGTACATGAGTGTTCATACTAGCATTACTATATTATCAAAAAAGTAAAAACAACCTGTATGTCCACAAATTGAAAGGATAAAATGTGGTATAGCCATACAATGGACTATACCATTTCATAAAAGGGAGTGAAATTTTCATACCTGCTATATCATGGGTGAACCTTGAGAACATCATTTAAGTGGGAAAAAGTAAGTCACAAAAGACTGTATGATCAACCCTTCCTTCCTCCCTCCCTCTCTCCTCTCTCTCCCTCTCTTCTCCTTCCTTCCTTCCTTTCTTCCTTTCTTCCTTCCTTCCTTCCTTCCTTCCTTCCTTCCTTCCTTCCCTTCTCCAGTTCTGGGGATCAAACTCAGAGCTTTGTGCTTGGTAGGCACACTGAGCTATACCCTCAGCCCTGAGTCCATGAAATATCCAGAATAGGCAAATCCAAAAAAAGATAGAAAGCAGATTAGTGGTTACCTAGGACTGGAGGTGAAGTATGAGGGACAGAGTGGAGTAAGTGCTAATGGCTATGGTTTTTTGAAGAGGAGGGTGATGAAATGTTTTAAAACTGATTGTGGTAATGGTTGCACAACTCTGTGAATATACTAAAAAATTGTATTGTGAATTTTAAGTAGGTGAATCATATAGTATGTGACATATATCAATTAAGCTGCTATTAAAAAAAAAATTAAGCCAGGTCTCTCGTAACCTAGGTCAAAGCCATGTTGGGCTGGTGGGAAGCCACAGACATTTGAGCAAGAAAGGCAGACACACGGAGAAGACCCAGGAGGCTCATGTGGCCATGAAGGCAGCAGGAGGTTTGACAGAAGTTGGGCTTGGGGCATGTATTCTGGCAGGCCCCTGTGAGACATGTCCCATTACTCAACCTGACACCCAGCTCCTGAAAGAAGCTGGCAAGGCTGGCTCTGAGGGCCTCTCCAGTCTTCTCTCCTGACACTGGCCAGACCGGCCAGGTTGGTTGTCTGCTGCCACTAAAATGTAGCCACCTGGAAAGGCTTACCACGCCCTGCTTCACCTTGGAGCCCTTCCCTGGAGACCACAGCTCCCACTGACCACTCTCTTCTCTGCCTGCCTTCATGTGACGTACAAGGTGGCATTGACATTTTATAGTTACAGTTTCCCAGAGCAACTTGCGAGTGTGGGAAAGATGCAGTGAGGAGAGTCTATATCCCCACCTCTCAAGCAGGGATTCTGTAGTTCCTTGCTCAGTGCTCCAAGGATTTCTGGGAGCCAGGAGATGCTGCAGGTGAGCTCTGGGAATGTCTACATTCCTCTTTCTGCTGCCACTCTTCTGGTCACCCTCTGCCTCCCAGTGGAGATATGGGTCCTACTGGTGTTGATCACATTTGGTCAAACGGATTCTGGAGTTGTGGCTTGGAGGCTACTACCTTATCAAGTTGGTGATGAGAAAGCTTGTTTTTGGAGACCAACTTTACTCCTGTGATTTTGTGGAGTCACACATGCTGTCTTATGGGGCGTGGTAGAGGAAGCCCATTGAACTTAGCCTCTAACTGCCACCCCAGCCACAGTCTACAACCACTGATTAGTATGTACTCTGCACAGATCAGCAGATTCCCCAATCCTAATTTGGAAGTGAGATGCTCAGACACTGAATTGGGGACCTGATTTGGGGAGAAGATTGCCTGGGGTTTAGAACCCAGAACTTTTCCAAATCTTCCAAACTCACTTACATTCTCCTACAGCCATCAGTCTTGCCCAGCCTTGTGCAGACTGTCTTCCCTTTGAAGAGTTGTCACTGAATACATTCTTCCTTCCTTTCTTCCTTCCTTCCTTCCTTCCTTTCTTTTGCAGTACTGGGGCTTGAACTCGGGGCCTTCACCTTGAGCCACTCCACCAGCCCTTTTTGTGATGGGTATTCTTGAGATAGGGTCTTGAGAACTATTTGCCCAGGCTGGCTTTGAACCACGATCCTCCTGATTTCTGCCTCCTGAGTAGCTAGGATTACAGGTGTGAGCCACTGGCACCTGGCTAGTTTTTTTTTTTTTTTTTTTTTTTTTTGATGCCTACATCTGCCCATTCCTTCTATTTGGGCCAGAACCAGCAAGTAAGAAATACTTAAAAATCCTCGGGCCTCAATGCTTTGGAAGAGCCCAAGTCCCAAGAAGCTGGAGTTAAAGTTGGGGGAGGCCTTTGGCATCTAGTCCCCTCCTAGAGCAAAGATGCTCATTAATTAACATTGAAATAAAGGCTCTGAGAAAACCTGCAATGAATGGTGTTTAGCTCTATTGGACGGTGTGTCCCAAGCCTATTTGTCCACTCCACCCTGTCATCCAGGTGCACATCTTAAAGTCCTGAGTCTGGCACTCCAGCCCTTGGCCAACCTCTCCTCTCCTGCCACAGGGCCTCTTCTTCAGCTCTTACCAGGCACAGCCCACAGCTGCCTTCACCTGCTGTGCCCTCCCCACCTCACACCCACAGCTGCCTCTTGCTTAAGTCTCCCTAGATGCCTGTCCTCCTCACCCTCCCTCCAGGGCATTGCTGGTGTCTGAACTGCCCCTGTGAGGCCATAGGAATAAGAGAACTTGGTAACAAGCCAAGGGGGCAAGACTGACCCTTACAGGGCTCTCAGAACCTGAGCCCCCCTCAGACAGTTTCCCTACCCACCAAGGACTTTGCCTCAGGCAGCAGAAGAACATGGGACAGAACTGGAATTGGAGATGGAGGTGGGGTGACAACCCAGCAGCACAGGCTTCTCCTGTGGGCAGGAACCAGAGGCTGCCCCTATCCCTGAGCCTGGCACTGGGTGAATGAAGGACCAATGATGGTTCTTACAGAGCAGGCTCCCTCTAGTCTCATCACCCTCCTCCTACCCAGTCCCAGACACATTCCCCAGGACGGAACTGGCCACTTCCCAAAACCCAGACATATCCTGGCTGCAGCTGGCTGTGGGCCGGGCACCCCCGGGGCAGCCCGGCAGGGCGGGGTGTCCTGGAGAGCCGCGGATGGGCCTCACACTCAGGCTGGGCCAGGACACCCCGTCCTTGGCCGAGACCCAAACCGGCTCTGTTTACAGAATCTGTCAACTCGGTTCCCCTCCCCCACCCATCACTTCCCCTAGAGTCCTGGGGGCTGGGGAGGGGGCAGGCGGGGCCTGAGGGAGCCTGGGCGGCTGCCGAATCCCAGCGGCCCCTCAGGCCTCCTCCCTCTCTTGGCTCCTGACACCCGTCTGCCCCCAGTTGTCGCGTCTTCTGGTTTCCTCTGAAGCATTTGGTGGCACTCCACCCTGGGGGAAGGTGCATTTCAGGAGGGAGCTGCAGAAACAATGGGAGCTGGGTCCCCGAGGAGGACTGGGCCAGCGGTGGGAAGATAGGCCCTGTGCCCACAGGCGCAGGGGGAGAGTCCTCGGCCAGGGGCTCCCTGGAATTCATCCAGACAGCCGAGAAGAGGCTCCCTCATTCCTCGGGACCCTAAACCCGTGGGTCACTTCCAGAACTGCTATTGGGACTTTGGCGCAAGTTGGATGTACCCGACGGGCAGGCCGGACACTTTTGGGGCTCGCAACGTCCCGAGATAAGGCCAACGGGCGGCCAAGCCGCAGTGACTCAGCTCCCGCTGGCCGCAAGGAAGCTCCGCTGGCCTCCCGGGAGCTGAACTGAGGGGGCGGGGCCTGGGGACGCCCCGCCCCCAGCTCCGGGTAGGTCGGCCCACCACCCCCAGCTTCCCAGAGACGCCCGGATTTCCCACGGGTTTCCCCGCGTGCTAGCACTTTTCGAGTGCTCACCCTGTGCTAAGCGCTTAGCAAGTATCGTGTTGGGTCCCCGCAACAAGCCTCTTAAGTAGATGTGGCTACTACTTCCATTTAGAGACAAGGAAACTGAGGCTCAGAGAGGCTAAGTGACTTGTCCAAGGTGCCAGAGCTACTGGATGGCAGAGCTGACACTCAGATCCCTCTGGCCCATTCTCGTTCCCCACATCCCACTCTAAACTGGGGTGCCAGTGGGTCCCCTAGTATTGTCTCCCTGGCCAAAAATCAGGAGCCTGGACCTCCCCTGGCCTGGGGACTAATTCAGTACAAATACTTATAATCCCCAAACAAAAGCAGTGGCATTGATTAAGTATTTGCTAAATTCCCAGTCTGGTTTCACGTGTGGCAAAGTTCCCCAGCCCTGAGTTTCCCCTTAACCTCACTTTAAAGGAAATTCCCTAGCCACTGCTGGGTCTCCTGGGAATATATCACTTCTGCCCCATCCTGCCCTCGGGAGAGATGAGTTCCCAGAAAACCACTGACTTGCTCACAGATTAGCAAGTCTTGAGACCTGGGGCCTGACCATGCGGGGTGAAAGCCAGGATGATGCCACAGAAAGGCAGCCCCTACCTGGGCACTGGTGGCTTATACCTGCAATCTACTTGGGGGGCTAAGATGGGTAGGATCGAGGTTTTTTTGTTTTTTTTTTTTTTGGTGGTCCTAGGGTTTGAACTTGAGGCCTGCACCTTGAGCCACTCCACCAGCTCTTTTCTGCAAAGGGTTTTTCAAGATAGGGTCTCACGAACTACTTGCCTGGGCAGACTTTGAATGATTTCTGCCTCCTGAGTAGCTAGGATTACAGGCATGAGCCATCGGCACCTGGCTGAGGAAGGAGGTTTGAGGCCAGCCTGGGCAAGTGGTTTGTGAGACCCGTATCTCCAAAATAATCAGAGCAAAATGGGCTGGAGGTATGGCTCAAGCGGTAGAGCATCTGCTTTGCGAGTGCACAACCCTGAGTTCAAACCTTAGTCTCACCAAAACAAACAAACGAGGAGCGTGGACCCTAAAGAGGGCCAATGATCAAAGACTAACTGGATGTTGCTGTGGGAAAGCCTGCCCTGTCAGCGGAGTGGGAAGCGCCTGTGGAAGAAGTGGTTCAATGACAGGGAGGGATGAGATGACCTTTCAAACCAGAGTGCCTCTCTCCTGTGAGTCAGGCAGCAGCCAAGGGAGGGGTGGCATAATGGCTGTGGAAGTGGATACGTTCCCAGACTCTCCCACTTCCTTCCCCTTTGACCTCCTGCTGCTGAGCCCTGTCATCTTCCTCCTGGACGCAGGCTCAGGGAATATGCCAAAGAAACACACACCCACATGTCGCTGCCTCAGTTTGTTGGTTGGTATCAGTGGCCAGTGTTGGGGTTGGGGGTGTTCTGGGAGGCTGTGATTCATGGGAAGGTTGGAGGAAAGAAGAGGAAATCTTGAGATAAAGACACCGTTCTGTGGTTGAATTGGCCTGACCTGGGTCCCAGTCGCAGCTCCAACCTATTCCTCCAAAAGTGTGACCTTGAGCAAAGTCATTTACCAGGGCCTCTGCAAAGAGAGAGAATTAAAATACCAAGCATCCTTCCTGTGAGAGTCCCTGATAGCAACAATGGTTGACCACTGTAACTAAGTACAATGGAGTAATAGTTCCTAACGAGTGGCACAGCACTACAGGTAGACATCATCTTTCATGGTTCTATCTGGAGAAGGCGAGTCCCCAAGGACAGATGAGCAGAGGCTGCAGGGGATGGGATTCCTGCTGTGGGAAGGGCTGTGGTCTGTGGTCAGGAGACTTGTTTCCTAAAAATATTACTAAGTACTGTTTCTGTGTATAAGACAGTTGCTTCCCAATACATGGTCATATTTATTTCTGACTGTAAGACAGGTACTGCTATTACCACCATCTTACAGATGCCAACACTAAGGTTTAGAGATTAAATGACTTGCCCTGTGCTGGAGGTTTGACTCAAGGGGTAGACAGCCTGCCTAGCAAGCTTGTGGCCCTGAGTACCAAACAAAACAAAATAATCTCACCCATGGAGTGGCCAGGATTCAATGCCAGAGTCAGGTTCTGCGGCCATGTCTTGCCCAGGTCCTGGTTCAGGCTCCTGGTCTTTGACCTATATCCATTTCCCCCACAGTTGTTTTGAAGGCTAGTATCCAATGGCCAGGCTGATTGTGCCCAGTCCTCCAAGATTCCTGCCTTGCCTGGCACCCTCCTTTCTCCTTCTTCCAGCTGCCCTGATCAGCCAGAGTAGCTTTGGACAATCCAAGATAGTCTGGCATCATGACTTTGTTGGATCTTGTGCAGAAAGGCCAGAGATGACAAGGGTTGGGACCAGACTCCTGGTCTTTGCCCTATATCCACTTCCCCCACAGTTGTTTTGAAGGCTAGTGTCCAAAGGCCAGGCTGATTGTGCCCAGTCCTTCAAGATCCCTGCCTTGCCTGGCACCCTCCTTTCTCCCTCTTCCAGCTGCCCTGATCAGCCAGAGTAGCAGTCCAAGACAGTCTGGCATCATGGCTTTTTTGGATCTTGTGCAGAAAGACGAGAGAGGACAAGGGTTGGGATCAAGGTCAAACTTGATCAGATAGCGTGTCAGGGAGGGGCTTGTACAGTGCAGGAAGACAGGGTAGGCAGTTCCCACGCCCAAACTGAGAAGTGACCTCTGGCACCACCAGACCAGATCTGGTTCCATACAGTTAAGGAAGGTTTTACACTTTTCCAAGGAGGCTATAAGGTTGAGGCTGCCCTAACTATTAGATGATGCAGGAAGACCCCAAGGTGTTTCCAAGCTCCCCAAATTTTCTGCCACAAGCATGATGTAGTCTTAGACATCCTCCCTTGCCATCATGAAACCTCTCAGCTTAGTGGTACTGATCCACTGGCGGGGTGTGGGGGGGTGGTGTTGAGTTAGAAGAGTCTCATCCCTGGCCTCTCACCTCAGCTCCTAGTCGACTCTTTATCTTTCTTTGGAAACAAATCACTCCCAACTTCAAAGCATCATAATCCCCCTCCCCCCCAAAGAACAATTTCAAGAATGTCAAGGGGAAATTATTGAATTATCCTGGTTGGCAGCAAAACCTAATTTATAGCAAAGAATTTCTCCTGAAGTTTTAATAGATTTTTTTTTCCCTCCAATGGATTTTAATGGGCAATTGTTTTCTGGGCTTGGAAATTTCGTTTGAAGCACTAACATCGCTGTTCAGTTCTTGATTTATTGCCAGTTCCTTGCTTCTAAGTCTGATAGGAAATCTAACGCCCTGTTTTCCTTAAATGTGAGAAGACTTTGCTCTCTGGTCAGCCTGCCTGACCAGACATGTGTTGGCACTGCTATGTCATCAAAGCTTGGGGACCTGGCTGAACACTTCCTGTCCCTCTTCCCTGGCCCCCTGGGGCAGTTTCCCTCCTTGAGAATTTGGCTGAAGTCAACTTCAAGGCCATATCCTCAAGGATGCTGCTGGCCAGTGGTAACCATAGGGGTCAGTAGCATGGCTAACCTTCCTGTCTGCCCACTCCCTTTCTCCCAGCCTATCAACATATCTGGCCCACAGTAAGAGCTCAGCAAACAGGTGTCAGATGAAATAGAGGATGCTATGGCTGAGTGGCAGTGCTCTGGCTTGGGCCAGTGACAGCTCAGCCTCCCATTAGCAAAGGAACATTTGTGTTGACATCTTTGTCTGGGCTCTGGTCCACTGAATTGGAACCATCTGTGTACAGCACAGTGGGCAGCTGACAAGGGTGCTGCCTGGAGGTCTCCATTTATGGGATAGAGTCACCTCTGGAAAGGTCTGGAGGGCCCTGTGACATCAGATAAACACATTCCTTCCTGAAAGATGAGCAGCTCCTGTATCCTCAGCTACCTCCCGAGAGTATCAAAGTGGGCTAATCACACTTGCAAAGGAGAGTGAACTTTTGGAATGAATGACAGGTAGAGAAAAGACATATTTGGGAATAATATAGATGGTTTTTGAGCCCTAGAATAATGGTTCCCATTTTAGAGAAGCAGTAACTGAAGCTCAAAGAGGAGTAGAAGCTCACAAGGCTTTGGCAAGTAGCCAAAGTAAGGCTGAGATCCAGGTGTGCAAGCCTCTGGGGATTCTTTTAACAGTGTGTGAGAGGCTGTTCCAAGTCTCACTAGCTGCCCAGGGCACAGCAGAGACCAGGCTCCTTGGGATGACTGGGGCTCCTCAGACTCCACTGTTCAGTTTTAGAGCAGCTCATAGGAGTCCACAGGAGCCCCTTCCTGAAGGTCACAGCTATACTCTGGGGGTTTCTTCTAACAGTACTTCCATCCTTAACCACATCTGCTCAGATATTCAGAACCCCTGGAGGTTTCAGCCTCTTTTTTCCCTCCCAGCGATCACTGCTATGGTGCCAAGTAGGAGAATCATCTGACCAGAAAGGGTGGCAGACAAGGGCAAGGGGAAAAGGGGCCGGGTGATTCTATTAGCATCTTCTCTCTATAATGTGCTCTTCTCCATTCTTCCCCAACTGTCTGACCCTTAGTCCTCAAGGAATTTGAGTTTCCTGTCACAGGGCAGCACCAGGGACAAAGATGCAAATAGCCAAGCCCCTGGAAAGTTCTGATTGGCTCCTGGGGTGCAGAGGGCTGGCCTTGGCCAGAGTTCCTATCTGGACATGGAAGTGGGCAGAGCAGTACCCTGGGAGAGTCATGGGACACGGTTTGGTGAACAGGAGGGGCCTGGTGTGTCACGGGACACAGTTTGGTGAACGGGAGGGGACCACACAGAGGAGGATGGCAGGTGAGAATGGGCACTCTTGTGCCCAAGAGATGGGGCAGAGGAAGGAAGGAAGGGAGAGGGCTGCCTTTTTTGACTCACATGTTGGCACCCTCAGGAGCCTGCCAGTCCTGACAATGGCTGAGAATGGAGATGAAGGGGGCTGGGTGTTTTGGGGAGTCCCTTGCAGCCATCTTGAATTCCTGTGAGTGGAACAGAGATGGCAGCTGGGGAGTGCACTGTGATTGAATCCTTTCTAGATAACCTATCCTGTCTGCCATCAACCCTCTCTTGTCACCCTTGTTGGTTCCCAGAGGCCTTGGCCCATAACCTGCTTCAGTAGCTGACATTTCTGCAAATGGCCAGGCCCAGCCCTTGCCTGAAGCAGACACTGGACACTTTGCGAGGCCCCTCCCACTCTGTCCAGACCTCTGGATCAGATCTAGAAGCCCAGCCCAGAGGAGGAGGCTTGAGGGAGCTCACAGGGCTGTGGGGGTCAGACAGGTGTTTCTGTATGACTACAGGAACAGAGCCAGACTTGGGGCTTTGGATCATGGAGGCCTTGCTCTTCAAAGGACCGTGTCCTCACCATTCAAGGGTAGAAGCACAGGACAGAGAACAGTGGGAGGAGAGCACCCTGTCACAGGGTCGTTCCTCTAGAGATCTCCTCTCAAGGATACACAAGACACACCCCTGCTCAGGAGGCAAGAGCAGCCACCTCCTCACATGAACCCTCTCTGACCCTCTTTCATGAGTCCCCAAAACACCACCTTTGCTGGGACACCTGCTCAACCTCCCTCCATCCCAGCAGTTCCTCAGGTCACCTGATTCCCTTTGCTGAGTTCTTCCCTTTACTCTCTGGCCAGCAGTGACTGTACCACACATGGCTGTGAGCCAGGCCCAGGAAAGCTGAGCATGCAGGGGACAGGGGCTTCTGTCTTTGGAAGTAAATGGAGAAGGGAACCTGAGCGGGCTGTCATCAGATCCCAGCTCTTGGGTACAGGGAGCTCATGAGAAGCTAAGGCCGGGACACCTTCCTGAGGGGCACTGGGGAGCAGGCTTCAGGGACAGAGGCTAACACAGCACCCACTGACACTTTCCAGAAGGCCAAGATGGGGCATCAGGAATCAGGAAACCCCTGATGTGACCCCCAAATACATGGCAAGAGAATCTTGGGTAGGTATGGGGGCTTTGAGGGTTCCAGCTAGAGGGGCAAGGTGGGGGTTCAGACCATGGGTGAACTCCTTGTCCCCATCAGTAGTTTGGAAAGATGAGAGCCAGGGAAGCCCCCAGTACCACAGCCTCTGCCCATCAGCTGTTCTGACAGCCAGTGGGTTCTGGGCCCCTTGCCTGTGTTTCTGCAACTTTGCCCTCAGGCCAGTAATTTCTTAGGGTTTGTGTCTGGCGTCAGGATCAGAGGTTTTGCTCTCTACCTCCTACCTCTGAAAGAATCATGAGGAAAAGCCTATCTTAGGGGCCTTGGGGGATGCTTCTGATCTGTGAGCAGGCTCCAGAGGCAGGATGGAGGGCATGCATGGACCTGAAGCACTTGGGACAGGATGCTCCTGTGCTGGGTCCTCCAGCCCACACACCCTGGATTTGAATCTACTGGGCATCAGAAATTGGCTTGCTTGATAGCGGTCATGCAAGAGGTATGCCTGCCACCCAAACCCTTGGCCCATGGCCCTTCCCTCACTCCTGTGGCCTGGGCAGACTCACCAAGGGCAGTGTGGGATAGCCTGGGCTCAAATTATAGCTAGAAGGAAAGGTTAGACTCAAAGAACTTTCTAACTATAATGGCAGTGAATGTGTAGGTGGAAAAAGTGGGGAAGATCACTTAATTCTTAGGAATCAGGTGGCAGTCATGTCCCTTCACCCAGATCTTTTTCCAATGGGCAGATCTCAGGAACTGGTATTATTTCCACTCATCTGCCCAGGCCCCCTGCCTAGCAGTACCTCAATCCATGGCCTCTCTTTTTCACCATGCCTCCAGAATGCGTCCATAGTCCTCCATCTCCACTGCTACCCCTTGAGCCAAGCCACCAACCTTCTGTTCTGGAATCTGCAGCAGCCTCTTCACTGCCTGCCTGCTCCTGCCCATCCCACACTGTCCATTCTTCACCCAACAAGCAGAGTGGGCACCTCATCGATGCAAGTCTGATGACCTCTCCATGGCTGAAAATCTTCCAAGAAAGCTGTGGTTTCCCATGGGTAAATGTCTTGCCCAATGTGGCTCCAGCCCTACCTCCAACCACCTTGACCACTGTACTCAGCCACACAGACCTCTTTCTCTTGCCCCAGCTTCTTCACTGTGACTCTCCCATTGTCCTGGCCTCTTGACTATCACTCATCTTTTAAGATGGAGAAATGGGCCAGATCTACCAACTCCTCCAAGGCTCTGAGCATCCTTACTGAATCCACCTGCCATCTCTTACTACCATATTTCTTTATTTTGAAGTCTTCTTATGAGGCTGACAGTCGCAATTAAGACAACACTGGGATCTTCATCAAATGGTCCTAGGAAAACTGGATATTCAAATGTAGAAGACTGAAACTTGATTCCTATTTCTCACCCTGTACAAAAATCAATTGAAAATGAATCAAAGACCTTAATGTAAGACCTGAAACTTTGAAACTACTAGAGGAAAACATAAGGGAAACACTTCAAGATACAGGCATAGACTACAACTTTCTGAATAAGACTCCAGTAGCCCAGGAAATAATAGCAAGAATTGATAAATAGGATTGCATCAAATTAAAAAGCTTCTTCACAGCAAAGGAAACAGTTACCAGAGTGAAGAGACAGTCTACAGAATGAGAGAAAACATTTTCCAGCTATTCATCTCACAGGATTAAAATCTAGAATACATAAAGAACTCAAAAAATTAAGCACCAAAAGAACAAATAATCCAATCAATAAATGGACAAATGAGTTGAAAAGTTTCTCTCTCTCTCTCTCTTTCTCGGCAGTACTGGGGGTTGGACGCAAAGCCTTGTGCTTGCTAGGAAGGTACTCTATTACTTGAGTCACTCCACCAGGCCTGAACAGACAGTTTTCAAAAGGAGAAATACAAATGGCCAACAAAGGGGCTGCCAGTGTGGCTCAAGTGGAAGAGCGCCTGCTTACCAAGCATGAATTGCTGAGTTCAAACCCCAGTACAAATGGCCAATAAATACATAAAAAAGTGTTTAGCCATCAGGGAAATGCAAATTAAAACTACATTGCATTCTATCCCACCGCAATCAGAATGACTACCATGAAGAACACAAGCGATAACAAATGCTGGCAAGAACAGGGGATGAAAGTGGGGAAGAACCCTTATACACTGTTGGCGGAAGTGTAAATTAGTCCAGTCACCATGGAGATCAGTCTGAAGGTTCCTCAAATAACTAAAAATAGAGCTTCCATTTATGATCTGGCTCTATCACTCCTGGGCATATACTTGGGAGAATCTAAGTCAGCATGTTGATTGAGTATGCTAAGTTATGGAATCAACTTGATGTCCATCAACAGCTGATGAATAAAAAAAATGTGGTATAGATACACAGTGGAGTTTTAGTCAGCCATAAAGAATGAAATTATGTCATTTCCAGGAAAACGGATCAGAGTGAAGGCCATTATGTTAAGCAAAATTAGCCAGATTCAGAAAGACAAATATTGCATGTTTTCTCTCATATGTGGCATCTAGATTTTGAAAAAAGACATCAAATAGAAGAGGAGCTATTTGGGAAGAGGAAGGGAACCAGAAGGAAGAGGGAAGAGGATAATTGACAGTAATGTCGGGGGGGGGGGAGAACATCACCAAAGTAAATTATATACATGTATGAAAATTACATAATGGAACACATTATTTTGTACAATCAATATACATGATTAAAAAAAGAATGGGGGAAAGAAAAAGACATTATGGGGCTGGGTATGCAGCTCAGTGGTAGAGTGTTTGCCTAGTACTCGTGAGACCCTGGGTTCAATTCCAAGCACCTCAAAAACAAAAAAAAGACAATGCACATAGGACAGATATGTGAGATGACTGCAGCCCATCCTCACTGTTACCATCATTGTCATGATCATCACCGTTGTTATCATCCTCTCACTCTTAATGAGCACATTTTCTGTGCCTGGCGCTCTTCTATTCATTTCACATGGCTTAAATTATTTATTCTTCATGAGGATACTAGATTTTCTTAAATTCTAAGATACTTCATAGTGGCTGGAGGCATAGCTCAAGTGGTAGAGCACCTGCCTAACAAGTGTAAAGCCCTGAGTTCAAACCCTAGTACTGCTAGAAAAAGAAAAAAAAAAAAAAGATATTCTACGCCAATATGAAGAATAATCTTTTTAAAATTTCTTTTATTCATATGTACATACGATGTTTGAGTCATTTCTCCCCCTTTCCCCCCGCCCCCTCTCTTTCCCCACCCCCTTTCTTTCCCCCATCCCCCCTCTCTCTCTTCCAGCCCCCTTGCTACCTGGCGGAAACTATTTTGCCCTTATCTCTAATTTTGTTGAAGAGAGAGTATAAGCAATAATAGGAAGGACCAAGGGCTTTTGCTAGTTGAGATAAGGATAGCTCTACAGGGAGTTGCACTGACTTGCATGTGTGTTACCTTCTAAGTTAATTCTTGAACTAACCTTATTTCTAGTTCCTGGTCCCCCTCTCCTATTGGCCTCTGTCGCTTTAAAGTTTCTGCATTAGTATCAACATAATGAAGAATAATCTTAACAGTCATCATGATATATTGAGCACTTACTTGACATGTTACATTTTTTTGTTGTTGTTTTAGTAGTAATGGGATTTGGACTCACAAAAACCTTGAGAAGTGGATATCAATAGCCTCACCTCACAGTCAAGAAGACTGAGCCTCTACTGTGGGTCTCCCCATCCTGAGAGGAGCAGAAACTGACCTACCTTTGGTGCCCTGAGGAAAGAGTCCAAGACGAAGGAACAGGACTGGTGGAGCAGGAGGGAGTTGACACCTTGACCGAACGTGTGCTGAGGGGAAGCAGGGAGGGCTGGAAGACTGGAAGACGCATCCTGGAGGAAGTAGAAGAGGATGTGAGCTGGGCTTCAAAGGATGGAGGTGGGGAGATAGAAATAACAGGTGGTTGGTGATATGGGTAGGGAGTGGATAGTCCTAGAACTGCTGGCAGCTCCTTTTCTCTGCCCTCAACTGTCTGCTCCCCACTATCTCCCAGGGTTCCGAGTAAGCTCCATGTGAAGAACTCTTAAGGATTTGAGCTCCTCACCTCCGGGTGACTTTTTTGTGATAAAATATACATAATGTAAATTTTAACTTTTTCTTCCTTGGTGGTATTGGGGTTTGAACTCAGGGTTTCATGCTTGTTAGACAGATACTCTATTGCTTGAGCCACACCTCCAGCCCATGGTAGCCATTTGTTAAATGTACAGTTTGGTGGCATTAAGCACAGTCACACTGTTGTACAACCATCACTACTATCTATATGCACAATCTTTTCCTCATCTCAAACTAAAACACTGTACTCATTAAACACCAACTACTCCTCATTGTCCCCTTCCTTGGTAAAACCATCATTCTGTTTTCTGTCTAGGAGTTTGATTACTCCTGGTATCTCATAGAAATGTCCTTTCATGATGACTTATTTCACTTTGCATAATGTCTTTAAGGCTCATTCATGTTGTGCACATGCCAGAATTTCATTCTGGCAATATTCATTGTATGCATACAATATTTCGTTTATCCATTCATTTGCTGATGGACAGAGTTGTTTCCAACTTTGGGCCATTGTGATTAATGTTATTATGGAACACGGGTGTACAAATATCTATTTGAGTTCCTGCCTCAAATTCTTTTGGATGTTTACGCAGAAGTGGGATTGCTGGATCAGATGGTAAATATAGGTTTGTTTATTTATTTATTTGATACTGGGGGTTGAACTCAGGGTCTCACTCTTGCTAGGCAGGTGAGGCACTTTACCACTTGAGCCGCTCTGTCAGCCTTTTTTGTGTTCATTATTTTTTGAAATAGGGCCTCTCTTTATTCCCCAGGCTGGCAGGGACCACAGTCCTCTTGTGGTGGGAGCTATATGGTGCTTCCCCATATAGCTGGGATGATCACAGCACCCAGTCATTGGTTGTGATGGGGAGGAGGGGGAGGAGGGAGTCTCTTGAACTTTTTGCCTGGGTTGTTCTTGAACCATGATCCTCCTGCTCTCCACCTCCTGAGTAGCTAGATTACTTGCTACTAGTGTGAGCCACCATGCCCACCTTCTATGTTTAATTTTTTTCTCAGATTCTCCTTTTGAACTCAATGATTAACTTTTTGAAGAACTATCACACTGTTTTCCATGTTGGCTGCACCATTTTATGCTCCTATTAGCAATGGAATTAGCACAAAGTTTCCAATTTCTCTACATCCTTTGTGAACAACCTTCTCCTTCCCTCTTCTTCCTCCTTCTCCTTCTCTTTCCTCTTCTTCTTCTTCCTCCCTTCCTATCCTTTTTCATCTTCTTCCTCCTTTATCTCTCTCTGTCTCTTTCTTTTATAATAGCCATTCTTACACGAAGTGGTATCTCACTGTGGTTTGATTTGCATTTCTCTAATGAGTAATGTTGAGCATCTTTATTGGCCATCAATTTATCTTCTTCGGAGAAATGTCTATTCTTTTGCTTATTTTTAAATTCAGTTTTATTGTTGTCATTGCTGAATTGGAGTTTCTTATATATTCTGGATAATTAATCCTTTATCAGATTTGCAAATATTTTCTCTAATTCTCTACATGTTGTCTTTTTACTTTTTGGTAGTATACTTTGATGCACAAAAGTTTTTTTTTTAGTTTAATGAAGACAAACTTATCTAATTTTTTTCTTTTGTTGCCTGTGCTTTTGGTATCACATCTGAGATATCATTGCTAAATCCAACACTGTGAAGCTTTTCTCTTATGCTTTCTTCTAAAAGTTCTATAATTTTAGCTATTATGTTTAGATTTTTGACCCATTTCATGTTAATTTTTGTATAAGGAATAAGGTAAGGGTTTGATTTCATTTTGTTTTTCCAACCCCATTTGATGAAAAGACTGGACTTTTCTCAGTGAGTGATCTTGGCAGTGTTGTCAAAATCATTTGACCACATATGAAGATTCATTTTTGAGGTCTCTATTCCATTCCACTGGTTTCTATGTCTGTCTTTATGTCAGCATCATTTGTTTTGATGACTTTGTAGCAAGTTTGAAGTCAGGAGGTAGAGGTCTCCAACACTGTTCTTTTTCAAGATTGTTTTGACTATTTGGAGTCCCTTGCGATATAATAATTTTAGGACAGATTTTAGTATTTTGGAAATCATCACTTTGGGGATATTGATAGCAATTTTGAAAGTGATAATAGTGACCCATGCAATTTTTAAGGAGGGCTTGGGCCAGGAACCAGTAGTGAAATGAGGATGAATGGTGATCTGAGAAGGGGAGGTTCAGATGGGACACATCAAGAGGTGGGGGCAAAGGGTCACCCTCTGTTAGAAGATTGGAAACCATGAATCTTACCAGGCTTCCTCCATCAGAGACAGGGCCCCAGTGGCAGGAGTTTGACCATCTGTGTAAAGGACACTGTATTCTTAAGCCACTGGAAAAATTCCTCCACTCCCTCACTCGGAGTTTGCAGCTCTTTTGTGCCCTCGTTGATTTGTTAGAACAAGGGCTTCCTATGTCAACTCTTAGGAACATTGGCACTTTTTTTTGATGTGGCTGGGCACTCTGACTCACCCAAGATGGGTCACCTCTCTAGTCAGTCAGCTGGCCCTTTCTGGAGAAGCATGTCTTCTCAAGATTGGGAGTTGAGGGTGTAGCTCAATGGTAGAGAGCTTGACTGCCATGTGTAAGGCCCTGGGCTCTATTCTCAGCCCTGCATAAGAAAGAAAAAAAAAAAAAAAAAAGAGGAAGAGGAATCAGCAATTTGGGCCATCAGAGAAACAGTGACCAAGGGAGAATCATGTGATAAAGATCATACAGGTGATCTCCTAATGGGGTGTCTTTTTTTGTCTTTCTCCTTTTTGGTGCTGGAGATAGAACCTGGAACCTCACACTTGTTAGGCAAGTGCTCTACTGTATCCCCAGTCCTTTGGGATGTATTATGGGTAGCCCCAGACTTCAACAGATGAGGTTTACTTTCAGCAGTGAAAATAAAGATAGACACAGGTAGTCTTTTTGCACAGTCTACTATCTTGAGAAATGACTTACCCCACTCTAAACCAGACCTCTGAAAACTCCTCAC
This sequence comes from Castor canadensis, assembly GCF_047511655.1. NCBI lineage: Eukaryota > Metazoa > Chordata > Mammalia > Rodentia > Castoridae > Castor > Castor canadensis. Next base: position 64,359,699 of record NC_133401.1, on the reverse strand, counting down.
AATAACTCCTTCATATCTGGGTTTAGTGATGCATGCTTGTAATCCTAGCACTTGGGAGGCTGCAAGTTTGAGGCCAGCCTAGGCTACATAGTAAGTTCCTAGCTAGCCTAGGCTATACAGCAAGACCTTGTCTCAAAAACCAAGGGTGGGGGGGGTATAGTTCAGGGGTAAGAGTGAATCTCCTCCCCACCTCCAAACTAAAAGAAAAGAAAAACTCCTTCACTCAGTTTATCACTGAAGACAGACAAAGGGACAGATGAATCCAGCAATTTGGGCCCCTCAAGGGATGTAACTCCCAGGTGTGGGCTGTGACACTTACTCTCCCCCATGCCTGGCCACAGGGACATAGAAAGGCCTTTATTTCCCTAACTTTGGGAGGCAAGCCTGGGGCTTCTGGAAACTCCACTGCCCTAGAAGGTGTCATCTAACTGTAGCTCTGACAGCTGTGCTTGGGGTTTCTGGTACAGTCTGAATTCTCCTCTCGAGTTTCACATACAGTGACTGCTGTCCTTGAGCCAATGTTTTTAATGCATCCTAAACATTATCAGGCTGACTTGAGCCATTTTAGATATGAGGGAAATCAGCAAGCAGTAAATACTTTTCTAATTTCAGAATGAAGCAGCAGAGGCCTAGAAAATTTTTATCAAGGCTAGCAAGGATCCTACTCAACTGAGCCTTTTGTTTTACCAAGTGCAATCCATCCATCTGTCCATCCATTAATTCTTTTAGTGACTACCCCTAGGACAGACCCTCATCCCTTGTGGGGGGCTGGGGATACAGCAGAGAATAAGACCAGCAGAAGCACTCTCTCATGCAATACAGTCTTTTGGCGAGAAGCAATGGTAACAAACAAAAAACAAAAAACTGCCAGGTGCTGGTGTTCACACCTGTAATCCTAATCGTGGTTTTTAGCCAGCCCAGGACAAATAGTTCATGAGTCCCTATCTCAAAAATACCCAACACAAAGGGGCTGGTGGAGTGGCTCAGTTGGTAAAATGCCTGCCTAGCAAGTGTAAGGCCCTAAGTTCAAACCCCAGTGCTGCCAAAAAAATTGTCCCCAAAAATACCCAACACAAAACAGGGCTAGCAGAGTAGCTCAACTGGCAGAGTGCCTGCCTAGAAAATCTGAGGCCTTGAGTTCAAACTCTGGAACCACCAAAAAAACCCAAAAGACTAAAGACCAAAGATTGAATGTTGAGTAGGGAAACTATTCTAGCACCTAGTCTAAACTCAGAGGTGGGGTGGTGTGGAACTAAGGGATGTATGGATGTTGATCATGAGCTATCTCTGTTCTGTATTCAAAAAGCAAGGCTTCTGGGACTTGTTGATTGACTGTGGGCATTGGACTTGTAGGTCAGGTGAGCAGCAGGTTGGCTGGAAATGGTCAGCTGTGTACCTGGGCCATACACTCCAGGGTTATGGTGTCCAGCAGTGTCCCAAGCATGACATGCCCAAATGAAGGTGAGGAAACGGATGTTCAGTGATGTCAGCAGATGGCTTGTTCACCACTAGACTTCAAGTCTCACCTGTGAAAAGATGTGGGGACCTTAGCTCCCCACACCCTTACTTCAATCCAGTGAACAATTGTTTGCTTAATACAACTATGGGTCTGGGACCTGCAGCCTCAATAAGCAAGCCAGGATCCCCTCTCTCTCCTCACTCCCCTCTCCCATGCTGTATTGAATTCTATTGTTCCTGACCTCACCCAGCCACCATTATCACTTACCCAAAGGCATTCATTTCCTCTAAACTTAACACTTTCAGCACATGGTCTATGTGGCAACCAGACTCATGCCTCTTTTCTGCTTAAAACCCTTTCTTGACTGTTTGATCATCAGGACAGCCCTGGCCTTTTGGCCTGGCAGAGAGGTGTTTGCACACTCTGGCAGTGGGCCTCCACTGGCTCCCCCATACTTCTCCCTCAGCTCCAGGCTCAGCATAATGAATTTTCAGTTCCTCCAAAGTCTTCGTCCTTCTCATCTTCAGGACTTTGCCCATGGTGTTCCCTCTGCAGAGAAGGCTGCTCTCACCTTGACCTGACTTCTAAACGTCAACTGAGATGCTGGTGCCTTGGGAGAGCATCTGTAAGATGCTGGTAGGTGTCCCAACTTGGTGCACTCCAGTTAATTCCCCCCAGTTAAGTATTTGCATAAATTGGGTTGTAGAGGAGAGATATGGTTCCTTAGTTAATTTGGGAAGGACATCTGTTCCCTGCCCCTCCAAATCCCTAGAGAAGGAAATGTCAACACAGTTCCAGTTCTTCACCAGATCCTATTCTAAGAAGGACAGGGCCCATTTATCCCCTAGACCACACATATCTCTGGTCACACTGTAAGGACCATCACCATTTTGCCAATAAGGCACATAAGGGGTTCTGTGGTTGGTAGCAGAGGGGCTTCTGGCCGACTAGCTAGAACACAGGGGCCCATTGGGTCCAGACGAGAGCCTAGGCTAATGAAGGCCTGGCTCCAAGCCTTGCCTCTCTCCATCTCAATGAGTGACCACAATGCTGAGGCTGCCAAACTTTGGTTCAGCTCAGCCTGGACTTGTCACAGCAGGTTGTGCTAGGCCCAGGGGATTCTCCAGAGACCTGCTTGCTTTTGAACTTGAGTTTCTGGCTCCTGGGCGAATAGGATGAATATTCCCACATGAACTAGGAATGCCTCCCTGGGGCTCTGTTCTTTGAACTGACTTGTAAAACAAACCAAGGGTCTCACAGACCCTTGGCTTTGGAGATCTTCTTTCAAAGTCAACCAGGTCACCACTCTCTGCAAACTTCCATTAACTCTACTCATACCCACCCTACTCTGTCACCACTACATCCAGTAGTTAGGGAAGATCCCCAAGAGCCCCTTTCATGCTGGGTAAAATAGGTGTGTGTATGCGTGCCTAGCTGCTAACTGGAGTGAGTCTAGGGAAAAGGAGCTGAGATGACACATGCTCATTTTACTGAGTATGCGTCTGTAATGTGGGAATGTTTTTACAAGCATGTATCACTCCTGTAATTAAAGATGCAAATCTAATAAAAAGCTCCCTCCCTTAGGCCATGGGTTCAGAGGGCAGAGGATGACAAGGAAGACTTGAGAGGTGAGACAGCATTCAATTCTTCAAGCTGGGTCAGGTGGGCCAGGGTCTACAGCAGCAACAAGGTGGGGAAGATCCAGGGCCCCAAATGAAGAAGGGAGATCTTTGCAGACAGAGTACAAAAAAGATGGGCACACCCTTGGCAGGAGGAAAATATGGAAGGACAGGTGAGAGATGAGTTGGTAAGGTGGGTTGGGAAAGGCCTTATATGCCAGACTGAGGAGCTGATTCTAACTAAAAGATTTATTAGCCAGAGGGATGTGACCTGAGCTAGGCTTTGGGATTTTCACCTCTGAAATGGCAGAGGTGAAAGAGGCTGCCAGGAGGTTGTTTGCTCATCCCAGTGAGAAGAGCAACAGCCAGGAGAGGGGCTTCCTGGAGGTATGAGCTGGGTTGGCCAGGGCCTAGACATTAAGGACAGGGCCCACTATCTTTTTTGCCCTGCACATCCTCCATGGCCTCTCTGGGCATTGGCAGACAGGACAGCATCCCCACAAGGCTCTGGCTGTCTCACTTGCCCACCTTAACCCTGAGAGAAGGTGGGACCTGCTGGACCTTGTGGAGCCTATGATTCCTTTGACCTTCATAGAACAACTCCAGAGTAGCTGTTTGGAGTGTCTGGTGACTTACTTGCATTTCCCATTTTCTTGGGTCCTGGAGGGAAGGCAAGCTTGCACAGCACAATGAGAGTGACTAGGCTGTGGCAGCATAGGTTATATACTTCTTTTCAAACTCTAGGAGCAGCTGCAAGAGGCAAGGGAAGTGCTTTGGTGATAATACTGGTGGGTTCTCATGGAGAGGCCTAGAAAACCCAGGGACCTGGGTCTGATCACAGAAAATGGAGAACCAGACTGCCCCATACTGTGCACCTTCTATCCCTGCGTCCTGCCGCATCAGAGGCAGCTGTAGACAGTCAGGCCTAAGGGTCCATCTGGGATCACTTAGGGACCTGTGTGGAGTGTGGCAGGTTCTTCAAAGCCAAAGAAATCCTATCTGTTTCCTAATTATGGTACCTCCACCATCACAGTCAGGTACCAAAGACCCAAAGATGACAGGAAAGCCTGCAAATGCTGGGAGCAGGCACATTTCTCCCCTCCTGTGACCCTGCTGTGTTGCTCAGTGGACAGTAGATCAAGGCCACACTTGCCCTGAGGGAGCCCAGACACTTCAGAGCACAGTGGACACAACAGGCAGAGAAACTACCCTACCTCTGCCCCAGGCAGTTTTCCAGCTCAGAACTGTGAACTGCCTTTCCTGCTGCTGGGCATGCCTTCTTCCTGGCCCCACTGTTAACTGAGGACTCCTGTTCCTTCTAGCAGGTACCCCCTCCTCTGGGATGCCTTCCCTCACCACTCTCCTAGTACACCCCCCTTGCATCGTTTCTGGACCTTGTAGTTGACCTACCACTGCATGTTGTACCAGCTGCTGTTTTGCTTTTACTGCTTGAGCCACTCCACCAGCCCTCTTTGGCTTTATTTATGCAACTAGGGTGATGTCATACATGCCTTCCTCTGTGTCCCTAGGGTGTTACTAGTGTCTTCCCCATTGAGCAGGTGCTCAATAAGTATTGGTGCAACAGAAACAGAGAACAGTCCCCAGGTGGCCTGAGTCTATTCCAGGCCCTTCAGTAGGCTTTCCCCTCCTCGATACCCTCTCTCTGCCACTCTCAGCACCACAGGGGCCTCCCTCTCTGCCAAAGTTGGAGCTTGGTCACAGCCATGCCTTGAGGTGTCTCTCTCGAAAAGACCCTCAAATTAGGAGTGTGAAGAAGTCCTCCAAGGCCTTCTGGTGAATGTAGACTCTAGCCAAGAGGGGAAAGGCTGGTGTGTTGGTGGACCTCTCACGTTCTGGAAATTGACCTTTGTGGCAGCAATAGGTGATGGTTGACAGTCCCTGCCACAGTAAAGAGCATGGATGTGGCTCAAGTGAGCCAGTGAGCCAGTGAGCTTGTGGCCAGCCCAGGGTGTCCTGACAACCGTATTTGGAGATGCCAGCTGGAGTCGCTGGACCCAGAACCTCATCCACCTTGGACTACCACTATAACCATGGGCAGGGAGTGTGGAATCAGTCAGGCAACAAGTAGCATTAAGTCTTCAGTCCACCCTCTTTACCCTCTCCAGATGGGATTCCACTGTCCAGGCTGCCAGAATGGAAAAGAGGAAACCAGTCCTACCAGAAGGGCCTCAGCAGGACCTGCTGTACTCTTGGGTGCCCAGCCCCAGGCTTCTGGCTGCAGACTTTACATTCCTGTAGGGTCATAGTGCTCCCTGTCACTGGCCACTCAGCCAAGCCAGAGCCATGACCTCCTTCTGCCAGGGCAGTTTTCCTTCCCAAGGACTTCTTGAGCCTTAGAATTCTCTGGCAACAGATGGCTCATCCTCTGCCCAGCCAGGCCTCTGCAGCTGACACCTCTCTCTCCTCCTCCTCCCCCGGCTCCTCTACTGGCTGCTCGGTACCTGGCTCTGGTTTCTAAGAGTTCTCTGGGCAAATCTGCTGCTCAGCTTTAAGCACTTCTGCATTTGGTCTCTTTGGTTCATTGATCAGGAATCATATGATCTTTTAAAAACACAGCTGGTAGAGTTGCCCATCTGTGCTTCTGCATTTGGATCGGCTAATCAGGCTGCCTGGAATTTATTTAAACCTGTGGTTCTGTGTGTAGAACGGGGCTGCCCTCACTAGGCCTCCTATGATGAGCTTTCATTTCTGGATCATCTTTGGTTTTAGGACCACCCTTGGCTGGACTTCTTGGACTGGGTCTGTTTTTTATGCTCCTTTGTCCCCTGAGCTTGTCTAAGGACTATTTTCTCTTTACACTGACTTTTACTAATTACAGGGTGAAACATTAATCTCTACTCCTTCTCCAACACACACACGCACACCCACACCCACACACACACACACACACACACACACACACACTCCTTTCCCAGACAAAATGGCTCAGAGTCCTTACCCAGGTCAGTAACCCAAGGTACTTCTCTATGTTCCCTTCTCCACCCTAACCTTTATAATATACAGGAAAACATTGCTGATACAGCACAGACTGCCAATTGTCCTCCAATATCTGGTCTAGCTGAGCACATAGCCACCCAGAATAAATGCTAAATTTGCTGACCTCCTTTGCAGCTATGTGACTAAGTTCTGACCAATGAGATAGAAATGGAATGATGCATCCAATTTCTGGAAAGCATTCTTAAAGGGAAAAGCATGCTTCCTTTCTTCCTTCTTCATACTAGCTAGAATGAATTGTCTATTATGTAATAGCTGGAGTTAGAGCAGCCATCTTAGAACATGAGGATGAAGCCTCACTGAGAAAGGCAGATGCTGTTACCAGCTTCTGAGATGACCCTCAGTGACTCAACTCCTGGTGTTGGTGTTCATGTTCTTGTTTATTTTTCTCCTCTATTCAGTAACCAATAGGATATGATAGCATATGACTTCTGAAACAACATAAAAGGCATTACATATGACTTAACCTCTCTTGGATCACTTGCTCTAGGCTAGCAGAAGCCAGTGGCTATGTTTTAGGCCACTCAAGTGACACTACAGAGGATTAAGACGGTGAGAAACCCAGGCTTCCCGCCAACAGCCAGAGCCAACTTGCCGGCAATGTTGCAGCCAGTCAAGCCTTCAGATGAACACAACTCCGTCTGATATCCTGACTGTAGCCTCTTGAAGGAGCTCTGGCCAGAACCACCCCACTAAGTCCCTTCCAAATCCTGACCCACCAGAAGTATGAGTCAGAAATGTTTATCCTGTTTGAAGCCACTGAGGTTTCTCCTCCTCCTTCTTTCTTCCTTTGTGGTACTGAGGATGAACCCAGACCTTATGTGTGCTGGGCAAGAGCACTACCATCCCCTGCCCAAGCTACTAACTTTTGGATTAATTTGTTATAAACAGTGGAGGAAAGCAACAAAATAGAAGGAGCCTAGGCCTTCTGAAACTGAGGTGGGCCGGAGCAACATTTATACCACCACAGATTTTGTAGACTTCTTGTTTTATGGTTGGGATTTTGTGGGGGGGGAGGGGGGAGGCTAGGGTTTTGTTTTGTTTTTGTTTGTTTGTTTGTTGGTAGTACTGAGGTTTGGAACTCAGGGCTTCATGCTTGCCAGGTAGATGCTCTACTGCTTAGGTCACTCCTCCAGCCTTGGTATTGTTTTTAAAGAGAAGTAAATTTCTCTTTCTACAACTATTATGTTGAGTTCTCATTTTCCTATTCCTGATTTGACTCAGACACTCTTCTAAGAGTCACTAGCTGAGGGTGGAGCTCAGTGATAGATTACACGCTTAAAATGCACAAGGCACTACAGAAACAAAATAAACCCATTATTAAAAAAAAAAATAGTTGCTAGCTGGAGGTACCTTTCAGAGGCTCTCTCAGTCATCCTTCTGCTGATAGCATGTGGAAGCCTAAGCCTAAATCTTCTAAAGGTGAAGGGCAGTTTATGTCAAAAAAATGTCTGTAAGGGCCAGGGATGGTGGTGTATGCCTGCAATCCCAGGTACTAGGGAGACAGAGGTAGAAGGATCTCCTCTGAGGCTGGCCCTTAGCAAAAACTCTAGATCTGATTTGGAGGTGTGGCTCAAGTGGTAGAGTGCCTGCTTAGCAAGTAGGAGACCTTGAGTTCAAAGCCCTGTACAACCCTACCCCCCAAAAAAAATGTCTGTAAAAAGAATTTTTTATGAGAGCCACAGGCCAAGGACCACTAGATACTGTGTGGTTTCACTTATCACTTATCACTTATACCTGGGCAGGTAGGGATGGCTCTATTCAGATTTGCAGATAAAATGCTTCGAAGAGTGGCCCATGGCTTTTTGCTGCTTTCCCTGCAGAAGGTAGCACAGTGCTGTAAGTCTGGTTGTTTCCGGATGCAGTTGGTCCAACTCAGTATTTGCAGGCAACCCTTTCATGGACCTATTAACAGGTACTTAGAAACTGCTTTTGCTAAAAAGCTCTGACTCCTTCAGTACCACCAGGAAAAACAAAACAAAAAAAACGCTGACTCCTCACTTGGGCCTGCAAATGTCCAAAGGGTAGCTAAAAGCTTGGCATCCTTGCTTCCATTTTGTATCTGTGTCCTTTGCTCTGAGCTATTATCTCTTGCAATCAGCTTGCATCCACCTTAGAATCCAGTAGATAGGACTGATAACATCTTGTGACAAGAGTGGGAACTGCCCCCTGCCAGGCAACATGACTTTCTTATTATAACAAGGCCCTGCCTGACCACCGCTGGATAACAAGTAACTGGACTACTTCTGACCACTATGAGGGAGACCACTTAATAAATACACATACCTCTCACCCTCTTCCCCAATTCTTCCTTTATTTAAATCTAAAGCTCATGTATATACCCTGAAGATGGGCTGAAGTTCTTACTTTGCCTCTTCTTGTGGTGCACCTGTACCTTATAATAAATCTCCTTTCTCTGCCCTTCACAACTACTCATCTCTTTATTTGTCGTTTTAGAGCAAGCAGTGGGACCTGATTCATTGGAATCCCCAGAGCTGGTCCTGTGGCCTAGAACTCTAGTCACAGACCAGCCTTTGGGTATGTCTCATGTAGTTTACTGAGCAAGTCCTGAGCGGGGCTGAGATGCTCTGCTCAGTTCCATTCAGTCACAGCAGCTGGCAGGCCTGGGAGATGGTGGTCCAGCACCCCTTCCCAGGACCCTGGATGCAGAACAGTGGGCAGCCTCTCTGAGGCTTCTTCAGACTCCTCACAATTCCCCACATCCAGCATCACAATCCCCAGACCTGCTCAACGTTCCCTGACTTCTCCCACTTGGCTTTTGCCACACATTGGCTAGCATCTCTCTGAATTCTTAGCTTCCTGCATGGTACTAAAGGCCTAGCTTTTTCTAATCCTCCCTCCTCTCCTGTTCTTGAACCTTGACAAAGACCTTCTGTCTTCCATCATTTTCTCAGTCTAGACTCATTTGAATCATCAGGACAACCTTCATCTTCTCGAATCCTACATTAGTTAAGGTAATGCTAGAAGCTATAACAAACAAATCCTGAACTCTAGATTAACTCAGACAAGTTGATTTCTTGCCTAAAAAAAAGCCATGTGAGTGATTCTGATCAGTGTCATCTGTTCTTCAGGTGATAACTTAGGGACTCAGGATCTGCCTCGTGGCTCTGCTATTTCCAACATGTAGTTTCCAAGGCTGTCTTAGTTTAGGCTACTATAATGAAGTACCATAGACTGGGTGGCTTATAAACAACAGCAGTTCATTTCCCATAGAACGGGAGGTCAAGGTAGGGGATTGAGAGTTTGAGGCCAGCTTAGGCAGAATAGCGAGCTCAGGTCACCACTCCTGCTGTGCAAGGCTGTAGCTGCTGTTTAGTGTCCTTGTGCCTCCACCCATGCCCCTCTACAAGCAGCCAGAATAATTGTTCCCAATGACAGATCTGACCACAGCACTCACTGTCCCCCACCCTTGTGCAGGGGATGGCACCCAGACACAGTGCACACTTGAGCCATACCCCAACTTCATGCACTCACTGTCTTCAACCCCATAATCTGCAAGTGACTTCTCTGAGGTCCTCCCCACTACCAGCTCCACTACCCCCTTCAGCCAGCCCCTCATCTCCCCAATCTTCCACAAACACAACTATCTTCTATAATTGCCCTGGACCCCAACCTGGGGACATGGGTGGAGCCCTCCATAGTGCTCCTGGAATGTCCTTTGTGCTCATACCACTCCTTGCATAAGCTCCTTTTTGAATGCCTGCTTCCAGGAGCTAAGCATGGTTATCTCAGAGCTAACCTTCCTATCTCAGTACCTCTGTACCTGGTACAACGCTTATCATACAGAAGGTGCTCAATGAATGTTCACTGAATGAGAAGCACCCCCTCCCTCCCCGTGGAAAGGATGGAAAACTTTCATTTAGACATGCATGCCTTGAGCAGTCCAACCTGTGCTGAATGAACACTTCCGTCTCAGGAGAGCCAAATTGTATATATATGTATCTCTGTGAAATCTGATCCTCTGCCTGAGAGCCGCCCCATCAATTAATCATGACTGGCTATTTGCACAAAACCTCTTCTCCCAAAGCACTCTGCCCAGAAGGCCAAGCTCTCTTGCCCTGCCAGAACTGTGGGCTACCTCATGAGTGGCTTTGGCATGGGCTCCCATCCATGGCTCATTGGACTCCTATAGGGGCCCTGGGAGGGGAGCCAGGAAGCAGCATTGCCTTCCTTTCCTTTCCTTTTCTTTTTTCTGTTCTGTTCTGTTCTCTTCTCTTTCTCTGTCTCTCCCCCTCCCCACATGTTTAAGATAAGAAAACTTGCTCAAGGAGATGAAGTGATTGTCCAAAGGTGTACAGAAGGCAGGCATTTGTTTTTTTCTGCTGTGTCATAGACAGCCCACCTCCACCCCCCAATATAAGGCCCCATGGTACCAACACAGAGCATAGGTGATGAGCTGGGCTCTGTGGGAACTGACCCACAACTGGGGAGGGTCAAGGTGTATACCCCAGCCCTTCAGATCATCTTGTCTGTCAGCTAGTCTCTAAGTAGGCAATTGTTGGAACAGATACCCCCCCCCAAGCTGCCTGGAGCATAAAGGGGGCTCTAAATGCAGGCAGTCATCCAGGAATTGGGAGTTCACTGAACAGGCCCTCTGTCTTTCTAGACCACAGTCTTCTCTTTGCATTTCTAATCTGTTCTTCTTCATCAAACCCTTAACCTGTGACCATTTTTTACAAGGCCCATCATGACCACCAGCCCTGAGTCAGCCTGACTCACAATTCCGGCGGCCACCACCTCAGAAGCACAATGTGGGAGCCTTGGAGCACTTGTTTGGCTCCGCCTAAGGGATGAGTTGGTTCTCTTAGGCTAGGTTTTCAGCCCTGGCTTATCTCCAGAACCTGGGAGGAGGGCACAAGCATGGCAGCAGGGATTGGGCAGAGGGAAACTCCTGAGAGGCATGTAGGGAGGGACCAATTACAAGTGTGGGGAAAACTGTGAAGGACATCAACTAGACTATTTCTCAATTCTCTAAAGATAAGAGTTGGCTGGGGAATATGTCTCAGTAGCAGAGAGCTTGCCGAGCATGCACAACGCCCTGGGTTCATCCCTAGCACCACACATACACACACACACAAACACACCACAAAGTTAAATTGTACAAACTTGATAGTAATGCAAATCATTCCAGTTCACAGAGATGCAAATTGTGTCTGGTGGAATGAAACTGACTATTGCCTTGTGGATATTGGCCAGTTTTATATCCATTTCTAAAATCACTTCAACATTTCCTTTTTTTTTTTTTTCCTTTTCTTTTGGCCGGTACTGGGGCTTGAACTCAGGGCCTCCACCAGCCCTTTTTTGTTGATGGATTTTTTTTTTTTTTTTGAGATTTTTTTTTTGACAAATTATTTGGCTGCGCTGGCTTTGAACCTAAATCCTCCTGATCTCTGTCTCCTGAGTAGTTAGGATTACAGGGGTGAGCCACTGGTGCCTGGCTAGCATTTTTTATTTGACCATTGTATGTGATACTTTGAGTTCTCTTTTCAATTGGTTGCAATATGTCACTGGTATCCTCATGGATTAATGACTTAAATTAAATCACTGACATTAGTTTTATGTCATGGAAGAGTCATGATTATATCCTCGTAAAATTATCAGTAAATACAGATGCAGCCTGCATGATGACATCCTTTTTTTTAGAAGTCTTACTGATGCAGAGGAAGAAATGAAGAAGGATTCATAAGAAATTGGTAGTGGTCACCTGTGGGAAAAGGGAGGGAGGAGGCACTTACTTGTATTTTATATCTTTTTGCACCATTTAAATCTTTTAACTATGTCAAAAGAATTTCAGTGGAAGTTCCCCAGGCAAAAGTTTATGGATCATTTCTTAACATATTTTTCTATATAAAATTAGCATTTACTTGATAATTATTTGTTAAACTGTCTATGTGATTGTTTGGACTTTCCTGATTGTATTTTATAATTTGTTAGAAAGCCCAAAAACTGTTGGGCATGGTGGTGAATGCTTGTAATCCCAGTACTCAGGAAGCTGAGTCAGGAGGATTGTGAGTTCCAAGCCACCTCGTACAACATAGAGAGACATTGTCTTAAAAAAAAAAAAAGGCCAATATGTTATCATTAAATTTTGTAAATTTTAAAGAACAGAAGCAAGCCCAATAAGCAAAACTATGTCTTGGCATACTGCTCCAAACTGGCCCTGGGCAGACAGAGGTGGCTATGACATGGTTATGACATGCTTCTTGCCCCAGGGGAAGAGGCTCATGTTCCACCCATACACAGGTTAGGGATTCCAGGCACCCACTCTTCTTGCAGTAGAAGCTGCTCAGGTGGCAGGAGTGCCTCACTGGTCAATACCTGTCCCAGCAGCCCAACTCATGGAACTCTCCATGGAGGAGCATGCTGGAGCAGGAACGCCTCCCATCTGCCCCTCCTCCATTGGCAACTTAAGAGGCCTCCTGCCCTGGATGGCTTGCAGCTGAAGGAGAGAATCACTGCCAAACCATTTCTTGCACAACAGTGCACTTCCGAGGAAAGACACCAAATTTTTGTCGACTGAGTCGTGTCTTCCTCCTGACTTACATGATGGTTCAGATAGGCTCTGGCTTCCCAGCTCACAGGTGGATCATCCACTGGTGACAGCTCCCAACACTTCGTATTCTTCTGACTCTGTCAAACAACCTATAAAACATATTTATTTTGATACGTAAGGATAGGATCTTCCTTCTAGGAATTCCTCCATGGAGCAAGCTTGGATGTTTGCCTCTGCTGTTTTCTTTGTGGGAAGCAATGGGGAGGAAGGCTACACCCATAGCAGTGGGACCTGACCCCACCTCTGGCCTGAGTGTGTGCGGTTTCCCACATTTAGCACATCTGCATTCCTGATGTTCTGGCCAAGGAGGAAGGTAAAGAGATACGGCATGGGCCTGGGGGCTTCCTCTTAATTACCTGCATTCTCGGCTGGCCTGACTAGGACTGGCCCTCGCCACACTGATGGGATGAGCACAGAGCCTCAGTCTCCTCTGAAGGGTAAAAACACTTCCCCAAGCAGCAAGAGTCTTCTTCCCAGCTGCTGTGGGGAGGGAGAGCCTTGTGCCACTCCTCAGGTTTGTTTGAGCCCAGTCCCCCATGTCATCTGACTACTTTTCTCTCTCTGAAAAGCCTTCAGGGGCTCCCCATTGCTTCCAGGATACAGTCCAAGCTGCTAGCCTGGCCCTCAGCTTCTCTGCTTCTCAATCTGGTCCCATCTATGACTCTGGCACCATCTCCCTCCACCACTGTCTAACCATCCATTCACCCCATGCACACTGGAGTCCAACTCATGCGTAGTCTGAAGGCTGCTTTCCAAGTTCTCCTAGCTGCCAAGTATGCCTCCCTTCGATGGCAGCCTCTCTCTTATTAATCGATGCCATCAGGGCTGCATTACCATGGACGCTGATGCTCCTTACCCCAGGGCTCACACCGCTCCCGGGACTGCACCTGGGTGAACTTCACACACACTGCTTTCCAGAATGGCTCTCTCCACGGGAGCAGCTACAGACCCCTCCACCTCCCAAGAGCTCACTTCTGTGGCGCAGAGGCAGTTGTATTAGGACACATCACAGTGTCACGCTGCCAAAGTGACAACTACAATTATGTTTGGCCGACAGCTGGAGATGAAAGTACAAACAGCCCAGGCCTCACACGTGTCCATGAATCAGCAGTTTGTGCTGTCTGCTTAATTGGAGGTGAGACAGGACCCTCCTGCCAGTCACCAGGGCCCCCTGTATGGGGCAGCCTACTGCCCTCAGACCTCAGGTTAGCACCTGAGACCCTCAGGTAAAGGCCTCTACTGGACGATGGAGGCTATTGCAGAGCCCAGGGGAGCAGGGGAGTCAGGTGGTCAATCTCAGGTAAGGTCCAGCCCTGAGGAACAGGCACTCAGTTCCTAGGCAAAGGCAGGAACTACCCAAGCAAAGGGCCAAGCTACCCAGGAGTGAAGGCTATTACCCCAGGCATCCTGACACAGGGTGTGGTGCAAAGAGCAGAGGGTCTCAGTTGAGGCCCCAGGCTTCCATTACTGAGCCTTCCTATGTACCAGACTCTTCTGTTTCATATATACCCCATCTTTTACTTTTTCTTTTCTTTTTTTTTTTTTTTTTTTTTGTGGTACTGGAGCTTAAACTGAGGGCCTTATGCTTAATAAGCAGGTGCTCTACCACTTGAGCTACGGCCCTAGCCCTTTTTTGCTTTAGTTACTTTTCAGGTAGAGCCTCATGTTTTTGGCCTGGGGTCAGCCTAGGACCCTGATCCTCCTACCTAAGGCCTCCCATGTAGCTGGGATCACAAGCACATGCCACCACACCCACCTTATTGATTGAGAGGGTTTTGAGAACTTTTTGCCTGGGCTGACCTTGAACCAAGATCCTCTCTATCTCTGTCTCCTGAGTAGCTGGGATTATAGGCATGAACCACTGCACCCAGCTACATCTTTTACTCTTCACCATAACCCAGTGAGGCAGGTTCTGTTATTATTCCCATTTGACCAGTGACAAAACTGAGTCTCAGAGAGCAATTTGACTGAAGCCACCTGGCTGGCAAGGGTGGAGATAGGATTTAAGTCCACACAACCTGGCTTCTGAGTTTGCTTGGTTTGTACCTCTTGTCCCTATTTGGCCCTTTAAAGGCAGTCTTGGCTGCAGGAAATGAAAAGGGCATCCTTACCTAGAGTGAGTGAGTTAGGACCTCCAGGAAGTCATTGGCCTGGGAGTCAAGATGTTACCAAGGAAAATAAGCAACAGCTATTCAGGTGATAGGGGCTGGGCTGTAGAATTAGGAAACAAATAAAATAGGAAAGCTGCAAGAATTTCCTCATTGTACATTTTTGCATGTTCAGCAAGAACAGGCATCATCAGGAAGCTGCTCTGTGGCCAGTGTCACCCGTGGAGACAGACAGAAGGCAGAAGTCCTTCCTTTCTGTCCCCTAGTCCCCACCCCCAGGGCTTGCCTCTAAAAGCTTGGGTCCAGGCCTCTGGAAAAGGTTGTCAGAGCCTTCCCAGGAATGCTGCTGTCCTGCACAGGCTCAACGCAGGCAGCCAAGGAGGACAGAGCAGGCTAGCAACTTTGCTCAGCACGCCTCCAAATGGGCGTGAAAGGCTGGTGGTGCTGGGGATGCAGGAGCGTTTGTGTTTCAAGTGGCGGATGCCCATGAATCACCAATTTCATTTTGTGCTCTCAGCTCTCCGAAGGCATCATTTCTGCCCAGCCTCACATGGAGCTGGCGGCCAGAGCCTCTTAGTGGGGCTATAAATAGCAGATCATCAACTCACCTCTTCTGAGCTCATCACAGGCTCCTCGGTTTACTGTGCGTCTTCCAGCTGCCTGAGCGTCACTGTCACTCAAATTTCCCAGGTGAAGCCTGACTGAGACCCAGGGCACACTCTGGGGGGTGGGGGGCTGCAGGGTTTTGATTCCCAGAGCTGTTCAGGGTGACAACGAGGGCAATGGCAGACTTTTAAAGAGCTTGACATTTAAAACGTCATAATTACAATCTCAGGTCTTTGTGCTTCTCTCCAATTAAATGCAGTAGCAAGGGACTGTCATTTCTCTACAAGTCCTAGAAATCAAAGGCAAAGGAGTCACCAAACACACACCCAGAGAAAGCCATGCAGAATGGGTAGCAACAAATGAAAGGGTTTGTGCTTTCCTGTGAACTTGCTTCATGACACTGAATGAAATACATATGTCTCTCTGGCTTCAGCTGTGACATGAAGCTTTTGGGGAATTATTCCTAGCACTCCCATACAGGGCTTTCGCTGTGCTCAGACACTGAGTCCAGTCTCCATGTGCAGCATCGCATGCAGTCATCACAACAGCCGGATCAGGGAGGGGGCTGCTGCTCAGACATAGGTGGTTCATCCACAGTCGCACAGATGGGATTTCAGCCCAGGGCCGCAGAACCCAGTCTCTGAACCTCCATCCTCTCTGCCTCCTGTGTGTGTGTTTGGTGTGCTTATTTATGCATGTGCCCATGTGTGTGGGACCTAAGAGATCTGCACCTTTTCCCAGCTCCACACACTCCACGCCTGTAAGTGAAACCAATCAGTTTTAGAGCTGGGTGCCGGTGGCTCACACCTATAATCCTAACTACTCAGGAGGCAGAGATCAGGAGAATCGAGGTTCAAAGCCAGCCTGGGCAAATAGTTCCCGAGACCCTATCTTGAAAAAAAAAACCATCACAAAAAAGGGCTGGGTGGAGTGGGTCAAAGAGTAGGCCCCGAGTTCAAACTCCAGTACCATAAAAACAAAACTAGAGTTTTAGGCCCAACTCTCTAGGGTTCCACATGTCAAATCGGCTACTTGCTCCAATATGCCACATAAAGAGATGAGTAATAATGAAGGGCAGAGAAAGGAGATTTAATTAACGTGACACAGGCAATCCACAGGAAGAGGCAAAGCATGGACTTCTGCTCATCTTCCCTGTACAGACATGAGATTTAGATTTAAGTAGAGAAAGAATTGGGGTGGAGGGAGAGATGTATGCGTAATTCTTAAACAGTCCTAGTCATAGGTGTGGCCCAAGGTGTTGTCTGGTTGCTTGTGATCAGAATTGGTCAGGTAAGCCTTGTAACTATGAGAAAGTCATGGCAACCTGGCAGAGGGCAGCTTCCTGTCCTGTCACAGGGTATTTATCCATCAGTACTTCTTGGCTTCCAAGATGGCTGCAAAACGACTGTAGGAGAGAATGGCTCAGAGCAAAGGACACAGATACAAAATGGAGCCAGGGATGCCAAGTTTTTCTCCTGCTTTCAGTTAATTTGTGGGCCCAAGTAAGAAGTCAGTGCTTTTCAGCAAAAACAGCTTAAGTACCTGTGACATAATCAGGAGCCAGATGCTCATCGAATCGTTCTCCTCCCAAGTCCCAGGCTTTTTTGGCATTCTCAATATCTAACACCACCATCTTCTCCCAAAGTTGATTTTCTTCTGCCTTCTCCTTTCTACAGGGAGGGCACCAGTCTCCAGGCAGCTCTCCTGGCCCAACTCAGTCTTTACAACCCCCAATCTCTCAGGCCCTACAATAAACAGAGGTCAGAAGGGACTCCCTCAGAACAGTATCCCTTGAATCTGCCTCTTCCTCTGCCTCTCCATAGTCACAGCCCTATTTGTGAGATGGGATGATTTAGATCATGAATTACCTGATCTCCCCCACCTGAAACAAAATCTCAAAGGGTAGGCAGGTCTGGACTTTTAAAAAGCTCCACCAGTGATCTGTCCATCCAGGGTTAAGAAACCTTTTGCCTAACTGGTCTCTGGACCCAGCTTCTCTCTCCCACACCCTACCACCTAGCTTGATTTTCTTAAAGCGGTTTATCTTAATCACTCTCCCACTCAGTATCCATGGGTAGCTCCCCACTGCGCACAGGAAGGTCTAAAGCCCTCCCCCATTTTTTGGTGGGACTGGAGTTTTGAACTCAGGGCTTTGCACTTGCAAAACAGGGGCTGTAACGCTGAGCTATGCCTCCAGCTCATTTTGCTCTGATTATTTTGGAGATGGAGTCTCATGAACATTTTCCCCCAGCTGGCCTCGAACCTCGGTCTTCCTGATCTTAGCCTCCCAAGTAGCTAAGATCATAAGCATGAGCCACCAGCACTGGGCATCAAGGCCCTTTCTATCTGTTTCATTCACTGTCTTGCAAAGCCTCTTGTGTCTGCCTCCCTGCCCCTGCTCCACACCTTTGCCTACAGCTGGCTCATGCCCCACCTTTCCCACCTCGATTATCTGGAATCCAGATGGCATCTGGGCACAGTGGAGCACAACAAAATGGCAGTGATCCTCCCAAGACTTTGAGCCCCCCAGTAAGAGAGATAAGAAATCACTGCTAAAATGTCCCTCCTGATTCAAGAGTCATGTGCGTGCAGCTCTATAGGAAGGTGCTGAGTGACCTGCAGATGAAAGGCAGACCCAGTACAGTAGCAGGAGAGCAGGAGTGGTGTGGCTTGAGAGAAATTCAAAGGCCGTGGCACCTAAGCCTTCTTCCTACTGTTTGGGCATAGGAGACAGAGTGCACTTGTCAAGCACTGGGACAAGGAACCTGCTCCAAAAGGCCTTTCATACTCTTCCAGCCCCCATTCCAGACAAAAGCCCAGAGTCACAGGCCTTGTTGCTGTTGTCCAGAAGATGACAGAGTGTCTTACTAACACTATTAAACCATGTGCATGTTTGGACTTTGCTTCATCTCCCATGAAGCAACATCTACCCAAAAGAACATAAAAAGTGGACTGAAAGCAAAAGTTATTTCACAACAGGGCCTGGAAATTGTCACCTGCAAGTGCCTCCAAGTGAAAACTGACACTAAAGAACTTGTGTGTTAAACATGGCAGAGAGTCTCTCATGAATCTGTCTACTCCCTCCCAGAATCCTACTAAAAACGACTATAAAGGAGTAAAAAGAGGAGTAAACCATGAAGTCTTTGAGGAGAGGAGATCATGGCAGATGAAGATGTTGACACATTTCTGGAAGATAGGAAGAGGGGATGGAGTGGTGACTCACACAGTAGTGTGGGGGAGGCTGAGGTCTGACACTTCCTGCAGTTGGTTCCGGAGAGAAGCAGGCCACACTGCTGGGGAAAGGGAAGACTGAGGCTGTCATGGGAAGACTGGTGGAGGGAGGGCCAGGTGAGAGTGCCAGGTGGATCCTGGACTGGCCCCACCTGCTGGGCCACCTGGAGTTTACTCCCTGGGAAATTTGGATGTACATATCAGGTGTGGTGCAGGGAAGTGTGAGGTGCAGAATTGAAAATATGGGAGATAAATGGAGATCTAGATACTAAAAGGTAAGCTCCCAGCCCCCTTTCTTCATCCTGCTTCTAGACCAACCTGCAGCCATACACACACCTTCCCGCTCATCTGGGAACCAAAGAACCCTTTTCTGTAGAAACCATGCAGTCTTTGGGCAAATACCCCTCATGCAGACTTTTAGGGCTCCAAAGGAACAGCTAGCTGAAGACTGTACAGAGAAGTCCATCATTTAGATAAACTGTGCCCAGACGTGCGGACCACACAATCATCTTTTCAGCACCAAACCCTTTAATATGATCAGAGAGCCAGGATTCCCAGACACTTAAGGAATGCCACAGACATAAGAGACTGGTGTGTGGACGGGGCATAGGAGAGGGGTGGGAAGAGAAGAAAAATGTACAAATTCAAGAAGAAAAAGTCCTTAGAGAGAGACAATAAGATTTACATCTCAAGTTCATTATCTTGAAATGTCAGAAAGGGCCCTAAGAGAATTCAGAAAACAAAACAAAACAACAACAAACAAACGAAGCTGGGAGTCACTGGCTCACACCTATAATCCTAGTTATGTGGTCTGAAGCCAGCCTGGCATATAGTTCGTGAGACTCAAAAATACTCAACACAAAAAGGTCTGGCAGAGTGGCTCAAGTGGTACAGCACCTGCCTAGCAATGTGAAGCCCTGAGTGCAAACTTCAGACCACCAAACAAAGCAAAAAACAAACCAAATATGTCAATGCAAAGGTTCAGAAAGCAGAGTGGCACCAGACTTCCAGCAGCAACCCTGCAAGTGGGAATATAATGGAGTAAGGCCTTCAGAATTCTGGGAGAATCATTTACAGTAACCCTAAACCACTTGTCAGGAGGCATGGTAGAATAAAAAGATATTTTCAGGCAAGGGAGATCCCAAATAATTTGCCTCTCATGTTCTTTTTCTCCAGAAGCCCTCTATCCAACAAGAGAATAATCCAAGAATGAGGAAGACACAATATCCATGAGAGAGACAAGAGGTGCCTAGGACTGTGGTCAAGGAAACCCTGGATGACAGAAGGCAGTCAGCCTCAAGGCAGAGGATACAGGACATCAGGAAAAAGATGGCTGGATGGATTTCCTGACAGATGAGTAAGTGGGAAATGGTGTGAAAGGCTATTGGAGTATTGTGAGAATTTTGTAATAAGTTTATCAAAAACTGAGTGTTGGCAATAATGGTGCCGATAGGTTTCAGTTCTTACTGCGCCCTTAAGCTTCTGTTTTCCAGGATCACGGTCCTGCCTCCCAGGGTCACAGTCCAGCCTCAAGTCTAGCTTGAACCCTCCTCCTGCCCCAACCTCCAATCAGCATGAACCATAAGATCCTAACCAATCAGATCATGCTGATTTCCACTGAGTAAATACATAAGGCTACTGCCAACAAAACAATATACCTAATTATAAAAGAAAATAAATACAATGTAAAAAAAATATTAGCTGGGCACGGTGGCTCACATCTGTAATCCCAGCTACTTGGAAGGTAAAGATTGGGAGGATTGCAGCCTGAGGCCAGCTTGGGCAAAAAGTTATTGAAATCCCATCTCAATCAATAAACTGGGCATGGTGGTGCATGTCTCTCATCCCAGCTACTAGGAAGGCTTAAATAGGAAGCTTCCCTAGTAGGAGAACAGCCCCATTAAAAAAATCAAGACCCTATTCCAAAAATAACTGAAACTAAAAGGGCTAGGGCAAGGCTCAAATGTTAGAGTGCCTGCCTAGCAAGCCACAAGGCCCTGAGTTTAAACCCTAGTACTGACAAAATTAATATATATTTTTTTTACATAGCCATGATAACATAAACAGAATATTGACTTAACCAAAGACTGTGATAAACATGCTGGGAAGATGGTGGAAGGAAAAAGAGGATGTGGGTAGTTGTGGCCAAAGGAAACAAATCCTCATTTCTTGGGGTTGGGAGTGTAGCTCAGTAGTAATGCCCATGTTTAGCATATTCGAGGCCTGGTGTTCAATCCCCCGAATTAAGAAAAAAATTCTCAGCTCCCATAATTGCAAGGAAGTGGACAATGCTTCTTAAAATTGACAAATCAACAAAATAGCAGCATAAGCATATTTCTTAGAAACAGGTTTGGGGGGGGAGGTTGCAGTGGATAGGCTGTGTTCCAGTGGCTCACGCCTGTAATCCTAGCTACTCAGGAGGCAGAGATCAAGAAGATCAAGGTTAGACGCCAGCTCTTGCAAATAGTTCTGCGAGACACTATCTCAAAAAAATCTATCACAAAAAAGGGCTCGTGGAATGGCTCAAAGTGTAGGCCTTGAGTTTAAACTCCAGCACCGCAAAATAAAAGATATGGGGGATAGTTAGAAGTGTTGTCTGGGTATCTCTGGGGATACAGGTGTAGTGGTTTAGGTGGGACTAAGCACTGTTGTATTTCCTCACATGCCTTTTAGTTCTATTACACTTTTTAATTTTTGTGTAAGAATACAATATTTTTGTTAATTTTTGTTGTGGTACTGGGAGATCGAACCCAGGGCCTCGTGCATACTAGGTAAACACTTAACCACTGAGCTACATTCCCAGCTCTAAACATGTATTTTTAAAACAAAATTAATAGAAAATATTTTAAATTGAGACCAAAATAACCAAAAGTGTCATTAATTCATTTCTGTCCTGCTCAACTTTGTGTCTCTCTTTCCCTTCCTTCCTTCCTTCCTTCTCTTTCCTCCTTCCTTCCTTCCTTCCCTTTCCTCCCTCCCTCTCTTTCTTTCTTTCTTTTTATTTTTGTGGTACTGGGGCTTTAACTCAGAGCCTTCACCTTGAGCCATTCCACCAGCCCTATTTTTGTGAAGGGTTTTTCGAGATAGTATCTCAAACTGTTTGCCTGGGCTGGCCTCTAGCCACTGTCCTCCTGATCTCTGCCTCCTTAGTAACTAGGATTACAGGCGCTGGCGCCTGGCTATTTTCTTTCTTTCAGTGACTTAAATCTTGACTGAAAAATGTGATAGAGTTGCCAGATGAATACACTTGGGATATATTTACAGTAAAAAGAATTATTTGTTTAACTGAAATTCAAATTTAACTGGGCATCCTAAAATTTTTTTTTTTTTTCATTTTTGGTAGTGGAACCTAGGCCTTGCAAGGGCTAGGCAAGCCTTCTACCACTAAGCTACATCCCCAAGGACCATCCTGTATTTTTGTTAGTTTCATCTAGGACTGCGAATAGGCTCTGCTTTCACTAGCCCCACAAACTAGGATGTGGTCAAAGAACAATGGAACCAGAAAGCTGCTCTACAATTAATGCTCACTGTGTGGAAGATATGTACAGGAAAGGGTAGATTTCCTGGTCAGATGCTCAGCTGTGATTTGGTATCGTAGGGCAGAATGATATCAGCCATCATAAGGCCACTGTCCTTCAACAAGAGACCAGGGCTGAGGGTATGGGTCAGTGGTCGAGCATTTGCCTAACATGCAGGAGGCCCTGGGTTCATCCCCAGCACCGCAAAGAATAAATGACAGACAAGTCCTCTTAAAGTCTTAAGTCATCTCTGGAATATATAAATATATAAATTGGAAGTACATAAATGTAAATTTATATGCTGAAAGAGAAACAGCTAAAATCTGGATGTTTTTAAATGCAAAAGAGCACAAATATAAAGAAATGTTTTTATTGTTTTGACATGCATTCTTTCTTTCGTGAGTCTATGTCAAGAGCAGGCACCAGGCAACAGGCTTAAGGAACCCAGTTGGGATGAAGATTAGCCACATGGTCTTAGGCACTCAGAGTAGCATGCTTAAACATTTTCTGCACTGATCGTGAGTTCAAACCCCAGTGAACCCAAAAAAGAGAAAAAAAAATTGCAAGCCTTTCTGATCACAAATGGTGTGGTGCTCCACAAAAATGGTCTGATGGAGTGGTTCAAGGTGAAGGCCCTGAGTTCAAGCCCCAGTATTGCAAAATAAATAAATAAGTAAAGATGGAACCTGGGGGCTGGGGATATAGCTTAGTGGTAGAGTGCCTGCTTAAATGCACAAGACCCTCTTAGTTTGATCCTGGGTTTCTGTGGATTTGATCCCATTTTTTAAAAAAATGAGGCTGGGTATGGTGTTGTACAGCTATAATCCAAGCTACTTAGGAAGTGGAGATCAGGAGGATCACAGTTTGAGGTCAGCCTAGGCAAAAAGTTAGTGAGATCCCTCAACAAGTAAGATGTGGTGGAACAGGTCTGTAATCCAGCCATAAGGAGAGAAGGATCTCAGGGGTTTCCCAGGCTGAGGCTGGCCCCAGGCAAAAAACAGGAGACCTTTATCTGAAAAATTACTAAGTCAAAATAAGACTGTGGATGTGACTCAAGTGGTAGAGTGCCTGCCTAACAAAAGCACAAGGCTCTGAGTTTAAACTCTAGTTCCACCACCAAAAGAAAAGATGAGATCTAGCTTTATAGCTTTATAGAGCTCTCAGGCTTTGGCTCTATCCTTGTCTTGAAAAATACAGAGGAATGAACCACCATCTACAAAACAGCTCTTCAAAGCCTCTCTAACTGCATCCTCCGCCCTGCCTGTACCCGGTCTCCACTTTCCTTTCTCCATCTTCCTCTAAGCACTTCAGTTCATCAATGCTAAGCTTAAAATAAGACACTCAGTCTGAAGTTCTCCTGGTATGGCCTGAGGCGTGCAAAACACTAAAAGAGCTTAGCTTTGTGCTCTCAGTGCAGAACACCCATTCAGGAGAGGAGAAGCAGCCACTGGACTGCTGATATAAGAACACCAACGTGAAAGTTTCCAGCAGAGAGAAGACTTACCTAATTCAGTCGAAAAACAGTTAAGCTTCCATTTCCAGCCGTCTAGTTATCCATCCGTTTTGATACAGAATATACCATATTATGTGAAAGTAAACAATGCTTTAACAGGTAAACTTGGACAAAACAGAAGGTAACCTGACCTTAAACTGTACTACTTTGCTGCAAGGAACCACATAACTTCCTGCATGCAGCAGGAGGTCTTTGGGGAATGTAATTTCCATTGCATTGTAATGTTAATTTGAGCAATTATCGTAAGTACACTAAAGAAAAGTTTTGCAAGTCCACACCTCCATGGCTCACTTCTTTAATACTAGCGAGTACTCAGGAGGCAGAGATGAGGAGGATCAATGTTCAAAGCCAGCCTAGGCAAATAGTTTGTGAGACCCTATCTTGAAAAACAAACCCAACACAAAACAGGGCTGGTGGAGTGACTCAAGTGGTAGAGTGTCTGCCTAGCAAGTGTGAGACCTGAGTTCAAACCTCAGTACTGTGAAAAAAAAAAAAAAAAGTTGCAGATTATTTGTCCTAGTGAAACTTGGTGGTGTTGGAGAGTAGTCAGTCAGGCTGCAGGAGAAACTGAGGAGAGAAATAATATTGGCTCTCCACATTCACCAATTCTGTTCTATACCTGAGGATCACCTAATCACAAATCCGAAAAAGGGCTAGGGTCTTCAGTTCCAACCCCAGAACTGCAAAAAAAGAAAAAAAAAAAAAAAAAGAGAGAGAAATATTCAGCGACATTTTTCTTATCACTGTTCCTGAAACAACACCATATAACACTATTCACATAGCACCTGCATTGTATTAGATATTACATGTCATCTAGAGATGAGTTGAAATGTATGGATGTGTGTAGGTCACATGCAAACACTGTGCTCTTATTATACAAGGGACCTGAAGGGCCTGGAACCAAGCCCCTGCAGATAATGGAGGATGACTATATTCAGAATTTAGATAGCTTTGTAACAGCTGCAGATACAAGGTTGGAAACTCACCTCCTCCACAGAAGACAGCTTCTGGAGCTCTTCCACGTAATATTTTCATGTACCTTCATTTTCAGCTTATTTTAAGGCAGAATGCTTTTGAGGGGCTTTTTTCTTTCTTTCTGTTTTGGTCTCGACATATCCATATGAATAGAAGTTATTTGCTGAGTTTGTCTGGGAGGAAGAAAAGGGAAACCCTAAGATCAGTGGTTCAGGCATCCACCACCCACTAGGAGGCCTCATCTCCAGAGTCATTTCCCTGGGTCTTTACCAGTTGGTTTGGCCCCTCTTGAAATGAATCAAAACCAGAGCTGGAAAGCTGAAAGTACTAGAGTAGAAGGATGAGTTATTTTCCTAGCTTGCATTTCAGCATCAGGGGCTTCTACAGAGCATCAGCCACAAAATGGGGTTGGGAGGTGGGGAGTGGGGGTAGAGGGGGCTGCACAGGCCACTCAAGAGTCTGGAAATTCCAAGTCCAGCTTGGGCAAAAAGTTCAAGAGACCCTTTCTCGAAAATACCCAACACAAGAGAGAACTGGCAGAGTGGCTCAAGTGGTAGAGGGCCTGCCTAGCAAGCATGAAGCTCTGAGTTCAAACACCAGTATTACCAAAAAAAAAAAAGTGTAGTGATTGTAGTAACTATTCACCGCTTTGAAAGGGTAAGCCTGGAGCTGGTAGGCATGGAAACTTTGGTATAAACTTTCTGGATGATAATTTGGGAAAACATGCATACTCTTTTGAATCAGGAATTCTATTTCTAGGAATTTATCATAAGGTAAAACAAAACAAAACAAAACCCTAAATGTTTCACAACAGTTTAATTGAACACATAAGCCACAGTGGTACTGATTAAATAATATTATTATTCTTTCTTTCTTTCTTTCTTTAGAACTGGAAATTGAACTCAGAGCCTTGTGCTTGCTGTTCCACTTGAATCACTCTGCTAACCAAAATCATAAGGGGGGAGGACTGGGGTTTGAACTAAGGGCTTCACACTTGTAAAGGAGTTATTCTACTGCTTGAGCTATACCTCCAGGCCATTTTGCTCTGATTATTTGGGAGATGGGGGGGTCTCGTGAACTATTTGCTTGGGCTGGCCTCAAACCTTGATCCTCCTGATCTCAGCCTTCCAAGTCCTACAATTACAGGCATGAGCCACCCACACAGGGCCCAAGTTATAATTTTTAAAATAGAAAAATGTTTCATTTAAGAAGAGACACATTAGCCTGGCCCAAAAGACCAAAAATCGTATGTTCTCCCTCATATGTGGACATTGGATCAAGGGCAAACACAACAAGGGGATTGGACTTTGAGCACATGATAAAAGCGAGAGCACACAAGGGAGGGGTGAGGATAGGTAAGACACTTAAAAAACTAGCTAGCATTTGTTGCCCTTAATGCAGAGAAACTAAAGCAGATACCTTAAAGCAACTGAGGCCAATAGGAAAAGGGGACCAGGAACTAGAGAAAAGGTTAGATCAAAAAGAATTAACCTAGAAGGTAACACCCACGCACAGGAAATCAATGTGAGTCAATGCCCTGTATAGCTATCCTTATCTCAACCAGCAAAACCCCTTGTTCCTTCCTATTATTGCTTATACTCTCTCTACAACAAAATTAGAGATAAGGGCAAAATAGTTTCTGCTGGGTATTGAGGGGGTGGGGGGGAGAGGGAGGGGGCTGGAGTGGGTGGTAAGGGAGGGCGAAGGGGCAGGGGGGAGAAATGAACCAAGCCTTGTATGCACATATGAATAATAAAAGAAAAAAAAAAAAAAAAGAAGAGACACAGTTTGGGCTGAGGGTGTGGCTCAAATGGTAATGTGTCTGCCTAGCAAGCACAAGGCCCTGAGTTCAAACCCCAGTACAACAACAACAACAACAAAAAGGGGATAGGGCCATAGTTTAGTTCTAAATAGTCCTACCTTCAACATTAGCAACACATTTGCAAGCTATGCATTCAGTGAAAGCAAAAGAAAACTGCAACCTTCTAAGTGTGAAAAGCTGCCAAAGAGGTGGGTGTGGTGCTACATGCCTGTAATCCCAGATACTTGGGAGGCAGAAGCAGGAGGATACCAAATTTGAACTCACCTGGGTAAAATTAGCAAGACCCTCCCTTGAAAACAAAATACACAACAAAAGGGCTGTGTGTGTAGCTGCAGTAGTGGAGTGCTTGCCTATCATGTGCAAGGCCCTGGGTTCAATCCCCAGTATTGGGGGTGAATGGGAAGACCTGCAAAAGATGCAAAAAAGCAAGAAACCCAGCTAAGGACCTTGAGCTTCTGAGAGGTCCAGAATCTCCAGGAATTATTCCCCACTTCCAAAGTGAAGTAGGAGAGCAAGGCCAAAATTTAACAAAACAAGAAGATATCTGAGGACAATGGGGAGTCTTAGAAAACACTGGAAAAGGGCTGGAGAAGTGGTTCAAGTGTCTAGTACAGTGCCTGCCTAGCAAGCGTCAAGTCCTGAGTTCAAACCCCATTACTGCCAAAAACAACAACAACAACAAAACCCACTGCAAAACAATAAAACTTATAAAAGTGGATATATTCTCTTTGAAACAAGGGAAGCCTGGGGAACAGGGATGGACAGAGTTCTCCTGGGACCCTGAAATCTAGAGAAGAGGCATCTCCTCAGAGGGGCCATGCTTCAGGTCTTTCACTCTGACTAGAGAGAGTGGCCCTTCACTCCTCTGAGACAGATCAGAGGGACCCACCTCTCCCTGTGGCACTGGGGCAAGAGTTAAGCACTGTTAGGACACTGTTACATACTGTTAAAGCACTGATAGTGTTTTTGATAGGCCTTTATTGTTTACCTTTCCTTTAAACAAGCTAAGATGTTGGAGGTCAGGGGAATTTGACTCCCTAACTTACAGTTGTTAGATCATTCCCTGGCACCTGGTTTCCTTGAGCAGAGGGCTGTCAGCCAAGCAACTCTTTGGGAGCAGCTCAGACTTCCCTCACAGCAGCCCCGATGCTTTGAACACACAGTATAGCTTGAGGAAGTACACTGCAACCACAGAACTCCTGCTCCCAAAGGCACTCTTCCGGTTACAGCTGTTTCAAACAGCTGTGCACACCATTTGTCATCACAGTCCTCTTTAAACTCTAGCGGTCATTTTCACACAGGCGAAAGGGGGAGCACTCCCCTAGCAGTCTAGCAGAGGGCCTGTGATTGGTGCAAACACGGTCATTCATTTGCACGAAGGGCTGTGTTGTGCTTGGTATAAAGACAATCTTTCATTTGCATGAAGGTCCATGCTGTGATTGGTGTAAACAGCCTTGCCACACACCCCTTCTGACAATATAAACAGGCTGTTCACCTTACACATTAAATATACCAAGAGACACCATCCTGTGTTGCCCCTTGGTGTTGTAACATTAGGCTTCTCCCAAGTGGCCATTCCTTGTCACTTTTGTTCTTTACCATTAGTAAAGGGGGCTCAGTTGGTACCATAAAAGGAGACAGAGGAGCAGTGGTTGCAGCAGTAGTGGCAAGAGGGTGAAGAGCTCTAGAGAGTGACTGGGATGGTGAGCTGAGGTAGTAGAGATGATGGAGACTGTGAAGAGATAAAGAAGAGAAACTGTGGGTCTTACATCCTGCTCGCTGGAAGAGTTCCAGGGAGATGCCAAGCCTTAAGGGCTAAGGTTCCCAACATCCTAGGCCTGAGGACTATAACATTAGCCACTGTCAAGGGCCAAGTGTTCCTACACCCAGGTCACTGTAGGTGACCAACACTTGAGGCACTGCTGCTGCTGCTCACTGCTGCTGAAAACCAAGGACTACAATAGCTTGCCAAGTGCCAGGCTTCTGGTGGTTAAAGCCCAGAGCAATAAACCTTCAGCCTGAGAACCCGCAGCCATGTCTGTTAAAGCCTGAAGCAATACACTCCAGGCTCTCAGGGCTTGTAGCTGTAAGCCTGGGGCCTGCATTTAAGGGCCAGGGAGTGCCAGTACTAGAAGAGCTTTAATTTGCTCACTCCAGATACAGCAAAAGGACCCCAGGTGGCTGGCTGTTAACATCTCTACCACTTCCGTGGGCAGTGGAGCAACATCTACAAGACATTCAAAAGAAAAAAAGTATGCAGTCAACTTATCTTCAAGTATAACACCTTTAGACAGACACAAGCCCTTTCTGAGACCTATTAGAACAATGGACTAGCAGTATCAAAGCCACTGAACAACTCTGTGGAGGTCAGGGTAAAGGGACTTTATTCTGATTGTGTGCATTTAACTGTAGAAACAAGACTACAATAAGGTCAGGCACTGGTGGCTCATGCCTGTAATCCTAGCTACTCAGGAGGAAGGGATCAGAAGGACAGTGGTTTGAAGCCAGCCCCTGGTAAATAGTTCTTAAGATCCCATCTCAAAAAAATCCATCACAAAAAATGGCTGGTGGAGTGGCTCAAGTGGTAAAGTGCCTGCCTAGCAAGTGTGAGGTGCTGAGTTCAAACTTAGTGCTGTCAAAAGAAATAAGACTATAATAAATATAGAGATTAGGGTGACAAGCCAGAATGCAGGCTCTCAAGTGCAAAACCCTGAGTTCAAACTCCAGTCTCACCAAAAAACCAAAACAAAACAAAAAAACAAAAAAAAAAAAAGAGAGAGAGAGAGAGAGAATGGATCAAGGCTATTTTATGGTTTTTATTAATTAATTAATTAATTAATTTTTGCTGTCTTGGGGCTTGAACTCAGGGCCTTCACCTTGAGCCACTCCACCAGCCCTTTTTTGTGAAGGGTTTTTTTGAGCTCCTGAACTGACTGGCTTCAAACCAGATCCTCCTGATCTCTGCCTTCTGAGTAGCTAGGATTACAGGCGTGAGCCACTGGTGCCCAGCTTTATTTATTTATTTACTTACTTATTTTAAAAATTTTTGGTGGTACTGGGCGTTGAACTCAGGGTCTCGTGCTTGCTAGGCATGTGCTCTATCATCTGAGCCATTCTGCCAGTCCAGACCAAGGGTATTTTATAAAGATAACTTCTAGAACAAAGACACAAACTTTCCTGGCCAGGGATGTGTATATGTGTGTGTAGCTCAATGATAGGGCACTTGCTTAGCATATGCAAGACCCCAGGTTTGACCTTCAGCACCACACACACACACACACATACACACACACAAGGAATAAGAAATATTAAATTTCTGAGTATCAACAGATATGTATATCTATTCAAAGGGAGTACAGTGCAAATACAAAACTATATTATGAAAACATTACATAAAATTATGCAACAGGACTGGAGGTGTAGCTCAGTGGTAAAGTCACATGCAAGGCAGCCCTGGGCTCCAGAACTGAAAAAAAAAAAAAAAAGATGGGTTAAGGCAACTTATATATAAGATGATAGAAATGCTTTGTGTTAATTTTGGTGTGTGTGTGTGTGTGTGTATGGTGCTGGGTTCCCTTGTGCTAGGCAAGTTCTCTTCCATTGAGCCCCTCATTCTTTTCTAAAAAGGTTTCAAAATAGGTCACAAACTCAATCTAACTCTACGCTGTATACATTCAGAACAAAATGATCCAGAAAAATTAATAAAAAAGGATCGGCAAAGAAAGTCATACCAGGAAAATACAAACATTAGGAGTTTTGGTTGGGGATGTAGCTCAGTGGTAAAGCACATTCTTATCATGTACAAGGCCCTGGGTTTGACCCCCCCCCCCCATTGTGCGCACACACACACACACACACACACACACATACACAAATTCTTAGTATTTATTATGTAGACTTCAGGATAAAACACTTTAAAAGAGCAAGGCGCCAGTGGCTCACACCTGTAATCATAGCTGCTTGAGAGACTGAGATCAGGAGGATCCTGGTTTAAGGCCAGCCAGGGCAAATAGTTCATGAGACCCCCCCATCTCCAAAATAACCAGAACAAAATGGACTGCAGGTGTGGCTCAAGCAGCAGAGCTCCTGTTTGTAAGTGAAAACAGAAATTACAGAGATGCATGGAGATTTAGACAAAGACATACTAATAATAGATTCACCTATCCCAATACAAAACAAATCAAATGGTCAAAATCAAATGAAGATATAGAAGTCCAAACAACATATCAAAAGGTGGATATTAGCTGGGTGTGGTGGTGAAATCCCAGCACTTGGGGTAGAGGTAGGAGGATCACAAATTTGTGGCCAGCATAGGATGCATACTGAGATCGTGCCCCAAAAAGAAGAAAAAAGGTCAACAGTATTGATATGCACCAAACTTTGTGCCCTTAGAATAAAGAATACTCTTTCTTTTCAAATGTTCTAGAATATTTGTATATACCCACACACACTCACACACACTCACACATACATATACACACAAATGCACACACATATAAACACATGATTATTAGTCTGCAAACCAAGCTCCATTAAATTTCCAAAGTAATAATAATATAGGCAGTATTCCATAGTATCAACACAATAAATATTGAAATTTCTAACATATTCTAACAAAAAGTGGACTTGTGAGTCAGTTATGTTGGCACTCACCAACACACCTTGAGAGGCTGAGGAAGGAAGATGGAGAGTTCCAAGCCATGCCAGCCTGGGCTACAAAACAAGACCTTATCTCAAAAAAAAAAAAAAAAAGAGGGGGTGGGGGCCTTGTATGCACATATGAATAATAAAACAATAAAAATAAAAAAAAAAAAGAGCTCACCAGCAGGTGACAGACACAGCACACAGCAGGAAAAAAAAAAAAAAGAAAAGAATTCCTTTCTCTGTGTGTGTGTGTGTGTGTGTGTGTGTGTGTGTGTGTATCTATATTAAATAACTCCATGATCAAAGGGAAAATATAAACTGAATGTGTAGAATTTCTAGAAAATCATAATAATGAGTATACCATATACAATCAGGTAGCATACAGCTAAAGCAGTATTCAAAAGGAAAATGTACAGCATTAAATAACTGTATTTAAAAACAAACAAACAAATAAATAACTATATTACTATGAATGAAAGAAAAAAATAAATAAAACATGTGACTCCAAAAGCTTGAAAAGGGGGCCAGGCATGTGTTGCACACTTGTAATCTCAGCTACATTAGAGGTGTAGATAGGATGATCATGGTTGGAGGTTACCCCAAGGCAAAAAGTGCAAGACCCTACCTAAAAAATAATTAAAAGAGCAGAAAGGGCTGAGGAGAAGCACAAGTGGTAGAGTGGTTGCCTAGCAAGTTCAAGGTCCTGAGTTCAAATACCAGTACCGCAGACAAAATAAAACAAAATTAAAAAATGCCCTGGAACTGGTGCAGTGGCTCACATCTGTGATCCTAGCTACTTGCAAGGCTGAGATTTGGAGGATCAAGGTTTGAGGCCAGTCTGGGCAAATAGTTCTTGAGACCTCATCTCCAAAATAACCAGAGAAATATGGACTGGAGGTGTGGCTTAAATTGTAGAGTACTTACTTTGCAAGTGTGAAGCCCTGAGTTCAACCCCCTCAAAAAACCCCCCCAAAAATAGGACCCACAGCTGTCAGTGGGTAGATCACTTATCTACTATGTATGCAGTGTAGGCTCTGATCCCCTGCACTACAAATTATGATCCCCTACATTGCAAATTAATTAATTAGTCAATTAATTAAAACCAGGGGCTGGGTATGGTAGTATACACCTATAATTCCAGCACTCAGGAGTCTGAGTCAAGAGGATTGCAAGTTCAAAGCCAGTCTGGGCTACATAGCAAGACCCTGTCTCAAAAAGCAGCACACCCAGCTTTTTATTGGTTGAGATGGGATCTTCCTAGCTGTTTAACTAGGTTGGTTTCAAACCATGATCCTCCCAGTCTCCAACTAGCTTAGTTCCAATGATTTTTCAAATACTGCATAGCATAGAAAAAGAAGAAAAACTTACAAATTCTTTTCCTAAAGCAAATACCCCATACAAGTACACTGCAACTGTAGGGTAGGAAAGAATTTCTTTTCCTTAAGGTTTATGGCTGAGGCACCATAGCATAAAAAGATTAGCTAGAGAAGAGCATACAAATTTATGTAATATTTTTACATTATACAGGAGTCTTCAGAAATGCAGATCCTAAGAAACAGGTAAACTTGGGTATTTTTTTCCATTTTTGAGGGGTTGGAGATAGAACCCAGGAAATGCTAGGCAAGTGCCTTACCACTGAGTTATACTTCCATCCTAAAACTTGTCTACTTTTATGCTTAGATTTGATGAAGAGTGAAAAGTCGTGGAGAACTATGATAGGACGACAAAAGGGTATGAGCAATAGTAAGAAACTGGGGGAAACTGAACAAGGCCTGGTTGCTCAGACACAGATTCTTCTCTGTGTCTCTGTGTCTTCAAAAATAACAATGTTCCTTTCCTCTGAGCATAGGGAGAGCATTTTGATGCTCTTATGACCTGCTGCAGAGGAGAAGGTGAAGGTGAGTGTGACCCTCTTGCTTCTGCTCTCTCAAATGCCAAGGTATTGTATTATGGGTAGTGTATCCTGAAACCATCAATACCAAAATATAAGAATAAAGAAAAAACATACACATAGCCAGGTGCCAGTGGCTTACACTGTAATCCTAGCTACTCAGGAGGCAGAGATCAGGAGGATCATAGTTTGAAGCCAGCCCAAGCAAATAGCCGGTGAGATCCTATCTCGAAAAAACCCTTCACTAAAAAAGGCTGGTGGAGCGGCTCAAAGTGTAGGCCCTGAATTCAAATCCCAGACCTGTCAAAAGAGGAAAAATAAAAGTACTCATCTATGAAATTATTGCAATGACATTTCCTCATATTAATGTATGCTAATTCAAAAATAAAATAAAAAATGTGAATAAATACACTCACCTTACCTTCAATACATATAAAACTCGGAACATCCAAAAGATCACACTACATCATTCTACTAGCAATTCTGTAAATAAAATATAAAATGAACAGGAAAAAAAAAAAAAAGAACAGGCCAGTCTAATTCATAAGTACCAATTCAAAAATCTTAGCAAACAAAAACTCCAAACAAAATTCAAAAACACATAGAATAAGATACTGTGCATAAAAGGAAGTGTAGCCTAGGAATGGCAATAAGGTTCCATATTAGAAAGTCTGCTTATATGTCATCATGCTAATAGTTCTAAATAGAAAATAATATGATTTAAAACACTTTTTTTCTGAGACAGGGTCTCACTGTGTAGCCCAGGCTGGCCTTGAACTTGCAATTCTGCCACACACTGAGCTATGTGTCAGCCTATGATTATCTTTATAAATACTGAAACTGCACATAATAAAATTAAACAGTTATTCTTGATTAAAAACAAAACACTCAGTAAATCAATGGCTATTCCCCAAAAAAAAATTTTTTTGGGGAGTGGTAGTAGAGTTTGAATTCAGGGCCCTGGGCTTAGTAGGCAGGCACTTTACCACTTGAGCCATGCCTGTAGCCTGGGTTTTTGTTTGTTTGTTTGTTTTGTTTTTTAAGCAGAAAAGCAATGATTAATGGAGAAATATTGGAGTAATGAATATTAAAGATGTGTTAGACTTATTAACTATTGCAATACAGACCCAAGAAATAAATAATAAAGAATTGAAGAGGAATATTCTAGATTCTCTTCTAGCATGTCTTACAGAATTAGTTCAGTATTTTTGGGTTTCTAATCAAAAGAATTGCTGAGAATATTCCAGAAGGTGATCTTAGAAGAAAGATGAAGACGAAAAAGAGGAGGAAGAAGAGGAAGGAAAAGGAGGAAGAGGAGAACAGATATGAGGAAGAGAACAGAGAGGGACGGTGTAGTGTTTTAAGGCATGTTCACAAATTCTTTAACACGTTGTCCAAGAGGTGGAGTGTGAGTCCCTCCTTTTGAGTGTGTACTGGACTTAGTGACTCATTTCCTTTTTTTTTTTTTCAGTACTGGGGCTTGAACTCAGGACCTACTCCACCAGCCCTGTTTTTTGTGAAGGGTTTTTCGAGATAGGATCTCATGAACAATTTGCCTGGTTTGGCTTTGAACCTTGATCCTCCTGATCTCTGCCTCCTGAGTTGCTAGGATTACAGGGATGAGCCACCAGCATCTGGGAGTGACTCATTTCTAATGAATAGAATAAATCAAAGTGATGATATGTGACCTATGAGCCCGAGATATAAAGGATACTGTGGCTTTTGCTTGCTTTTTTTGGTTCACTTTCTCTGACAGAAGACCTCTGCCATGTGAGGAGAACATTCAAAAAAGCCTGTGGAGAGATTTACTTAGTGAGGAACTAACCTGCTACACACAGCCATCTTGGAGGAGTGAAGTCAGTCATCCTGGAGGTGGATCCTGTGGTTCCAGGCAAAACTTCTCATAACTGCTGCCCCAGGCAGAAAATGGACTGAAACCTCATCAGATCCAGAACCAGAACCACCCAGACAAGCCACTCCTGAATTCCTGATTCACAGGAACTGAGAGATAATAAATGCTTACTATTTTTAAGTCACTAAATTTTGGAGTAATTTGTTTTGCAGCCATATAACTAACACAGA
This sequence comes from Castor canadensis, assembly GCF_047511655.1. NCBI lineage: Eukaryota > Metazoa > Chordata > Mammalia > Rodentia > Castoridae > Castor > Castor canadensis. The sequence continues at coordinate 64,324,642 of NC_133401.1, read as the reverse complement.
AGGCAAAATAAAGACATTTTCAGGCAGACAAAAGGAAAGAGAATTCAGTACCAACAGACCTGTATTAAAGGAAACTCTCATACAAAAATTTCAGTTATAAGGAAAATGAAACCACAAGGAAGGTAAGAGATAGATAAGAAATGAAGAACAAAGAAAGTGGTACATATGTGTATAAGTCTAATGTATCACTGGGTTTTTAAAAATATGCTACAATAGCAGGGTGTGGAGGTGTGTGCCTGTAATCCCCCAGAGGCTGAAGTGGGAGGATCAGGAGCTCAAGGGCAGTCCAGGCTACATATCAAAACCCTGTCTCAACCAAACCAAACCAAACAATACCACAATAATAATAAGGCCTAAAGAGAGAGCTATACCATACCATGTTCATAGATTGGAAGATTCAATAGTAATAGGATGTTAGTTCTTCAAGCCAGGCACCGGTGGCCTGTAATCCTAGTGACTCAGGAGGCAGAGATCAGGAGAATCTCAGTTCAAAGCCAGCCCGGGCAAATAGTACACAAGACCCTATCTCGAAAAAACCCATCACAAAAAAGGGCTAGTTGAATGTCTCAAGGTGTAAGTCCTAAGTTCAAGCCCCAGTACTGCAAAAGAAAAAAATTATTATTTCTCCATATTGATCTATAAATTCAATACAATTCCAGTTAAAATACCTGCAGCCTGTTGTTCTAGAAATTATCAAAGAGATGCTAAAATTTATATTAAAAATCAATAGATTAGCTGACATGGTGGTTGCATGCCTATAACTCCAACTACTCAGGAGGCAGAGGCAGGAAGATCATTAGTTCTAGGCCAGCCTGGTCTACACTGAGAGTTCCAGGCTAACCTGGGGTACATAGTGTAGCCCTGTCTCAAAATTTAAAAAAGGAGGGGCAACCTGGGGATGTAGCTTACTGGTAGAATATGCTTGCCTAGCACATGTGAAGCCCTGGGTTCAATCCCAGGGGAAAAAAAAAGCCAATAGACTAAAAAAGCCAAAACAATTTTATGAAAGAACATAATTTCAAGTACTCAATTTTAAGACTTAACCATAATGCTTCAGCAAGTTCAGCAAACTATGACCAATGGGCCAAAGCTAACCTGTAATCTAGTTTTTTCAGGTTTATAACCTAAGAATAGTTTTTTTTTTGTTTTTACATGGTTGAAGAAGGAAAAAGAAAAATGAGGTGGGAAAAACTGGCTTTGTCTGTGTTAGTAAGTACTTCACTCTCAGAAAGTCTGAATCCTCAGTTAGAAACAATAAACTGGTCTGTAATTGGACTTGCCAGAGTCCTGTGAAATGTGAATAGCAAAATTTTTAAGCTACTTCACTTTTGAAGGTATAATGTTAACAGTTTCACCTTATAAAAAATACCTACCTGTGTGCTTTTGTGTTCCAGTCACTGCATGCTTGTCATCTGAACATACTTGGACATATGTCCCATCATTGTCAAAGCTAGTGCTAAATTTTGTACTTGTTCATGACCCTTAGCTAACAGGGTTAGTTGTTCACAGAGACTGGGTACCTATTTCTGGGATAACCTCTGCACTACACAATCAGGTCACCAAGAAATTGGCTCACAAACCCCTCAACAATATTGAGTGTTTTTCTTTTTCATTGTTTTTTTTTTTTTTTGGGGGGTGGTGGTACTGAGGTTTGAACTCAGGACCTCACACTTGCTAGGCAGGCACTCTACCACTTGAGCCACTTCACCAGCCCAAATGTTTTTCTTAATTTTAAGACATGAGAGTCTTGTTATGATACTAAGGATGGTCCCAAAACCTGGGCTCAACTGATCCTCCTACTCAAAGGACAAAGTACCTGGGACTACAGGAACCCACTACTGTGCCTGGCCCACTGAATGTTTTTCAAAGTTTGGTCAGCTGAAGGTAGAATCAGAATTAGCTTTTGCTTTGACTCTGAGTATCCAGTGGTGGGCCTGGGAATCTGCCAGTTTAATAAGGCTGTTAGGACATAACGAGCTACATGTTGGGAACTCCAGCTCTGAGGAGCTTTTCCTGATTGCTGAGGAGAAGCTGCCTGTCTGGTTTCACAGACATTGTTCACACTGTCCTTTGCCCAATTGTGAGTAGTATGCCCTCTTGTTGTGAATGTGATGGGATGTAACTGAGCCTGGTGCTGCTCTGTATTTCCACACTGGATTGGGTTTCTGCCTGCTGGGGTCCTGACACCCCAACAGAAGCTGCAGAAGGGAGAAGGAGGTAGGAGGATCTCCAGTTGGAGGCTAGCCTAGGCTGCACAGCAAAAATCGTCTCAAAAAAAGAAAAAGGAGAAGTAGGAGGAGGAAGAGGAGGAGGGGAAGATGAAGAGAAGGTGGAGAAGCTGCAGAAGTAGCAGACAGCATAGCATGTGATCAGCTTTCAGCCTGGACCTCACTCACCGTGTAGGATCTGCACTGGCACCCTAGATCCTGGCTTCTAGGTTCACCTCTGTATCCTAACTCCACATTTGATGGGGAACCATGGAAATGCCTATTAGATCAATCATCTCTCAGGGCTGGTGGGGACTTAGGGATTTCCAGTTACTGAAGTTGAATGCTTCCAGGACAGGGAATTCACCTCTTATAGGGAAGCTCCTCTGACTCTCAGCAGGTCTCTTTCCTCACCCAATGATAGCTGAGTTAAACCAGCTAAATAGATATCCTTAAGCCCACTGTCCCTCTCCCCTGGACCACATGTACTCTGGCAGGAGTCAACATCTTTTTTTTTTTTGGCACTGGGGCTTAAACTCAGGGCCTTGTACTTGTTAGGCAGGCACTCTACCATCTGAGCCACTTCACCATCTGAGCCACTTCACCGGTCCTTTTTTGTATTGGGTGTTTTTGAGATAGGGTCTTGTGAAATTGCTGGGGCTGGCTTTGAACCCAGTCCTCCTGATCTTTGCTTCCTGAGTAGTTAGGATTACAGACATGAGCCACCAGTGCCCGGCTTCCTTCCAACATCGTTTGGAAACACAGGTGCTGTTGCTCTGGTGAATATCCTTCAGCCGTTCCTTATTTCTTTTTCAATGTAGAGTACAGTCTCCCCAGTGGCTTACTGGCCTTGCTGACACAACAACTACAGCTTCATCTCCTCCATTGTTATCACCCCGCCCCCACCTCCTGTGCAGGATCTGGCAATTGGTCTTCCATTCTCTTCACTCTGTTGCCACGGCCTTACTCCCCTTTACTAAGTTAACTCCTGCTCGTTCTTCAGCTTCCCAGAATCACTTCTCGGATCCCAAGACTGGAGCAGGTCCCTTGCTTATTCATGCTTGTAGCACTCCCGGTTTCTCCTTATTACTTGTCAACGTTGAACATTTCCATTTACTTGAGCAATTATTTCTCAAATGTCTGCCTCCCCTACAAGATGGTAAAATTCATTAGGGCAGGACTTGAATCCCCAACACCTAAAAGTGCCTGGCAGGTAACTCATTGGATGGACTCACTGCAGGTGGCAGGTCCCCACCTGGGCGGGTGTCGAGACCCTCCAGGCAGCTACCCGTACGGGTTCCCAGAAGTGGGGACATCCCTCTGCAGCCCAGGCCTCTGATGCGCTCACGATAGGGCGTTGCCTGGGGAACCCCCAGGGAGAAAAGGAACCCAGCATAGCTCTAGCTCGTGTTCAGCTGCAGACTGGGTGGGAGCTCCCCGATTCTGTGCTTGTGGGTCTCAGTTTCCCCAGTGTTCACCGCAGCGTTGACTCTGAACCGCGCTTGCAGCCCTTGGTTAGACCCACGCCAGGCGCGGCCGGCTGCGGAGGTCCGAGGGGCGAGCTGAGCCCACTTAGGCCTCCGTGCCAGGAGAGGGCGCTCTACGTCGGTCCTCCCGAGCAGTCGCTCTCCAGTGGGGTCCCTCTAGCCGCCCCGCAGTGGCGCGGTGCACGTCGGGAAGGCGGCGGGAGCCATGGTAGGTGGTGAGACAGCCGCTGCAGTGGAGGAGCTGGTCTCCGGGGTGCGGCAGGCGGCCGACTTCGCCGAGCAGTTCCGCTCCTACTCCGAGAGCGAGAAGCAATGGAAGGCCCGTATGGAATTCATTCTGCGCCATCTACCCGACTACCGCGACCCGCCCGACGGCGGCGGCCGCCTGGATCAGCTCCTGTCTCTCTCCATGGTCTGGGCCAACCACCTCTTCCTGGGCTGCAGGTGCGGACCTCTGGCGGCCGGCTTACCCTGTCCCTGCCTGCCGGCCCTCCGCCCTCTCCCAGGGGTCACCCTGACCGGAATCCCGGCCCCAGACTGAACCCGCCCCCAACCTCGGACCGCATTGGCTTGTCCCCCACCTTGGCAACCCCGTGGAAAAATGCTTAACTTCTCTGAACTGTTTCCTCATTGGGTAAATGGGTGGTTGTGATGACTACAATCATTAGACAGTGAAGGAAGCAAGTCCTGGTGGGCTGCAAAGTTGCGTATTGAAATTGAGATTGTCATTTGTGTTACTATTAATAGGCAAGCCGTCGCCTTTGCAGAGTGCATTTGAAGTCCATTAGCTCCTTCACCCACGTGGCAGAAGTACAGAGACAGAAACTGAGGCGCCTGTTTCGTAACCCTCCCTCCCCCCATTAAATGAAGAAGCTGAGGGAGAGGAAATTACATACCTAGGGCCAGTGCAGCTTTTTGCGGACTGCAATCTGTCACCCTTTGCTTTTTCTCCCTGGTCTTCACCTGCCTGGTTCAGAGCAGGAGCCAGCGTCACCACTCTGGCTTCACTCTTAGGAAAGTAACATGCCTTCTTGTCAAGGCCCCAAAGCCCACAGCATCCTGGCTATTGCACCCAAGAGGGCACATGGCCCTTCCAGCTTAAACCAGGTCTTTTGTTTTTGCTTTTGGTGCTGGAAATGAAACTCAGGGCCTTGCATATTCTAAACTTATGCATTACTACTCAGCTACACCCCCAGCTCCAAAGCCACTTGGTTTTGTTTCTGATTAGGATATTTATCAGATATCCTAATATCTGATAATAGGATATTAGGACATGAGAAAGCTATGCCAGGTGCACCCATCCTAGCTAGACACCTATCCCTTTCTGCTTCTAGGTGTCCCTGGGAAATCCTGGATAACAGAACCCAGGGTTTGAGTAGAGAATTGAGCAAATGATACTATTTTCATCAAACCAACATTCTACGTATTTTTAAAGTAATCCGTATTCGTGGCCCTCATACTGTATTCAGGAATATGTCCTGCCAGATGTATGGTGCCTCTGTTTTTGTAAATCTTGAAACATCTGCTCTATTGGCATTCCTGAAGCCCACTGCTGTACCCACAAGCAGGAAGAATTATGTCCTAACCTTGTGCTGAACAAATACAGGTCTTCCCTACAGCATTAAATCAGTCCTTTAAAGAAACCCATACTGTGGCATGTGCCTGTAGTCCCAACTACTGGGGAGGAGGCAGGATTGCTTGATCCCAGGAGTTCTGGGCAACAGAACTAGACCTCATCTCTCTCTCTCTCTCTCTCTCTCTCTCTCTCTCTCTCTCTCTCTCTTTTCTTTATTATTATCATATTTTTGTTGTACTGGGGGTACATTGTGACATAATTCACCCCCTCTATCATTCTTCTTAGAATAGTGTCAACAGTTTTCATTTTTCTGTTTAGACTTCATCTCTTTAAAAAAGTATTCTGCCCTCTGTAAGTTGAGTTTGCAGTCCAGTAAATTGCAATTTCTTTTTAATTCACAGTACCTAGTAATTCTTCCCAGGTTCTTACTTCTTTTTGTTGTGCAGTTACAATAAAGACCTTCTAGACAAGGTGATGGAAATGGCTGATGGGATAGAAGTGGAAGACCTGCCACAGTTTACAACCAGAAGTGAATTAATGAAAAAGGTAAACAGGATAGTGTGTTTGATGAGATGGTACAGAGTTCCTGGTCCCTGCTTTGATGACTTGTATTATTAAATTGGTTTTTGAATGCTCTTGTTTACTGTTCCACAGATCTAAGCCCTTTCATTTTTATTTCCCCACAACTGGTGTAAACTTTTTCATAACTAGAGCATACTTGGTATGAGAAATTGTTGGAGTATGATAAGTTGGTGAAGTAACACATAAAGTCAGTCTTTTTATTTTGTCTAGGAACACTGTTTTTTCTTGTGGTGCTAGGAATTGAACACAGGGCCTTGTTCATGCTAGGCAAGTGCTCTATTTCTGAGCTACATCACCAGTCCCAGGGCACTCCATTTTGTTTCTTTTGCTTGATTATAAAGAAAAAGAAAGTTACCTATTTGCTAAAAAGTCTTTTTGAGGGCTAGAGATGAGGCTCAAATAGTAGTAGACCTGTCTAGCAAGTGCAAAACCCTGAGTTCTAACTCCAGTACTACCAAAAAAAAAAAAAACCCCAAAAACCCCCCAAAACAGCTTGTTGGTAACAAAGAACCTGATTTCTGACCCAGCAGGGGAAGGCCAGAACAGACTTGTTTGGCTTCTGACTTGATGATAAAGTGCTTCACAGGAGTAGTGTCCCAATATAGCTGCTCTCCAGTCTTTAGGGCTTCGTCTGATCTGGGATGGTGGACTTAATACGCTCTGAGCTCTTGCCTAGAGTTGGAATCTGGACCATAGAGCTAGGGCCATGGAGAGTGACAGGAAGAACCCTAGAGGGTGAGGCTGGGTATTCCAGCTACTTTCCAGAATCACCCCTAGACATGTGTTTTTCACATTTGTCCTGGTCTCAGGCAGCAGGATTATTTCCTTGTCTGCTAAAGTTCCTTTGGCATTTATTTACCCCAGCCTCTTTTAGAGCAGACTGTGACCTTGATGGTGCCTAATGGTTTAGTCCTTATAACTGCAAAACCTAGTATAGGCATACCCCTCAGAAGGTACTCAGAATATTCACAATTGACCAAAACAATAAAGAACTTTTTAATTCTACCCTCAGAAACATAGGTAGGCCCTTGTTTCACCCCATTTGGGCTTTTGGGAGGCAGGGCACTTAAAGAGTTCCCCCTTTGATTAGTTTAAGAAATAATCAATCCTTAGCTGCCTAGAAAGCAGTTAAGTCCCGAACTTGATTTCAAATGTTTTTTCTTTAAAAAAGAAAAGAAAAAGGAAAAAAAGGCTTTCTTTTTGTGAACTCAGGGCTTCATGCTTGCAAAGCAGGTGCTCTGCAGCTTGAGCCACACCTCCAGTTCCTTTTGCTCTGGTTCTTTAAGAGATAGGGTCTTGTGAACTATTTGCCCAGGGTGGGGTGGTCTTGAACTGTGATCCTCCCCTTGCAGCCTCCCAAGTAGCTAGGATTATAGGTGTGAGCCACTGCCACCCAGCATGTTTTGTTTTTAAAGTCAGCTACTAATAGGGAGCTATGTTTTTAGCTATTAAACCATGTAAATTGGGAGTTTGTGGCTTTTTGGATCCCCTTATGTAGTAGTTTAAAAAATCTCTTGGGCATTCTTTCTTGGGTGTCCCAGCATGGTAAAGTTCTTGGAGCTCAGCCAGGAAGGAGTTAGCTGCCAGAGTTGTACCCCTGCGGCAGAAGTAGGCAGGGAATGGAGACCAGCCTTCATCTCCTAAGTGCTTGTGGCAGTCCGTCCTTGCTTTTTGTTCCTAAGAGGTTTTGTGCTCTCCCACAGATGTGTTTTTCTTTTATCATTTCTCCATTATAGCTCTCTGTCATATATGTTTTCTGGAAAGGAGCTGTCTTCTTCCCAGTCATGCTAGGTTGTTAGATGTTAGAACACTTTATAACTTGGGCTGCAGATCCTGGGAAGAGACTAAAGAGGTTTGGTATGTTCCAGACATTACCGTTAGACCAGTGTGAAGAACTATGTGCATGTTGGGAAGAATCTGTGTGAACTGTTAAACATGACAAAGGGATCGTGCACCTTGCAAATGTACAGAGTCCGTGCTTGGAATGTTTTTCTTGTCACTGTCATTGCCTAGTGTGAACCTCCAGAGAAAAATCCTGTCGTGAAGTTAGCATTGCTGAGAGTAGTGCTGCCATCACACTAATCATTAGCAGTTAGCTGCAGGAAGGTCATAATCCTTTTGCTTTTTTTGGATTGCATGTGTTACAACTTCTTCAAATAGAACTAATATTTTCTTAGTAACCAAGTTTAATTGCAGACTACTGATGACACTGAAAATGAAATTCAGTTGCTCCTGAAATTGAGATATTTAAAGGGTGCATTGAGTTTTGTCAGTTAAAACTCTTCTAGTGGTGGAGAGCTTTCCTAGCATTCACAAGATCCCACTTTGGGTCCCCACCATCACCAACAAAACAAGTCCATCCTGAGAACAAATCTTCTGTGTCTTGACTGATTGGTGTTGTACTGAGGGTTATCCTCTCCATTGAGAACCCACTGGTAAGGGAGGCACAGGGTCTTCACAGCACTTTTATCCTTTGCCTGCAGTTTTCTCATATAATAGAAAGAAGCTGGCAAACATCAGGTAACATTGCCAGCCCAGAGACAGAGCAGCCCTGATGTCAAACCACACCTGAAATGTCTGTTGTTGAGCTGCCCAGAATTGATCCTCAGCTCTAAAATTAGAGTTTAGTCGGGCTTTAAATCTAGCTAGCAAGTAGAAATGAATCACCTGGCATTTTTGGTATCTCAAAACCAGACAGTAATGACTTAGTGAGCTCTCTAAAGTAAGGTATTAAAAATATTTTGTGGCTATTCTGCATCTTTGGGGCAAGTACATCTTTGTGTGGTTTGTCCAACTTTTTTTTTTTTTTAATCTGAAGAGAAATGAGCATTGCCTTGGTGGGATTTGTTGAACAGTTGCAGTGTATGATTTTTCTTTTGAAAAAAGGGGATTCAAACACAAATATATTTAGCAATCTTACAATTTTTTTTTTGTGGTACTGGGGATCAAACCCAGGACTTTGTACATGCTAAACAAGCACTCTATTGCTAAGTCACATCCCCAGCACTGAACAAACAATTTTGATTACCAGACCCCACCCTGAGGCACCTGCTTGCAGCCTGTGTTTTCTGTGGTGCCCAGCTTACCCATTAATGGGCAATAATTAACATAGCAGCAGCTGACTCAGGAAGTGTCATTGCCATGACTGTCAGAGTTAATATTTCCTAAGTGACGTCTTAATCAAAGAGAAAGAAGTGATTGACTAGAAAACTCTCATTCTTGGCTCAAAGAAAGAAGTATCAACCTCATTATTTAGTACATTTTTCCTGATGACACTTTATCCCAGGTTGAAAAATGGCAGTGTGAGAAGTGACAACAGATGAAACGTAAAAGTTATTTTTTAAGTATTTTTTGTGGGGGTGGGGTTTTGATATTGGGAGTAGAATTCATGGCTTCATGCTTGCTAAGCAGATGATCTACCACTTGAGCCACTCTACCAGCCTGAAATGTGAAAGTTACAAAAACAAGTGAGCCTGCATTTCAAGAGGTTCTCTTTGCCAGGTGCTGGTGGCTCATGCCTGTAATCCTAGCTACTTGGGAGTCAGAGATCAGGAGGATCGTGGTTTGAAGCAGCCTGGGCAAATACTTTGTGAAACGCTATCTTGAAAATACCCAACCCAAAAAAGGGTTGGTGGAGTTGCTCAAATGGCAGAGCGCCTGACTAGCAAGCTTGAGGCCATGAGTTCAAACTCCAGCACTGCCAAAAAAAAAAGAAAAAAGGTCTTCTTCCATGCGTTATGCCCAGTGTTGGCAAGCTTTGAGTCATACCTTGGTGAAAGCAGGTATGTTGTAAAGTGGTAAGTATGGGTGAGTATTTAGAAAAAAAAAATTCAGCCTGGTGTCGGTGGCTCCTGCCTATAATCCTAAGTACCACAGAGGCTGAGATAGGAGGATCACAGTTCGAGGCCAGGCTGAGCAAAAAGTTAGGGAGACTCCCATCTCAACCAATAAGTGGGCATGGTGGCATGCATCTGTCATCCCAGCCATGGCAGGAAGTATAACATGAGGAACATGTCCTAGGCTACCTGGGCAAAAAGTAAGATCCTCTCTCAAAAATAACCAGAGCAAAAAGGACTGGAGGTGTGGCTCAAGCAGTAGAGTGCCTGCCTCAAAAAGGCAAGGCCCTGAGTTCAAACCCTAGTACTGTCAAAAGAAAAAAAAAAATTCAAGCTTTCAGACGCATTAAATTAGAGGAGGTCTTACATCTCAGGATAAATGTTCAATTGAGCTACGTATCTTTTTGTTTTGCTTTACTAGAAATAGAAGCTAGTAAAGCTTTCTAGAAAAGCTGTGTCAGACTCCAGGGACCAGTCTTATCTGATGCTCAGGATGGGTGGATCACCTGCCAACACCTTGTGGGACTGTATTTGCAGCATCCCAAACCAGTGGCAGCTGTTATGCTCTGGTCATCTGTGTTTCTCCTGTTGGAAATTTGAGAGATGGCTTAGAGATCTTTCCCCTTTGGACTGAAGATAGTTTCTTTAGGTGATAGTATATACTCCTGAAAGGAAAAAGATTTCTCATAGTTTGCTTTTGCTGACGACTTTTAGCTTTGCTAGGAAATAGGTCATACCTTGAAATCTCTGATTACTAAAAAGACTAGATTGATTCACTCACACTGCTAAATGTTAAGGAAATCCATTCAAATATGAGGTGACAGCCAAAGTGATTTCTTCACACCCTGCTTAAAAGTTGTCCAGAGCCAAGTTTAAATTTACCAG